>NC_084834.1:2918202-3533429 GCF_033115175.1 Lepus europaeus
AACCAAAAATTTGTTATATGTACTCTATGTATTAGAGTATAACATTTCTTAAATCATAATCCATTGTGTCAGTATTCTAGTCAGTACACTACACTGTAAGAAGAAGAGTAGAAGGCCCAATTATCTTAGCATAGTGTGATAATGTGTTATAAAAATTCCCTTCCTGAACTCTTTTCAGCTATTACATGATAATGATATTTAATATCTTTATGTCACAAATATGCCCTTTTCTACTCTGTGAGAAGTGACTCAAGTCTAATTTAAACTTTTTCAAGCCGCCGATCTTGTTGAGCTCCATTTTTGCTGAGCACTATTAATTCAATTATTAATATCCTACTTCTGTTGACTGATTGCACCTTGCAGTTTTTAGAGAAGCGATGGGACTGAAACTGATATTCATTCTCTCCTTTTGTAAGTGCAGAGTGCAATGGTCATGACATAGTTAGGTCCATTTTCCTACTTCCAGTAATTGAGGGTTCCTCATCTAACAGCAAGGATACCTAGATCCATTCTGAATATTGTCTGGACATAGAATAAATCACTGAATTTTGTATTTCTGGGTTATGCAATATTTGCAATTTTCATCTCATTAAATGTCACTTAGATATTTCTTGGATAAATGTGGTATTTTATCTGGTATATATATATATTTAATTTGATTTTAGAATATTCTTGATATCTTTTACATTAGATGGATAGACTTTGTTAACTAAATTTCCTGTTTTGAAAAGTTAGTTTTTATTACAAAGAGTCATTTAGTCTTTTTATGTTCTATTGTTAAGATTAATTCCTACGGAAACCCAAGAGACCCAGAGTGGCTAATCATCATAAACAAGAAAAACAGAGCTGACGGCATCATAATATCAAATAGCAATACATATTGCATGAATAACTGCAAACAAAATAGCCTGGTATTGGCACAAAAACAGACATGTGGACCAATGGAACCGAATAGAAACCCCAGGAATTAATCCACATATCCACAGCCAACTAACCTTCGATGAGCAAGCTAAAACCATTTCCTGGGGTAAAGATTGTCTCTTCAATAAATGGTGTGGCATAAATTGTATGTCCATATGTGGAAGTATGAACAAGATTCCTACATTATATCTTACTCAAATGGATCAAGGTTCTAAATCTATGACCTGATGCAATCAAGTTACTAGAGGGAAGCATAGGGGAAACACTGCAAGATGTTGGCCTAGGTAAAGACTTCTTGGAGAAATCCACAGGACAGGCAATGAACGCAGAAATAGACAGAGGAATTACTTCAAGCTAGGAAGCTTCTCACAGCAAAGGAAACATCAAAGAAAATAAAGAGGTAACCAAGGGAGTGAGAGAAAACATTTGCAGAGTATACATATGATAAAGGATTGATCTCCAGAGTAAGTAAGGAATTCAAGAAACTGAATAATAACAAAACAAGCATTTCAGTTAGAAATATGCAAAAGGACATTAGCATACATACTTCAGAGGCTGAAATGCAAATGGCCAATAGATACATGAAATCAAACCCAGGATCACTAGCCAATAGGGAAATGCAAATGAAAACCACCATGAGGTTTTGACTCATCCCAATAGCTGTCATCTAAAAATCAAAAACTAACAAATGATGGTGAAGGTGTGAAAAAATCATACCTTAGTAAAATGTTGGTGGGAACGTAAACTAATACAAATATTATGGATATTAATCTGGAGATTCTTCAGAAATCTACAAATATATCTATATGTCCCAGCCATCCCACTCCTGGGAATTTATCCAAAGGAAACGAAATCTGCACAAAAAAGACTTATTTAAATCCATATTTATAGCAGCTTACTGAACAATAGATAATATATGGAATTGACTCAGATGTCCACCAACTGATGACTGGATAGAGAAAATGTGGTATATACACAGTGGAGTACTTTTCAGCCATAAAAAAGAATTAAATCCTGTCTTTAAAAAATCATTCAACTAGAGAACACTGTGCTTAGTGAAAGCAGCCAGTCCCTTAAAGACAAATATCATATGTTTTCTTTGAGTTTGGTAACTAGTATACAGAGTACAACAAATTGCAATGAGTGAAAATATGAATGAAATTCAAATCATGGGATGCGATTATTGTTTAAAGCACTTGTCTATACACTTAAGAAATAGTGTTCTTTCTAGTTACTGTTTGTTGAATTATTTATTTAGTGGAGGATTACACTTGTAATTTTCAAGTAAATTGAAATTATGCCATCGTAAAAATTCAAAGAGAAATAAGAAAGGAAGGAGAAGGGATTGTGGGAAGTATCATTACGTTATTGCAAGAGGAAACCATTATGCTTAGAGAAATAAGCCAGTCTCAAAAAGACAAATACTGAGATCATGCTGCGGCGCAGTGGATAAACGCCCTGGCCTGAAGCGCTGGCATCCCATGTGGGTGCCAGTTCGAAACCTGGCTGCTCCACTTCAGATCCAGCTCTCTGCTATGGCCTGGGAAAGCAGTAGAAGATGGCCCAAGTCCTTGGGCCCCTGCACCAGTGGGGGACCTGGAAGAAGCTCTTGGCTTCAGATCTGCACAACTCTGGCCATTGTGGCCAATTGTGGAGTGAACCATCAGATAGAAGACCTCTCTCTCTGTGTCTCCCTCTGTCTCAGTCTCTGTCTCTCTCTCTCTGCCTCTCCTCTCTCTGTGTAACTCTGACTTTCAAATAAATAAATAAATAAATAAATCTTTAAAAAAAGACAAATACCATATGTTCTCCCTGATCTGTGGTAACTAATAGAGTATAAAAATGTAATGTATATGAGCAAAGTTGACATTTTGAGATTTATTATTTATAGCCCTTGTCTCTACTGTTGAGAAACAGCATCTTTTTCTTCTTACTTTGCTGAATTCTTTACTTAGTGGAAGATTAAGGTTATGATTATAAAATAAACTGGAAGTGTGTCATAATAAAAATTAAAGTAAGGAGGACAGAGGTAGGAACATGGACATGTGGGAGGGAAGGGTGGGAAGTGTCACCCTTCTCCTAAATCTGTATATATGAAATACATGAAATTTGTCTTCAGCTTATATAAGTAAAAATATTTAAAAATGTATATATGAAATTCATGAAATCTGTTTCTTTTATATAAATAAATGGAAAAGGATTTATTAATTGATTTAATTGAAAGGCAGAGTGATAAAGAAGGAAAGGCAGCCATACAGGGAGAGATTTTCCATTCACTGGTTCACTCCCTGAATGGCTACAACAGAAAAGCCTGGGTCAGGCTGAAGCCAGGAGCCATGAACTCCATCCAGTTCTCCCAAGTGGATGGCAGGGGCCCAGGTACACAAGCCATCACCCCATGCAGTTGAATTGGAAGAGCAGAGAATTGAACCAACACTCCGATATAGGATGCTGACATTACCAGTGGCAGCTTAACCAGCTGTGCCTCAATGCTGGGACCAAGATACGAATTTTAAAAAGATGTATTTTCAGTCTGAGGTTGGTTGAATGCATGGGTGTGCAACTCACAATACAGACAACTAAGCTTCTCAGTGAGTTGGTCTATCATGTACTGTATTTCTCAGAGGGATTTTTAAATTCCTTGACCAAAGTTTTGGAATTGCTTCCTATAGACCTCGTTTGATTTTCCAAAAATGAATTCTTTAGAAGCTGTGGATTTTTTTAAAATAAAGAATGAAGTGGCCCCATTTAAACATAGGTACTGTATTAAGACTAAGCTTTTAAGAAATAACTACCTAATTTGAAAGGCAGGGTTACAGAGAGAGGGAGAGACAATAGATAGATAGATGGATAGAGAAGAAGAGAAGAGAAGAGAAGAGAAGAGAAGAGAAGAGAAGAGAAGAGAAGAGAAGAGAAGAGGAGGGGAGGGGAGGGGAGGGGAGGGGAGGGGAGGGGAGAGGAGAGGAGAGGAGAGAAGAGAAGAGAAGAGAAGAGAAGAGAAGAGAAGAGAAGAGAAGAGAAGAGAAGAGAAGAGAAGAGAAGAGAATTTTTTTCCTCTGTAAAATGGAGATGCTGATAACAGCATTACCTCATGTGGGTAATGTTAGTGCCACAAAATAAGCATTTAAAGTATTACTACTTCATCAAATTACACTTATTACAGTACAATTTATAGTAATACAATCTCTCAAAAATTCAGGAGTTGAATAATAAAATACTGTTCAGCCCCTGACAGCTGATATGAAGGTGACATTCATTTCTGTTCCTACACTTTCTTCTATTTTCAAACTTCAGCTGTGAACATGTATTATTTTAGAAACATATATTTACAAGTAATTGTGCCATTACTTGTAAATACAATGAAATGATGGAAATAATGTGCCTTCCACAACATTTCAACTGCCTTTACTTAAAGAAAATAACATGTAAAATGAATGGAGACTTTCTAATGTTCTCAAATACCTTTTAACTTTGCCCTACATTATGTGTGTGTGTGTGTGTGTGTATTGTTTGAATTTATCACTTTGCCAAGTGAGAAACATTTTTATTTTTCTTCTGTTCCTCTCACCTCCCGCAATGTTGGTTTCTTAACCTTTCTGGCCAAAGTTAGCTTGATCTTTGAGCCACCTGGCAACCCCAGATGTGTTGAGTAATTATAAATGGGCCCTTCATTAGGAGTGCTCTTATATCATACATAAGATAAATGATATCTTATATCTCTAGCATAAATGATCTTCAGTCTTATTTCTGAAGTGTGGACCCAAGGGTAGGCAGAATCTCTGCTTTATAGTTACTGCAAATGCTAAAGGCACACTTTTATCTTTTTCTGCAGTCCCACGTCCACTTCAGCTTTTATGATTTTACCTCAGGAATTCTGACATGCAAGATGGCTTAGAAAACAGGTAATGTCAGAGCTATTTGTCAAGTCGCTTCACTTGCTAATAGGTAAGATCTTTTAAGTATATTTTTGCTTTTATTATTCATATAATCAGAATTGCTTTGACTATGTCAATGCTCTTTGTCCTTTTTCTAATTATTATTTTCCTTGCTGTTTGGCCGTATTTCTCCATTTCTTCTGCTAGAAACTAAAAGATAATTAAAAATTCCAACATACTTGGTGATAGAATATTTCATGACTCTGTAGGGATTAGCAACATTTTTTGAAAAATGTTCTCCTGTTTACTTACTGTTTACTGTTACATTCATGTAGGTATTGTATTAAAAAAAGGATTAAAAAAAAAAACCTACACTCCTGTCCTGTTGGAGGTTATAATTGCCGCTGGCATTTACTTTGTAGTTTTAATTTTTTTTGCCAAAGAAACCTTTTATTTAAGGAATACAAGCTTCATGCATTTCACAAGTACAACTTTAGGAATACAGTGATTCTTCCCACCATACCGTAGCCTTCCCTCCCATACTACCAACCCTCTTCTTCCTCCCTTTCCTATTCCTGGCCTTATTTTTACGAAGATCTATTTTCAATGGACTTTATACACAGAAGGTTAACTCTATACTAAGTAAAAAGTTGGAAAAATAATTCTAGCCCCAGGGGGTTTAATATTTGTGCGGCCACAAGAACCTTACAAAGGATCTTTGCAGGCCTTGGTATAAGTAGAGATTACATAAATTCCCTCACCAGGCAGTCATGGAGCCCTGAGCATGTGGAGTCTCCCCCAGCGATCACCCAATGTCCCAGCTACACCTTGTGCTGTCCCACACAGCCACAGTGTTTTCACAGTTCCAACTCACAAGCCTCCCACAGTCATGAGCACCCAGACACCTTTCACTTCTACTGGTTGATGTGTGTGGGCGGGACCTGGTGTAGCCGTTACATATGTCCAAAATGGCACCTGCCCTCCATCGGCTTGTTACAGGATGTCGTTGCAAGGTTACTGGGGGAGAGAAACGTGCCATCTCTTTTTTTTTCTCGTCTAGATTGACAGATACACCATCCCCCACAAGGTTCCAAGTCTGATTCCCTCCAGCTTTCCTGCAGCTGTATCACCAGTGGCTTGGGCTGCTGCAAACTGGTCTCACCTCACCCTCCAAAGCTGGTGTGGAGGTTGTCAGCTGCTGGGGTCCTGAGCTGTGCACATCCACACCCTCCATGTAGGTCACAGCGTCCCTCTAATTTGCACAGAGTTTCTTCTGTCATTTTCTCCCTAACTTTTCCCTGAGGCTGCAGTCTCTCCACTTTTTTAAGACTATCTTCTCCTAGACCAGGGCACTAAGCTCCCTCCCTACTTCTCTATCTTAATCATGTAGTTTTAAAATTAAGTCTAATCATTAATTTTGGGTCTGGAATGTTATAGCAGGCATAAATCAGAATGAGCAGTAGGCATGGTTGTTGGGCATCCTGCATAGACAGAACATGCCTCGGTTTTATCTGGTACCCTGTAATGACTTTTTGAAGACTCTAAATGTCTCATATACATATTTTTTCATAGGATTACAAAGTTTTAGCAGTTGTTTCTTTAATGTAATGAATGTTCTGTGTTTTATTTACTATGTCTGGCAACCCTAGACTCAGGTCATTTTACCTCGACTACTTATCAGACAAGATTTAAGAGGTCTCACTAATTTCTAATTATGCAGCAATTCTCAGGATTCATAAATATTCATTAAAAATTCATGAGGCGTACGCACTGTGGCACAGTGGCAGAACCACCACATGAGACAGTGGTATCTCATAATGAAATACCTGGTTCAAGTCATGGCCAGTCCTTGCTTCTGATCCCAGCATCCATGGGAAGCAGTGAACGATGCTTCAGTACTTGGGTCCCTGCCACCCATGTGAGTAAACTTAATGACATTTCTGGGTTCAGCCTGGCAGAGCCCCAGCTGTAGCACACAATGGCTGGAGTGAAACAGCAGGAAACGACCTCTCCTTCACTCTCCTACTGTCTTTCTCTCTGTGTCAATCTAAAATAAGAAAAAAAATACATGTTTAAAAAATTATGAGTGTCAGAATTCTGAAAAAGAATGTTAAAGCTCAATGGATTACATTATTTATTTTGAATTACATGATTTGAATTTTTTTCTTAAAATTATTTAGTAGTGGTCAGTTCAGAAGTATAATAGTAATTTTGAAGTTTATAGATTTGTTTTCTTTATTGAGAATTGCAGTAACAGAATTGAGAATTTGCTTAATTATTACAAAGTCTCATCTGTAAGAGAATCAAAATTCAGGAACTGAGTCTTGGTCAGCTAACAGCATTCCAAGTCAAATAAGAGATTACATTAGCTATACTGTAATAATTTTGACTTATGAAATTTTCCATGTTTAAGAAACTTGAACTCTTCAATAGTATAGATTCTGGGATAGCAGTCTTGAAAGACTTTTTGATTAGACTGGAGTCAAACTATTTTCTGTGCTTTCTACTTACATGTCTCATTCTACTTTTTTTTCTCTTAGGTTGATTTGTTTCATTCCAGTTTGTTTTTTACATTGAATATATAGATATGTTTTTTCAGCTTTTATGATACGATTTACCAGAAAGAATTTTAGCTTTTCATATTTTAAGTATAAAAACATTACTTTTAGTTAATGAACATCAGGATGTTATTTATTTATTCACATCCTTTTTGCTTTAGTCATGTATTTTAATATTTTATGGACTAATAGATTATTGTGTATGCTCTAGATGGTAATTTTCATTTCAAAAATACCACATTAGGGGCTGGTATTGTGGCATCCTGGGTAAAGCCACTGCCTGGAAAAGGCTGGCCTCCCATATGGAAGCTGCTCCTTGTCCCAGATGCCGTACTTCTGATCCAGCTGAATGATAATGGCCTGGGAAAAGCAGCAGCAGATGTTCCATGTGCTTAGCCACCTGGAATCAATGTGGGAGTCCTGGAAGGAGCTCCTGGCTTCTGCCTGGCCCAGTCCTGGCCATTGCGGCCACCTGGGTAGTGAACAAGCAAATGGAAAATCTCTCTCTGTCTCTCCGTCTGTTTCTCCTTAACTCTCATGTTCCAATAAATAAATAAAACTTAACAAAATTAGAATACCATATTATATAAAGCCTTTGGGGCTAGAGCTGTGGCACAGTGGGCCAAGCCTCTGCCTGTGGCACCAGCATCCCATATGGATGCCAGTTTGTGTCCCGGCTGCTCCTCTTCTGCTCCAGCTCTCTACTGTGGCCTGGGAAAGCAGTGGAAGATGCACCATGTGCTTGGGCTCCTGAACCAGCATGGGAGACCTGGAAAAAGCTCCTGGCCCCTGGCTTCGGTCAGCTCAGATCCAACCTTTGCAGCCATTTGGGGAGTGAAATAATGGATGGAAGATCTTTCTCTCTGTATCTCTCTCTCTGTCTGCAGCTATACATCTCAAATAAATAAATAAAGTCTTTTCAAAAGAAGTCTTTTTTGTACTTTGAGGATATTTTAGGTTCCTTTTTTATATATTTATGTAAAGAGAACAGATTTGATGTATTTCATATATCCAGTTATAAGCACATAATGATACTTTTCACCATCTCTCCCTCCCTCCAACATTTTTTCCTCTTTTAATTTTTTCAATAATATATATCCGTACTACACTAAATAAAGAATCCAGCAATTAGAAGTAGGAAGACCACTGTTCTACAGGTAGATAAGAGCTAAACACAATCAAATCTCAAGACGACAATTTCACTCATAATTTTTGGATTTTATTTTATCACAAATCAGAGAAAACATGATATTTGTCTTTTTTGGTCTCTCTTATTTCACTAAGCATAGAGGTCTCCAGTTGCATCCATTTTGTTGCAAATCACAGGACTTCCTTTTTACAGGTGAGTAGTATTCTATAATGAGTATGTACAACATTTTTTTATTCAGTCATGGATTGATGGGTTGATTCTGTGTATAAACTCTTGTGAATTGAGCTGCTATAAACATGGAGTTAAGATAACTGATTCATATGCTTATTACATTTACTTTGGGAAGATTCCCAGGAGTGCAGTGACTGGGACATATGGTAGACTTATTTTCAGATTCTTTTTTTTTTTTATTTTTTGACAGGCAGAGTGGACAGTGAGAGAGACAGAGAGAAAGGTCTTCCTTTTGCTGTTGGTTCACCCTCCAATGGCTGCCGCGGCTGGCGCACTGCAGCCGGTGCACTGCGCTGATCCTAAGGCTGCAGCCATGTGCTTCTCCTGGTCTCCCATGGGGTGCAGGGCCCAAGCACTTGGGCCATCCTCCACTGCACTCCCTGGCCACAGCAGAGAGCTGGCCTGGAAGAGGGACAACCGGGACAGAATCCGGTGCCCCGACCGGGACTAGAGCGCGGTGCGCCGGTGCCGCAAGGTGGAGGATTAGCCTAGTGAGCCATGGCGCCGGCTTCAGATCATTTTTTTAAGATTCTTTATACTGTCTTCCATAATGACTGCACATGTTTACATTCCAGCAAAAGTGTATTAGGATACCTTTTATCTCTACATCGTCTCCAATATTTGTTGTTATTTGATTGACAACTCATTGTGGTTTCTATTCACATTTCCCTGATCACTAGTGATCCTGAGCAATTGTTCATGTTTTTGTTGGCCATTTATATGGCATCTTTTGAAAAATGCCTGTTGATGTTCTTTGCATGTTTTTGGATTGTTTGTTGTTGTTGAGTTCTTGAGTTCTTTACATATTTTGGATATTAATCCTTTATCAGATGCATACTTTGCTAGTGTTTTCTCCCATTTTGTCCCATTTTGTTCACCTTTATTGAGTGTTTTCTTTGCTATGCTGAATCTTCTTAGCTTTATGTAATTCCACACTGTGTATTGTTGTTTTTTGCTTTTATATCCTGTTCTTCTGGGGCTTATCCAATAAATCTTTACCAAGGCCAATGTCTTACAGTGTTTCTTGATTTCCACTGTACTTTGTTGCTTTCAGGTCTTAGATTTAGATCCTTGACCCATTGTGAGTCAATTTTTTTGCACAGTGTAAGGTTGTTTCGTACTTCTGCATGTGGAGGTCCAACTTTCCTAACATCATTTGTTGAAGAGACTACTTGTTTTCCACAGAACGATTCTAGCTTGTTTGTCAAAGATCAGTTGGTTGTAGATATGCGGATTGATTTCTGGGGCTTCTCTTCTGTTCCATTTTCCGACAAGTCTGTTTTTGTGTCAGCATCAGGGCATTGTGAGTAAAATTGCCCTGTCGTGTGTCCTGCAGTCTGGTATTGAGGTGCCTTTTACATTTACTATAACTCTATCATTTTTGTTCCTTTCTATGAATTATTTTTTTTTCTGCTAGAATATGTTAACCTTTAGCATTTCCTGTTGTAGAGAACATAGTCAGTAATTTTGAATCTCTAGAATGGTAAAATCTTCATTCTTTTATCTTAGTTAATCATGGATATGGGCGAAATGCCAGAGAAACATTAATGTTAAGTGTAGATCTTGAAAATCATTCTAGGGGCCTAAATAAGTCAGGTGTAAGCATGGAAAATGATTTAGTGTAATTGAATTACTGGACTTGTAACTATAGAGCAAAGGAAAAAGTCTAGCAAGTGTGGTTCCAATCATGTTGTTGTAATGCATGAATTTCATTCTTGTGTTTGACTGAATAAGTCCATGTAGAGTGTGTGTGTTTATTCATTCCATCAGGATTTTATTTTTAATTTTTTAAAGATTTACTTATTATTTGGTAGAATTACCAAGATAGAGGGAAAGAAAGAGATTTTCCATCCAGTGGTTCACTCTCCCGATGGCTACAACAGCCTGGGCTGAGCTAGGCTGAAACCAGGAGCCAGGAACCTCATCTAGGTCTCCCACTTGAGTGCAGGGGCCCAAACATTTGGGCCATCTTCCACTGCTTTCCCAGATTATTAGCAAGGAGCTGGATCAGAAGTAGAGCAGCCAGGACACGAACTGGCACCTGTATGAGATGCCTACGACTCAGGTGGCAGCCTTACCCATTGGATATTTAGATGTACTTCTTTACACTGCGATTTAAAAAAAGAAAATACTTGTCTTAATAATTACCATAAAAGTGTTCAGTTTTTCGCAGTGTAGTTAGAGCTGCTATTATCTCACCTCATACAGAAATAATAAATTTTCAGCAATAAGGATGACTTTACCTTCATCTCCTATGCAATACCATAATTCTGTGCATCACATTAGGATCTTGTAGTATAAATATGCTGAAAATTAATTTTCCCTTGCATTTAATCAGGAAACCTCCTTACTTTGCTTACATTTTGGAAGTAGTTTTCACTGGATACAGAATTTTGCACTGGCACAGATTTCTCTTCCTCCTGTCCTTCTCCTCCTTTACTAGCATTCAAGTCATTGATGAATAACCATCTTCTTCTGTCTTCTGCTATTTCTGATGAAAACTAAATTCTCATTAAAAGTAATTTTCTTCTGCAGGTAGAATATAATTATTCTCTGGCATCTTTCAAAAAATCTCATCATCTTTGGTCTGCATCGGTCTGCTAAATTGAATCTCTTTTGCGTGCTTGCTAGTTTGTTTTCATATTCCCATATTCATACTAATTGCTGAAATTCTTGAATTTTCCAATTTATACCTTACACTAAATTTTAGTATTCTCAAATTTCTCTCTTCTTTCCTCTGAAGATTACAGTTATCCATACGTAGAGTTTATTTATTTTGTTTCAGATGCTTTTTACTTTCCGTTTGCTTGTTTTATCCCTTAACTTTTTCATGTTTATAGAATTTTATTTAAGCCCCTTTTTATTAACATACAGTACACTCTAAAATCCAATTATTGTTATTTTAAAAACAGAATACTTAGTGAAATAAGCCAGCCCCAAAGGGACAAATGACATATGTTCTCCCTGACCTGTAATAACTAATAGAGCACCTACAAGGCAATCTGTAGAAGTGAAATTGACACTTTGAGAAGCCATGACTTGAACAGCCCTCATCTTGACTGTTGAGGAACAGTTTTTCTTTTTCATACTATTTGTTAACTCTTAACATGGAGTTAAACATATATGTATGAAGACAATTGAAAATAGATCTCAGTAAAAAATAAGAGTGGGAATAAGAGAGGGAGGAGGAAGAGGGATGGGAGTATGAGTGGGAGGGTGGACACAATGGGAAGAATCACCATGTTCCTAAAGTTGTAATTATGAAGTATATGATGTTTGTAACTGTAAGGCTGTGTAGTTCTGCATACATTCCTATGGACTTACTTCCAAGGGTACAGTTTAAAAACTTGCCATGGGACCCCAAATCCCCTTAAACTGGGTGGTAAAAATGCCATCCTAAGTGTTAAAGTGAAAATATGGTAGGATTAAGTGTCTGGTAATAATAGATAGAATTAAAAAGGAGAGAATGCTCCAACATGGGAAGCAGTGCACACAGCAGACTCATAGAATGACAATCACTTTAAGTAGTATGCTGACCTCAGAATCAGCCTTTAAGGCATTCTGATCTGGCTGAAAAGCCTATGAATGGAATGCCAACACTGTGGCAAAAGATATTCTACATGAAGGACCTCTGTGGGTGAGACCCCAAAGGAAAGAAGTGGTCATCAAAGAAGGAGGTGCTTTCCTTTGAAGGGAGGAGAGAACTTCCACTTTGCTTATGGCCTTGTCTAAATATTGACAGAGTTTGTGCATCTAAAAGGCTCCCATAGCCTAAGCAGCTCATGTCAAGGGCCTCAGGTAATCATTGATATCATACATAAGAGTGTTAATTGTCAGATTAACAACAAGAGTCACTGTGCACTAACTTCCCATGCAGGACTTCTGTCCTCAAAGAGTTGTATTATAATTATGACTAAGTGCTTGCAAATGATGTATCATTCTTGAGTGCTTCCTTAAAGTTAATTAAGTTTCTAAAAAAAAGTGAAATTAATTTCAAGATGCAATGATTTTGAATAGCCCTTGTCTCGACTATTGAGAAAAACAGTTTTTATTTGTTTCTTTTTTTCTGTGCAAATTGTTGAACCCTTTCCTTAGTATAGAGTTGGTCCTCTATATATAAAGTTAATAAAAAGTGGATCATAGTGTAGAATGGGACTGGGAATGGGAGAGGGAAGAGGAGGAGGGATGGGAGAGTGGGTGGGAGGGCAGGTGTGGTGGGAAGAATCACTATATATTCCTAAAGTTGTACTTAAGAAATGCATGAAGTTTGTATTCCTTAAATAAAAATTTTCTTTGAGGGAAAAAAAAATCGCAAGATTCATGAGTGCTATTTTCAGTATGTAAAACAAACAAGTAACATTCTGCAGCATTAGATTAATCTCTCTTGTTAAGTAACTTCAAAATAACTAAATTGCATATTTTAATAATTGTGTTTAGATTTATATATTCTCAAAAATGGTTGTAACCCATGCTTTCTTAGTCTGAAGAAAGGCCACAACCTTCCAAATGAGAAAATTAGTATCGTCACTACATCCACTGGGTGGACACAGGCTCAGGGAACACACAAGTCATCTCTGTTATACCTAACGTAGTGTACATGGTGGTTAAAATAATCCCAGTATCATTTAATCAGTAACGGTTGTTTTATAGTGATTATCTGCCTTTCAAGCATACCCAAGATTTTGAATCTTTAAATGTTGATTTTCTAGTATTTATTATTGAGCCTTCATTTATTGCTCTGAAAGATACAATCAAGATACGTGAGAACTTTGGCCGGTGCCGCGGCTCAATAGGCTAATCCTCCGCCTTGCGGCACCAGCACACCAGGTTCTAGTCCCAGTCGGGGCGCTGGATTCTGTCCCGGTTGCCCCTCTTCCAGGCCAGCTCTCTGCTGTGGCCAGGGAGTGCAGTGGAGGATGGCCCAAGTGCTTGGGTCCTGCACCCCATGGGAGACCAGGAGAAGCACCTGGCTCCTGGCTTCGAATCAGCATGGTGCGCCGGCTGCTGCGGCCATTGGAGGGTGAACCAATAGCGAAGGAAGACATTTCTCTCTGTCTCTCTCTCTCACTGTCCACTCTGCCTGTCAAAAAAAAAAAAAAGATATGTGAGAACCTACATCGTTTCTGTGGAAATTACTCTGTGGCACACTTGCTAGTCTTTGCTTCACTCTATAGTTACAATTCAGTTATTCCTTTTGTTCTGTTTACTCTAACATTGTCTGTGCTTACACTTGAGTCTTTTCATTTAGATACCCAAAATGACTTTTTTAAAGATTTATTTATTTATTTGAAGGTCAGAGTTACCCAGAGAGAGAAGGAGAGGCAGAGAGAGAGAATCCTTCCATCTGCTGCTTCACTCCCCAATTGGCCGCGATGGCCGGAGCTGCACCAGTCTGAATCCCGGAGCCAGGAGCTTCTGCCAGGTCTCCCACGCAGATGCAGGAGCCCAATGACTTGGGCCATCTTGTACTGCTTTTCCAGGCCACAGTAGAGAGCTGAATCAGAAGTGGAGCAGCTGGGACTCGAACCGGCACCCATATGGGATGCTGCCGCTGTAGGCAGCAGCGTAACCTGCTACGCCACAGTGCTGACACCCTTAGAATGACTTTCAAGATCTATGATTGAGTTTTATATTTGTCTGGCATCTCACCAAAGATTACTACATCTCTTTCAGTCACTAACAGGCTATCTAATTTTCTAATATCATAATTATCATATATGATTATTATATAAAAGTATATTGTATTTGGTTTTCTTTTACTTTCTAAATTAACTTTTTATGAATATAATTTTCCTGCCATGGTTTCAGAGTGATTTGCTCCCCAATTGTTTGTGTGCTGGAAACTTGGTCCCCACTTAGGTGGTAGTCAGAGGTGATTATTAGGTCATGAACTAACCACTTCCTTTAGTAGATTAATGTCTTTCTCAAATACTTGACCAATCATCCACCTCCTTTCTGGGTGCGTACTAGTTGTAAACTTCTTTGGAAGCAGAGGAGGTGAAATTTAAAACGAGGCACTCACATAGGATGTGAGTATCCCAAGCAGTAATATAACTACTAAACTGAGTACCCGCTATCCTTTCTTCTATTTTAAAAAATAAGTTAGTTAGCATGAATTTTTTTCTATAAAAATTCAGCAATATTATTACAAAAAAATAACTTCATCATGGTTAGGATTAGTTGATGATACGTCCCACATAGTATTGAAAGGGTCATTTTATAGATAATATTATAAATAGCATTTGTTTGCTTCCATTAAATGAATACAGATAAACATATTTAGCGTTTGGTATCTGTCTCTGTGTGTTGGAAATATCGTATCTGCTGAAATGTTGAAGCTGTTAGCTGTGCCCCATGTAGAATACTGAGCATCTGAGGGCCATCATGGTTCATACAGTACAGCATACCTGAGTACAGCTGAGCCGTGTGGACATAACCCAAGAGGTGAACAACCTTGCAGCAACATACTTGCAATATCTACAGCTGGGTGCATTGGAAGTACATGAAGAGTAAAACAACCATGAATTGTATTTTTAGAAATATTTAATTACCCTCATGGAATGGAATTGATACTGAATGTAAAGCCCATAGACTGACATGTTCTTTTGTATTATTAATATGAATGAGGGTTGATGAACAGAATTTATATTAGAAATACTGGGGGTACTGAAATTATTTCTGAAGCATCCCACAGGTAGTTGTTTGACAGTTTTGATTCTATAAGTTGTAAAATGTGATATCTGAGAATTGTTATGATTTAGTTTTATATTACTGATATTGTCTTTATCATACATCTTTCTAGAAACCTGAAAATAATAGCTACCTATTAAAACTCTTAAATATATTTTAACCACATCTTATTCCTTACCTGTATTTCCATGGTCTAAAAAAACTTACCTTATTTTACAAATATATTTATCGAAGTATATGCTGTTGAAAAACTCATGACCAGAGCCTAGGGAGATTACTGATGCCATAAACAAGAGTGTCAAATTGTTAAATCAACAACAGGAATCACTGTGTACATATGTATCATGTGGGATCTGTCCTTAATGTGTGTTCAATGTGAAGTAATGCTATAACTAGTACTGAAACAGTATTTTTACACTTTGTGTTTCTGTGTGGGTACAAACTGATGAAATCTTTACTTAGTATATACTGAATGAAAAAAAAAAAACAACCTGGTGTTAAATTGGAAATTGCATAGAAAATTAATTAATTTTTAAAAAATATCATGTAGGATCTCTGTCTTTAATGTGCTGTACACTGTGATTTAATGCTATAACTAGTACTCCAACAGTATTTTTTCACTTTGTGTTGCTATGTGGGGCAAACTGTTGAAATCTTTACTTAATATATGCTAAACTGATCTTCTGTATATAAAGAGAATTGAAAATGAATCTTGATGTGAATGGAAGGGGAGAGGGAGCTGGAAAGGGGAGGGTTACAGGTGGGAGGGAAGTTATGGGGGGGGGGAAGCCATTGTAATCCATAAGCTGTACTTTGGAAATTTATATTCATTAAATAAAAGTTAAAAAAAAGAAAAGTTTGTATTTTTTCTTTGAAAATAATTTTTAAAATTTATATAAATTGAACAATTTCATGTATTTCATCTGTATAGATTTAGGAGCAGAGTGATACGTCCCACCCTATCCTCCCTCTTTCCTCCTCCTTCTTTATTCTTTTGATTTTTACAATGGCATACTTTCAGTTTATTTTATAAAGTGATTAATGCTCCAATAAGTAAAGAATTCAGCAAACAGTAGGAAGAAGTAGAGAAAAAAAAAAAAACACTGTTCCTCAACAGTACAGACCGGGGATGTAAATAGTAATCAAAATAATAATCAATTCTCAAAATGTCAATTTTGATCATATACATTACATTTTTTATATTCTGTTAGTTACCACAGATCAGGAAAAACACATGGAACTTATCTTTTTGGGACTGGGTTATTTCACCAACTATAATGCTTTTCAGTTGCAAAAGACATAATTTCGTTCTTTTTTATGGCTGAGTAGTATTCCATAGTGTATATATACCACATTTTCTTTAAAAAAAAAAAAAAACTTTTATTTAATGAATACAAGCTTCATGCATTTTAAGTACAACTTTAGGAATATAGGAATTCTATATTCCTGCCCTCCCACTCCCCTCTTTTCCTCACTACCCCTCCTTTTTTCATGGTGTATATTTACCACATTTTCTTAAAAAAAAAAACAAACTTTTATTCAATGAATACAAGCTTCATGCATTTTAAGTACAACTTTAGGAATATAGGAATTTTATATTCCTGCCCTCCCACTCCCACTCCTACCCCTCTTTTCCTCACTCTCCAATTCCCAGTCTTATTTTATTTAAAGATCTATTTTCAATTAACTTTAAGCACAGAAGATTAAGTCCATGGTAAGTAAAGAGTTGATCACTTTGCATAATAAAAGAAAAGTAAAATAAAAATAAAAGTAGACAGAAACTATTTTGCAATAGTTGAGATAAGGGATGTTCAAAGTCTTTGGATCTGAAAGTTAATTTCACTTCTTTTTGTTGTTGAGAAACTTACTTAAATTTACAGACGCACCCACAAGTAATACAGCTTTATGAGCACTTAGACAAACTGTAGCTGATGAGTCATAAGAGTATCCTTTACTTAAGACATTAAGAGAAAGTGAGTCTTTGGGAACAAGGTTTGTCATTAATTAAAGTGCCTAAGGAAACAAATAATGGAATTGGACATGTTGGCCTAACTAAAATTTATGAGACATAAGTATATCCTCCAGTTAATGCACTAAAATGGGATAAATCTTTGAGAACACATTTTTTTTTTTTTTTGCTGGCTCTCCTAATACAGCTATTTGAGGGCAGAGGTCCTGCATGGGAGGTTAGTGCACATTGACTCCTGCTGTTAATTTAACAATTAAAACTCTTATGTATGACCTGAGTGATCACCTGGGGCTCTTGACATGAGCTACCTAGGCTGTAGAAGCCTTTTGAATCCACAAACTCCATCAGTATTTAGACAAGGCCATCAGCAAAGTGGAGGTTCTCTCCTTCCTTCAGAGAAAAGTACTTCCTTCTTTGATGATCACTTCTTTCCACTGGGGTTTCACCCATAGGTATTTAATATAGAACATTTTTTGCCACAGTGTCTTGGCTTTCCATGCCTGAAATGCTCTCATGAGCTTTTCAGCCAGACCAGAATGCCTAAAGTGCTGATTCTGAGGTCAGAGTGCTACTTAAAGCTATTGTCATTCTATGAGTCTGCAATATGGATTGCTTCCTATGTTGAAGTATTCTCTCTTTTTTAATTCTACCTATTATTATTTCCAAACAATTACACCTATTTATATGATCATTTTAACACTTAATCCTTGTACATTCAAATTCATGTGTTTGAATTTCTCTGTCTCTTTTTCTCTTAATGTTACATATTTCTTTCTCTATCATTTCTGAATCTTGCTCTCTTTGCTCAGATGTGCATTTATTTATATGTTAACATTTAACAAATACAAAAGACACAAAACAAACTTTATTGATATCCACATATTCTAGTGGAAACACCTCAATGCAGAAATCGACATAGTGTTTTGTGTTTTTATTCAACACATTTGTGTAAAGATAAATTAATTTGTTTGAATTTCAACCAAATAAATCACAAGTACTTTGTTATATCCCCAAGGTTTTCAGTTTGGTGTTTAATATTCATCATGAATTCTGCCACAATGCCCAGTTAATTATTGAGGTTAAAAAATTTTCTTGTCTATATAGGGATATAGTATGATATTTCATCAGTCATTTTTCTGAATAACTATTTTATTAGCTTTTCAGACATTATCCTTGAAGTTTGCAATGCTTTCAATAACTGTGTTCCACAATTCAGTCAGCTTAGTTCCTCATGTTTTGTTTTCAGGCACTCCATCCAGGTCTCCCACCTGAGTGACAGGGACCTGAGTATTCGGCCATTTTCTACCACCTTCTCAGGGAAATTGGCAGGAAGCTGGATTACAAGCAAAGTATCCAGGAATTTGAACCAACACTCCAATATGGGATGTCAGCATCACAAGCAGTGCCTTAACATGTGTGCCGCAATGCCAGCCTCAGATGTTTTTATATTGCAGAAACATACAGATTATTGCAACACAGTATTAGATAACTACCACTTAATGTTAAATATACACACACAAACCCCTTAGTGAGTATTTAAATAGAATGGAACAGAGTGCCTGTTCCTGTCTGAGCCGCTCCACTTCTGATCCAGCTGGCTCTGAATGGCCTGAGAAAAGCAGCAGGACACAGACCAAGTGTTCTGGCCCTGCTGGCCACATGGGAGATCCAAATGAAGCTCCCGACTTTGGCCTGGCTCAGTACTGGGTTTTTGGCCATCTGGGGTATAAACCAGCAGATGGATGATCTCTCTCCTCTCTCTCACTTTCTCTCTGCACTCACTTCCTCTCTCTCTCTTTCTCTCTCTAAGTCTTCTTTTTAAATAAATGAATAAATCTTGATTTTTTTAAGATAGAGTATAACAAAATATTGTGAAATATCATGAAGACATTCAAAAAACTCACATCAATGATTGGGTCTTTTAAGGTAGTTCTCAATGCTAAACTATAAAATCCAAAGGTTTTATAGAAACTATATAATATAAATAACCCTTAAATTGTGAGTTAGTCTTCTCCATGGAAATCAAAAGAAAAGTCACAGATTTTATATATATATGTTTTTTTCAATAAATCTTTTTAGATATTCAGCACAGTATCTTGTGGAACATTCATATATATATATATATATATATATATATACATACATACATATATACATACATATATATATATAAACAGATCAAAACTCCCAAATTGTCCTTGGATATTGGGAAGCATAAGTTAACCTCATTGTACAGAGTATTAAAAGTCCAGTTAAATCAAAGTTTTATGTAGAAGGTCTTTTTGTTTAATCTAGTTCTGTTACACTGTGATACAAACTGATGAATAGACTTTGATAGTACTTAGCCAGTATTCAAATCCTCATTCTATAAACAAAATAAAGTAACATTCAAGCAACAGAGCTAGTGGGGGAAAACCAGAATTGGACAATCTTCTTTCCCAGACTCTCAGAGGACAGATCTCCCATTGTTCTACATTAGGGGAAGGAAAGCTCACCAACACAAAATAACACCATCAGGATAGTAATAAGTAAAAAAAAAAAAAAAAAAAAAAAAAAAAAAAAAAAAACCTGGCTGGGACAGTAATCTCCAGGTGAAGATGACAACAGGATACTCAAATAAGAAGACAAGTAACAATTTTTGGGGCAGGCCAAAATGTACATGATTAACTCATCTGCCAGGAACAGGAGTCACTGATATTTTATATAAAAAAAAGATAAAATGAGGAGGCAGATTATCTTTAAATACAGGCTTTGGCTAAAATTTATGCTAAAATCAAGAGCTTATTGATTTGTTATGGTTATGTCAGTCCTTGAAAATATCCTTAGACTACGGCTCAGTCCTTCATGCTTACCTGACAACAGTTTTTATGAGCAACTTACGAAAACATTAAATAATAAATCTGATTGGATGCCAAGTAAATTATTTCATTAATTGATTTACAACCTTGAAGTCTATCAGTTGATGATCAGATAAAGAAAATGTGGACTATATACATGATGGAGTATTAGCTATGCATAAAAAAGAATGAAATTCTGGTGTTTGCAAAAATATGATGTAGCTATAGATCATTATTCAAAATGAAGTATGCCAAACACAAAAGACAATACCATATCTTCTTTTAATTGTGGTAATTAATATATAAATACAATACAAAATGTATGTGTATGTCATATCATTTGGTATACACTTATAAATATTGCTTTACTGAATAGTGCTACATGAGTGAAAATCATTGTTCCTATATAAAAATGAAATGGAGAAATATCAAACATCAAATATTCATAATGGAATTATGGGGGAATTAGTTTCCTGAATTATTTTATGAAATAGTTAATTAAGAAAATCAAGGCTGGCGCTGTGGCTCAACAGGCTAATCCTCCACCTAGCGGCGCTGGCATACCGGGTTCTAGTCCCAGTCGGGGCACCGGATTCTGTCCCGGTTGCCCCTCTTCCAGGCCAGTTCTCTGCTGTGGCCAGGGAGTGCAGTGGAGGATGGCCCAAGTGCTTGGGCCCTGCACCCCATGGGAGACCAGGAGAAGCACCTGACTCCTGCTTTCGGATCAGCGTGGTGTGCCGGCCACAGCGCGCCGGCTGCAGCGGCCATTGGAGGGTGAACCAATGGCAAAGGAAGACCTTTCTCTCTGTCTCTCTCTCTCTCTCACTGTCCACTCTGCCTGTCAAAAATTCAAAAAAACAAAAGAAAATCAAATCAATAATGTGAATATGTATTGGTTAGGTTCAAGATATTTCAAACACACAGACAGGCTCTTTGTTGAACATACTCAAAATAATTGAAAATTTTATATAATATATCCATCAATGGTAAATATCACCCATATGTATAATCATTCTAGGGTTGGATCTTACTCTATTCAAGTAAACCCCTTGGATATTTTTCTTCTAAGAAATAAAGACCATATGGATCTATAAGAGAAATGTACCTGGTCTATAATTATGAAAGAGGTAGAACCATGAGATCTTGGAAAAGATCTGGAGAAAGTAAACTAATCCTCTGTCAGGAGGGCAACAGATATGTCCTGGCTTCTTTCCTCTCTCCCTCAGCAGTAAAAATATAATCCTTAGGTGGTCGTTGAGCTTGTCTTCAGGTGGAAAGATCACAGGAGAAAATAGAAGAGATTTACATGAGTTTCTGGACAGGAAGAACATATAAGCTAGCAAGAGGTAGCCTATGGGTAAATCTGACTTTTTTAAGGATTAATTTATTTATTTGGAGGCAGTTGTAGGGAGAGAAGGAGAGATAGAGAGAATCTTCTATCACATTGATTCACTCCCTGACTGGCTGCAACAGCGAGATGGGCCAGGCCAAAGCAAGGAGCCAGGGGCTTCTTCCAGGTTTCTCACATGGGTGGCAGGGACTCAGGAACTTGGGCCATCATTGGCTACTTCCCCAGGCACATTAGCAGGGAGTTGGATCAGAAGTGGAGCACCATGGACGTGAACTGTTGCCTATATGTGGTGCCAGTGCTGCAGGTGGTGCCGATCCTGGGTGAGTTTAATTCTATCTCAGTAGCAGACATCAGAAATGGGCTCACTCAGCACACATTCCCATTCCTTCTAGCAGCTTCCATTTACTGCAGAAACCCTAGTAATTATAGGTAGGATAATAGAGTCACTAGCTCTGCCTCCCTGAGGAGGTTGTTGAGTGAACAGTTTTTTATTTGGAAGTTGTTGCTGATCTTTTGCAAGCCTGCTTTCCATTTGGACGCACTTGATACCACATGAGTGCTGTGGGTATTGATCCTAGTAGTTTCAAACTCTGGGTTTTGGCATAGATTCACAAGGTCTGGACCAACTAGTAACAGCAGATTTAACTGTGTTCTATAGTAGGTCCAGCTTTCCTATTACTGCTATATTCTTTATTGAATAGGTATTATAAAGAAACAGACGTGTGTACAGTGCGGGTGCATGTGTGTTCTGAAGCAGGGATTCAGCGTAAGGGAGTCCTACAAGGAAGTGGAAGAAAATGGCTCATTTGAGGGAATTTCAATGAAAACTATTTAACTAAAGTAGTAGTATTTGGATCCTATCATTGATAAGATTACATGATAGGATTAACATGCAATATTAGTAAAAGTAACATTATATCTGTTACTTTGTTCAAAGAAGTAGTGTTGAATGGGCACAGTTCACATTTTGAATATTTAAATCATAATATAAACTTACATTACTCATTATTTCTAAATTGTTAGTATAAAGAAACTGGCCCTAGAGAAAGTCCAAATCACTTGAAGACTTTTACCTGAATAAAATGCAAATATTTGGATTAATTCATAGGTATTTCATTTTGTTTATTTTTCTTATATGATTTACATAAAATTCAATTTACAAAATGTGAGAGAATGAGATTTTCAACTGGACGTAGACAAAACATGTGGATGCATGTTGTGCAGGATATGCAAGGGGAGTGTTGGGAGTGCAGAAAGGTTTGGCAGATGGAGTTGTAATGCATCCCTCGAGGTTGGAGACCATGAAACGGAGCAGCAGCCACGGCTTTGTGGGCTTCTGCAGAAACCTTTGACAGTTCAGAGGTGGGAGAAGGCAGACGGCGCCGTGTAACTTGGTTCAGAATCAGTAGAGCAGGAAGGATGGAAGGATGGAGACGAGAGGAATAGCAGAAGGTGGACACTGTCACTCCTGAAATCTGGGTTTTCTCCAACTACACTCCTTCCAAGAAGAAGCATTTAATACAGAAGTTTATTTTGGTCTTATTATCTGGTAAAGTTAAATATGAGGCCAAATTGGGTAAGCAAAATCTGGCCTAGGATAACTTCTCTAAAAGCTGTGGTTTTGCTTCGTTCTCAATACTATGGGTGTGGGACTAGGTTTGTTACATGCTTACAGCTATTTTTTTTTAAGATTTATTTTATTTATTTGAAAGACAGAATTACAGAGAGAGGTAGAGACAGAGAGAGAGGTCTTCTATCCACTGGTTCACTCCCCAGATGGCCACAACAGCCAGAGCTGTGCCAATCCGAAGGCAGGAGCCAGGAGCTTCTTCCAGGTCTCCCACACAGGTGCAGGGCCCAAGAACTTGGGCCATCTTCTACTGCTTTCCCAGGCCATAGCAGAGAGCTAGATTGGGAGAGGAGCAGCCGGGACTAGAACTGGTGCCCATATGGGATGCCGGCGCTTCAAGACAGGGCTTCAACCCGCTGCGCCACAGCGCCGGCCCCACTTACAGCTCTTTTAACATTTTGGACTTTCTTGAAGAAGAGAACATGGAAAATTTTCTGTGACGTAATTCCACACTGTCTTGAAGAAACCACATCCATGGCAGACAGAAAGCAGCCAGACTGTAGGCACTGATGTGACTTCATTTCCCTAAGAGGTTATGTGTGGCTGGCACCCAGGGGGACAAGACCTCCAGAGGAGGAGGACTGGTGCTGGGCTACAAAGCCTGGGGCTTCACTTCAGAAAAAAAAAACACACACAATTTGATGTTGGAGTTCATTCCTTTGAATTCCAAGTTAAACCTGAAGAAACGTCACTCTAACAAAATGATTTCTTTCACTGAATTCCAAGTTACAAAAATTACTTGAATTCCTCTCTGGGCCCTAAGAAAGTTAAAGGTAATGTTCAAGTCAATTATCAAATATGAGAGCACTCTTAAATGTTTATGGAAGTGAGATTAAAAGATGTTTATTTTTGGTGCAAATTTTATACAAACTCGTGCAATAGTTTTCCTAGATGCATCTCCATGAACTGTTTGAAGTACACTTCTACGCATGGATTTCAAACATTTTTGGACCAAAATAAAATTATCTTTAATTTTAACTCCACTTTTTCATAAATTTCTAAAGTAGCATCCCATAACAGTATATTTGGAACACACTACTGTAAATATTCTTTTAGTTGATTATGTTGATTTTTATTCAGATGATTTTCAATATTACAAAATCAGCAATTTTAACTGAGAAATTAATGAATAAATTTGTTCAGCCCTGGATGGAGAACCTGTCTCCGTAGAGTGGTTTTTCATTTTCTTTTCTGGGACTCAACAGGTGTGAGAATTCAGGGCCCAAGTTTTGTGGTAATTTTTAAAGATATCAGTCATAGGTACAATCGGCAGAGCATAGCTGCACCTTTGCAGTCATCTCTGTTGTGACTCATGTTTACAAATGATCACTCAATTATTAATTCATCCAGAATTCAAGGACTGGGAGCCTAGCCGGTCGTTTCTTTGTAAGGTAGTTAGCAATATTAAGTCTTTCTTAGGTCAACTTTTTTTTTTTTTTGAATGTGAAAATTTAGATAAGAAAATTTTTCCTACTTTTATGTTTTTTCTGTCTTGTTGTGAAGCCATATTGGTTACACTTTTGGTTCCTAAATAAAACATTTAAAAAAATTAACAGCCAAGTCACAAAGATAATGGATTGTGCATAGATTAAGGAAGAAGAACTTCAGATTTGTGAAAAAAAAAAAAAGAAAAGAAAAGAAAAGAAAACCTTCTTGGCTCCCTTTGTTTGTAACTAAACTCTTTACTTTTCTTAGTTGGCCTTTAATATCCCACTGAGCCAGATGACTACCCCTGCTTATGTGAGGGTCTACATTCAGCTGCCTCCTCATATCACTCCTCTAAGTATAATTGCTCATTCCCAGTGGTAACTAGGATGCCTCTGTTCCATCATAGAGTGGCCAGTGCATCTGTCCACTATATATTCACTGAACAGGTTCTGCTATTCCATATTCCTCATTACATATGTTTCAAGCTAACACAATTTAATATTTAAAATGTTAATGATTTGTTTTAGTATTTATTTGTCTGTTTGAAAGGCAGAGGGGGAGAAAGAGGGAGAGAGAGAGACAGAGACAGAGACAGAGACAGAGACAGAGAGATTTCTTCCATCTGCTGGTTCACTCCCCAAATGACTTCAATGGTGAACTGAGCCTATCCGAAGCCAGCAGCGAGGTACTTTTTCCAGGTCTCCCGCATGATGGGGGGAGTGGGGGGTGGGGTCCAAGGACCTGGATCATCTTCCTCTGCTTTCCCAGGCCCATTTGCAGGGAGTTGGATCAGCTGGATCAAAAGTGGTGTAGCCGGGACTCCAACCTGTGGGATGCCAGCCCTGCAGGCAGCGGCTTTACCTGATGTGCCACAGTGGCGGCCCCAATTTTAATGTTTTTAGAACAGTTTTAACAGACATAAAATGTGCGTATTCTGGGGATGTTATTTGACATTTCCTTATATTTACACATTGTGTAATATCCAATCAGGATGTTTCTGCTTTCACATATTTTACATTTCTTTATAATGAAAACATCCAAAACCCTGTCTTCTAGGTTTTCTAAATGGAGAAATATCCAGTATAATAACTTTGTCTAAATTAACTCTTCTGTGCAACAGAACTCCAGAAACTATTACTCCTATCTAGTTAAGGCCTCGTATTCATCAGTAGCCTTCCCCCACCCTTCTCCCAGCCTCTCCTAACCACCATTATATTTTTAAAGCCTATGAAATTACTGATTTTTTGGATTCCACATATGAATATGACCTTGAAATACGTGTCTTCCTTTACTCAGTTTATTTCACTTGACATGATGACCTCTAGTTTTGCCATGCTGTTATAAATGACAGAATTGTATCCTGTATATATCTATCTAATATTCCATCATGTATATATGCTGCATTTGCTGAATCTATTTGTGGGTAGTTGGGCACCTAGGCTATTTCCATTTCTTGGCTACCAGATATAGTGTTGTGATGAACATAGGAGTGTGTCTATATGAACAGATGAATTTCATTTCCCTTGGATTTATAGGCAGGAATAGGTTTGCTGGATATTTTGATAGTTTGATTTTTAGTTTTTCAGGAACGCTCCATACCTTTTTCTCCACAATGGCAGCACTCCTAATTTACAATTCCATCAACAGTGTCCAGGGTTTCTTTTCCTTCCCATCATCACCAATGCTTATTATCTTTTGTCTTTTTGGTGAGAGCCAATATTGCTGATGTGGGGTTTTGATTTGCATTTCCTTGAGTATTTGTATTGTAGATAATTTTTTTCATGAACATGCTGGCCATTTTAATGTCTTCTTGAAAAATATTTATTGAGGCCTACTACACATTTTAATGAGATGATTTGAGTCTTTTGATGCTGGGTTATCTGGATTCCTTATATATTCTAGACATCAACACTTTGTCAGATTATTGCTAGCAAATACTTTCTCCCACTCTGGGGTTTTCTGTTTGCTCTATTGATTATTTCCTTAGATGTTCAATAGCTCTTTGTTTCATGAAATATCACTTACCTAATTTTACATTGATTTCCTGTGCCTTCAGGATCTGATATGGAAAATCCTTGTCCCTTCAAATATCTTTACTTGTATTCCTGAAGCTGTTTTCTAATAGCTTCAACGTTTTAGGTCTTATATTTAGGTCTTTAATAAGTTTGCAGTTTATTTTAACATGATAAAATTCTATTTTGATTCATCAGCATATCAATGTCCACTTTTGCCAACACTATTTATTAAAAAAGACTATCCTTTCTGTATTGCATGTTCTTAGCATTTTTGTCAAAGATCAGTTGGCTATATATAAGTGTACATATTTCTGGGGTTTCTGTTATTTTCTGTTGGTCCAGGGATATGTGTTTATGCCTGCACCATGCTGTCCAAATATCTTTGTAATATACTTTAAAGTCAGATAGTGTAATGCCTTTTGTTTTGCGGTGTGTGTGTGTGCGTGTGTGTGCGCTAAAGCACTTTATTTTTAAGGTCTTTTGTGATTCCCTACAAACTTAATCATCATGTTTTTCTACTTCTGTGAAACATGTTATTGAGATTTTTATAATGATTGCATTGAATCTGCCAAGTGTTTTGTAGTACATATTTTAATGATACTGATTATTGCAATCCATGAACATGGGTTGTCTTTTTATTTCTTTGTGTTCTCTTTAATTTCTTTCATCAGTGACTTATAGTTTCCATTGTAGGAGTTTTCACCTTTCTGGTAAAATTTATTCCCAGGTACTTATTGAATTATTTAATTATTCATTTGTAGCAATTGGAAATGGGATTGTCTTCTTGATTTCTTTTTCAGATGATTCATTATCAGGTTATAGCAATGCTGCTTATTTCTGTACATTTACTTTGTATTCTGTAACTTTGCTGAATTTGTTTATTACCTATAACAGATTTTTTTTTGGTGTGTGTGGACTCCTTAGGGTTTTCATCTGCAAATGTGAGAAGTTAACATCTTTCTTCCCAATTTGGGTACAATTTATTTATTTATCTTTTCTTATTACTCTAGTTATGGTTTCCAGTACCATCTAGTAGTCTTCTTTCAGATTTTAGAGGAAAACCTATAACTTTTCCCAAATCAGTGCAGTATTAACTACTGGCTTGTAAAATACGGCTTTTATTATGTTGAGGTCGGTTCCTTCCTTCTACACATAATTTGTTTATAAAGGTATGTTGAATTTTGAAATGCCTTTTCTGTATCTATTGCCATTATTTTTAATTTTTCCTTAATTCTATTGATGTTGTGTATCATATTTATTGATTTGTGTGTGTTGAGCTGTCCCTGAATTCCTGGGATGTATTCCCCTTGATCATGTTGAATGATTTTTTTTTTTTTTGGTTAGTCTGATTAAAGATTTACCAATGTTGCTGTAATTCCAGAGAATTAGCTCTTCATTTCATTCATTTCAGTGAATTTTTGTATTATTCCTTACCTATATGTCATTTATTTATATTTGGAGTTTTATTATTTCTTTCCTTCCACCAAGCTTGGGATTGATTGACCTTATTTTTGTAGTTACTTGAGGTTCAATGAGAATTTATTTGCTTGAGATATTCCTCTTGTTTGTGGAAGTTATAAAACTCCCCCTTTGTAGTACTTCTCTGTATCCAATGAATTTTTGCATGTTGTATTTCCATGTTCACTCAAAAATTTTAAACATTTGCCCTTGGTTTCTTTCTTTTTTTTTTTTTTTTTTGACAGGCAGAGTGGATAGTGAGAGAGAGACAGAGAGAAAGGTCTTCCTTTTGCCGTTGGTTCACCCTCCAATGGCCGCTGCGGCCAGCGCATCTCGCTGATCCGAAGCCAGGAGCCAGGTGCTTCTCCTGGTCTCCCACGGGGTGCAGGGCCCAAGGACTTGGGCCATCCTGCACTGCACTCCCGGGCCATAGCAGAGAGCTGGCCTGGAAGAGGGGCAACCAGCATAGAACCTGGCGCGCCAAACGGGACTAGAACCCGGTGTGCCGGCACTGCAAGGCAGAGGATTAGCCTGTTAAGCCATGGCGCCGGCCTGCCCTTGGTTTCTTATAAGGAATAAGTTTGTTGTCTTTTTTTTTTAATTTCCATGTATGTGTATTTTGTTATAATTTTTTCTTGTTACTGATTGCTGGTTTTATTGTATTGTGATCAGAAAAACACTCAACATGATTTCTATTGTTTTAAATTTGTTGAGACTTGTTTTGTGATATACCATATGATCTATTCAGGAAAATATTCCATAGGCTGTTGAGAAAAATGATTATTTGGCGTTTGTTGATGTAGGATGCAATTGATCTAGGATGCAATTTTGGGGAAGGCTTTGTTTTTGTTGTACAAGATTGCTTTGGCTATTTGAGGTCTTCTGTGTCTCCATATGAATTTCAGCATCATTTTTTCCAGATCTGAGAAGAAGGTCTTTGGTATCTTGATTGGTATTGCATTGAATGTATAAATTGCTTTTGGGAGAATGGACATTTTGATGATATTGATTCTTCCAATCCATGAGCATGGAATGTTCCTTCCATACCCAGTTTGCTTAGAGTTTTCATCATGAAAGGGTGTTGTATTTTATCAAATGCTTTCTCTGCGTCTATTGAGAGAATCATATGGTTTTTCTTCTGAAGTCTGTTAATGTGGTGTATCACGTTGACTGTTTTGTGAACGTTGAACCATCCCTGCATACCAGGGATAAATCTCACTTGGTCTGGGTGGATGATCTTTCTGATGTGTTGGTGCATTCTATTGTCCAGAATTTTATTGAGGATTTTTGCATCTATGTTCATCAGGGATGTTGGTCTGTAATTCTCTTTCAATGCTGCATCTTTTTCTGGCTTAGGAATTAAGGTGATGGTGGCTTCATAGAAAGAATTTGGGAGGATTCCCTCTCTTTCAATTATTTTAAATAGTTTCAGAATAATTGGGAGTTAGTTCCCCATCTGTGTCTGTAACAGTTCAATGCAGAAAATCAGTGAGGTATTTCAAGGCAAGTTAGGTGACGAAATATGAATGGAAAGTCTGGGTGAGGGAAAGTATGGGAATCCCCGCCTCGCTCATGCCAAGATCCCAGCACCCTTGTGGTATTCTGGCATTGAGGGAAACTGTCACTGAGTGAGTTTCCATCACTCCCCCTTCACATGCATGATGCAGGCATCAGATCATGGAAATGGAGCTCAGTCACCACAAATAACACACAGTCTTAATTTGCTTGCCAGTCAGGAGTTGTATTTGTACCATTTCAGTCCCTGCTGCAGGAGGAAAGACAAGACTAGATGGGATTAGGAGTGAGCAAAAGATGCAATATTTAGTTCCCATATTCTTTCTAGTCAGCCTGTCTCTATTATCTAAATTTAGGTGTTTCTTGGAAATATCATACCTAGCATTATTTTTTACTCTGAGTCTGACAGCTTGTCTCTTTTAAGAGGAAAATTCAGCCTTTATAGTTTTGAAACATGATAAATCAACTAATTGGCTCATTCCCCAAAAGGCCACACAGGCCAGAGCTGGGCTGCTTTGAAGCCAGAAGCTTCTTCTGGGTCTCCCATGTAGGTGCAAGGGTCCAAGCATTTGCGCCACGTCCACTGCTTTCCGAGGAACATTAGCAGGGAGCTGGATAGAAAGTGGAGCAACCAGGACTCGAGCTGCTGTCCATACGGGATGCAGGTGCCACAGATGGAGGCTTAACCTTCTATGCCACAGCACTGGCTCCTAATTTTCTCATGCCTGTACAATCCAATTTTCATGGGTGACTGAACAGTGTCCATCATCTTCATGAGATGTACCACAAAACACATTCAATTTCTACATGAAATTCAGTAGCACAAATGGTAAAATTTTAATGAGTATCAATGTTCAGTTGTCTAATTAAACACATTGAATTAATATTATACTTAATCCTCTTGTGTTCCACGTAATCAAATGCCAGCATTGTCCTTGTATAAGTCATTTAATTTCTTTTTTTAAAACTTTTATTTAATGAATATAAATTTCCAGTGTACAGCTTATGGATTACAATGGCTTCCCCCTCCCATAACTTCCCTCCCACCTGCAACCCTCCCCTCTCCCGCTCCCTCTCCCCTTCCATTTGCATCAAGAATCATTTTCAATTCTCTATATATACAGAAGATCAATTTAGTATAAAGATTTCAACAGTTTGCACCCACATAGAAACACAAAGTGAAACATACTGTTTGAGTACTAGTTATAGCATTAAATCAAAATGTACCGCACATTAAGGACAGAGATCCCACATGAGGAGCAAGTGCACAGTGGCTCCTGTTGTTGACCCAACAAATTGACACTCTAGTTTATGGCGCCAGTAACCATCCTAGGCTGTCGTCATGAGTTGCCAAGGCTATGGAAGCCTTCCAAGTTTGCCGACTCTGATCATATTTAGACAAGGTCATAAAAGACAGAGTGAGGATAGTAACCAATGATCCTAAGAGTGGCATTAACCAGGTTTGAACAATTATACAGCATTAAGTGGGGAAGAGGACCATCAGTACACACAGGTTGGGAGTAGAGCCATTGGTGGTAGAGTAGAGGTTATGATTACAAAGGAATGAGGCCCAAGTGCACTAGACAGGGTCTAGAACAAAGGACAGAGTCATTATTAGAGGAGCTAAGAAAGGTGCTGTCTAAGCTACAATTAAGTTTTCTGATTGAGAGGCAAATAGAACCTGATAGAAGGGGCTTGATAATAATCTGGTGGGCTTTAGGCCTTGTAAGTTAAGAGGCCCAGACCTATCTATCTCTTCACATGGGGTACATCCGAAGGGAGGTGTGAACCTCCTAGGGGAAGGCACTCTGTTGACTTTCATTACTTGGCTGGCCTAGGAGGAGAGCTGGCTAGGTAAAGGCAGGGGGCATCTCTAACAAGAAATTTACAGTTCTGCCTGCAATGTTGCTGACCCTTCTTGACCATCCCCTCAGCTGCAGTGGTCACTTTGGAAGTTGGGCTGAGTGAAGGGCTTTTCAGCTTAGAGCCAATAAGATCTGTGGCTCTGACCTGGGCATCCTTCGACTCCAGGGCAGGTCCATTTCCAGTGATCCAACTCTTGGCAGAGCTGCCAGGGCTCTTCACAAGCTGACTTCTGCTGAAGCCCAGGCTTACCACATTGAAAGCCACTGCAGTGGACTGGCCTGTTGGGTCTCCTTGAGGGCAGATCACTGTACAGATCAGTCATTAATAGGCCTGCCACCCATTGCTTCTGATGCCGAGCTTTCTTTTCCTCCTGGTTTGTGTTAAAGCAGACCAGAGGATGCAAGTCAAGGGAGTGCCCAAGTCCCATCTCTAATCTTCGGTGGCCTGAACTACAAGTCTATAGTCACAGGCATGTTCTGTAGTAGTTTTTCTAAGGTAGACAATGCCCATGAGGAAAATTATATTCTCACTTTAAAACTTTCTTTCCCTTTGGTCTGAAAGGGAGGTTTTTTCTATTTACTGTATACTTCGCTGATGGCGAAGTGAATCTAGCTATGAGATTATTATTTAAGTTCTTATTTTGGCTATGCTATTACATAAAAATGTTAGCCATCTCTTTTATAAGGTCTAAAGATTAAATTGTGCATCCTACAGATTCCTTCATAATAGAATTAGTTTCCTACCTTGAAGAGAATAGAGAAATGAAAGAACAAGTTGGGCTTAGACTAGAGAAATGAGGGAGCAAGTCCTAGATCGCTTGCTGACAATAGCAATATTACATGAATACTTAGCAAACCGTTTCAACCATTAGATAACAACTTAAGAAAACATTTACCAGAAGGTCCAATGCCTTCTATAAATTTTAAGAATCATGTATTTGAAAACACCTCTTAAATCTCTAACATGGTGTAGTTTGTTTAGCCACTAAACTTAAGCACAACCATCTAAAATGTTTTTAGTTTCTTTCTACCAACACGTTTAAAACATATGATACACAGATTCAGGTCACACAAATTAAAATGTATCTTTGATTGATTTTAGCAGCTTAAATTTATGGACAATCTTATCTATAAGCCATTTAAAATAAAACTCTTAATAAAATTTCCCCATGTGGACATACAATATGTACACACATATAGCATAGCATAATAGACCAATATAGCAATTTTAATAATAGCTTTTAAAATCTTTAACTCTTTTTGTAGATTGCCAATTGATTTGAATTGCTTTTTGTTTTTAGTAACCTCAGTTAACCATACTTTCTCTCAGTTGGTACTGTTAATACATTCTTGGCTTCATCTGTTTACAGAGCCATCCCAAAGTACTGAATACAATAAAAGTGGCTGGAAAAAGTCCATAGGAACCTATAGGAGGACAGCTAAACACAGAACCAACAACGCTTTAGTTTTATGAGCAGCACATCATATATAACTGTGGATGACAAAAGACTTTAAGTCGCCATGTTTAAAATTATAAACTCATCAGCCAACAAGAGGCACTTGCTTACTTCACAGTATTTTTGAAAGCACCTGTAGGATTTTACAAGTATTTAACCCTTTAGGCCTCTGGGGCTTTCTCATTAAGATAACTATAATGTCTAGTAACACAAGATCATTAGACTTTTTAATTCTCAAACATTTGTATTAATAGCATTTTCCATTATAGAAACTTAAAGTCTGGTACCACATCACATCTTGACAGTACTTCTAATATGATCCAAATAGCCTGATTAGTTGGTGTCTCTATAAGATGAGAGACACAGGTCCTTCGATTTTTTCAGTTGGGCCCAAACTGGAAAAACAAAAGTCCAGGATTTACTGGAAATTTAAGAGACCAGATTGTTTGAAACTTTGATTTTTTGAATGCCTGTCAAGAATGCCAAGAAGGCTCAAAATCCAAAATATCTGGTTGAAATAAAATTCCTTAAAATCATGACATAACATAGACCAAATTTGATCATTGTTACAAGGTGTTTATTCAAATCTTTTAAAAGAAGCACATATTTAAATAACCCATAGCTCTTAATAAAAATTCAGCTGTTTTTGAACAATTAGAATTTAACAGACATCGAGAACATAATAGATTACTTTAACACATTGCTTTAACAGAGCATCAGAGTTTAATTCTATGTCAAAGAGAAATTGAGCTTCCTGTGATCTTTTGCTGTGAGGTTTCCTTCCTTTACCTTCTTTCATATTGGTGACCATGTTTCTGTGTTTCTGTGTGTAACACATCTTTAAGCATCTTTTGCAGGGCAGGATGAGTGGCAACAAATTCTTTCAGTTTCTGTTTGCTATGAAAAGTCTTTAGTTCACCTTCATTCACAAATGAGAGCTTTGCAGGATATAGTATTCTGGGCTGGCAATTTTTCTCTCTTAGTACCTGGGCTATGTCTCGCCATTCCCTTCTAGCTTGTAGGGTTTCTGATGAGAAGTCTGCTGTGAGTCTAATTGGAGATCCTCTAAGAGTGATCTGACGTTTCTCTCTTGCACATTTTAGGATCTTTTCTTTATGTTTCACTGTGGTGAGTTTGATTACAACATGTCGTGGTGAGGATCTCTTTTGGTCATGTTTATTAGGGGCTCTGTAAGCTTCCTGTACTAAGATGCCTCTGTCCTTCTCCAAACCTGGGAAATTTTTTGCTAGTATCTCGCTGAAAATGCCTTCTAATCCTTTCTCCCTCTCCACGCCTTCAGGAAGTCCTAGAACCCGAATGTTGGGTTTTTTAATAGTATCCTGTAGATTCCCGACTATTTTTTAGATTTCTAATTTGTTCTTCTTTTCTTTGGTTTGCCTGTTTCCTTTCCTGTTCTCTGTCTTCTAAGTCTCATATTCTCTCTTCTGCTTTGCCCATTCTGTTTTCAAGGCTCTCTAATGTGTTTGTCATTTGATCTATTGAATTCTTCATTTCATTATGATTTCTCGTCACTATCACAGTTTCTTGTTCCAGTAGTTGTTTCATTTCATTTTGATTCCTCCTTAATATTTCATTTTCACGAGAGAGATTTTCTATCTTGTCCATTAAGGATTTCTGTAGTTCAAGAATTTGTTTTTGAGAACTTCTTAATGTTCTTATCAATTTTTTGAGATCCACTTCTTGCATTTCTTCTATCTCATCATCTTCATAATCTTGAATTGGGGTGTCTTTCTCATTTGGGAGCGTCATAGTGTCTTCCTTGTTCTTGTTAGCTTGGTTTTTGCGTTTGTTGTTTGGCATGTTGGAGATATTTGGTTTCTTCACTGTGGTGTTTTTTCTTGTTACACAATGGCTCTATATTAAGTGGACTGTCTGCTTTCAGTGGAGCCTTAGAGGTTTGAGATGAGTGTGGACTGAGAGCTGGGTTTGGTTCCTCAGGGTTGAGGACAAAGATGACACTCCCAGGTTAGGTGTGGTAAATCTCTCTTTCTTTTTTTGATTCAAAAGGGAAGTAATTCCACACAGCTGAATGTAATTGGAGGTAGTTAGCGGGCAAACGATAAACCCACAGGAGCCAGAGATCGGAAGCTCTTTCCCAAGGACCACACAGGGAATCTCTGCTGCCCTCAGTGTGGGCTCCAATTCTCCTGCAGTCTCCCACTGGGTTGCCAAGTTAGATGCTAATCTCCTGTTATTTCACCCCTCCCCCCAGAGTCAGGTGTTTCTGCTAGGCTCAGGGCTGGTGCAGACCTGAGGTCGCCCTGCTTATGACCTATGTCCAAAATGGCGCCTGCTCTGTCTTGCTCGCCTTTGAGAGGTGAGCAGAGAGAGAGAAACTTGTGTCTGTAGTGGTCACTTTTTTTTTCCTCTCTCTCTTCTAGTTAGCCTGGTGAATTTTTCCCCACGGAGTTTCAAGCCTCGTTCCCTCTAGCCTCCTCTTTCCGCTTGCCCGCTGGTGTCTCGGGCTATTGAGGTTCGGCTTACTTCGCATTCCAGCGCTGGTGCATTGAGTGTGCCGCTGGTGTCCCGAACTTGGGCTCCCACGCTCTCCATGCAGGTCCACTGTGAATCACTAGTTCCAGAAGAGTTTCCTCTGCTGTTTCTTCCCCTACTCTTCCTTGACCCTGCAGTATCTCCACTTTTATTAAACTGTCTCTCCCCCGGACTAATAGTGTGCTCCCTTCCTATTCCACCATCTTGCCGCTCTCCGTCATTTAATTTCTAATTGATATCTATAGGCAAGTTGGGATCATTTAGAAAATATTGTTAAGGCTCAGAATAATAAAACATCTTTTGCAACAGAATATGTTTCTAAAATATATGTATTAATATCTAGTAGATAGTTTCTATAAAATGTGTATTTGGAAATGTTATCTGTATGTTAGTAAGACAGATAAAATATGTGAAAATAAATAATATTTATATGAGTAAAAACCAATGTTAATTATTGGAAAGTCCTTTCAAAACTCTGTAGTGCTTCTTAGACATTTAACATGTTAAAATTATATCCTATAACTTGATGTCATATTAATGAAAAATTGTTTGGAGTTTTATATGCATTTTATATATGCTTACCAGTTTGAACTATATACTTTCCATTGCTACTGCTTCTCTGAAAATTTAATTATTAGTTTGGAAGCAATAATCTAAAGCTCATGTGGGTTTTGATAATATTTCTTAAACCTGACTTACATTTTCTTTACGCTTACCATCTGTCCATAATGCTGTTAATACTGTTGAAAATATTATGATACACAGAGAGAAATCGTAAACAGACAACAGAAACAATTTAAAAAGATAATTTGAGAAAAAGTATGGGCATTTATTTAAAAGAATCTTCATTTTCTTGTATTTCTGTTTGCTTCTTATAATTATATATACCACTAAAGATATTCCATATCCTATGTATCCTAATAATTATTTTACAATGAGTTTCTGTGTTTGTATACTTGTCATAGTTTTAGTATAAGTGTGGATATGTCCCCAACTTCTGTTAATAATGAATTATTTAACAAAATTAACCTTGTTCATTGATGTTGGATATAAATAATAAGCCCCAGAGATATAATTTTTTTAGGTTTTATTTTATAAATCAGTGGAAACAGAATAAAAGATCCAATTGCAGCCAAAAATATAAACTCATCTTGAGGGACAGCAGTAGAGATAGGATTTATGGGAAAATAAACATTTAATAATACTTATGACAGTGACCATTTGTTTTATATATGACCATAGAGTTTTAATGCTTATACTTCTCATTGATAGTTTCCACATTATGGAACTCATCATCCCAAAAATAAACTCAAAACCTTGTTTACTGATTGTCCTGCAGGTAAGGTAGCTTCACTAGTCATAGGCATTTCCACAGGAATTGGCTCTTAATGCACTGAAAACGAAAATTGAATAAAATGATTCTCCAGCCACTGTCTGCTTCACATCCAGGTATTTAACTTATCCTCGGGAATCATATTCAATTTGCTTATTTATTTCCCACAAAACAATTTTATTATTATGATAACATACATCATAAGGAAAATTTTATCATATTTATATTTTGTTGTATAAATTTTCCAACATAGCACATTTATTCCTATCATATGGATAAAATCTATAAATGGGTACTTTGTGGTGGAACATGAGAAGCACTGAAGACATTTATTGTAAGTGTCCAAATAAGCCAAAATACCCATCAAGGTGGATTGTACCTGGAGAATTCAGTGTGTCCAACATTTTGTAATAATAATTACATTTAAAATTAAATAAATGGTTATGCTGTAACATACATGAGAATGGAAGAAGAACACAACACTTTATATTTGGCTATATCAAATATAAAAGGGACTATTCTGACAATAATTTTATCCTAAAAGTTATTGAATAATAATTATTGAATAATTGAATATGTCATTGCTATTTATACTATAAAATTTTTAAAAATGGCATTTGGGAAATAAATGCCAATATGTGAAATGAGAAATGGAAACTGTAAAGTCTTTTCAGTCTTCCTCATATATTGGATTATTAGAAAACTACTACTAATGGAAGTAAATATAGACTACTAATCAAGGCAATGTAGTTAAAAATTTGCTTCAGTAGTATTCTACATTTCATACTGTCCAAATGAAATGTAATGTGAATGTATGTAATTTAAAACTTTCAAGTAGCCACAATAACAAAAGGTAAACAAAATCAAATGGTGTATATATTAATAATGCATTTTCTTTAAACCAGCGTATCTGAAACAAGTTTCTTTTGAAGTGTAATTTATATAAAATGATAGAGATTTTACAGTGTTTTGTGCTTCACTATCTAAATTCATAGTTCATTTCACTTACTGTATCTCAGTTCTTTTGGGCATATTCCAAGTTCAACAGCATCATCTGGGTATAGGATATTGACTTGGGTGATGTAGCTCTTGCTAAATTAGGGGAATTCTACTTTAATCCTATAATGACAGCCATGTGTCCTTTTTGTTATGGGTGGATTATCTAGCTGTTAAACAGTGACAGTAAAATATGTAAATAATATGTCCACAAGTAGAAATAGGAAAAGAATCAAAACAAATTAATTTTTTTATTACTGTTAAAGCCAAATTATAGCTGGATGGTAAAACCTGGTGCTAAAAGTCACAACCTGGTAGACTAATTAATAAAGAAGGTTTAAAAATAGATATTCACTCATTTATTGGAAACACAGAGTGACAGAAAATAAGAGAGTGGAGAAAAGACCGTGGAGGAGGGGGAAGAGAAAGAGAGAGAGTGAGATACAGATTTTTCCATCCTCTGATTCACATTCCAAATGCCTATAATAGCTGGAGCTGGACCAGACCAAACCTGGGAGCCTGGAGCTACAGATAGGTCTTCTGCATGGGTAACAGAAACATGAGCGCAGGGGCCACCATCTGCTACCTTCCAGCTGTATCAGCACGGAACTGGATTGAAAGCACAGAGAAGCTGGCGCTTGAACCAGATAGTCTAATATAGGATGCAGGCATCCCAAGCAGCAGTTTAACCTACAACAGCACGTGTCCCCATTAAAGCACTTATACTGTAAGCAAGGATCTAAGAAACGATGAGTCATAGGGAAACATGAGACATCGTTGATTCATAAAAATTAAGATACAAGTCATTTCAGAATGAATTATTGGTCAGTGTACAATAGAAATAGAAGCCATCACAAATGCAATAGGTAGAAGACTCTGCACCAAAGTATACAGAACATAGCTTATAGTACTAATATCTTGAGTGATGAAGGACTGCTTAGTCCAAGTCCAAACACTCGCTTAATGCAGTGTATTGTCTCCTCGGCAACAAGTTGAAAATTAAGATGATATAGTTTAATATGATTTTCCTTTAGAAGTATATCAGAATGATTTTCCTATCTTGATTCCCAACTTTGGAAATGTCTAAGCACATAATATCTTGAAAAGAAAAGAATGCAAGAAGTTTGGTATAAATATTTCCAGTTGGAAGTAAATAATTAAACAGGAAATTTAAGTAACTAATTATGTTTCTTTAACTCTGTGAAAGTTCTTCGGTATTTCCTGTCTATTTGGCTCCCAGCTAAGCTCTGTGGGGTAAACAAAGATGAATAAATGCATGTTTCTACACGCAGGGTTCATCCAGCATGCAAATTAATATATTTGATCAATATGTTCATAACAAAGTTTACAGAAAATGGAGCATTTATATAAATTATACTCTTTGCTGCCTTATTTCCTTCCTGGCTAGATGTTATTAAAGGAAATAGTGAAATGTCTTCTCCTATGCACTTGATAGGGTGTTGTCTTCAATCAATGCTGTGGAACCACACAGTGGAAAAAGACAGCCAAAGCAGGAATGGGAAAGATTATTTTTTTGTTTGCCAACTACCACCAATGCACTAATACTAGCTTTCTGGATTGCAGTCACAGAGATAGTAATAGGATCATCAATAGAAACACCTTAGTTGGTTTGACTCCAGATTTGGGGAGTTATTCTTTTTTTTTGCTGTAGTCCAGTGTTATGAACATGTATGTATCACAGAAAGAGATGAAGAAATGCAGGTTGTGAGTGGATAATTCCAGAGTTTCAATGAAGGAGACAGGACAGGACTGTGATGCGGAGACACAATAGAATATTTTAAAAATTAATTAATCAAATTGAAAAGGGGAAGAGAGACACGGAGATAGAGATATGAGAGAGCGAGAGAGAGAATGAATGAATGTTGGTCCTACCTGATGACTCATTCCCAGGTTCCTGCACCTGTGTCTAGGTGCGGTATGGCTGATTGTGGGGCATTGGCACTGAACTAGGACCTGGGAACTCAATCAGCTCTCCCAAGTGGGTTGAGTAACTCAGTTAATTGAGCCATCACCACTGCCTCCCAGGATTTGCTTTAGCAGGAAGCTGGTGTCAGGAATGCAATCCAGGTACTCTGATATGGGATGCAGTTACCTTAACCCCTAGGCTAGCAATTCTCATAAAGAGAATATTTTTTCATAAAATATGATACACTATAAAGCACTGTGTCTATGTTTTGTTCTGTTAATCCTTATTTTTTCCTCTAAATATTAGAAAATAAAATGATACCTTCAAGAAATTTACAATATCTCATTTGATTGCATGTTGTCAAACATCTTTGGGGGATACTATTGGTAAAATTGTCATTTAATGACTTCTTAAAAAATGGAACAGGTAGCATATTTCCTCCATTCTATATCCTTTAAAAAACACTGCATAAACAGAAAACATTAGTCATTTAATAGCTGGTCTTTCTTCTAATTCAATAGTGTGCTTTATTTTTGTCTATGTTTTTGGGTAGCCCATGTTAATTCATATTCCTGCTTACATAAGTGCTTTTAGTAAGTCCATAGGTGTAATTGGATGAGCACTGTGTGGCTCTCTCTAATTAGAATTTTCAGTAAGTTGAGCAGGAATGGCTTCTCCTCTGATATGCATGTGTAATTTCCACTAAAGTAAGCAAGCATAACTAAGGGCGATGTTTTCCCCTTTGAGCACTTTGAATTCTATCCACTGCAGATGCCACGGAGGCTTCTGTGTCTACTCCTTTATTCAAACTGTTGATTTGTCATGGCTATATAATTCCTTAGGAAATCACTTTTGTTTGTTTAAATGAAGTTTTAGACCCCTCCAAAGTGATGTAAGTTCTGGTTATGGAGGCGTTAACTTTTCGATGATGGAAGAAATATTTGCTAAGTGAAATGAAAATATTTGTCAAGCCATCATGCTTCTAGTTTGATGGTTCTGGACAGGATGCTAATACTGGCTGGCAGGAAGATATGAACATCCCTGCAGATTAAAATGCAAATGTTATTGCTGAAAACAGCAATACACAGAAAGGCCATAGAGTCTTTCAGCTCTCTGACAGCAGCTTGCAGAACCAGTGCACTGAATCCCTCAATATCTTTAAGTGTCTGTCCTATTCGGGAGCTCTAATAAACATCTGCTCACACTGTATCTCTGCCAAGCGCCAGTTTTAAGAATATACAGACTTCAACATTAAATAACTAAGCATTCTCTCTAGAGGAGATTGTGATATACTTTTAATTAGAAAAAAACGTGGGGCCAAGTTAAAGTTACCGTAAAAAGAGATCTTAGGTCTTAGATACATAAGGGTTCTCAGAAAGTTCATGGGAAAGGTTTATTATGAAAAAAAGTAAATATCAACTTCAAAAATTTTTGCACCCTTATAAATTTCTTTTAATTCCATCTTCCAGGAGCTAGTTGGAGTGCCATGTTATAATACTAAGAGAATATAAATCACAATTTGAACTTGAATTCCATTGAATTTGGATGTTATTATGCATGTCAAAAATGAGATGTTTAATTTTTTAATAAAAACAGATGATTCAGGGGCTTCTTCAGTCAACACTTACTAGTTATCCTTTGATAGAAGCACCCTGTAATGCGGAGCAGATACAGAGGGTACAATGGAACACTTAGAGTTCAGCAGGTGCATGGCCTGCTGAACAATTAATTCTGGTGTAATGGTGTAACACGCTGTTGAAACAGCATGTTCTGGGCTCAAGATTGATTTTATTTTGTCTCTCAATATGGAGAAGGAAGACTATCTTCCATAAATGGAAGACATTGGGTCCTTGGAGAGTCATTTATAGGACACGGAGTTTAACGGATAATCAGATAGTTTAAGGCTATCATCATATTATAATGGCCAGTTGTGTTTAGAATCTAGCTACCAAGAATATCAATTTGATCTTGGCCATTGCAGGAAACATGGTCATGAATTCAGAGCTCCTTTGTCTAGTGTGCTTCATGATCACTCATATTTATTAAAGGGTGGATTTTGAGCACTTACTGGGGTATTTAGTTTTGATCAAAAACCCATTAGTGTATATTTATTGGAAAGGATTACCTCTAGCTAGCATTGATTGACCTCATGGTTTTTCATCTCTCCATATTAAGTACTCTAACATTAGATGTGGAAGATACCTTGCTGTTGTTTTGCTTTCTTAAATTCACACAGTGCCAAGCTGAGACATCATGGATGATTTAATATTATTGCATTTTATGTGTAAGTTTTTTATTTGAAGCAAAGTAATTTTAGCTTAATGTAAGTCACATACATATTAATTTAATATGATCAAAGTATAATTATGTTTTTTGGTCAAAATAAAAATGATGAATGGGGATTTTGTTTCATAGTTTTTTTTTTAAATATATTCTGTTTCCTATGTTGTGATATAGCAGGTAAAGCAGCCACCTGCAATGGTGGCATCCCATATGGGCAATCCTCCAAGTCCCAGCTGCTCCACTTCTGATCCAGGTCTCTGCTAATGGCCTGAGAAAACTAGCAGAAGGTGGCTTAAGTCCTTGGGCCCCTGAATCTACGTGGGAGACCCATAAGAAACATCTGGCTCCTGGCTTCAGCTTGGCCCAGCACTGGACATTGTGGCCATCTGGGGAGTGAGCCAGTGGATGGAAGATTCTGTGTGTGTGTTTGTGTGTGTGTAACTCTGACTTTGAAATAAACAAATATTTAAAAAAAAATTCATCCCTCTGTTCTTCTTCATCACTTGGTGTAAACTGGGGGTAATTGCATTTGTCATATCTTTAATTTCATTCATGCATACTTTGGTTTTGTGTTTTTCTCTTTATTTTCTCTAACTTTGAAATAAGGTTTCAATGGCATTTTACATAGCATGAGATAGTGTACTTAATATACCTGCTTGAAATTTTCTTACAGTGTTATTTTTGGCTAATAGTTTCCTATTATATAACCACTGATTCTGAAAAACTATCAAGCATGTATCTGATTTTTATAAGCTCATTTTACATGTAACAGTTTTTCATGTTTTGAATAATCCAATGAAAGGCTAGAAATTAAATGCACATTAATGCTGTTATTTTTAATACCTAAAAATAGATAGATACATTTCCATTAAAGGTGAAAAAAGATAGCCATGAAAATTGAAAAGGCTGAGGACTTATCTAAAATTGAGAGGAGAAAATGACATGAAAGAGTCATCACATACCAATGTTGATTTAGTTTATTTTTTCTGTGAGGGAATTCAAATATGAGAAATTAATGAATGTCATCTTTATGCATTCAAGTCTACAGTAAAACAGTGCATGCATACACTAGTTGCTTACAATACACTCTTTCTTTAAAGACTTCATTTATTTATTTGAAAGAGTTACACACAGAGAGAAGGAGAAGTAGAGAAAGAGAGAGAGAGAGAAAGAGAGAGAGAGAGGTCTTCCATCTGCTGGTTCACTCCTCAACTGGCTGCAATGGCTACAGCTGTGCCAATCTGAAGCCAGGATCCAGGAGCTTCTTCCAGGTCTCCCACGTGGGTGCAGGGGCCTAAGGACTTGGTTCATCTTCTACTGCTTTCCCAGGCCATTGCAGAGAGCTGGATCAGAAGTGGAGCAGCCAGGACTCAAACCAGTGCCCATATGGGATGCAGACACTGCAGGCAGTGGCTTTTACCTACTACGCCACAGCGCCAGCCCCCACAGTACAGCCTTGTTTCTTCATAGTTTTTATAATTAAAATTGTTGGAGGGTTGCATTATGGCTCAGCAAGTTAAGCCACCATCTGCAATTGCAGCATCCCATACTGAAGCCCGAGTTGGAGTCCTAGCTGCTCTGCACCCAATCCAGTACCCAGATAATGTGTCTTGGAAAGTAGCAGGTGAGTACCCAAGTGCTTTGGCCTCTGCCACCACATGGGAGATTCGGACGGTTTTCTGGGCTCCTGGCTCGGATTGCACCAGCCCTGGCAGACATTGCGCTCGCTCTCTCTCTCTCTCTCTTAGTGTGTGTGTGTGTGTGTGCATAAAATGAATAAATAAGATGTTTTAAAATAATTAAAACTGTTGAATAAACAGAGCGAGTTGCCTGTAAGTGGCCATGCAATGACCTCAAAAATACAGTCATCTTTACAGGTCTTTCTACGAAGACAAATTTTCTAAACATCAAGGATAAATATATTTACATGTATTTGATAATCAAAAACGGTTATGTGAGAATAAAATGCCCTCTCTTAGCTGATGATCTGTTCCTAAGAGGTTAGAGTTGGTAGGAGTCAGAGAAGTTACCCACAGAGAAAAACACAGCAACTCCTGCACACACTCCCATACTTTCATTTCATATTTGTGCTCCCTACATTTCTACTGGTGATTTGTAACTAGGCCTTGCTATCCTCTTTCATCCAATTAAACCAACTGAAAAGAGGACTGAGGGCAAGCATACCGTTACTCCGAGTCCATGCTTCCAAGGGCACTGCAACAGGCCTGATTCCACTCCAGCAACTGTAGCTCTGATCACGCAGTTGTTACAAGTCATTGACAGAGAAGAAAGAAACATGGCTGGACGCTGAGGATGACTACTCTTCCATATTGTCTTCCGGCTCTGAAGGCTGTGCATTTTCTGGGAATAGTCTGTGACTTTAATATTCTATTTCACTTTTATTATATTTAGAATAAGAAATATGTATCATATTATCATATTTTGAAGTGCATTCTGAGAGGGGCGATGCCATGTTGACATTTACTCATGAAGTGATATATCATTTGGTAAATTGTGAAGACAGAATAACATTTATCTGGTCAACATACTCTGCAGTGGAATTGCAGATACAGGTTGAGGATAAGTATAAAACATACACATTTACATATTTTAAAGGACTTGCAGAAATAAGTTGTAGCACACTTATTTAGCTTTTTTTTTTTTTAATTTTGCCTGGATCATCTCCACATGTTGTTTTCCAGCAAAGTATTAGACACAATCTAGTTTCTACATCGCCCTAGCTAGCGGTTGATGGCAGTAGGGGTTATTTGTGTATATGTGAGGCTCTGTGTGTGCTTCCTGAGTTTGTAAGTTAATAAAAATGAAAAATTCTTGCAGAAATCTCATTTTCTCCATCTGATCAAGCATTTCCTAGTGCTTAATTTCTAATTAAAATTGTGAAGATTTACTTGTTTGAGATTTATTTTTATTTGTTTGAAAGGCAGAATTACAGAGAAGAGAGAGAGAGAGAGAGACAGAGAGAGAGAGAGACAGAGAGATCTTTCATCCTCTGGTTCACTCCCCAAATGGCTGCAATTGCCAGGAGCCAGGAGCTTCTTCTGGGTCTCCTACAAGAGTCAGGGACCCCAGCACTTGGGCCATCTTCCACAGCTTTTCCAGGCACATTAGTAGGGAGTTGGATTGGAAGTGGAGCAGCTGGGACTGGAACTGGCACCAATATGTGATGCTGGCTTGGCAGGCAATGGTTTAACCAGCTATGACACAATGCTGGGCCGTAATTTCTTGTTAATTTTAACTATTTTCTTTATGTATACATCCAAGTTGGTCTTTGAAATCAACATTTGGCTATTTTTGCAATTTTCTATCTGGCCTAAAATATTTCATTATATATCTAACCTTATTTGTTGTTCAGAGGTTTCCAGTTAGGAATCTGCATAATTCAGAATTAGTTATTTAAAAAGGGTATGCCAAAACAAGAAGGAATGCCATTGGCAAAATGCCCTTGACGACTACATATCAAGCAACATCCTTTGGGCTGGCAGAGGTTACGACTGGCAATTACCTCTGCTTGCTTCCGGAATAACACTGAGCATCCTGACACTTATTTGTCTGATTTCAATGGAATGAGAGTTTGAGTACACAAAGCAATTACCTGAACGCCGAACAGATTGGATTGGTCATTGCAAGCTCATCAGAATTCAGCAGCAGTGTGTGTAAAAGAATGAACATGAGCATAAAATGAAGAGGAAATAAACTAGTGGCATAGGAAAAGAGAAACCCATGTGTTCCTTACCTGACACGAGGAGAAAATGGGGTTAGTATGACCTGAAACCTTCTTTTTCCACTGCTCTTTGGGTTGGCATATTGCTATGGACTTAATTGCTTCAAATATTTCAAGCTATCATCTAAGCAATCTTAAAGGAAACCAAGACTTGTCAGGAAGGACACAGGTGGATAGGGTACTGCCCCAAACCCTCCTTTGGACATTGGCACCATCTTGGTTCCCAAAAGCATAAGACTCCAGGATTAAAATAGATGCGAAAAAGAACAAATCACCTGCCATTGAACCATGCAGAGTTTTCCTATAAACCATAGCTATATATTCAGTACTGATCTCTTACAAGTTCTTTCAGGTGATCACATTAAAAAAGGAAGAACTTGGAATAAATGACACTCATGAAAAAGTTTTTTTTTTTTTTTAATTGCTTACTAAGACTTGGATCAATGCCTCACTATTTTACATAAGACTATTTCCCACAATCAAAATAAATAAGGATAATGAGTAGAAAACACAACATACACTACAATGACTTTTTTTCTTTTCATTTTTTCTTTTTTTTTTTCTTTTTTTTTTTTTTTGGACAAGCAGAGTGGACAGTGAGAGAGAGAGACAGAGAGAAAGGTCTTCCTTTACCATTGGCTCACCCCTAAAGGCCAGCATGGCCGGCGCGCTGCGACCGGCACACTGTGCGGATCTGAAGCCAGGAGCCAGCAGCTTCCTCCTGGTCTCCCATGTAGGTACAGGGCCCAAGCATTTGGGCCATCCTCCACTGCCTTCCCGGGCCAGAGCAGAGAGCTGGCCTGGAAGAGGGGCAACCGGGACAGAATCCGGCGCCCCGATCGAGACTAGAACCCGGGGTGCCGGTGCCGCAGGCGGAGGATTAGCCTAGTGAGTCGCGACAGCGGCCCTACAATGACTTTTAATAGGAGCTTCTTTGTAGGCATCATGAGTTTCTGCTATGAGATAATTTAGACGTTTAGAAATAGTTTAGATCGGTAGCATTGAACTTGGCAGGATATTGTGGGAGAATTTCACTAGTGAGTTAAATTCAATGTATTTAGAATGTAAAGCTGGTCCTTGCATATGTAGAAAGAAGACAGGGAAAATCAACATGAGGTGGGTTTTGATTTAACAGAGTATACTGTGTATAAAGTTAACTGAAAATAGATTTTAGTACATATAAGAATGGGAATAGGAGAGGGAGGAGGAAGAAGGGTTGGAGAGTGAGTAGGAGGGCGGGTAAGGTGGGAAGAATTGTTATGTTCCTAAAGTTATATTTATGCAATGCATGAAGTTTGTATACCTTAAATAAAAGGTTTCTCAGGGGAAAAAAAGAATAAGAAATATTTGTTCCTCAGGGTACAAGTTACGGGTATAAAACAACTCATAGAAAGGTGTACACAGATATTCTTTGTGGTATTCTTGGTAATAGAATAAAATATAACTAAAAATTAAATATCCATTGACATATTACTAAATAAATTGTGAAATACTCATCATGAGGAATAATATATAACTATAAAAAGTAATAAAGACCATTCATAGGCAGTGATCATAAGCTTTCATAATAATAATAATAAATGCATATGGTAGAATTGGGTTTGTAGTGTGGTTCTAAATCGATTAAAATAATAAAAAGAATGTGTTAAAGTTAATGATTACAAATTTAAATATAAGTTTTAAAATCAGAAAAAGAGTGCATTTGAATACTAATTCTAATATTTCCCTTATGCTCATATGAAATGTGACACTTTATAAAAATAAAATCCCGTGTTTATAATCATAAAATATATTTTTGAAAAGAATGACTTCTCCATCTCTTTTCACCCCTACATTTGTTCATCTTTCATAAAATCTAGCTTAGTCTATGCACGTGTTTGATCATTCAGGAAACGCAAAAAACTTTGAGGGGCTATTCCAAGGACTTGCTGTTTGCTTCTTTATCCTAACTTGAAAACCAATATATTGGCCTATAAGAAAACGTCCATGTCTAATGTCTGATTGAGAAGCTGATTTCTGGAGAAAATATTTACTGTTCTGATTTCAAATGAATCAGAATAGCAATGATTTACACTCAATATCATCTCTCTTGGAAAGCAGAGATAATGTTTCTTTAAAAACATTATAAACTGGCCGGCGCCGCAGCTCACTTGGCTAATCCTCTGCCTGTGGCACCAGCACCCCGGGTTCTAGTCCCGGTTGGGGCGCCGGATTCTGTCTGGGTTGCTCCTCTTCCAGGCCAGCTCTATGCTGTAGCCTGGGAGGGCAGTGGAGGATGGCCCAAGTGCTTGGGCCCTGCACTTGCATGAGAGACTGGGAGGAAGCACCTGGCTCCTGGCTTCGGATCAGCACAGTGCGCTGGCCCTAGCCGCCATTTGAGGGGTGAACCAACGGAAGGAAGACCTTTCTCTCTCTCTCTCACTGTCTAACTCTGCCTGTCAAAAAAAAAAATATATATATATATATACTAAACTCATTTTCAATATTCTACATCATTTATTCTAATATTATTTTCAAATAATACTCTTTTAAAAACTACATTGTAAAAATTCTACAAGATGTAAAAGAAATCATTTACATTTTAGGTTACATACTTAACCAAGTGAGGAAATAATTAAAATGATCCAATGGAGGTATATGATAAGTGAGGAAAAATGTGAAATGGAAGCTAGGGAGAGAATAGTAGAATTGAGATGCAAGTAGTCTTTGGTGTGTTTGGATTACCAAGGGAAAATAGGGGAAGAAAACAGGGTAGAAAAATAAGGCACCAAGATTTGAAAAAAGCCCTAAAAATTGACTAAGGAAGAGTAGTAAGGTTGAGTCAAAAAAAATTCGGAGTTTCATGTTGGTAATGAAGGAGAGGGGGCATTTAAGATGAATTATGGATCCAGACTGAAAGTGTTGTGATTAGATCTTCCTATGTATTTGATTTCTTGTCTCTGTTCTCTTATTGGCTATACGTGTGAAATCTCTTACATAGTAGTTGTTCAGAAGCCACATGGTGGTGTTTCATGAATAAGGTTATAGTGACTTAGACACGGAGCGGTCATGGAGAGGTCACAGGGTACCTCCATGCCAAACAGAGTCAGTAGAAATTAGACTTCAGTGAGCTCAGGACAAAACTGGGACAGAAAATGGACACTCCGCCTCCAAAAATACTTAAATACAAAAAAAAAAAAAAAAAAAGAAAGACCAGAAAGAGATAGGTTAGTAAGACTTTCAGACACAGAAAGTACTAATAGTTTGTGACCAAAGGTTGAGAACTAATACAAGATAACCTCAATTTTTATCAGTTAATTTAATAAAAACATCAACTGTAGTAGACAACTAGGACTAAAATTCAGTGTCAAAGGTACAAGAAGTCATCACAAATTTCATACAAAAATATATTATTAAGAAACAACAGATATAATTTTTAAAAAAATTTGCATCAAAATAAACCAATTCTTAAATTCCGTTTTTCCATGAACATTTTGAAGAAACTTCTTACAGAAGCATGGTTAGGTAGGATTAAGTTTCTACAAAGGAAAAGTTTAAAAAAGATTTATTGTCAATCGGGAACAAATGGCATTTCCTCCATCCTCTGATTTTATATTGAAACCTCTACCTGTCCCCTGTGAGGCGAGGGAAGGAGCAAATTCTCTAGTACATGTCAAGGATATTAATATATTAATCTCTTTTCACTACCAAGGTAGTATTTTTGTTTTCTCAGTTAACGTTAATGAAGCCAACGGAGTCCAAAATATTTTAAATCTTTTTATCTACTTCAAACAACTACAGGGATAGTTTTGTTTTCATGGTGAGAAGCCATATAAAAAGAATATCAAAGTTACTGGCACTGCAGGTGAGGGCAGAGGCCACCACAGTGCTGGATCCTCGTGGGTGAACAAGCCATTGGGAAGGAAGCGAGTCCCCTGTGCTTTGTGCTTTGGACTCTTTTCCCCTTTTGTTTCTTTGCTGTTTGATTGTGATATTGATAAAGGAAAACACGTGCTTTCTACATCTGTAAGATGTTGATTCAGGTTATTTTGGTTGTAACAACTCTCTTTGCTTTTGATGCAATAATTTATTATCTAGTTTTGTGCCTCTTTAGTGAAGAACTTTGGTAGGCACAGAGGGAATTAAATAAAATAAGGATAAAGTCTTCTCGTTTGTAACTCACTAAAGACAGATGAAAGTGCTTGGAAGAGAAAGTCTTCTACACCTGTGCTGATAGCTTGGCTTCGAGATGGCATGGTGTACCATAAATAGAACAGTCCAGTTAGTAGAGAATCAGCAACTGCCTATCACTTCACGGAAAACTTGAATAAAGGCTTCTGGGACAGAAATCGTGGGCAAGGTGGTTTGAACACTGGGAAACTGTCTTGAAAGCCCAGCCTCCCAGGGGGCCTCTGTTTAGGTATGGTGGGCCGAGCCAACACCTGTGAACCAGGCATCCACCTGGCACGGTTTGTCTCAGCTGCTCCACTTCAGATCCAGCTTCCTGACAATGACCTGGGCAAAGCAGTGGGAGAAGGCCCCATGCTTCGGCCCCTGCCACCCACGTTGGAGATCTGGAGGAAGCTCCTGGCTCCTGGTCTTGATCTGGACTAGCCCTAGCTGTTTTGTGCCATTTGGAGAATGGACCAGTGGATGGAAGATCTCTCTCTCTCTCTCTCTCTCTCTCTCTCTCTCTCTGGCTATCCCACTCTCTCTAACTCCGACGTTCAAAATAAATGGGCAAATTTTTAAAAAGAAAAACAAAACAACACCCTGTCTTCCTCCGGGAGGTGATCTCTGGAAAAATAGAGCTCAGAGTCTCTAACCCTCAACATGAAGTGAGGAATCTGACTGAAAACAGATGCAGCTGCTCTTCCATAGGAGGAAGAGGTGAAGATGTGGGAGCAGATGCTTGGCTTTCCCCTCGGTGAGAAAGCACATTGGTGATTCTAAGTGAGCCTGGCGTCTCCAGGAAAGCAATTAGGTGCTTTCTGAGTGATGGTGGTGGAGAAACCAAAGTAATTAGGACACATGAAAGCAAAGAAAGATCCGTACCTTGTACAAACAGAGATCGAAGTTGCAAGACCATAATTACTTTGGCAGGAAAAAAGGTGATGCATATGGACCTGGGCAGCAATGCCTGAATGTCCCAACTGTTTCTCTCATATAACATGGTTAGTAGAATGTTTAATTTAAGATGGCATATGCGGCCCCATTAGGAAAGTATTGTGGTCAATTGTGGATAGTCTTTTAACATGGTTGACCAATAAGAGTATTTAAAAAAAATTATACCAAGAATATACATAAAACAAATTCTAGAGATAATTTCTGAGTTTGAATTCTGTCCTCTGACTTTGCAGAGATCTCATCTATTTAGAATGTAGAAAGTCCAATTTTTAGGCAGACTTGCTTACATCTGCATTTTTGCTGGTCTGCAATTGTGACATAGTAGACTAGCATTATGAATGGTGATTGCTGGTGATATATGCATGTACATATAATAATAAGTAAATTTACTTTGGTTAACCAGTGCAACCAACAAATACCCCTAAAAAGGGTGACTTAATCATAGTTTTATTTTTTTCTAGCCTTCTTAAAAATCTAAATTAAAGTTGAGAAGGATTCTGTGGGTCTAAGGTTAACATTTGAGGAATTAAATAATAAATGTAGTAGCTAGTTTCACGTGTGGAGATTAAGGAGCTGGGTTTATTCTGTCACCAAGGATCAGAGTCAGTTACACTCTACCAGCCAGTTCAGACTGATGGGAACGCTTTGGTCCTGCAGACTACTCTGCCATTGATCTGTTTCACCACTGGCAGGGGTCTCTTCTAGATTGCAAGTGAAGGCTCCAGAACATACTTATGTGATCTAAGGACGTAGGGTTTTATCTTGAAACTGTTTAGGAAAAATGGACTAACAAACATGTGGCATAAAAAATTACCACCTCTACTAACCTTTTAAAACCCATCTGCCACGTAAATGTTTGGGCCTTTTGGATTTTAAGGAAATAGAACAGACTGAGAGGGGCATCCACTGTGCCATCGGATTTAGACAGTGTCCATGTCCAAAGTTGATTCGGTGACATTGTATTGAATTATTGTAAATTTTATTATCTCATTAAGTCCTCCAGTCTGTTAGTAAGTTCATTTATCTGATAACATCATGGCAAGCCAAAGCAGTAGGGTCTACAGGCAAGGGTTCATGTGTTATCTATCTTTTGGGGGGTTTGCTTAATTTTTCCTTTGATGATTCACTGCTCACAGCACTCAACAATAATTTGGACAGTTTGCACTAAATATCTCAAATGCATCTTTCTTCTTTTGTCCTCTTTCGGAGCATTAAGCTGAAGTCACATAAGTGAAATAAGAAAAAAAAATATATGAATTAAAATTGCACGGCCATCCAAAGGCATCCTGAGGACGACTGGCACCAGAGAATGGATATCCACAAGAAAGTCTGTTTTCACTCAGTGCTCGAGGGTAAGTGTTTCAGTATTCTTCAACACATAACCACAAGTACATTGCTTTTTATATTTGTATTTTCCTTATGGTACAGAAATTGAAAATGTATAGACTATTTGTTAATTCTTAAAACTTCAGTTTTTAAGGAAAGTTAAATTAGTCATGAAGTGAAAATAAAACATTTAAAATATTATCTTAGGACTTGAATTTTAAAAGATGTATTTATTTATTTTAAAGGCAGAGTGACATAGTAGACTAACAATATGAATGGTAATTATTTTTATTAGTTATTTATTATTTAATATTATTATTTATTATTTAATATCATTTTAAAGGCAGAGAGAAGGAGATAGACTGACAGAGGTACTCCATTTATTTGTTCACTTGCCAAATGTTCACAGTCTGGAGATGAACCAGGCCAAAGCCAGGAGCCTGGAACTCTCTCTGGGTCTACCATGTGGGGAGCAGGGTCCAGGTCCTTTGGCCATCTGCCACTGCATTCCCGTGCATATGAGCAGGGAGCCACATTATAAATGGGGCAGTAGGGACCTGAACCAACACTCTGATATGGGATGAAGGCATCACCTCACCCTCTGTACCACAACACCGGCCTCCAAGACCTGAATTATTTTCAATCAACAAATAAAATTAAAGTAAAATATAAATTCAGTATGTGACTGAGACAAAACTATTTTTGTTTTCATTTTGAATGCTATTTGTTTTTGGATTTTGAAGTGTATAGACTGCTTCATGGTAAATAGTCCTTTAGAGGCCAAAAGAAAGAGGAAATAATAATAATTTAAATATTATAAAGTAATTTAAATTCATGTGACTCCTTCAAATTTTGTAACATCACCAATTTTACTTATTTTCTTTCTTTTACTCTAAAATGCTTCTTTTACCTTTATATTTTTGGATTTCATTTATGACAGAATGAAGTGGTAGTATTTCACTGTAAGACCAATGAAGGAATATCAATCCTCAAAGTCATTGAGAAATATAAAATATTAATTTTAATATGAAAACGTGACATTATTTTATAACTTAGTGAATGGTAATTATTACTGCTTAAGTAAAGTAACATTAAATTTACATTCTAATCCAGGAAGTAGGTAGAGTTCAGCTGATATTCTGAGATGTGTAGACATTGATTAAAATGAAGAAGTAAAGACAGCAAGAAAATAAGAATACGCACTTTGTACTCCATGTAGGCTGGAAGAAAATCAGCTTGGTTCATTTTTCAAAATTTGAAATACATGAAATGCACATGTGAGGGAGAGGAGTGGCCAACTTAGCAGCTATTAAAAGCTGGAAAAATGGCGGCACTGTTGTACAGCGGGTTAGGCCGCTCTCTGCAGCACCAAGCCCAGCTGCCCCACTTCTGATCCAGCTCCCAGATAATGTGCCTGGGAATGCAAAGGAGATGGCCCAAGTGCTTGGGCCCCTACACCTACCACCCACGTGAGAGACCTAGATGAAGCTCCTGGCCCCGGCTCCTGGCTTTGGTGTGACCCAGCCCTGGCCATTGTGGCTTTTTGGGGACTGAATCAATGAATGGATGAGATCTCTCTCTCTCTCTCTCTAATTCTGACTTTCAAATAAGTGACAAATAAGCCATTAATACATTTTAAAAGTAAATAAGATGGATGGAAATACTAACTTTGACAGAAGTTGCTTCATATTCATTAGACGAGAGGGATGTGAGATGAAGTTCGTATTCAGAAATATGTCTTCCCCTGTAGTAGATCAGTTCTCAGAGGACTGATTAGTGCTGGGGTAGAATGGGTTGAAGTTAGAATAAAGATGAAGCAGCTCATATGAGAAGAAAAATTACAAATGAAAAACATCCCCACAATTGTATGGTGTCTGGAAAAAATAGTTTTGGGTCTGTTTATAGCAGAAGTGAGTCCCACGTCAGAGCAAGCACTGTGAAAGTTAGCCAGTGAATTTATCCCAACTTCCATGAAAATACCCCTATAAATAGAGAAATATAAAAATTACCACCAGTCATTTAATCTTAATTAACAGAAGACCACAAACCACATTGTTGAGGATTTTCCAGTCATTGTGCAGCAATGTGGTTGGACCACAAAAGCCAACTTCAGACTAAGTCTGTTCTTTATGCTTAACTCAGTGGATTGACAGCCCCCCATGTTCCTTTGCAAACCAGGAGCTTTTCCAGAAAACTCTATGAAATGCCTTTTACTCGAGGAGTTCGTGACTTCAAAGAGTAAAAGCAATCTAAACCAACTGGAGGCCATTGTCCAGTTCTCATTTTCTGAGCTTCTTTGACCCCAAATCATACTTTATTAGTCCTTCCACTACCAACTGCTTTCTCTTTTTCACATCGATTATGTTAATCATGTCTAACAAAGCACAACCCAGGAGAGAGTAGAGGATTAACGGAAAACGTGAAAAATATCCTCATTTCCTTTGTCACTGAGAGGGAAATGTGAACACTCCAGGAGAGTCCAGAGTAATACCAGAGAGCAGTGAATAACATGAGCTGTTATATTTCATGCAACGCAGATTCCAACCCATTCACGCTGCACCAAAAGCACAACTGTTGAGCAGGACGAGGGCTTTGATCTCAGTTCTTAGAGTGAGAAGTACATCCACACGGAGGATCACGAATTAAGCCAACATTTTCTAAATCAATCTAATGTAATGATCATAAGCCTGATAAGATATGGAACAAATAGTCGATTATCTTGCAATGGTTTCCACTAAGAGTGTAACCTACCTGCATGCATAACTTAAAAATACCCTATGGGGCTGGCACTGTGGTATAGTGGGCGCCACCTGCAGTGCTGGCGTCCCATGTGGGCACCGGTTCCTGTCCTGGCTGCTCCACTTCCAATCCAGCTCTCTGTTATGGCCTGGGAAAGCAGTGGAAGATGGCCCATGTCCTTGGGCCCCTGCACCTACATGGGAGACCCAGAGGAAGCTCCTGACTCCCGGCTTTAGGATCAGTCCAGCTCTGGCTGTTACGGTCATTTGGAGAGTGAACCAGCAGATGGAAATTCTCAATATCTCTGTCTCTGTCTCTGTCTCTGTCTCTCTCTCTCTGACTCTCCTTCTCTCTCTGTGTAACTCTGACTTTCAAATAAATAAATAAATCTTTAAAAAATACCCTAACTATAGTATAGTACATTAATAAAATTAACTATGTAAACTCAAACAGATTTAATGGATGACGTAGGCAAATACTATTTGATCAGTGCCCACTACTGTGGAATAGATATTCACCTGAAATTACACAGGTAATTTCTGTAGATTTTAGAGTTCATTTTTGGAAAACTTAATCATGATGTCATATGAAATTACATCCACATGTTTAATTATGATCTCTAAAAGATGGTCTCAAAAGCTAAGCATCTGGTCAATATGTGCACTCACTCTCAACTACTGAAAAACGTAGTATCATAATCTTTATTTTAAAAAAAGCCATAACTTCATGTATTCATCTTAAAGTAATAAATAAATAACAAACATAGTAGATTGTTCTTACAGCAAATGATAAATAGATAAGTTATGCTATTTCAGATCACTTTGATCAACTTGCATCTCCTTGTTAATCAATAGCCCATGATTCATTCAATAAGGTTTTCATATTTCCCCCTTTCTCTCAGTTGCTTCCATTATATCTTTTAAAAAAATCAATAGATTCATTTCCACAGAGTAAAACATGGAGAGTTTACCTGGTTTAGATACGTTTTCCCCGATATGATGATGGAGCTGAGAACTGAAATGTATAGGAAGTAAATGGGGAAAGCCAGGGAACAGAGTTTGCAAAAGCCTGTCATTGGAACTGGGTGCAGGTGCCTAGGGGCAGAACGCAGCAGCAATAGTGCGAGGCAGAGTTTTCAAAACTCAAAAAGCTGGAAAATCAGAATATTTACCTGATAACGGAATATGGTTTCTTTCTCTTTTTCTCACTTTCTCTGTATGACTAATTTACCTACACAAATATATATGTGTATGTATATATTTATACATATATATATATATGTACATGTACATGTAAATTCTGGAATTCTGGTTCAATAAATCTATTTCAAATTTTCATGCTTGTGTTTTTAATTCATTCCACATTATACCTGGTCATGTGACAGTTAACCAGGAACATATCATTTATCCCTTTCTTTAATTGCAATTTCTATAGATTTCCATTGTTGAAGCACTCAAATATGGGTAGTTGTCTTCATTCTAAAATTGACAATTATTTTAATCTATTCCAAGGAAGTTACTTTTCTTATGAATATATTTATTTGTATTGTTTTTAGTCATATTTCTGCCTATTTAAGGTTTGAACAATCTGAAATGTGTACCATTTAAAAACAAAATTACTGTTTTTTGTATGTCTCCTTTCTACTTTCCTAGTGTGAGAAAAAAATATATTGACTAGCATATGAATAGGTCTGACTGCCTTCCAAATGTATCACCACAGGTTTGTTCTGTGTGACACAAAGGTCAGTGCTATTTATTGCTTATCATATTGTTTTGAAGATAGCAGTAAATAAAAGCTGGGGTGAGCCAGGAAGTTTCAAAGTAGAATCTGAGTGTTGTTTAGGTAACTTGGAAAGGATTTAAATGAACCTTGGGTTTCTTGCAAGCTATATTTCATACCATTTTAGGAATGAGAACTGGGTTCCACTCCAGCTCCAGCACCTGACTCCAGCTTCCAGCCAGTGAAGATCCTGGGAGGCAGTGATGGTGGCTCAAGTTAATAGGGTCCCAGCCTAACATGTGGGAGGCCTGGATATCATGATAGCTTCCTGCATCTGGCCCACCCTGGCCTCAATGTGGCATTAGGGGAGTGAACCCCCCCGCATCTTAATGTGTAGTCATGGAAAACTATACTTGAAACTAAACCAAGAAAACATAAATCGAGAAAAGGATATAAGACATGATTGCTGTGTGTGTCTGTCTGGTATTTGAAAGAAAATGCATTTATTAAGTGAAAGTATAACATGTAAAGGCCTACTCTTAAATTGGTCGGTTTTCTGCTCTAAATTTTTCTTGCCTTATGTAGGAAGCAAAGAAAAACTCAGGGAATGAAATCTGTGTGATGGTGGAAGCGCAAGGCTTTCTAAGTGCTTCCCCTTGAGGTGCATCTAAAGTGCAGTGATCCGGCCTCTGAGAAGGGGACCGAGACCTGCTAGGACAGAGCAGCCCAGAAGGTGCATGGCATTGGCTGTCATTGTCCCCATGTGTGTACAGTTCGGGGTGGGAGATGTGTCTTCCCAACTGTCAGTGTCTGGGGTTGATACTTTCTTGCAGTTCTAGTCCCAAAACCCAAGTTTGGATGTCAACACAGGATCATACATAGCCCAGCCATTTCTGTGCTCTATGTTCTATTTCCTGCTGTTTGACATACTACTTTCTGATTCAGTTTAGCAGGACTCATTATCATTTTGCCTCAGATTGGTGTTGGACTCCCTTGTCTGCACATGGCATGACTGAGCTTCAGAGAGAAGGCACAGCTGATCTAGGGCAAGCAGGCTTGATGGTCAAGTCTTTCATGGACTGCAGATCCCAAACCAAGAATTTTTTAATAATCCCTGTCTTAGCTGATATATTTCTAGCACTTTATGCCATGGTAATTATTTCATTAGAATTAAATTTAAATGTTCTTATATAACCTTTTTAAAGTGAGGTGAATTATATTTTAAATAGCAATGATTGCTTTTTAACCTCATAGTTATTATAAGTGGCTTTCTAGGGGCCGATGCTGTGGCATAGTAGGCTAAGCCTCTGCCTGCAGCCCCACAATCCCATATGTGTGCCCAGTTTGAGTCCTGGCTACTCATCTTTCTATCCAGTTCTCTGCTAATGCACCTGATAAAGCAGCAGTTGACGGCCCAAGTCCTTGGCCCCTGCACCGATGGATTGGCCCAGCTCCAGCCATTGTGGTCATTTAGGGAGTGAACCATCTGATGGAAGATGTGTCTCTCTGTTTCTCCCTCTCTCTGTCTGTAACTCTACTTCTCAAAGAAATAAGATCTTTAAAAAGAGGCTTACTAAGGCTTTTGTCTGATGGCTAAGAGATATTTGTAAAATATCAAAATAAATCCCTTTATAAGTAAAATAGGTAGTTCGCTATTGTTATTATTAACTGATGAAGTTGAAGTAAAAGCATGCATTAACACTACTGGGGGAAATGCTTAGGTGAAATCATTTGAGTTTATTTAAATAATCTAGATTTATACTGCTTATTTCATATGCCTTGGATTTAGTAAGTCTACAATTTCTTGTAATACTGAAATGAGAGATAACATGAATATGTTTTGTTTCAAATCAGCTACAGTCTAAATTATTCCATAAATGTATTCACATCTAGATTTATACTGAGAAAATGGTCTTTCTTGGTCCTTTTGAGTTTAGCTCGCCATGTGGTACACTGACAGTTTTTGTGAGAGCATCGGTTTACACTCCTAGAGTAGCTTCACCAATTTCAAAAGATCTCTACTGCTAGAATCAGCATGCATAAAATGAAACATAGTTGACAAAAAGAATTGCAAACTCAAAGCATAGATTGCATACTCAGAAAAAAACAGCATGGGAATAGATACAGCAAGGGGAACAGAAATGAATATCTATATAGAGTGCCCGGTTCTGCATAATGGATTCTACAAGCTGTTGCTGGGTGCATTAAAGGTATCACCAATTTTAAATCGCATAGGAGAGAAAATCGCAGTGAAGTCTTTCAGGAAAAAAAAAAAACAGGTGGACTTAACTGTCCTTTTTGTAAGATTTCTTGAAGAATGTATATATCTATAATTTATATATGTAAAATTTCCATTGTCTCATTTTTCTTAAGGTACGTGTTTGTTAAATGGTTTATCTTTCATCATTTTTGAAAGGCAGAGTTACAGAGAGGGGGGAGGAGGGAGAGAGATCTGCCATCTGCTGGCTCCCTCCCCAACTAGCCAGAATGGGATTAGGTCTGGCAGAAGACAGGACCCTGGGTCTCCCCCCTGGGTGGCTGAGACCCAAGTACTTGGTTCATCTTCCACTGCTGTTCTAGGGGTGTTGGCAGGGAGTTGGATAGGAAATAAACATGCTGAGACTCGAACTGGTGCTTATATGGGTGCTGGCCTGGCAAGCAGCAGTTTAACCTGCTGCCCCACAATGCCAGCCCCCAAGGAATACAATTTCAAGATGCTGAAGTACTACCAATAAAAAGATGCCATGTAGCTGATAGGCTAGTAGAAAAATCCTTTCCTTTTCTTACCCACTTTGTCTAGAGTTTGAATACGTCTTGTTTCCTCTTTCTAAGGAGGGTACTTCAACAAATTTGTGGAAATCGGAGTTCAATTGAAAGACAAATTTATTTTTGCTGCAACATTTTGAATTTAATATGCAGGTTTTGTAACATGCATGTCACATTACGTTTTTGAGTACTCCTTATACTTCTTCTGTAGCAAACCTTCATTAATGTGTAGCAGAGGCCGCAAAGATCAAGAAGAACTCCGGTAACAACTGTGATGTTTATTGCTTGCAAATCCTTCTCTCTCTCAGAATTCCATGACTTATAAGATCATGACTTGATGTTAATCCAGGCGGAGTCTCAGGTGGCTCTGTAGGTATCCCTGGACTACATGGAGGGATTTGATGCTCTGCCCATTAAAGCACCTGCAATACATACGTGTTGTATAAATGTTCCCTTTCCCCGTATTTCAGAAATGCTTGGAATTCTATTTCTCTTCTTCCACATATTTAGCTCACCTTATTCCATTTTTTAATCAGTTTTCAAAAAATTCCCCCAACTAAATTTCTCACGCGTTGATCAGAGAACTGACATCTTTCGTCTTCCATCTAGTGAAATTCCCTTATTTCACTTGTCCAGTTGGCCCTCTTCTTAGGTGTTTGCAAAAACTTCCAATTCCTGTACTATTTCAGGTGCCTATGTGATCTACATGACATTATAAAATGATATCCCTAAATATCTAAGAGACGAATATAATAAACTGGAATAGGTCTACTGTATTCTTCATTAATCCCTTACCAAAAAAAAAGAAAGAAAAACTCAACACATCGTTCAATTCTAAAACCATACACAAATGGTGAATAGTTGGCCTCTAATAAAATTCAACATTATCACATAAGAGATGAATTATTTTAATAATTGCCTGGGGTAGGCATTGTGACAGAACAGGGTTCAGTCTCCAGTTGGGACAGCTGCGCTCCATAGTGGAGCGCAGTTTTGAGTCCTGGATCCTCTAGTTAATCCAGGTTTTGCTAATGCATCCTGGGAGGCAGCGTGTGATGTCTTGGATGCTTGCACTCCTTCCCCACTTGTGGGAGTCACAGATGGAGTTATTTGCTGCAATTCAACCCAGTCCTGGCTGGTGTGGGTGTTTAGAGAGTGAACCAATGGGTAGAAGATTCTCTCTCTCTGTATGTGTATATACATTACTCTGTCTTTCAACTATGTTAAAATTGATAAATATTTTGAAGTAAAACTAAATTTTATTCTTCTCTAGTTACTATTTTCATTCATTGCTTTTCTGCTTCTGCCAATCTACATTGCTATAAATAAGAGGAATAATCTCATGAAATAATCTCGTGTAAGAAGTGTGAAGGTGGTGCATACTTTGCCAGCATTTATTTTACTTTGTCTTTTCAGTGTAATGCATTTAAGGGAGAACAATCAGCCAACTATAGAAAAAAGAAGAAAAATTACAAATTAAATTATCAAAAAATCATTTCCCATTTAGGATCATGCATGATATTTATTATTTTTGCAGGGTGGCACCCAATTTTAGAAGATACAAAACATTCTGAGTTATTAATAATATATTCAAAATATTGTTGATGTTATCCTTATTCACTAATGTAAGCATATTAAATATATATCTAAATTTCCCTTTTCATTCTGTTTTGACAAAGTACTTTTTAGATCTTGCATGAATAATTATGATATCTCCAAGTAAGATTTTCACTTACATTCCTCTGCCTGTCAATAGTAAGTAAGAATCAAACAGATCTTCATAATTCTGACTAAAAGCTGCTGATCCCATCTTGGAAATATTAAAATCAATTGATGCCTCAAAATATTTCTTTTAAAAAATATTTACTATAACCATACAGTGTGTCAAAGCCATGTTATAGGAATTGGGAATACACTATTAAACACAGAAGTTACATAACATTGGAAGAGAAAACCTATAATTTAATTGTTCCATAAAGACTTGTACAAGAAATTATAGCCATGCTTATGTGCTATGTAGAATATAAATCAGGGTGATAAGATACAATGACATTGTGACTTCATTAGGTTAGGGGATTAAAAAATGCATGTCTGGCCTGCGCCGCGGCTCACTAGACTAATCCTGGACATCATTATATTAAGTGAAATATATTCAGACTCTATAAAGAGATCAAGAAATTCAACAATAACAAAACAAACAAATTAAGAAATGGGTAAAAGTCTTGAATTGGCGTTTTACAAGAGAGGAAATTCAACTGACCAACAGACCCTTGAGAAAATGCTCAGATTGCTAGCCATCAGGGAAATGTAATTCAAAACCACAGTGAGGTTTCACTTTACCCGGGTTAGAATGACTTTCAAATGGAAATCAACAAATGACAAATGCTGGCAAAGATCTGGGGGAAGTGGTACCCTAATCCCCTGTTGGTGGGAATGTAAATTGGAGTAGCCACTGTGGAATATGGTATGGAGATACCTCAGAAATATGAATATAGACCTACAAAATGATCCATCCATCTCACTCCTGGGAATTTACCCAAACCAAAAGAAATCAGCTTATGAAAGAGTGACCGATGCCCCCATGTTCATTGCAGCACAATTCATAATAGCTAAGATATGGAGTTCCATCAAATGAAGACAGGATAAAGAAATTATGCTATATGTACACTGTGGTTACTACTCAGCTATGAAAAATTAAATCTTGTCTTTTTAACAGAACGGATGCAACTGGAGACAATTATAGTTAGTGAAATGAGCCAGTCACAAAAAGACAAACACCATATGGCGTCTCTGATATGTGGTAAATAATAGATTACCTAACATGTAATATGTTGGAGCAAAAGGGACATTTTGAGATTCAGTGATTGTTTACAGCCCTGTCTTCTGTTGAAGAACAGTGTTTTTGTCTTCATACTATTCCTTAAACTCTTTATTTAGTGTAGGGTTAATCGTATGAGTATTAAGTAAACTGAAAATAGATCTTTGTAAAAATTAAGTGTGGGAATAGGAGAGGGTGGAGGAAGAAGGGTAGGAGGATGGGCGGGAGGAAGGGTAGAGTGGGAAGTATCACTATGTTCCTAAATCTGTATATATGAAGTTTATGAAACATGTATTCCTTAAATAAAAATTTAAAAAGAAGTACAATAGTAGCTGCCAGAAGTGGGGATGCAGGGCTGGGGAAAGGAAAACTGATAGGTACTAAGTTCCAGGTAAATGGAAGTAAAAGAAGTTCTGAGGTTCTGCTACCTTACATGGTAACTACAAGTAACATTTATTTGCTGTAAATTTATCCAATAAAGCAGCTAGGTTTTTGGATTTTCTTAACATAAATAAATGTTAAATCTTTGAGGGGACAGATATACTTACTCTACTTGAACATCACACAATATATACACATAGTAAGCATGTACATTAAAATATATATCACATCACATATTCCCAAAATATAGGAATGAAATGGTCATTTTGGGATATGGTTGTCATTTTTAGCCCTTGTTTACACTACTGTGGAACTGTGGTCTTCCAATTTTGTATTATTGGATATTATGATTAGTGGTGAATTAAGACAATGAATATCATATGGATTAAAATTATGTCTTTGAAAAAACTTACGACAAGAGAGGAGGGAGGTTGGGGAGCTAGGAGGACCAGAGAAGTGAGGGATGTGTGTTTGTCTTCTTGAAACTATACATATGGAATGCAAATACATCTGCCCTCTTTATATTAATACAAAGTTAAAGTATATTATATTGAAGTAAAAAAACAAACATGTAAACAAATGTAAAATATAACAAAACTAAATATATTTTACTATCTGCTTGGAGGCTGCGTGAGTGTGAAGAAGTATGTTAGATTAGTAGATACATAGAATGGTAAGTGGAATTGTAAGTTTGCTTTCTAGGGGTGTATGAGGTGTGTGTGTGTGTTTTTTTTTAACTTTTATTTAATGAATATAAATTTCCAAAGTATAGCTCATGGGTTACAATGGCTTCCCCCTCCCAAAACTTCCCTCCCACCCACAACCCTCCCCTTTCCCGCTCCCTCTCCCCTTCCAATCACATCATGATACATTTTCAATTCTCTTTATATACAAAAGATCAGTTTAGTATAAATTAGGTAACGATTTCAACAGTTTGCCCCCATGTAGCAACACATAGTGAAAAAAAAAATACTGTTGGAGTACTAGTTATAGCATTAAATAAGAGTGTACAGCGCATTAAAGGCAGAGATCCTACATATTATTTTTTTAAAAATTAATTAATTTTCTATACCATTTCCAATTTAACACCAGGTTTGTTTTTTTTTTTCATTTCCAATTATCTTTATATACAGGAGATCGATTCAGTATATAATTAGTAAAGATCTCATCAGTTTGTACCCACACAGAAACACAAAGTGTAAAAATACTGTTTCAGTACTAGTTATAGCATCACTGCACATTAGATAACACATTAAGGACAGATCCCACATGGGATATAAGTACACAGTGACTCCTGTTGCTGACTTAACAATTTGACACTCCTGTTCATGGCGTCAGTAATCTCCCTAGGCTCTAGTCATGAGTTGCCAGGGCTATGGAAGCCTTTAGGGTTCGCTGACTTTGATCTTATTCTGATAGGGTCACAGTCAAAGTGGAAGTTCTCTCCTCCTTTCAGAGAAAGGTACCTCCTTCTTTGATGGCCCCGTTCTTTCCACTGTGATCTCACTCACAGAGATCTTTCATTTAGGTCTTCTTCTTTTTTTCTTTTCCATGGTATCTTGGCTTTCCATGCCTACAATGCTCTCATGGGCACTTCAGCCAGATCCGAAAGCCTTAAGGGCTGATTCTGAGGCCAGAGTGTTGTTTAGGACATCTGCCATTCTATGAGTCTGCTGTGTATCCCACTTCCCATGCTGGATCTTTCTCTCCCTTTTTGATTCTATCAGTTAGTATTAGCAGACACTTGTCTTGTTTGTGTGATCCCTTTGTTTCTTAGACCTATCCAAGCCATCGAACGTGAACTGAAATTGATCACTTGGACTAGTGAGATGGCATTGGTACATGCCACCTTGATGGGATTGTATTGGAATCCCCTGGCACATTACTAACTCCATCATTTGGGGCAAGACTGATTGTGCATGTCCCAAATTGTGCATCTCCTCCCTCTCTTTTCCCACTCTGAAGTTTAACAGGGATCACTTTTCAGTTAAAATTTAAACACCTAAGAATAATTGTGTGTTAATTACAGAGTTCAACCACTAGTACTAGAACAACAACAACAACAACAAATACTAGAAAGGATAAAGTATTACATTGTACATCTAGAGTCAGGACAAAAGCTGATCAGGTCATTGTTTCTTATAGTGTCCATTTCACTTCCACAGGTTTCCCCTTTGGTGCTCAATTATCACCGATCAGGGAAAACAAATGATATTTGTCTCTTTGGGACTGGCTTAATTCACTCAGCATGATGCTTTCCAGATCCCTCCATCTCGTTGCAAATGACTGGGTTTCATTGTTCCTTACTGCTGTATAGTATTCTATGGAGTACATGTCCCATAATTTCTTTATCCAGTCTACTGTTGATGGGCATTTGGGTTGGTTCCAGGTCTTAGCTATTGTGAATTGGGCTGCAATAAACATTAATGTGCAGATGGCTTTTTTATTAGCCAAATTATTTTCCTTTGGGTAAATTCCAAGGAGTGGGATGGCTGGGTTGTATGGTAGGGTTATGTTCAGGTTTCTGAGGAATCTCCAGACAGACTTCCATAGTGGCTTAACCAGTTTGCATTCCCACCAACAGTGGGTTAGTGTCCCTTTTTCCCCACATCCTCTCCAGCATCTATTGTTGGTAGATTTCTGAATGTGAGCCATTCTCACAGGGGTGAGGTGAAACCTCATTGTGGTTTTGATTTGCATTTCTCTGATGGCTAGTGATCTTGAACATTTTTTCATGTGCCTGTTGGCCATTTGGATTTCCTCTTTTGAAAAGTGTCTATTGAGGTCCTTGGCCCATCTCTTCAGTGGGTTGTTTGTTCTGTTGTTGTGGATTTTCTTGATTTCTATGCAGATTCTGATTATCAACCCTTTATCTGTAGTATAGTTTGCAAATATTTTTTCCCATTCTGTTGGTTGCCTCTTCACTTTCCTGACTGTTTCTTTTGAAGTACAGAAACTTCTCAATTTGATGCAATCCCAAATGTTAATTTTGGTTTTGACTGCCTGTGCTCCTGGGGTCTTTTCCAAGAAGTCTTTGCCTGTACCTATATCTTGCAGGGTTTCTCCAATGCTCTCTAATAATTTGATGGTTTCGGGTCATAGATTTAAGTCTTTAATCCACGTAGAGTGAACTTTTGTGTAAGGTGAAAGGTATGGGTCTTGCTTCAAGCTTCTGCACGTGGAAATCCAATTTTCCCAGCACCGTTTATTGAATAGACTGTCCTTATTCCAGGGATTAGTTTTGGCTCTTTGATCAAATATAAGTTGGCCGTAGATGTTTGGATTGATTTCTGGTGTTTCTATTCTGTTCCATTGGTCTATCCATCTGTTTCTGTACCAGTACCATGCTGTTTTGATGACAACTGCCCTGTAGTATGCCCTGAAATCTGGGATTGTGATGCCTCCGGCTTTGTTTTTGTTGTACAAGATTGCTTTGGCTATTCGAGGTCTTCTGTGTCTCCATATGAATTTCAGCATTATTTTTTCCAGATCTGAGAAGAAGGTCTTTGGTATCTTGATTGGTATTGCATTGAATGTATAAATTGCTCTTGGGAGAATAGACATTTTGATGATATTGATTCTTCCAATCCATGAGCATGGAAGATTTCTCCATTTTTTGGTATCCTCTTCTATTTCTTTCTGTAAGGTTTTGTAGTTTTCATCGTAGAGATCTTTAACGTCCTTGGTTAAGTTTATTCCAAGGTATTTGATTGTTTTTGTAGCTATTGTGAATGGGATATATCTTAGAAGTTCTTCCTCAGCCGTGGCATTGCCTGTGTATACAAAGGCTCTTGATTTTTGTGGATTGATTTTATATCCTGCGACTTTGCCAAACTCTTCGATGAGTTCCAGTAGTCTCTTAGTAGAGTTCTTTGGGTCCCCTAAATAAAGAATCATATCATCTGCAAAGAGGGATAGTTTGAGTTCTTCCTTCCCGATTTGCATCCCTTTAATTTCTTTTTCTTGCCTAATAGCTCTGGCCAAAACTTCCAGAACTATATTGAATAGCAGTGGTGAGAGTGGGCATCCCTGTCTGGTACCATATCTCAGCGGAAATGCTTCCAACTTTTCCCCATTCAATAGGATGTTGGCCGTGGGTTTTTCATATATTGCTTTGATTGTATTGAGGAATGTTCCTTCCATACCCAGTTTGCTTAGAGTTTTCATCATTAAAGGGTGTTGTATTTTATCAAATGCTTTCTCTGCGTCTATTGAGAGAATCATATGGTTTTTCTTCTGCAGTCTGTTAATGTAGTGTATTACGTTGATTGTTTTGCGGACGTTGAACCATCCTTGCATACCAGGGATAAATCCCACTTGGTCTGGGTGGATGATCTTTCTGATGTGTTGTTGCATTCTATTGGCCAGAATTTTATTGAGGATTTTTGCGTCTATGTTCATCAGGGATATTGGTCTGTAATTCTCTTTCAATGCTTCATCATTCTCCGGCTTAGGAATTAAGGTGATGCTGGCTTCATAGAAAGAATTTGGGAGGATTCCCTCTTTTTCGATTGCTCTGAATAGTTTGAGAAGAATTAGAGTTAGTTCTTCTCTAAATGTCTGGTAGAACTCAGCAGTGAATCCATCTGGTCCTGGGCTTTTCTTTGTTGGGAGGGCCTTTATTACTGCTTCAATTTCTGTGTCAGTTATGGGTCTGTTTAGGTTTTCTATGTCTTCCTGGCTCAATTTAGGGAGGTTGTATGTGTCCAAGAATCTGTCCATTTCTGATAGATTTCCCTGTTTGCTGGCATACAAGTCCTTGTAGTAATTTCTGATGATTCTTTTTATTTCTGTGGTGTCTGTTGTCATGTTTCCTTTTTCATCTCTGATCCTATTGATTTGGGTCTTTTCTCTTCTTTTTTTAGTTAGTTGGGCCAATGGGGTGTCAATTTTGTTTATTTTTTCAAAAAACCAGCTCCTTGTTTGGCTGATTTTTTGTAATGTTTTTTTGGATTCAATCCTGTTGATTTCTTCTTTGATTTTAATTATTTCCCTTCTTCTACTGGGTTTGGGTTTGGTTTGCTGCAGATTTTCTAGATCCTTGAGATGACTTGAAAGCTCATCTATTTGGTGCCTCTCCAATTTCTTGATGTAGGCACCTATTGATATAAACTTTCCTCTTATCACTGTTTTTGTTGTATCCCATAGGTTTTGGTATGTTGTGCTGTTATCCTCATTTACTTCCAGAAAATTTTTGATTTCTCTTTTAATTTCTTCTATGACCCATTGTTCATTCAGGAGCATATTGTTCAATCTCCATGTGTTTGAACGTGCTCTGGGGGTTCCCGAGTTGTTAATTTTCAATTTCATTCCTTTGTGGTCTGAGAAGTTGCATGGTATGATTCTAATTCTCTTGAATTTGCTGAGACTTGCTTTATGGCCTAGTATGTGGTCAATCCTAGAGAGGGTTCCATGTACTGCTGAGAAGAATGTAAAGTCCTTAGATGTAGGATGAAATGTTCTGTAGATATCTGTTAGATCCATTTGGGCTATAGTGTCATTTAAATCTGCTGTCTCCTTGTTGATCTTCTGTCCTGTTGATCTGTCTATCTCTGAGAGTGGAGTATTGAAGTCCCCCAGTACTATTGTATTGGGGTCTAAGTCTCCCTTTAAGTCCCTTAACAAGTCTTTTAAATAAGCTCGTGCCCTGTGATTAGGTGCATATACATTGATAATCGTTATATCTTCCTGTTGAATGGATACCTTAATCATTAAATAGTGCCCCTCTTTGTCTCTCCTGACAGTTTTTGTGGTAAAGTTTATGTTGTCTGATATTAAGATGGCTACGCCCGCTCTTTTTTCATTTCTGTTGGCATGGTATATCTTTTTCCAGCCTTTCACTTTCAGTCTGTATGGATCATTGTTGGAAAGATGAGTTTCTTGTAAGCAGCAAAAAGATGGGTTTTGTTCCTTAACCCAGTCATCCAATCGGTGTCTTTTAACTGGACAGTTCAAGCCATTAACATTCAATGTGACTATTGAGAAGGAGTAACTTTGCCCTGCAATTTGCAAAAGATATTTTCTAATATCTGGTTTGAGATTCCTGTGATCTTTTGCTGTGGGGTTTCCTTCCTTTACCTTCTTTCATATTGGTGACCGTGTTTCTGTGTTTCTGTATGTAATACATCTTTAAGCATCTTTTGCAGGGCTGGACGAGTGGCGACAAATTCTTTCAATTTCTGTTTGCTGTGAAAGGTCTTTATTTCGCCTTCATTCACAAATGAGAGCTTTGCAGGGTATAATATTCTGGGCTGGCAGTTTTTCTCTCTTAGTACCTGGGCTATATCTCGCCATTCTCTCCTGGCTTGTAGGGTTTCTGATGAGAAGTCAGCTGTAAGTCCAATTGGAGATCCTCTGAGAGTAATCTGGTGTTTCTCTCTTGCACATTTTAGGATCTTTTCTTTATGTTTCACTGTGGTGAGTTTGATTACAACATGTCGTGGTGAGGATCTCTTTTGGTCATTTTTATTAGGGGTTCTATGAGCTTCCTGTACTAGGATGTCTCTGTCCTTCTCCAAACCTGGGAAATTTTCTGCTAGTATCTCACTAAAAAGGCCTTCTAATCCTTTCTCCCTTTCCATGCCTTCAGGAACTCCTAGAACCCGAATGTTGGGTTTTTTAATAGTATCCTGTAGGTTCCTGACAGTATTTTTTAGATTTCTGATTTCTTCTTCTTTTCTTTGATTTGACTGTTTCCTTTCCTGTTCTCTGTCTTCTAATTCCGATATTCTCTCTTCTGCTTCACCCATTCTGTTTTTAAGGCTCTCTAATGTGTTTGCCATTTGATCTATTGAGTTCTTCATTTCATTGTGGTTTTTTGTCACTATCTCAGTTTCCTGTTCTACTAGTTGTTTCATTTCATTTTGATTCCTCCTTAATATTTCATTTTCACGGGAGAGATTTTCTATCTTGTCCATTAAGGATTTCTGTAGTTCAAGAATTTGTTTTTGAGAACTTCTTAATGTTCTTATCAATTTTTTGAGATCTGCTTCTTGCATTCCCTCTATCTCTTCATCTTCATAATCTTGCATTGGTGTGCCTTGTTCACTAGGGGGCGTCATAGTGTCTTCCTTGCTCTTGTTACCTCGGCTTCTATGTTTGCTGTTTGGCATGTTGGAGATAATTTATGGTGGTTTTTTTTTTTTTTTTTTTGCTGTGGTTTTTTTTTCTCGTTATACTATTCCTCTAAGTGAGCTGTCTGCTTTGTTGGAGCCTTAGGGGCTGTGATGGGTGTGGCCAGAGAGCTATGCTTCAGGTAAACTCTTCAGGTTTAAGGCTGTGTAAAGAGCGTCCCCAATTGCTCACTCTCTTGCTCCTTGCTGGCTCACTTTCTCTTTTTTTTTTTTTTTTTTTGACTCAGTTGGGAGTGGAGTTGAGGGTAGTTGAAATCTGGCCTCTGTGAGTATTCGTTTGATCTACCCCTGGGACCACACACAGAGTTTATGCAGCCCTCAATGTGTTCTCCAGTTTCGCTAAAGTTACTGAGTTTGGCTGCGCTTTACATATGTAAAATCGCAGTGCTCTTTGTTTTGCTTGGTGAGTGAAGGGAGAGGCCTCTGTTCCCCCCCCCCCCCAGTTTTTCGGGTTTCTGAGGTCTTTGTCTTACCCTCCTCGGTTCCCGCGCTGGCGAGAATCTGTGGCTCTGGCTCCTCTCCCGCCGCTCGGCTCGTCTTGGTTGGTTTTCCACGCGGTGGGCTCCCTGTAAGTCCTCTGTGTCCCATCCACAAGATCCGGAAGCGTTTCCTCTGCAGTTTTTTTTCTTGAGTCTTTTCCTGAGGCTACAGTAATTCCACTTTTATGAAACTTTATTCTCCCAAACTAAAGGCGCACGTCCTCACTATCCGCCATCTTGGCTCCGCCCCTGAGGTGTGTGTGTTTTCATGGTGTATGGGTGTTTAAGGGTATGAGGATTCCATCACTGTGGAATTTTAAGAAATTGGCTTGAGAGTGTAAGCATGGATATATTCAAAGACGCACAATGGATCCAAACTGCACTCACTGGAAGATAGACCTTGTAAAATAGAGACACTGTTGTTTGATACTCATTCCTGGAGTCCGAAAGAGCAAAACACCATGTCTGGCTTCAGGGAATAGAAGGTGAGAGTTGTGCTGGAACCTTAATTAGACACAAATCTGCATAGTGCACATTAGGAGCCGTCTCTTTAGCATATCCTAGCTCCGTGTTAGAATGCTTCATTCTTAAGCTAACTTATCTATATAGACTGTGTTTTTAAAAATGTTGTAGCAATTGTTTATAAATCCCATGCATAATAACTTGAGTTTTCTGTTTCATAGACTTTGTGTTCTTCATTGTGCTACAAGAAATATTAATGAAGAATAAGGCAACACTCCTGCTTTTTAAAATTGCTTTCGAGGTAAGCTTCTTGACATAATGGACTTTTCATAATTCTATGTTTGAATAAACATGAAATCTATTTTGTCAATAATAGATTATAATATATAATGTCTTTAAATATTAAATAGAAAAATATTTAAACATTAAAATTTGTTATTCATATAACTGATTCTTTTGTGTTTCTTTCAAAGTGGAAGTGGCAGAAATGTTTCTTGTACATGCATTAAGAGTCACAAATATGGGTCGTGTGGATAATTTGTTGTGGACAGATGGATAAATAGAAACATAACTGTTTGAGACATCCAGAGGAACCTATAGTCTTGATAGTTTTATTCCCACCAAGAAAATCTCCTGTATTAGAAAATGTCACTGCAATTAAAACAAAGGAGGGACATTGTCCAGTCCTGGCAGTTAGTAGTGTTACCATTACTATGATGCCAGTACCATATTCTAAATAACTTTTGGGTATTGTTTGAGTTATGTGACTTTATTTATTGCTTCTTTCCCTTTATTTCATTTATAGAAGAAAAGGTAGAATTAAACCAAAATAATACACAACTACTTTAATTTTTAAAACTGGAAACAGAAGATGTTGTAAGCTAAAAATGACATAAATCATATATCATAAATCATACATCACCAATCATAAATCAATTGCCAAAGACAAATAGTAGACATTACAACTGTGATGAAGAACTAATCTTGAAGAGTAAAATATGTTATGAAATATTTAGTGATATATAAACCTTTAGGTAATTTCTGATTACATGGCCTAAATTTTTACATATTTCCAGTGTTACATTTTATTTAACAATGGGATATACTTGGACTATGCTTTAAAATCAGTTTAATATTTTACTGAATTTAAACATTTCCTACATTAGTACCCCTAGATATTTTGATTATTCTAATTACCTCATGAACTCTAGATCTCTCCCTATTTATTTTTTAAAGATTTATTTTGTTTATTTGAAAGACAGAGTTACAAAAAGGGTTAGACCCCTGTACGCACACACACACACTAGCTTTCTATCTGCTGGTTCACTCCCCAGATGGCCATGGCTTCTGTAGCTGAGCCAATCTGAAGGCAGGACCCAGGATCTTCTTCTGGGTCTCCCACGTGGGTGTAGTGGCCCAAGGATTTGGGTCATCCTCCACTGCTTCCCCAGGTGATTAGCAGAGAGTTGAATCTGAAGTGGAGCAGCTGGGACTCTGAGACCAGAGCCCAAATGAGATGCTGGGGCTGCAAGCCTGGACTTTAACACACTGTGCCATAGCACCAGCTCCAGACACCACTCCCTGTTAATATTAGTGATTTGAAAATGGTTAGTCACTACTTTGCATCAAAGATTAAAGGAAAATTAAATAAGATAAATTGCATACATACATGTAAACAAAGAGCGTGTGTGTGTGTGTGTGTGTGTGTAAAATGGAAACAATTGTTTTAAAAAGCAAGGGAAAATAAGTGGAACGGACACTTTTTGTCACTAGCACAATAAGAATTTTGTGAGCCTTTAGAGTGATAAATCATTTAAGTGCTTATTAATTGCAAGTACTGAAATAAAATTGACAAGCAGCAAATCACAGTGCTTATAATAAGATAATTGTCTTCGTACAACTGATATGAAATACTGCTGACTTTGGTTCTACCATTTTTATAAACAGACTAATAACCTCTAGATACCCAAGATCGATCTGGATGAATCAACTTTGATAGAAGAGTAGCAGTGTCATAGACCACACCCAACATACAAACTTCGCAATGGAAAAGCTGTTGAGACAGCGTATTGGAAACATCACAGTCCTGCATAACTAGGACATGGCACTGGGTTCCACACCCTGGCCGCAATCACTAAGTTCCTCCTATTCAGTGCTTTTAATATTAGACTGTTCTGGAGGTGGTTAGTTTATGGCTATGCATTGCTGTAAAATGCACTGAAAGAGTTAACACTTGGAAATACTCATATTTTCTGCATTTTAAGGTTATGGTGAGAAATTACCTTAGACCAACTTTATTCTCATTGTTTTGTTGCCTGGTTGAAAACCCAATATCTCACCTTTTCTTTAATAAAAAAAAAAAACTAGTTTGTTCTGTTTTGATTTGTTCACTTTCACACATCCAAACTTCTCAGGTAAAGCTTCTGCCCACAATCCTATAACATTTTGATTTTTGATAATATTCCAAGTATCTGCTATAAAATTGTGTTACAACCAATTTCGCAGTGAATTCCACTACTATTTTTTGTGTTTGATTATTGCTTTGGTCTGTAAATTTTTCTAGATACCTAGGATAAGCTGCTCTCCTTTATCACTCACAGTGGGAAATATTATCACTTGCTCAATACATGATTACACAAACCACTATAATTAATTATATAAAATCATTTTCTTGGGAACTTACTAAGTACATAGTCTCATTTCAGCATTAAGAGGAGCAAATAAAGATGTTTAAAATAACTCCCAAATCAAAATTTGCATTCCCTTCACAAAATTTAGCAAAGTGTGGACTTGTTAGTACTTTGATTACTCACATGTACACATTAGATATTTATTTTTCACAATTTTTCTTTTTCTGATGTTTCAAAACACCAAATATAATATGAGTTGTTCATCTTCCTCATTCTATGAGGGGCTAAGATTTTATGTGACCTTAGTAAAGTTTTAATTTTTATTATTCATGAGGGAGATAGAGAGATTTTGCATCCACTGATTTATTCCCCAAATGCCCTCAATAGCCAGAGCTGGACCAAGCTGAAGCCAGGTTCCAGGAACTCAGTCTGACCTCCCACATGGGTAGCGGGGACCCAAGTACTAGAGCCATCACCCGCTGCCTCCCAGGGTGTGCATTCTCTAGAAGCTGGAACGCATCGTAGAGCTGGGATGTAGACCTGGAAATTTTTATACAGGACATCAGAGCCTCAAGTGGCATCTTAACTGCTGCATCAGATGCCTGCCCCCTTGATAACATTTTTCAACCCATCGTCTTGTTGAGAATCAGGATTCAGACCCTCAGTGTTTCCCACTGTGAAACAGTAGTAGATGGTCCCGAAGACTGTTCATGCTTTCATCATCTTTCTCATTAATCTATTCTAATACCCCACACATGTACTCCCAAGAGTTCACAGTAGAAACTACCTAGCACCTAGACCACTTGGTGACCAAATGCCTTTAGTAGTGACTTCTGCCCAGATACAGAGACTTTGGTTTTCATTTGCCCCAACATCATCCCCTGCACCTGCCATGCCTGTTAACCAGAGCTGCATGCCTACCCATGTTGCTACATGGCTCCTGAGCAAGACTATCTGTGTGGACCTCTCTTGGCTATCCCACATTGTGCTGCCCTTTTCCTGTGTTCTCCGTGAGTGCATAGATGCTAGACCATTTCACATTATTCACAGGGTAATGAAGTGTGTTATTTACTGCTTTCTTTTATTTTTCTACTTCAGACTGGACCATTTCTTTTGATATGTTCTCAAGTTTACTAGTTTTTTTTTTTTCTGGAATCCTAATGCTTTAAATCAATGCACTGTGCTTTTGTTTTTTGAATACTATGTCCAAGTTCTAAAATTTTCCACTTGTTTCTTTTTGAAATAACTTCCATGTCATTCCACAACATCTACATGTTCACCTTAATTTTATATATATATATATATACACACATAAAACATGCATTATATATATATAAAACAGACATTTTTATATCTTTATTAATTATATAATTTCTTTTTTCTTTTTTTTTTTTGACAGGCAGAGTGGACAGTGAGAGAGAGAGAGACAGAGAGAAAGGTCTTCCTTTGCCGTTGGTTCACCCTCCAATGGCCGCCGCAGCCTGTGCACCGCACTGATCCAAAGCCAGGAGCCAGGTGCTTCTCCTGGTCTCCCATGGGGTGCAGGGCCCAAGCACTTGGGCCATCCTCCACTGCACTCCTGGGCCATAGCAGAGAGCTGGCCTGGAAGAGGGGCAACCGGGACAGAATCCAGTGCCCCAACCGGGACTAGAACCCGGTGTGCCGGCACCGCAAGGCGGAGGATTAGCCTATTGAGCCATGGCTCCGGCTATTAATTATATAATTTCTGGATATGATGTTTCATTCTGATTTGGGTTCACAATTGTCAGTTCTTTTTGTTTAATAATTCTTAACATTTGTTCGATATTATGAATGCTGACTTTTAAAAGATTTTTCTTGGGCTCTGTTAGAATGTGGAAGTATTTTTATGCAACAGATGAGCTGTTTCCTAATGAGCTTAAAGTCCTTTGAGATTGGTTGTAATCCATGTTGGGATGAGGCTAGATTTGCTCTACTCTGGGGCTAGTTCAATGGTGGTATGAAGGGATGGCACCACTTGCATTCTCTTTTCTGAAGGTTAAGGGCATAGCATGAGGCTTATCAACTCTAAAGCTTCGAACTTTTAACATTCCTCAACTATATTTCAGTTTGTGAAAATATTCAGCAGTAGTGCTACCTTCCCTGGAAGTTTTTCTATTGTGTTTTGTTTTGTTTTATTTTTCTGTTGTGCCCCTGGAATTGCATCCAACACGGCCCTGGCACAATCCCCTCCTCTTCTGTATCCTGCCCTTCAAGCTAGCCGAGTGGCTGCCTGCACGCCTCCATTTCTTCTTCTTCCTAATGTGTCAAGACTGGAGGAAACTTTATGATGTGTGCCTCCTGGCTGAGACTAGATCTCTAAGAAGCGAACTGGGATTGTTAGGATCATTTTGTTTCTTTTCCTTCTCTCATGGGTAATAATCCTAGGCAGAGTAATTTCTAGGGTCTGAAAATAATGTTGTATATATTTTGTCCCGTTTTTATTTGTTTTGAGAGGGAGGACTTCGACTATAACCAGGGCCATTTGTCTACTCTCATTCTGTTCTGACTGGAAGAGGAAGCCACTGCATTAAATTTGTATTTAATCTCAGAAACGTATAACATATGGTTGGAGACATAACCATGTCATTGTCGTTCTCTTGGTTTTTTAGGTCTATTCTCACATAGGATAAATATCTAACCTTGCCCACTGCTCTTTGCAGAAACTGTTTTAGGCCTCTTCCTAAATTTTACAGGGAGAAAGTTGCATCGCATTATTCGCCTTTTCATCTTTTGGGTGATAATCTAATTAGCCTCCATGTACTCAGTGTTTCTAGCTCTTTTCCACATTCATGTATTAAAAGAGATAAAAACAAGATATTTCGTAGTAAGCATAATTGGGATACTGGCATAGAATGGAAGAGGAAATACAAATAACAAGGGATGAGGTTGACCACGGAAGGAATCGGAGAACATCCCAGCAGGAAAAGAGATCTCAATGGCCGCGAAATTATTCAGATTGGCTAGAGATAGGCCCTGATAGCAGAATGTAACTACATTGGTACACAGTTGGAGCTCATGTTTTCATTCCTACTTAATTCATAACTATTAATCTACAAATGTTTATGTTAAACACTAGAATCAGCGTAATTAAAAACTGTTCAAAGTGTGTATGGAATGTATGTATGTCAATGTATATTTGATAGGTACAGAAATGATGTACAGTTGTAAATTTTGATAAGCACAATAAAAGATGAATCTATCATTCTAACGGAGTGTTCAGAGAGAAATAATAGATTGAGACACTGAGAAAAGTCTGAGGATGTGACAATAAACCTGGGATTTGAGAATGCTCTCATTCTGTAGTCTTCCATCTATCAAACATCTTATCTATAACATTTCACCACATCCATCTGATGAGCCTTCAGAATTTTTCTCAGATCTATTTCCCTGTATAGGGTTAAGGCCACCTTCATTACTCACTTCAGTCACTGCACTGCTCTCCTCATTGTCTCTTTTGACTTATAAGGAATTGAGACTCTGGATGTTATCTCTTCAATTAGACTGCAGTTTCTGGAATACAGATATGATATTGCCCTTGTTCCTCAAAAATTTTCAGAGATCTTGTGGCAGTCATGAAGACTCCAAAGTGTTCCGTATACTACTTAGTCAGCTTTACGGTTACCTCTCTAACCTCATCTGTACAATGGCTACTAGCAGGCAAGATAAATAAATAAATAAATAAATGAAAGAAACAAAAAAAGAAAAAAATAAAGAAGAAAAGATTTAAAAAGTTCTGCTTTCTAACCATATTCTCAGAATTCAAAATGAAAAAAAAATCAGATTCATAAAATAAGCATTTAGTAAAACACAATGAGGTAAGTATACTTCAGCAAGGTCATTTGTTATTCAGGATGTATTTCCACGGGGTTCTCAAAATTAATTTAGTTGTGTCTTCTCACAGTCAGTGATTCGTAGTAAGTAAAAAAAAAAAAAAAAAAAAAAAAAAAAGAAAAAAAAAAAAAACTTGTTCAATTGTTACTATTATTCCATACAGTTTGCCTGAAATTCTCCATTGCATTTTCCTTAAGTGAGTTTAGTTATCTGTATTTTAATAGTTCCATAAATAATAATGAATTGGAACCAGAATAGTAAATCACTGTGCTAGACAGCAGGAAATTGTAGTTCTATAATCCTCCTATTTATGGTGCTTCATTTTAAATGGGCAGTAAGGAAATTCTTGTTTTTTTTTTTTTTAAAGCAAAGATTTATTTATTTACTTGAAACAGATTTACAAGAAGAGTGAGGGAGAGGGAGGGGGAGGGGGAGGGAGAGGAGAAGGGAGAGGGATGGGGAAGGGGGAGGTGAAAGGGGAAGAGGGAGGTGAGAGGGAGAATGAGGGGGAGGGGAAGGGCAGGGGGAGAGGGAGAATCTTCAATCTACTGGTTCACCCCCAAATGGCCACAACAACCTTGCGCTGGGCTGATCTGAAGCCAGGAACCAGAAGCTTGTTCTAGATCTCCCACGTAGGTGCTGAGGCCAGACTTGGGCCGTCTTCTGCTGCTTTCCCACATGCAATGGGGAGTGGAGCAGGCAGAACTGGAAGCTTCCCCATAAGGGATGCTGGCACCACAGGTGGTGACTTTATCCACTACACCACAGAGCTGGCCCCATGCATTTATAAATAAATATGGCTTTTGTGCTTTTACATAGCTAGTATTTGCCTGAATTATCTTGGTATATTATATTTGTCTGAGTCATTCATCAATGGGAATCAGATCTGAGACACAACAACAATGTCTATACTTATGATGTCCAAGTAGGTTTCATTGAATATATTTTTTCCTTTAAGATACTAGCATGTAAAATAATCACATAATTATACTTTTCTTTTCTCTCAAATTCTTTGAAGATTTTACATAAAAGCCTGATGAAACATGTTGAAATATTTCCTTATAATCTCTTTACTGAAATATTTTGGAAATATAACACATTGTAACAAAATTATGAGAGATTGTGAAATGTGCACTAGAAAAATTGACATGAACAATCAGTTACTAAAAAAAAAATCTACATAAACAATCAGTTACTAAAAAAAAAAAAAAAAAAAAAAAAAAAAAAAAAAAAAAAAACAAAACTAAGCCAGGAATTACAGAGTAAAATAGACATTCTCATATTATAAAAAGAAAATATCAGCATTATTTTTCAGTTTAAAGTGTGAATTCAAACCAGACTGTATTTCTGTAATCTAAGTTCATTGCAGCCTAGTGATTGGTGATGTAGATATGTTATACTCTCTGGAATTTATTAATATTATTTTATGTTATTTTTGCAGACTTGCAAACTCTTCAACCAAGGATTTCACCACCAAAAAGACTGGAGTTTAAAGCTAGTCATCCAACTTCAAAGTCTTAGGCAAGCTGTGTTAAGCTCCCTTTGAAAAGAATGCATTTTCAGAAATCAAAAGCTTCAGGAATAATATATTTTAGAGGTAAGTATATTTCATACACTGGGCTTAGGCCATCTTTTTATTGTGCAACCCTTGCTTTACTTTTAAATTTCAAAATTCTGTTTATTATTTTGATTTCTTTGCTTTAGTACAAATAACTTAATAATAATCTGAATTAGACTTTTTGTGCCTTTCATTATTGATTATGTTACATACATCATGAACTAATGAGTTAAATGATTTTTTTCTCATTCACTCACCGTTTCAATGATCACTTACCTACTGAGTACCTAGAATGAGAAATGTTGTTCCAGGTTATTTAAAATATTCAGGCTGTAGACCGTGATTTGGCCCTTCAGGGGATCAGTGTTGTAACAGATGGTGACTGCAAAAGTATCCACAGAAAATGAGTAGAAAAAGTTAGCATACATTTGCACTAGGCTCGTCCAAACTTCCAAAGAAATATTAAACAAAGTTGAATCGTTTGGTCCTTCTAGCTCTTAGTTTTCACACCTGAAGTAGGAAAGCAATTTAGTTCACGTCTTCAGCAACCATGGGGTCACAAGCACAAGGTGTGGCCTTAGTTGGTTTCATAAATTGCAGTGCTAGGTATCAAATACTTGATAATAGTTCTTTGTCCATGAAATGAGAAGAGTAGGCCAGTTTTCTTACCCTGTGTGCCTACCATCTTAAGGCAGATGAACCTTAGAGTAGTATAATTTATTTTGAAAGAGAAGATATAGGCCGGTGCTGCAGCTCACTCGGCTAATCCTCTGCCTGCGGCGCCAGTACCCTCGGTTCTAGTCCCAGTTGGGGCGCCAGATTCTGTCCCGGTTGTTCCTCTTCCAGTCCAGCTCTCTGCTGTGGCCCAGGAAGGCAGTGGAGGATGGCCCAAGTGCTTGGGCCCTGCACCTGCATGGGAGACCAGGAGAAGCACCTGGCTCCTGGCTTCGGATCAGCGCGATGAGCCTGCCGCGGCGGCCATTGGAGGGTGAACCAACGGCAAAAGGAAGACCTTGCTCTCTGTCTCTTTCTCATTAACTCTGCCTGTCAAAACAAATAAATAAAGAAATAAAAAGGAAAGAGAAGACATAGTAGAGACTGTTTATATAGAGCTGAATTTAAAATATCTGAGTATGCTTAAGTTCTAAGCATATTTAGGTTAAATATGGAGATAGATCATAAATTTGATTATTTAGATATCATATTAAACTTTTAATTTGGAAATTTATTTTTGACTGTGTATCTTTGTTATATTCATGAATAAAGAAAATTAAATACAGGCAACTGAAAAGTAACAGTATATGGAATATTCATAATGATAATTTAGTCATCTTTCTGTTCTCAGATATCCCACTGAGCTATCAGCCATTATTTATTACATTATATCCAAAAATTTCTCAGCGTTGAATTACAGTTATGTGAATATTGAGATTCTGATGTTTGAAATCTAAGTCTTTTTCATGAGACGCCTTGCTGGGAGTCTGCATCCCAGAAAATTATAAGAAACAGTGGTTACAGGTGTCCACAAATTATAAAACTTGTTGGTATTTGCCTCCAGGTGAAGGAATAAAAAGTAAAATATCACCTTTAAGGGTGAGATCTGTAGTTACTGGCAAGACATTTGCTTGTCTGGAGTCAACCAAAGCTACTGTCCTCACCATAAGACTCCTTAAATTTGGTTCTGCTGTGAGAAAAGTAGAAGCTGACTCCTTCCTCTTACACTAATACAGAATGAGTGAAATGAAGTAGTCTGCCCCTGAAATTATAAAAATTCCAGAGTAACTGACACAGTGTTTGAGGCTTTTTCATATGGCTGTGTGTGATGGAGCTCATCAGTTCCAGTCCCAGGTAGTGTTGGGTCTTAGTCCACCCGTACAAGGATGGACTGGGTCCGAGGAAAGCTAAGTGTGCCGCTTGCCCGTTCCCCAGCCTCCTGGTCCCAGAGACAATCAGACGCAGCGGGGAGCCAAGTCTAGCAAGGACTCATTTACTTCCTGCGAAACAGAACATTTTATAGCAAAAAACTGCAGAGTCATTGGGGCAGGGCTAAGGACCAACCAATCACTTACACAGTCACCTTACGGGGGGATTTCTATAGGACTAGCCCTATGTCTATACACTTGTTACTAGTTTTGTTACCTCCCCTGATGTTGCGCAGCCAGTTAGTTTTAGTGGTAAACAATTTTGGATTCCGCCCATCTTACTTCCTCTGGGCACCATCTTACTTGGCTCCACGTGGCTTCGTTCTGCGCAGCTCGGGCGGGGGCACCCTGGAGCAGCTGCGCATGCGGAGCCCCCGGGCCTGGCCTGGCCTGGCCGCGCTCGTGCCCCACAAGGTAGGTCATGTTTCTCCTCCTTGATGCCACATTCTCACTTTTCAGGAATTTTTCAAATCTATGGAAGCTGTAGTGGAGACATCCTTACATCTCCCCCAATGCTTCGAACTTTTTTTTTTTTTAAGATTTTATTTATTTATTTGACAGGTAGAGTTACAGACAGTGAGAGAGAGAGACAGAGAGAAATGTCTTCCTTCCGTTGGTTCACCCCCCAAATGGCCGCTACGGCCAGTGCTGCACCGATCCGAAGCCAGGAGCCAGGTGCTTCTCCTGGTCTCCCATGGGGTGCAGGGCCCAAGCACTTGGGCCATCCTCCACTGCCTTCCTGGGCCACAGCAGAGAGCTGGACTGGAAGAGGAGCAGCCAGGACTAGAACCCGGCACCCATATTGGGATGCCGGTGCTGCAGGCAGAGGATTAACCAGGTGAGCCATGCGCCTGGCCCCGCTTCAAACTTTTGAATAATCCCCTCCTCTGGACTGCAGGTGCAACCTGCGATTTGCTTTTATCCATAGAATATTCAAAGAATACCGTCCTGTTGAAAATGTAATTAAGACTTCAAAGTCAGTCAGTTCTAAGTGTGAGGCATATCCTGTGTGGGGCTCACACTGAATAGGTTAAAGCCCTGAAGAGTTGGGCCCTTGTGAGGTCAGAGTGATTGTCCTCTTGCAAACAGCCAAACTTGACATAACTGTGTTTGGGTCACATTGTGGGAGAGTAGAAGCAGATTAGACCTAAGGGCATCCCTTGGATTGGAGCTGGAAAGGAAACAGGGATTTCACTTCAGCGAGTTTTAGCTGCAGGATGTGGCAGGTGCGTTCTTCTCCAGTCATGCCTCATGAGACCACAACTTCAATTCACACCCAGGTGTAGCCTGGGGAGACCCAGAAGCAGACAACCCAGCTAGGCCAGGCCTGACCCCTGATTGAAACAAGCGGTTTTAAGCTTCCTGGTTGTGATCATTTGTTTCGGCTCAGTATAAAACCAATAGAGGTGGTATTTAACAGGGAGGCAGGTGCAGGCTTCTTGACATTTCCCTGTGAGGCTGCACATGGAGGGAATTTAAAGGAGGCACCAGCAGACCCTTTAGGAAAGTTCCTGCTGCCTGTCTGGAAGCAGAAGACTCCCGGACGAGGTTTCTCTACAAGGGTGTGATGTTTCCTCCTGCTAGTCTGGACGTAGAGCTACAGTGAACTCCCTCAGGGCATCTGTTTATGTCTGCATGTGGGTCTGTGTGATAGGCGACCCTCTTCTTCTATCTGCGTCGTGTGTTGTCAGTAGCATCACGTTTGCTCCATGGGGCTAAATCCCAGAGGCTTAGGTGAGGGCAGAGACAGATGATCTCTGCCTCTTACTTTCCCCAAGTGTTCTCCGTATTTATTTGGTGTTTGATACAACAGAACACAACAAATATTAAAACAGCGTCTTGACTCTACATCTGGGATCCAGGTCTGCAGATACAAAGATGAAAGTGCAGAGAGGACGCTGACGTTGGAATCCTCTCACTGAAGCCCGGGACCCAAGTCTTGTCCACACCAGACTCTGTTCCACAGGCAAAGAGGCGTTATCATGAGTGATCCCTATCACTTGATTTCCAGTGTTGATTCCAAGAGATGACATCTCATTTTAGATGTAACAGATGTTCCTGGAAAGGAAGGGAAGTGCCTATGTTTGAATTAAATGCTCACTACAGCAATGTATTGACTCATTGATGTGATACGTCAGTGGTGGTGTCTCTGAATTAAATATAGACCTAGGCATATTTAAACACACATGATACTAATAACCTTGTTATTCTCATGCAAATATAATTTGAAAAATCAAGACAGTACTCAGATTAATTTTCAGATGATGTATATATTTGGTTCAATGTGAAATTATTGAAATATTAAGCATTCAATTTTACGCTTGGAAGGTGAGTGAATATAACTAGCTTTTAGCAGGAAAGGAAAATTTCTGGAAGTTTGATGACCTCAGCAGATTTGTGTAGTAATCAGGAATTGAGCCAGAGGTTCCTTCTCTGACCTATCTAAGTGTGCATCACACTGGATTTGAACTTTCCAGGTGTATTCCTACTCCTCATATATGTCTCAGTTTCTTTACTGTGGTGATATTCAAAGAGTCGTGTATTGGGACCAGCATTGTTGCGTAGATGGCTAAGTTTCTTTCTCCCGTTTCGGCATCCCATATGGGTTCCCTGTTTGAGTCCCTCCTGCTCCCCTTCTGATTCAGCTTTCTACTCTGCACTTGGGAAAACAGTGGAAAATGGCCCAAGTGCTTGGGCCCCTGCACCCACGTGGGAGACCCAGATGAATCTCCTGGCTCTTGGCTTTGGGTCGGCACAGCTGCAGCTGTTCTGGCTGTTTGGGGAATGAAGCAGCTGATGGAAGATCTTTCTCTGCCTCTCTTTCCTTCTCTCTCCATTTGTCTGCTTTCCAAATAAACAGATTTTTAAAAAAAAATGATATGTTTTTTGACTTATATGTAACAGTATTGACCTATTATTTATTTGACTCTTACGTAAGACTATCAGTAATCAGTAGTCTATTTCCTATCTATATTAATACTGTTTAAGGTATATATCTACTCTCATACAACTGTTGATTTTTAAATTGTTTCTTTTCCATGTCTCCTAAAATAGAGAACAATGAGTTATCCTAAGAAACCTTTAGGTTAGGGTTTATTTTATGGAATGAAAGCACGCTTGATATGTGGTGTACATAATTCCACTTTACATGAAATGCATTTTCTCGTAATACCTTAAAGAATAAAGAAAATAAGGGTGCATTTTTTTATTGTGAAAATTTGTGATATTTTGACCACGACAAAGTGACACTATGTATAGTGCATATTTAAGTGACACATTTGAAGGATGTGTAGAGGAACTAGAGTAAAAAATTATATCTAATATAAACTGTAAAAAATGATGGCTGTTCTTTTAAGCTTAAAAAAGTTCCAGTGCCAATTAATAATAATATCATAAATAAGATTAACTTTAGGTCGCTTAAAATAAATAAATCATTTCCTCCTATAGAAATTTTCTAAGATGTATAGTTTAAAAATGCATTAAAAAGACACAGACAAGGTAATTATGATTAAAAATGATTTCTTCTTCTAAGCATATTGCTTAATCTTTTAAAATCTTTTTAAATCGTTAGACTTTTTTCTCTTTGGCTATGTTCTGCAGTTTTTGTTTCTTTTTTAAAGATTTATTCATTCATTTGTTTGAGAGGTAACGTCACAGACGGAGTGAGGGAGAGACAGAAAGATCTTCCGTCTCTTGGTTAACTCCCCAAATGGCTGCAACTTTCAGAGCTGTTTCTATCTGAATCCAGGAAGTAGGAGTTTCTTCTGGGTCCCCAACAGGGGCCCAAGAACTTGGGCCATCCTCTGCTGCTTTTCCAGACCATTAGCAGAGAAGTGGTTTGGAAGAGGAGCAGCCGGGACTCGAACCTGCACCCACGTGGGATTCTGGCACTGCAGGTGGAGGCCTTACCCTCTGTGTCACAGTGCCGGCGAATGTTCTGAGGTTTTGTGTCATGTGTTCCATCGGTTGGTTTAATCAACCAAGTGGTGGAAGCTGTTTTGATTGACATTTTCCATCACTTTTATTTAAGTAATTTTATAAAGAACTATTTATATCTGAATGGCATCATTCAAATATAAGACATTTAATGTAAGTACACTATTGTGTTTGTTTTTGGATTTTTATCCTTGTAGCCTTCACAAATGAGGGCAGGCTGTATTTTTCTTTGTGTCTGACTTATTTACTTAACCCAGTGTCCTCCACTTCCATTCACTTTGCTGCAAATGACAGGATTTCATTCACTTTTAATGCTGAAGATATCCCCTTGTGCGTATTTACCCCATCTTCATTATTCATTCATCTGATGATGGACACCTTGGTTGATTCTAGGTCTTGGATATTTAAACAGTGCCTTGGTAAACATAGTGGGACAAGCATGTCTTTGATACAGTGATTTTTGTGCCTCTTGGATATATGCCTGTAGTTGGATTGCAGGATCATATAGATAGTTCTATTCCTAATTTTTTAAGGAAATCTCCATACAGTTTTCTAGTCTTGGCTATACTAATTGGGGTTCCAACAAACAGTGTGTAAGCATTCTCCTTTGTCTTCTTCCTCATCAGGATTTGTTACTTTCTGTCTTTTGGGGTTAACCATTTTGACAGGGGTGAGGTGATATTTTCATGGATTTGTGTTTCCCTCGTGGATGGTGATAAGGGGCATTTTCCATATTCGTTGGCTATTTTTATGAATTTTTCTGGTAACTGTTTAGTTTCTTTGCCCATTTGTTAACTGGATGGATTTTTTGTGATTGATTTTTTTTTTTTTTGGAGTTCATGATATTTTGAATACAAATCCTTTATTAGGTAAGTAACTTGGAATACTTTTGTACCATTTGTAAGATTACTTTTCACTGTATTGCCAGTTTCCTTTGCAGTGAATAAGCTTCTGAGTTATATAATCCCATGTATCAAGTTTTGCTTTTGTTGTCTGCATCTTTGAAGTCTTATCGAAGAAATCACTTTGAGGTGTTTTCGTTATTTTTTTTTCTAGCAAATTCAGAGAATCAGGTGAGACATAGGAATCTTCATTCCCTATATATGTATTTCCAGTTTTGCCAGAACCACCTTTCTACTTTTTATGTTCATTTTGTAAACTGTAATTTTGCTGAATTTGTGTATCAACTCTAATATATTTCGGTGACATAGTACCATGTGGCCAATAGATAGCACCAGAAGCAGTTACTGCCATCATAAATCTTAATGTTATGGATCTCCAACTCCATGGGGCCTAACACACACTGTTAGGAGCATAATATTTATTTATTTATTTTTTTTAATTTGGGTGGTCTTCTGCTTGGTGCACATGAATGTTAAATCTCTTGAGAAATTTTTATCAATATATAATGCATTTTTGTACCTTTTTTGCAATTACTGAATTAAAGGCTGTTTTATATGCTATGAGAATAGCTAGTTTTACTTGTTTTTGGATTTCATGTGCAGGATAGCTCATTTCCAATCCTTTATATGTGTATCCTTCCTTGTGAATTGCATTTCCTGTAGCCTTGTAAGCAGTAGAACTTGGTTCTTTTTAAGACAGTCAACCTGGGGTCAGCGCTGTGGCTCACTTGGTTAATCCTCTGCCTACAGCACCAGCATCCATATGGGTGTTGGGTTCTAGTCCCGGTTGCTCCTCTTCCAGTCCAGCTCTCTGCTGTGGCCCGGGAGTGCAGTGGAGGATGGCCCAAGTGCTTGGGCCCCTGCAACCCTATGGGAGACCAGGAGGAAGCACCTGCCTCCTGGCTTCAGATCAGTGCAGCGCCAGCTGTAGCGGCCATTTGGGGGGTGAACCAACGGAAGGAAGACCTTTCTCTCTGTCTCTCTCTCTCATTGTCTATCTGTCAAATACAAATATGTATATATATATATATATATATATATGTATATATATATATGACAGTCAACTTAAACTTTGGGCTGCAAAAATTAATCTATTTACCATCAAGTTTACTATTGGTAGATAAGAACTAACTCCTGTCATATTGCTGATTTGCTTACTAATTGTTGTATATAATCTGTTTCCATCTAATTTTTTGCACTTTGGTAACTTTCTGTCATGACAGTTGGCCTCTCTTTTCCTTTTCTGTTCTGTATCTTATTTGTGACTTTTATAACAAAATGTTTTTGTGATGGTTGCTAGGCTTCTGTTACTTCTAGTATAGTACTCCCTTCAGGATTTCTTACAGGGCAGATATGTTGGTAATTAATTCTCTCCATGTACGCGCGCCTAGGGAGTATTTTAATTCTCCTTCTCATAAATAGGATAGCTTTGCTAGATGTGGTATTCTTGGTTGAAAAGTCCCCCCCCCCACCCCGCCCCACCTCTTCCAGGACATTGATTAGATCATCTCATTCTCTTCTGGCTGGGTTTCTGTTGAGAAGCATGCCATTAATCTAATTGGTTTGACCATATAAATAATTTGGCATATGTCCTTCATGGTCTTCAGGACTCTCTCTAATTTTGGACAACTTGGATAACTTAACAGTTATATGCCTTATAGAAGAATGTTTTTATTTCAACTTGATTGGCTTCATTTGAGCTTCTTGTATTTGGATGTCTATATTTCATTCAATATCTGAAGTTTTCAACTAAGATTTCATTCATTAGGTTATCAAGGATATTTTCACTTTCTTCTCCTCCAGGTATCCCTAGAATATACATATTTGTTGCTTAATGGTATTACGTATGTCTTAGAGGATTTTTCACACTTTTTCAATATTTTCTTCTCATTGTCCTACTAGATTACTTCAAAGTCTTGTCCTCATGTTTGAAATTCTTTATTCTGCTTGTTCTAGTCTGTTCTTGAAGACATCAATTAATTTTTTATTTCATTGATTGAAGTTTGCAGGTCTGAAATTTCTTACTGGTTCTTAATGACTTCTATTCAATTTCTCAGTAATATCATGCATTGATTTTCTTTGAATTGCCTTCTTGTATTTTCTTGTACCCTATTAGACTTCCTTGGATTCAGTAATTTACTTCCCTTTTCAGTCATTTTATAAATTCCTTTAAAATCAGGGTGCATTTCCTGAGAAGCATTTTGTTATTTTGGAAATGGCATTCTTGTTTGCTTCCTCATTTTTCCTGTGTCTCTACAGTGGCAGCCGCACACTTGGTGTTGAAGTTCCTTCTTTATGAGTAGTTTTCTTTGGAAAAGACTTTGATTTACATGTAATGCAGGTCAGTTGGGTTGCTGTTTTGGCTTTCATTTTAGATGAGCTCAGAAACATAACCACTGAGCGATTTCCTTATCTTCAATCAATGGCAGAGGCATCTGAGTGCCACAGTTGGCTTGTGTACAGCAATTCAAAGAGGTAGTAATACGGCTTTGAAGTGGATGTGGATTTGTCAAAGGTGTGTGTCCTGAGTTCCCAGTGAGTCCAATTACACTAGAGTTTGTAATGCAAATAACCATGTTTCTGGTGGTGTGGGATACATAGGTACTGTTGCCTTCTGCAGCTAGTAAAACCTGAGTGATGCTGGGGAAGTCCCCCATTGGAAATGTGAAGGATCCCTTGCCCAGATCCCCTGGGTGATGTGGGTATTCTGAGGACTGTGCAATGCAGGTGTGGATGGCAAGCAGTGGTGATCTAGGCAGGATCTCTCCCAAGCCCTGAAGGATGGGCTGTAAGGATTCCGAGGACCTGTACGACAGTGTGTTCTCCAGGCCTCACCAGAAAAGCATTGGCTATGCTGTGGATTGTGCACTGGAGCCATGGACCTGCAGCAAGTGGAATGGAGAGAGAGCCTTGCGTGGTCCTACAGGGAAAGTGCTGGTGTTCCCAGGACTTACCTGGACAACAGTCAAAGTGCCCTGCAGGAAGAAGTAGAGACCTCGGTCACATCTCAGGTTTCACAGTGACTCTGGGGATTGTGCACTGTCAGGCCTGTGTCTGGAGCAGTGGAATTCAGAAGGAGTCTTCTCCATTCCACTGGGTGAACTCGCCTGACTCTGAAATATAACTGAAACATATCCAGTCTCAGAGCTGTAGGGTATCAGATCACAAAATATGCTGGGGCTTTTGTTCTAGCCTATGCAAGCCTGAATGAGTGGCACATGTGTAGTACCTTCCCCAGGCACCATGCACAAGCATATGTGTTTCCATAAGTTACAGAATGAACTGTTAGAGGCCCACAGTTGTGGGATACAGTGTTATCCTTACCCATAGCCTCTGATGTGAAATCAGGTGACTATGGAACATAGCTCCAACAGTGACAGAGTTGCATATCTAGAGGGTACCCTACAAGGTCCCACACAATGCTCCAGGTTATACTGGAGCTTGTACATTTGCAAGTGCAGGCCTGTTGCATGGGAGTGAAGACAGGGCCTTTCCCACCCACTCTCTATGGGTGGGCACAGGTGTCCTTGGGGCTTACAGAACCAACAGAGTCCAACAGCTCTAGGAGCAGTAGGGTCCTTGCCCAGTCTCCTAATGTAAATGAAGTTTGTTCTGGAGATTGTGGACTTGCAGTCCCCAGCCTGAAAGAGAGGAATGTAGACAGGACCCCCCAAGTGCGGTCAGTGTGTATTGAGTTCCTCTGGGGATGGCAGCACCAGCAGGCACGATCTCGCAGCTGCAGGACGCAGTGCACAAAAGGATGATGCTGGGGTTTCTGTGCTGTCCGCTTAGCACCTTGTGCTTAGAGCTGCAGGAGAAAACTTCATCAGGTTTGGTTCTTTGGGCAGTGTATTGGCTTCTGCTAGTGCTGAGCCTGGAGAAGCCAAGGAGAACACGCCTAGATCAGGCAGAGTGAGTGACTGTGGCACTGGGTCATGTGTCTAGCAGTCCTACAGCTGCAAGATGCAAAGAAGCCTGATAGCTACCATGTGAAACTTTCCAGCTTGGGGTTGGCCTAAGCTGGAAGTAGCTTCTGTCGGCAGTGGGGCTGCTGGATTTTATCCAAGGCAGAATGGAGTTTGGCAGTAGAAGTACCACAGTAGCATAGACCTGGGACTTTGGGGACAGGGGAATAAAATATGGGTACCTTTTTTGGGGGGAAAAACAATTGTTCAGATCCTACTCATCTTTCCAGATGGCATTTATGGCCAGGAGGACTGTTGGCATTCTCCTGCACTTACGGCTATTGGTCTGTGCCAAGGGTGGGGGTCATGGCCCCTTCCACTTAGCTCTCCCCAAGAAGATGGACTTGCCCAGGTCGGGGAGCCGGCACCAGAGCTGTGTGTGTTCTTTGCTCTCTGCTGGCTTGCTGAGTCTCGTTCCTGTGGAGTTTGTATCCGTTCTTTGCTGAAACTTCCTGTCAGTCTCCTAGAACTTGGTTCCGGCTTTGGGGGACCTGCTTCTCCGTGGCAGTGGCGTGCAGGGCTTCTCTGTTCAGCCATGCTGGGTAGCTCCTCACCCACTACAGACTGGTTACTGCTGTTGTAGTCACTTAGCACACTCTTAGAGGATTAAAAGTACTAATTCTCCTGTCATTTGGGGGGCAAGAAACATGAAGTAGAAGTTGTTACACAGGGCAGCATGGCAAGTGGACGTGTTGTGGGAGAATCTGCTATTTTAGCTTTGCAGGAGTTCCCATTCCTTGGCTGTGGCCTCTCTTCATCTTCAGAGCCTTGGGGGAACCTCTTCGTGTCCGTGGGGATTGCTGGCTCTGATTCTGTAATCAAACATCGTTAGCCTGACTCCGCCTCTCCTGCCGCTGCTTCTTAAGAGGTAGTATACTAGGACACCCAATAATCCACTAAAACTTGTAGATCTTAAGATCCTAAATTTGTTCACATTTTCAAAGTTTTTTTATTTCCTTATTTTTATTTATTTTTTTACTCCATAGTATTAGCTCTTCTTAGGTCTTACGGAGTTGAATTACGTATCTGTTCATGGGCTATTTTTTTTTTACTCTATCAAAATACCTACAATTTTGGTAGAACTAATGCTGAAAACTTTGAGCTGGAAAAATGTCATGTCCCTCAATCCATATCAGCTTTGGCAATTATCAAAAAGGTTATTACATTTGATTGTTTATTTGCACATTAAAAGTACTTATTGAGCGCCAAGTGTATCACAGGATCTGTGCCACATGCTAGGATCACAGAATGAACCAGATGACATCAGATTCCATTAAACAAATGCCTCTGAAGTATTTCCCTGGTCAGTCACTGCTTTTGTGATTTTTTTTTTAATAAGATGCAACTCCAAGAGTTAAGGCTCTTTTTTTTAAGTTTTTCATTTCAACCTTGCTTGAAATAGACAAAATATAAACAAGTTAGATATTGGCTAAATAGTTATGCTTCCTATGCAAGTAGTTAAAATGAGATCTGAAGTGATAAATATAGGAAAGATAGTCATTTTGGATTTCCTTGGCAGGTAAGGCTTCTCTGAGCTGCTGACATTTAAGCTCAGAGATGGATGATATTAATGACCCAGGCATGCAAATATCATGTTTCAAATGAGGAAACAGCTATTTCAAAATCCTTCAGGGAGAAGAGTTTGACCTTTTCCTCCCAAGTATCAGAGAACATAAATTGCAATTTCAGTTTAAGTAAATATGATGGGACAATGAGCAAAGAAGTGTGTAGTTCAGAGACAGCACGTACACCTGCTTGGGCTACCAGGGATGGCTCTTTCATCTGCATTTGCAACAACACATTGTTCTCTGCAGCCCCTCCTGTTCCTCTCAGCCTTTTCTCTGTGTCATTCATTCACAATATCCAATTCTTTGGCATTTTATGTGCATGTAATATTAAATGGACTTTCCCTCAAACTGTCATGGCTTTGGTATCTGTTGTAGAGGTAGCCCCTGGCTAGACTCTGTCCACATTTTTGTCTCCATGAGAAAAAGAATTCAAGGAGAGGCTGGCACTGTGGCGCAGTGAGTTAAAGCCCTGGCCTGCAGCGCCCGCATCCCATATGGGTGCTGGTTCTAGTCCCGGCTACTCCTCTTCCAATCCAGCTCTCTGCGATGGCCTGGGAAAGCAGTAGAAGATGGTCCAAGTCCTTGGGCCCCTGTACCTACGTGGGCTACCTGGAAGAAGCTCCTGGCTCCTGGCTTTGGATTGGTGCAGCTCCGGCTGTTGTGGCCATCTGGGGAGTGAACCAGTGGATAGAAGACCTCTCTCTCTGTCTCTACCTCTCTCTGTAACTCTTTCAAATAAATTAAAAAGAATCAAAAATTCAAGGAAAAATCATAGAGAAAGTGATCAGCAAAGCAAGATTTATTTAAAGGCAAAGGGAGAAAACACACTTAGGAGGGAGGGAGTGTGGACAATCTCAATAGAGAACGTGTGTTGCCATTAGCAAAGTATGGAGCTGTCTTCCCATAGTAACAGGAAGCATAGATGGTGGGGTCTTGGGCATGGCTTAATTGAATATTCAAGGATGTTGAGTCTTGCGGGAGGAGGATTGAATATCACTCATAGACCCATTTCTGTGCTTTTTAAAAAATCTCAGAAATGTCTTGGTTTCAAGCGCACGATAGGATTGAGTTCCCAAGGTGCCTGTGGGGATGCAGCACATGAAGAGATTTTGCAGGTGTCATGTCATCAAGTGCATGATGGAAATAGGTGTGTCAGCCATGGCTATTTTATTAGGATAACATTCTTTGACCTAAAGGCAATTGCAGGAGCCCAGCCTGCACCATATTAGATATTTGTAATTGCCACTGGCTCTCAAGTATTGGTGTGGCAGGGATTGGGCTTTGGGAGAAAAGCAAAGGGCTGCACTGTATGTGGGCTGCAGCGCTGGAGCCTACAATCCTCACTTCTTTGCCATTCACCTCTCAGCCTACATCATTGCTACATACGCACTCCTCAGAGACACCTTGCTCTGCTCCTTAGTCCACATCTAGACTACTGTTCCTCTGCACTTCCCCTCTGACCCATGCCGTAGAACAACTTGATCCTTCCCTACTTTTCAGTATCTGTCACTAAGTTCTCAATTCTTTAATAACTGGATTCCCATAACCATGTATTCTACATGAATTGTGGCCCCAAACTTCCTATGTGGAAATCCTACCCCCTAAATCCACAGAATGTGGTTTAAATTGACCACAGGAACTGTGATGAGTTAAGATGAGGTCACTAGTTTGGACCCTAGTCCAACATGAGTGTGCCGTTAACAAAACTGGGACATTTATGGCTGGTGTTTGGCTTAGTGGTTAAGACATCCATTAAGACACCTATGTCCCACATTAGAATATTCGAGTTCAAAACTCCTATGACTGCTGACTCCAGCTTCTTGTTAATTCAGACACTGGGAAGGCAGAGAGGGTGGCTCAAATAATTTGGCTTCTGCCACTCAAAAGGGCGTACTTGATTGAGTTCCTGGCTTCTGGCTTTGACCTCTGGCCCTGGGCTTCTGTAGGAATTTTGGGGAGGGAAGTAGCAGGTAGGCACTCACTCACTCTATCTCTCTCTCTCTCTTCCCCCTAATAAATATTTTTTTTAAATATGGAAATTGGACATGGAATTAGACATGCAAAAAGAATGCCATGTTAAGTTTTGGGTTTGTTTTTTTTTTGTAAACATAAAAATGAACTAATGTTTTAATTTTGATATAAAATAGGACTAATAACTTTACAAAATTGTAAGTTAATTCTCAACTCCATCAGACAACTGCCAGTAGTGAAATGAAGCAGACTGATTGTCATACCACATTATTTAATGGAGAATAGAAATGAGACAGTGCAAATGAACAGGAAATTGCACAGGCTGAATTTCACTTTTTTAGAAGATATTATTTATTTGGGAGGTCGAGTTACATAGAATAAGAGACATAGGGAGAGGTCTTGAATCCACTGGTTCACTCTCCAAACGTCTGCAGTGGCTGGAGCTAGGTGATCTGAAACCAAGAGCCAGGAACTTCATCCAAGTCTTCCATGCGGGTGCAGGGGTGCAAGCACTTGGGCCGTCTTGTGCTGCTTTCCCAGGCCATCAGCACGGAGCTGGATCTGAAGTGGAGCAGCTGGGATTAGAACTAGCACCAGTATGGGATGCCGGCACTGCAGGCGAAGGCTTAGCCCACTACACCACAGCACTGGTCTTGCACAGGCTGAATTTCAGCACATAGAACATGTTTACAACACATATTTATACTTACTCATCAATTTTATATGTCTCATATTTCATGCCTTGAGAGATGACTGAAGAGAATTCAATACATGAAATAAGATTTTCAATATCCCTTAGATCCACATTTGATTTGCAATTCTTTAAACAACTCTGTTACATTCTTTGTACTCTGAGACTTTATCTATTTTTAATCCATTTCCTTCACAACTTCTACATTCTACAAAACATAGAAAAAACTGTCTTGTTTTATTTTGAGCAACTTTTAAAACTTTCATTAACCTGTATTTTTCTTTGAGAATATATCCTGCAGGATCTTCCATTGTATCCATCCTTATTCTAAGCCCCTTTGCAATAGTGCCAACCATTAAAAGCGGTGTTCATTTACCTTCTTATGAATTTAGAGTGACCTTGTGATTTTCTCTGAATAAAATGCAAAGGATCTGGTGCTGTGCTACAACTGCACTTGTCCTGAAAAAGCCTTTGTATGGAGCAGGTGTTGAGGAGCAATGGGTTTAGCCACAGCTTTGGGACACCTACAACTCCTATTAGTGTGCCATTTCTAGTCCCTGCTGCTCTGCACTTCTGATCCAGGTTTCTGCTGATGTGCCTCGGAGGCCCCAGATGATGGCCCAAGTATTTCCATTCCTGATGGTCACCTGGGAGATCAGCTGGAGGCAGATTCTGGCTGTTGTGGACACTTGAAGAGCAGGCACCTGTGGAAGTTTTCTCAGTCTTTTTTTGTGTTACTCTCTGTTTTTCAATTTGCCTTTCAAATAAAAAATAAATCCTGGAAAAAAAGCAAGCCTCTGTAAACTTCTTCCTTTGCTGGGATTCTAAACACCACGGGAATGCAGCTAAAAGATGAAACCACGTGAAGAGTGACAACTCACCCAAGTGGTCCCCACTGAAGGTATCATGTGCGATCTGGCCATGGCGTTCCCAGTAGGCTCGAGGGACGCGCCTGAAGGGTCCATATGATTGTCGGGGAAGGAAAACCTGCAGTCCAGAAATTGGGTCAACCTTTAAAGCAAGATCTAAACAGTCACTAAAAATCAATTTCTTTAAAGTCCTAAATTTAAAAATGGTTTGCTACACACCAAAACATAACAAACACAAGCTGCTTCAGAATACTCAAAAGTAAAAATAGCTCCAAAAATTATTTTCTCTGAAGCTCTCTTGTAAAATTCCTATTACTTATCTCCAACAAATACTTAATCAATAACTTAAAACTTTGTGATTTTAAAATTATTAGTCCTTTCACAAGTGTCTGTTTTACAATTATTTGTTTCAATCCTATTACTGTCATATTACCACAAAATCATACGACTGATGATTTTTGGTAAATGTGATTCCCTTTCACCTTAATGTATCACCGATCCAAAATTGAATCATCTGAAATTTCTCCTCACTTCATTATTTTATTCTACTTATGGAGTTGCAGGCTTCGCCCAGTGCATCTTCAGCTACCATCTGAATAATGTCATATTTATTATTTAAGTTTTACAGACTTTTTAAAATTTTAATTCATTTTTAACAAATTCAATGTGCTTTATAGATACAATTCCAAAAACATAATAATCTCTTCATCACTCACTCCCCCACGCTCCCTCCCATTCTTCTTTGTTCTTCCTTCCTTTCATTCATTTTTTCAGTTTTTAATATAATATTTTAAAATGATATTACAGTAAAGGGGCTTAATACTTGACTGAATAAGAAGTTCAATAAAGAAAATGCAAAATGACCCTAGTTTAGTAGGAATGTGAACAATGGTTATAAACAATAATTGAATAGGAAAATAACTATTTCAGGTCGGTGCCGCGGCTCACTAGGCTAATCCTACGCCTGAGGCATTGGCACACCGGTTCTAGTCCCGGTTAGGGCGCCAGATTCTGTCCCGGTTGTTCCTCTTCCAGTCCAGCTCTCTGCTGTGGCCCAGGAGTGCAGTGGAGGATGGCCCAAGTGCTTGGGCCCTGCACCCGCATGGGAGACCAGGAAGAAACACGTGGCTCCTGGCTCTGGATCGGTGCAGCGCACCAGCCAGAGCGGCCATTGGAGGGTGAGCCAACGGAAGGAAGACCTCTCTCTCTCTCTCTCTCTCTCTCTCTCTCTCTCTCACTGTCTAACTCTGCCTGTCAAAAATAAAGAAAGAAAGAAAGAAAGAACTATTTCACCCATGCACAGTAAATTTTAAAGTAACCACAGATGGTTAAAATTATAGTATTAAAATATTCTTAACCATTTCTTTCACAAAAGTATAAAACAGTTTTACAAAACTATATTTTCAGTAATGCTGATAGAGAAACATTTCTTTTCTTTTTAATTTTAGCTCCCACATATAAGGGAGAGTATGCGCTATTTGTCTTTGGTCAGGCTTATTTCACTCAACAAATGTCCTCCATTTGTATCCATTTTGCTGCAAATGGTAGAATTGGATTCTTTTTCATAATTGAATAATATTCCAAGGTGTATATATACTATATTTTTATCCATTCATCTGATGATGGACATCTTGCTTGATTCTAGATTTGAATATTGTGAAGAGTGCTTTTATAAACATGGTGATGCCTAAATCTATTGGATGCGTGATGATCAATCCTTTGGTTATATAGTGAGCTGTGGGATGGATTATATGGCAATTCTATTTTTAGTTTTTTAAGAAGTCTCCACACTGTCTTCCGTGTTGGTTGCACTAATTTACATTCTCCCAACAGTGCACAAGTGTTCCCCTTTATCTACAGTCTCACCAGCATTTGCTACTGTCTGTGTTTTGGATTCTAGCCATTCTGACAGGGGTGAGGTGATATTTCAGTGCGGCTTTGATTTGCATTTCCTTGATGGCTACTGATGGAGAGTATTTTTTTCATATATTTGTATTTCTTTTGATAACTCTTAAAGTTCTTTTTCTATTTCTTGGTTGGATTTTTTTTTTTTTTGGTTGAGTGGTTTTTAAGTTGCTGATGTATTGAAGATATTAATCCTTTGTCACATGGTTGGTTTGCAAATACTTTTTCCCATTCTGTTGGAGGTCTCTTTACTATGTTGACTTTTTTTTTTTTTGCTATACAAAAGCTCTGAGTTTGATATAGTCCCATTTAGTTTTGCATTTGTTGTCAGTTCTTCGGGGGTCTTGTCCATGAAGGCATCCCCTAACCAATGTATTGGAGTGTTTGCCCTGCATTTTCTTCCAGCAACTTTGTAGTCTTGGGTCTGATATTTAAGTCTCTGGCCCCTCATGAGTTGATGTTTTATGTGGTGGGAGGTGTGGATCTAATTTCATTCTTCTACATATATACATCAAGCACTATTTCTTGAAAAGACTATCCTTAATCCACTGTATGGTCTCAGCACTTTGGTCAAGTCAGTTGGCTGTATGCCTGCACATTAATTTCTGGGCGCGCTATTCTGTTTCATTGATCTGTGTAACAGTATTTATGCCAATATCTTACCGTGTTAATCAATACAGTTTTGCAGTAAGCTCTGATGTCAGGTATTCTGATAAGTCCAGCTTGATATTTCTTGTTTAGGATCACTTTGGCTATTCTGACCCTAAAGCCACTATGATTAGCCGGCATTTCTACTTCAATTTGCCCCCTATTTTCTCATCCTTTGTTCTAAATTTTTCAAAATAAATATAAATTTATTTCATATCTTTTCAACTTGATAAATGATCTTTCTTCCACCTAGAAGTCTCAATTTAACAATTTCAAAATTTAACAAAACTATATGTTTGCTCTACTTTTTCTTTAAATGACAGCTCACACACCAAAGTGCATAAAAAATTCATGGAACATGCATATTATCTTACAATTCTTGCATGAAATTTTTGGAGCTCCATGTTGCTATGTCCAGCACAGCAGGGTGTCAGGTTATCCTGAAGGAGGAACAGCGTCAAACAGATTAAGGAAGCAGACTCGGACCAAAGGTTTTCATGTGGGGAAACCAGGGAACACTGTCCACTGCCAAAGGTAGAGGCAGAAGCAGAGGCCCAGAGATTTGGTTACCCCCCCTATTTATTATCAATGATGACATGATTGATAATCATAATAATGCAGTTTCGTGAAAACAAGAATTCATGATGAAGGAGTTTAAACGTAGTGAATCAGGGAACAATGGTGAGTTTCAGTGTTTACAGGAAGGCCTTGTTTGCTTGGAAGCTGGGATTAAGAGAACAATCCCATTGCGGAAGGGTCCTGAGGGAGCCTAATTATTAACTGAGGCAAACGTCCCACCTGCTGTTCACTGTTTACCCAGAGTCCTCAGCATTTCCTTAGCTGCCTCAGCTTCATGCCAAGTGACCTTTGCCATCGACAAAACTCAACTGATCACCTTTGCAATCTGGCCAAGCATGCCTGCAGCAGAATAGTACTCAGGCCATGTGTTATCACCTGTAACTAGATGGATGATGTTAGACAGCAAGAACCAATATTGCACTTCAGAGGAGACATACTCGTATACACAAACTTGTGTTTACTCTTTTATAGAAGTTTACTTGTTTGAAAGGCAGAGTTACAGGGACAGAGGGGGAGACACAAACACACACCTCTCAAATCAGAGAGGCAATTATGTCTGCCAGTAAATTTTTAAAAAGTTAAGGTTACTCATCCAATGATGTCTTCTATTTTAATTAAAATGCTACCAAGTTTGTTTTTATGCTTTCTGATGCTTCCACTCTATCCAAGTTATGTTAGTAAATTCACTTTCTAAATTCATTTTAGTTTTTTTTTTTAATCTTTCAAAATTTATTTTGAAAGAATCACAAAGAGAGAGGGAAAGAGAGAGGAGAGATAGAGAATATCTTCAATCTGTCGGTTCACTCTGAAATGGCTTCAGTGTCCAGTGCTAGGCCAGTCCAAAGCCAGGAACCAGGAACTTCACCTGGGTCTCCCATGTGGATGGCAGGGCTTCAAGAATGTGTGTGATCTGCTGCTGCTTTCTCTAGGCCATTATTTGGCAGCTGGATCAGAAATTGAGTAGCCAAGACACAATCTGGTCCCAATAGGGGATGCCAGCATTGCCGGTGGAGGCTTTATCCACTATAGTACAACATTGGCCCCATAAATTAACTTAAAAATTACCATATGCAATTCAATTGTAAGATTTTAAAGTGTTTGAAGAAAAAAAACTGCACATTAATTTTTCTTTGTGCAAGTCTGCCTTTGACTATTGTACCATCTCTGTCCAATCATAGTCTTAATACAAGTCCTGGAGGGAGCCATGCTTTAAAAAATGTCCCCTGTATTTTCTTCTGCCTGCACTGGTACAAATAAGACTGCACTGTAGGTTTTTTTCGACTTGTAGCCTCTCTTGCAAAGCAACTCTTTTCTTTGATATTTCTTCAGCAGTTGTCATCCCATCACATTTTGATATCCACCACTTACTCTGCGTTAGTGGTAAGCCCTTGTGTCATCGGCAGACGTATCATATCACAACGCCCTTGAGTTTCTAATTGACTGTCAATGCCATCATCCTGAGCCCTACTGTTGATGACATTGCTTAGAAAACACTCAATTTTACTGATGTTCTTCAGAGACTTTCTGAGGTGTTGGCAATCACTTTATGTCTGTTTTATTCTCAATTTGTCATCTCTGTAGAGGATAGTTATTACTGAACCTTATACAAAAAATCATGCAGTGATAAATTGCATGCCAAACACATCAGGGATTAAAGATTGTTTCTATAGTTCGTTAAAGCATGTTACAAATGATAAATAATTGAAAACACGTTTAGAATTATAGATGGCAGCAGCTATTTTGATAAAATAAGGATATCTAACTAAAAATCTTTTCCTTTTTTTAAAAAAAAGTGTTTTTGAAAGATAATTATTCTGTCTGCCTGTCATTATGAGACATTGTTTTTCACAAGAAAATGTGAAGATTGTTTTTAGAATTGACAGGATCTTATTTATAATGTACAGTTAAAAAGTCTACTTAAAAATCGATTTTCTAACACTTAAACTTTTATGAATTCAGCAGCTGCGTTTTCATAAAGTACCAATAATTGTCATTCTATTTATATATTGAACATTTATTTATTCATTAATTCAAGTGTTTGTTATGTAAAACATCTTATATTCAAACCATATTCGATGTTTGTTTAGATATATCCCCCAATTATCCATGATGGAACTGAATATTTACCTTATAATTAAGAAATGGTATTTGTTTAAAATCTCTTAGGTTGTTAAGCTCTTTGTTATGCATGCTCAAATGGTAAATTTGATTCTTAGCCAGTGGTTTCACAAACAGTAGGCTCTGCCTTCATCATTTGTCTTTTATTACTATTTACAAATGTACAAGTACTTCTAACAGCTTAAAAAACAATTATGCAGCATTAAGTTGTCTACAGATAAAATGACTTCTCTCTCTACAAAATTGACCTTGTAAGCTACTCCTATTCCTATAGTTGCTACCAAATTTTATTTGTTCAATAACCTTTATATACCCATTCCTTAGCCAATAAATATCAGACAACATCTAGCACAGGATTTTGAATAAGGTAAATAGATTTAATGTTTTGAAATAGTTAATGACAAATAATACATGAGAGGTCATTATATTTCATTTATACAATTGACTATGAATCAGGTTGTCATTTGATGTTATTATTTTCTCATGAAATAATTAAAGATTTTATAAAGTGATATGTTCCAAGAGTGGAAATGGCAAAGGATTAAGAATACCTAAGTCTGCTGTTGTGGGAGGAGCTTGAAGGAGGCTACTACAGTTCTCTGAAGAGGGAAATGTAACTGTTTGCCTGGGTATAGGAGACAAGGTTCTCCAGAAAAACAGGACTAATGGGATATGTGTGTATAGATATGTATGACAAGTATGTCTTACATATGGAGATTTACTACTAAGCTTTGAGTCATGGCATTATGAGGTTGAGAAGTCCTATAGTCCGTCCCCTGTAAAGTGGAGATACAGGGAAGTCAGTGACAGAATTCCATTTTTTTTTTTTTACAAGCAGAGTGGACAGTGAGAGAGAGAGACAGAGAGAAAGGTCTTCCTTTTCCGTTGGTTCACCCTCCAATGGCTGCTGCGGCCTGCGCACTGTGCTGATCTGAAGCCAGGAGCCAGGTGCTTCTCCTGGTCTCCCATGCAGGTGCAGGGCCCAAGCACTTGGGCCATCCTCTACTGCACTCCCGGGCCACAGCACAGAGCTGGACTGATTAGGAGCAACCAGGACAGAATCCGGCGCCCCGACCGGGACTAGAACACGGTGTGCCAGGTGGAGGATTAGCCTATTGTGCTGCGGTGCCAGCGATAGAATTCCATTTGAGTTAAATGCCTGGAAACAAGAAAAGCGAATGACTGTAAATCCAAATCAAAGGGCAGGAGAAGGTAAACCATATGCTGCAGCACAAGCAGCCATGCAGAAACGCAGGGCTCCTGGGTCCTCCTGCTGGTGCTCTGTCCAGGCATTCAATGGATCAGAAGCAGCCAACCGCACCAGCGACGGCAGTGCACTTACTCAGCTCATTGGCTCCAATGTTAATCGTATCCAGAAACACCTTCCCAGACACATCAAACAATCTTGAATCTGGACACCCGTGGCCCAGACAAATTGGCACATAAAATTAACCATGACAGCAGGTGCTTGTCAAACCTTGAGATTTTGAATACCACCTTGTATTCCAAATAAATAAGTCTGGGATAATGTCCAGGCATCTACATTTTAAATCTTAAATGAATTGTAAGTATGGTTAGTAGATCCATTTGTAGAAGGAATGCCTTTTAAAAAAAAAAAACACTGCTAATAAATTTGTTTTTATTCATTTGGAAGAGCAGCAAAAGTGTACAGAATTTTAAAAAAGTAATTCAGGAGTTAAGTCACTTTATTTAATAGAATATAGAATACAGAAGATTATCAATAATATGTAAGGAAACTGACCGTAGGGAATTTCGAGGTGGCCCAGGAGATGGTATGAAGTTTGGGCTTGGGGAAAAGTATAAACAGTAAGAAATACAAATTAGCAAGGAGGAATGGTGAAAGAACTTGCAAGAATTAGTACATTGCTCTGATTTGACCTCTAATATCTACTTTCCTACCACACTCTTCCTGTTCTCAAAAATTTAGGAAAAGTTTAGTCACCATAGTCTTACACTGGTTATTTTCTGAGATGTTCAAAAATAAGGAAAAATGCACACATGTACAGAGCAGAAGAAAAAAAAAATGATGGTTTGGCAAGCGATAATTGAGACATGGTCTAGAAGCAGATATCGGGGGCTAGAAATTATAGATAAACATAACAAACTACTCAGCTATCATCAGAAATATTTGCAATAGTAATAGGAGATTGTCAAAATGAAGTAGGGTATAAACTGGAGCTATTTCATTTGCTTTAAGAGGATAAAGTGACTATGAAAGCCTGAAAGACCCAGAAACTCAAAGGGTTATTTAGATTTGAATAATGTTAAAAAATTAACTGTAGTTAGGCATATGTAGTATGCTAATAAGCTGAACAGGTGTGTATTTTTCTTAATTATTTTAATTAAAATGTCCTTAGAATAGATATTGTTTGAAACTGAAAAGGGAGAGAGGCATAAAGAATGACAATTTGCTAATCCAGAATCAAACAGCTGCTGAAAATGAAGACATCACACCAAAACTCAGGGTGGTAATCAGATAAGATACAAAGCTGGAGCAGAAATTGATGACTAAAATGCATAAAAGAACAGAAATCCCCAACAACTCCCTTTTCCTCTTTGTTTTCTATGAATAACATAACCTGAAAGGCAAGTTGCCTCACTAACTTCAAGAATAACAGGAGAGTTGACTTATTCATCGGGTTTACACTGGGCTTGGGGAAATGATTTGTTCTGTAACTCTGTAAGACATCATTTTGGGGACGTGGATGTGAGATGTGCAGGCCTGATAAAATCTCAGCAGCATGGTTTATACCCAACAGATTTATCTATAGCCTAAGTACTTTAGAGAAGAAAGAAGATAATGTGTGAAACTTGGACCTAGCCAGAAATCCCACAATCAGGTTTGAACTGTTACTGGAGATGACAGACGAATATGCACTGAAAAGTGATGAAAGTTCCAAATTGTTTATTTAGTAAGGAAACAAAGTTGCTTGATCCAATGTCTGGCAATTTCTATTCAGTCTTCCTATTTTGTAGACTCTCTGTTTGACGCAGGTCACAGAGTGAACTCTATTATATCCTGTGCCTTTGGTGAGCACATCCTCACCTCATTATCGCCTGATTTTTTTTCAAAGGCTATTTGATGTCTATGGCAGCTTTTGAGCCCTTAGGATGAACAGAAAGATACATCGAGATAATACTTTGAATTTACATCAAATACACATCAACATTTCAGAAGACAATCTGATCAGCATTTGCTAAATGCCATGGCAAATTCATTTTATATGAGGGGAAATAATTAGCCCAGAAACACTTGCCACCTGATTGACAGAATGGTCACACAGCATTCCTGTAACATTGTCTATCCCAATCAAAAACAGCCATTTCTCATCAAATGCTTACAGGTGCCTGAAGATTGCCATCATTTCTCCCATTCTAATTGTTTACCATTTTCCACAAAAACTTCGCAAAATCCATACTTTTAGTTTACTAATGAAAATGCTCTTATTTTTATCAAATTTGTATTCATTTTCTTCTTTTTTTTTTTTTTTTGACAGGCAGAGTGGACAGTGAGAGAGAGAGACAGAGAGAAAGTCTTCCTTTGCCGTTGGTTCACCCTCCAATGGCTGCTGCGGCCAGCGCACCGCACTGATCGGAAGCCAGGAGCCAGGTGCTTCTCCTGGTCTTCCATGGGGTGCAGGGCCCAAGCACTTGGGCCATCCTCCACTGCACTCCCTGGCCACAGCAGAGAGCTGGCATGGAAGAGGGGCAACTGGGACAGAATATGGCGCCCCGACTGGGACTAGAACCCAGTGTGCCAGTGCCACAAGGCGGAGGATTAGCCTATTGAGCCAGGGCGCCGGCCTGTATTCATTTTCTTAACACTGCTAGTTCAGTTGCCTGAATTTTTTTTCCAATTAGGCATACAGTAATTTTTGAAGATTTAGTGTGAATGGAGACATTAAAAAGGCATGCTTCTACTCCATAATTAAACATAATTCTCTCCTGCAAATGAAAATCTAGGGAAAGAATAGTATTTAGGTATATTATGTTTGTTTCAAGAATCACTAGTATAAACCATTTTAAAAAGTATAAAAACAATGAAGTAAAACATACTCCCATTGCTCTTAAGAGAAAAGAATGCCCTATTTTGATCTTTTTCTTTCTTTCTTTTCTTTTTTTTTTTTTACAGGCAGAGTTAGTGAGAGAGAGAGACAGAGAGAAAGGTCTTCCTTCTGTTGGTTCACTGCCAGCCCGAAGCCAGGGTCCAGGTGCTTCCTTCTGGTCTCCCATATGAGTGCAGTGCCCATGCACTTGGGCCATCCTCCACTGCACTCTTGGGCCACAGCAGAGAGCTGGACTGGAAGAGGGGCAACCGGGACAGAACCGGCACTCCAATTGGGACTAGAACCCGGGGTGCAGGCGCCACAGGCGGAGAATTAGCCTAGTGTGCCATAGCGCTGGCCCATATTTTGATCTTAAATAGCAAAGTTATAAGGAAATACAGGACGGCTACACAAGTAGTGAAGGAAAAACTTTACTAAAAATTGAAATGTTGAAAAACGCAAGATTTCTTTTCACCAGCATTTTGACATCTGAAGAAAAAGAACAATATTAGTAAATTTCAAAGGTACATTCATAATTATCTTATAATTTCTTAGTGAAATCTATTTTATCCTGCATTTACCTTTGTAATTATTCATCATTAATAGAATGACATTTCTGATCAATGATTTTAAGAGATTATTCTGTCCATAAAATTCATTAATTGTATTAGTGGTGACAAATAGATCACAAGAACCCATAATCCTGTTCTTAGTTTTATTAATGATGAGTTTGTAGACATAACCTGTAAGAGATAAAATAACTACATCTAAAGGAACAGTTAAATGGGATTACCTAGACTGACCTGGATGACTGAAGAGGCAATGACAAGAGGATAGAATGGATTAGTTGTTAATCGGTTAATGCCACGAAAATGTGACCTCTACCAGCTTTATCCTAATCTTTTCCTTTCCATTTCAAGAGATTTAATGGTGAATCCAATGTTTTTGAGAATTAGTTTTGCTTTACTTATATTATAGTATGAGACATTCTTGTATCTACTTTATAGTTTCTCTGCAAAACCTCTAAATACTTCAGAGAATTCGTAGCTTCCATGCCATATAGCTTATCTTCGTGTAGACGTGTGTTAGTCCTTTAAAGTACCATTTTGCTCATATTTTATAGAATTAAAATGGCCAGAATAATAGTCATATGTGGTATTTTTTTACACCTGCAATTACTACAAAGGCTTTCTTGAATATATACTTTTGTATTTGTGTTAATATGAGTTAATTAGCATGTGTGTTGCTTGTGTTCTATTTAGACATGTTTGTGCTTTTACTGATGGCTTCTTCAGTGAGTTAAGGAAAATCATACTAATACTTATAGCTTCTGTAGTATCTAGAAGGTGTTTTGTGTACACAACTGCAGTTTCAAGTGTACAGTGTATATTTACTCTATTTGTTCAAGCAATTTCATTGAGCATGATGTAGCACTAGGGGTAGGGAATGGGGAAGTAATAAATACTGCAATGAAACATGTACAACTCTCCTCTTTCTGGTGTGTGTGTGAGTTTATTTAAACAAAACAGACACACACTAAACACTCTTAAAAGCATGATGGAAGTTGTGGGCACTAAGAAAAAAAGTAATGCCGAGAAAGAAGACAAGAAATGTTGGGAGCTATTTTCAACTTAGTCAACCAGACAGAGAATGACTTGTGGAGAAGTTAAGTGTATAGCAAAGATGTAACATGGTTGAAGAACATGATCTAAATAAGTGAATATTTACTAGAGCATTTACTCCAGATAAATGAGTCAGTAGTGAGAATAGTGAGAAGGTGGTAGGTGTGGGGTAGAGGAGATGGTGTCTAAGAGGTAATGATCAGTATTGGAGGAGTCTAATTGTGATAACCATGTAGCAGAGTACAAAGGAGTTACAGTAAGGCAAGAGGTCATTGGCGGGCTTTCTGGTAACAATCAGAATTATGGCTTCGGATACATTTGCACATTGTTATTTTAGCATCAAGAGCACATGCAGGGTAGGGAGCTTTGGGGCTGGTGTTGAGGATGTTGCCCCGTATCAGAATACTAAGGTCTGTATTCTTTTTTTCTGCTCTGATTATAGCTTCCTGCTAATGCAGACATGGGAGGCAGCTGTGACAGTTCAAATGGCTGGATTACTGTCTCTCACACTGGAGATCTGGATTGTGTTCAGAGCCTCTGACGTTGAGCCTAGTTCAACTGTAGCAATTTTGGGCTTTGGGATAGAAAACCAACAGATGGAAGCTCTCTGTATTTCTCTGTTTCCTACCTCTTAAGTTAAGAAAGGAAATGAATAGCATACCTAAAATGAACACATCATTGGAATACACTTCTTGTAAGAGCATATACAGAGGAACAAAAACATATTTAAAAAAACTCATCTCTAACCATCAGGTGAATGTACTGCAAAACCACAGTAATGCATGGCCTTGCTCCAGTTAGAATGGCTAGTTAATTTCATTAGATATTTAACATGTGATAAGAGGTTTGAAAAATGAATATGTAATTGTTTTAGGGTATGTCATTAGTACTATAGAATGGAAGGCTTTTTTACCTTGATAATTAAGCATGATTACTTTGAATATTGAAATTCCTGTGGTTTCCATTTCTCTCTAATTCTTTTCCATAAGTAGTTGTCTATAAAATCTTTAATTTATTGTACTTCCAGCTATAAAAATATTAAGTCTACTTAATTAATATGCTACTTTAAAAAATGTTTATCTATATTTGTGCTTTGTAAGCAAATCTCATTTAAAAGCACATTAAGTTCATTAACTTGATTTTGTAAAATTATTTTGCTCATTTCCATAGAAAGGTCAATTGAATTCACCTTGATTCCTCTGTCAAACTCATGTAATTTATGAATATCTCTGGTAGGTTAACTTTTTGAAACTTTTTTTGTATTTGAATAGCAGAGAGACAGAGATAAAGACAGGCAGAGATGGACAACGAGCTTCCATTAGCTAGTCATGGGCTGGACTGAGGCCAGTGTCAGGAGCCCATGTGGTTGGCAGAAACCCAAGTACTTTGAAGTGACATCCTGGTCACCAGATGCCCCCTAGAGTCTGCACTGGCAGGAAACTGGGTTTGGATGCAGAGCTGGAATGGGAAGCCAGCTATGTGGAAGTAAGGCAAGATCATTTCTCCACTAGTCAGGACACTTGCCCCAAGTTTCCTTCCTTCTCTCATCTCTTCTCTCCCTGAGGAAGAGAGTATTTCTTTCACGCTTTGATTGGGGTTTTATCGTGTGATTAGCATTGAATGTGTGATGGACTAGCACAAAATTGACAATGCCTATTCCAAGAGTAAGCCCTGAGAGTCACCATTGTGTGCCTTCTGGCAGAAGGAGAAAATTCATGGGGAGTTCCTGTCCCTGCAACATGAATGTTACAGTAACATGTGGAAGACAATCTCTGAAAATGACGTCATTTAGTTGTCAAAGATGATCTTCGGATTGTGGGGCTACATATTAAGAGTTGTTTTCTTTCTTCTCTTTTATTGCACCTGTCTTGGAGAAATCTTGCCAAGATTTGGGATTATTTATTGATAATGTATTGTCATCTAGTGAACATGGGAATTATTAGTTTTGTAGATCTGTTTGACACCACCTACCAGAATTAAAATGTTACCATCAAAAATACATACTATTCATTAAAATACATTTATAATATTATATAAAGCCATTATCCATAATAACTAAAATATGTATATTTGGGGCCGGCGCTGGCTAATCCTCCACCTGTGGCGTCAGCATCCCATATGGGCACTGGGTTCTAGTCTCGGTTGCTCTTCTTCCAGGCCAGCTCTCTGCTGTGTGCTTGGGCCCCTGCACCCACATGGGAGACCAGGAAGAAGCTCCTGGCTCCTGGCTCTGGATTGGCACAGCGCCAGTCGTAGTGGCCATTTGAGGCATGAACCAATGGGAGGAAGACCTTTCTCTCTCTCTCACTATCTAACTCTGTCAAATAAATAAAAAAAATAACTAAAATATGTAAGCAATTCAAATGGCCTTGCATTGGGATCAGTATGATTTATTAGCATTGTTGTGCCTGGCTAGTTAGTTATACTTTCTGAACAGACAAAACTCATGCCCATCACCCTTTTGACCTGAAGCTTATAAATCTGAATTGTCTGGGAGTGGAGTGGGAGAGGAAGATACATGTTTTAAAATCAGAAAAATGTAGTGACAGCAGATTGGCTTTCTTTTTTCTTTTTTAAAAGATTTATTTATTTGAAAGAGTTAGAGAGAGGCAGAGGCAGAGAGAGAGAGAGAGTAAAGAGAGAGCGAGAGAGAGAGGTCTTCCATTTGATAGTTCACTCCACAATTGGCCTCGATGGTTAGAGCTGTGCCGATATGAAACCAGGAACCAGGAGCTTCTTCCAGGTCTCCCACATGGGTGCAGGGGCCCAAGGTCTTATGTCATCTTCTACTGCTTTCCCAGGCCATAGCAGAGAGCTGGATCTGAAGTGGAGCTGCTGGGACTCCAACTGGCACCCATCTGAGATGCCAGCACTGCAGGTAGCAGCTTTACCGTCTATGCCACAGCACTGGCCCTTGGTTTGCTCTCTTTTTTTTTTTTAATATTTTTTTTATTTGACAAGTAGAGTTACAGACAGTGAGAGAGAGAGACAGAGAGAAAGATCTTCCTTCCATTGGTTCACTCCCCAAGTGGCCACACGGCTGCAGTTGCGCTGATCCGAAGACAGGAGCCAGGTGCTTCCTCCTGGTCTCCCACACAGGTGCAGGGCCCAAGCACTTGGGCCATCCTCCACTGCACTCCCGGGCCACAGCAGAGAGCTGGACAGGAAGAGGAGCAACCAGGACTAGAACCGGCGCCCATGTGGGATGCTGGCGCTGCAGGCGGAGGATTAACCTACTGTGCCACAGCGCCAGCCCCGGTTTGCTTTCTTTTTAGATTGTTTTGGCAACGAGATCTTTTGTGGTTCTACGTGAATTTAAGATAGCTTTTCCTATTTCTGCAAAAAATATCACTGAGATTTTGATGGAGATTACATTGACCTTTTATAGAACACTTTGTGCATCATAGACATTTAACAGTGTTAAATCTTAGAATTCATGAAAACAAAATATATTTCAATATATTTGTGTCTTTTTAAATCTTTGATCAACATTTTTGAATTTTTAGCCAAAGGTTTTTTTTTTTTTTTAATTTTTACTTTAATTAAATTTTTTCTTGAAAGTTTTATTCTTTCTGATGGTGGTATAAATGGGAATGTTTTCTTAATTTTGTTTGCCAATTGCTAATTAGTATATGCAGATTTTGTATCCTACAAGTTTTCTGAGTTTCTTTTAGTACTAAAAGTTGTTTTCTGGAGCTTTTTGGACTTTCAATGTATCAGATCCTATAATATGAACAAAAATAATTTGCTTCCTCCTTTCTACATTGCTGTCCGTTATGTCTACATGAATAATTGCTGCAGATAAGACTTTCAGTACCATGTTGAATAGAAGTGGGGAAGTGGGCATTCGTTTTCTGAGATTAATGGGAAAGCTTGCCCATTGAGTATGCTGGTAAGTGTGGGCTTTTTGGAAACATTGATTATTATGTCAAGGTAATGCCCGCCCATTCCTAGTTTGCTGAGCATTATAATTATGAAAAGATGGTGCATTTTACCAAATGCTTTTTGACTCTATTACAATGATCATGTGATGTCTAGACTTTGTTCTGTTAATTAGGTGTGTCACAGTGACTGATACTCCTATGTAGAACCATCCTTACTTCCCAAGAATAAATCTCACATGGTCATGATGTATGATCTTTTTAATGTGCTGCTGAACTCAGTTTGCTGGTGTTTTGTTGAGGAGTTTCATATCTGTATTCGCTAAGGTCGTAAAAATTCTTTGTGTGACTTTGGTCTTACATTCATACTGGCCTCATTGAGTTTGAAGCTGTTCTTTCTCCAGAATTAGTAGAAAGAGTTTGAGAAGGATTGATGTCCCCTACTCCTTAAATGTTTGATAAATGCTTTGGTTTGAAATCGTTCCCAAAATTTTATGTTTGAAACTTAATACCAAGACTGATATGTTCACAGTGTTTTGAGGTGGAGCCTTTGGGAGGTAATTAAGATCATATGAGTGTCGGAAATCAGTGGGTCCCCGACAAGACCGAGATCCGTGTAGTAAGCCGAATCCGCTGCATTTCATGCGCTTTTCAGCTTTTCTTTATTGCTTCTCTCCTTCCTCTCCCTTTCTCCCCAGGCATCCCTCTTATATAGTCCACAGCCTGATCACTACAAATGGGCATGAAAAACAAGATGTGCTTCCTCAAACTATTGTTTCAGTTTGAGTCCTGCATGAAAAACAGGATGTACTTCAGTCCGTCGTTTTTAAGTGAGCCAGGCTACGTGCTGTGCTCTCCAGCCGCAGGGAATGGTTGTCACGAGTGGCCGGCCTGTGGTTCCCCACATATGAGGACATAAGGATATCATAAATCATCTATCTAGTGATGGGGTGCCTTTTGTCATGTACAATGCAGCAAGAGGCCCCTCACTTGTTGCTGAGCTTAGTACCATGGGGTCAAATATACTTACTCTTGGTAATTTATCCTGTTTTCTATATATTTAAAACAAGAGAAACCAGATTAAGACAGCAGAATCCATCTGTGAAACAGTGTGGTAGTACATATTTATATTTTGGTAATTTTTTTTCCTTATAGCACTGTTCATAGGTTACAGACTTACAGAAATTTATATACTCATTTTATGTTGTCCAGTTTATTGGTCTATGGTTATTCATAACAGTCTATCACAAACTGATTTTGTACCTAGTTACTATGTCTTTTCAATTTCTATTTTATTTCTATCTTCTTCCTTTTTTCCTATTTTAGTCTAATTAATAGATCAGATTTTCTTTTATCTTTTCAAATGACCATCTTACCATCTTATTGAGTTTCTCTAGTCTTTTTTTTTTTTTTACTTCTCACTCACCTGTGACACTTTGTTCTTATAAATTTGGACTTAGTTTTTTGTTTTAATATATTGTCCCTTAGGTAAAGGAACAATCCTTAGGTAAAGGATCATTTATTTAGGCTCTGTCTTCTTCTTTTCAAATGTGCTTTATATGCCTCCAAACTTTCCATTTAGTATTGATTTTGTTGTAGCCCATAAGTTCTAGAATTTGAATTTAGTTATCCTTTGTCTCAATATGTTCTAATTTCTCCTTTTATTTCTTTTTTTAACCTATTTATTGCTCAGTAGTGTATTACTCAAAATCCACATACTTGTAAATTTTCCATTTTTTCTTCTATTCTTTTTTTCTATTATACCGTGGTCAGAAAATAAGCTTTCAGTAGTTTCAATATTGCTAATTTTTAAGAGTTGTTTTGAGACCTGATGTGATCAATCCTGGAGAATGGTGAAGTGCTCATAAGAAAAGTAAGTGCTCTGCTCCTGTTGAGTGTAATGTACTGTGTGTAGCACTGTTGGGCCATGCTGTTGTCTGTGTCCTCTGTTTCCTTGTTGATGTTTTTGCTGGGTGTCATATCCATTAGTGGGATATTGAAATTCTTTTTTTTTTTTTTAAGATATATTGACTTGTTTGCAAGGCAGAGTTACATACAGAGAAGCAGTGACAGAGACAGAGAGATCTTCCTTCTTCTGGTTCACTCCCTAAACGATTGCAATGGCTGGGGCTGGGCCAGGCTGAAGCCAGCAGCACAGAGACCCTTTATTTATTTATTTATTTTTTTTGACATGCAGAGTGGACAGGAGAGAGAGAGAGAGACAGACAGACAGACAGGAAGGTTTTCCTTTTGCCATTGGTTCACCCTCCAATGGCCGCCGCGGTCAGCGTGCTGCAGCTGGTGCATCACACTGATCCGAAGCCAGGAGCCAGGTGCTTCTCCTGGTCTCCCATGGGGTGCAGGGCCCAAGCACTTGGGCCATCCTCCACTGCCTTCTCGGGCCACAGCAGAGAGCTGGACTGGAAGAGGGGCAACTGGGATAGAATCCGGTGCCCCAACTGGGACTAGAACCTGGTGTGCCGGTGCCGCAAGGTGGAGGATTAGCCTATTGAGCCGTGGCGCCGGCCCCAGAGCCCCTTTCAATTCTCCCATGTGGGTGTGGGGGCCCAGGTGCTTGGGTCATCTTTGCTGCTTTTCCAGGTGCGTTAGCAGGGAGTTGGATGAGAAGAGAAGCAGCCAATTCATAAACTGGCACTCGTAAGGGATGTTGGTGTCATAGATGGCGACTTTACCAGCTATGTCAGAGCTCCAGCCACAGATTCCCTCTCATTAATGTTTACTATTTCTCCAAACAGATGCCCAGGTTCACAACAGTATGCTTTGGTGCTCTGATGCTAGGTAAATGTGTATTCACAATTGTTACATTTTCCAGGTGACTGACTCCTCCTTCCTTGTTCTTTCTTGATCACCTATGACAGTTTTTTATTTACTCTTTACAGGAAGTCAATTTCTGTTCTTTCAATCTCTGTTTGTCCCTACATTAGTGTTAGTTTTTCAAGGACAGTGTAGTATCTGCAGACAACACGCTTGGTCTTTTTGTTTTATTTTTCTTAATCCATTCATTCACCGTATATACTTAGAATGGGGAGTTAAATTCATTCACTTTAAAAATAATCATTGACAAAGCCGGCGCTGTGGCTTAACAGGCTAATCCTCCACCTTGCGGTGCCGGCACACCGGGTTCTAGTCCCGGTTGGGGCGCCAGGTTCTATCCCGGTTGCCCCTCTTCCAGTCCAGCTCTCTGCTATGGCCCGGGAAGGCAGTGGAGGATGGCCCAAGGGCTTGGGCCCTGCACCCCATGGGAGACCAGGAGAAGCACCTGGCTCCTTGCTTCAGATCAGCGCGATGCGCTGGCCGCAGCAGCCATTGGAGGGTGAACCAACGGCAAAAAGAAAGACCTTTCTCTCTGTCTCTCTCTCTCACTATCCAGTCTGCCTGTCAAAAAAATAAAATAATAATAATCATTGACAGAGAAGGACTCACAGTTAATATTTCCATAATTGTTTTTGATCCCAAGCATTTTGTGCCTCCTTAGACTTCAGTTGTCTTCATGTGCTTTGTTGACTATTTGCGGTGACATGCTTTCATTCCTTTCTTGTTTTCTTGTGAGTTCCTTCTATTAGTACTTTCTTTATGGTTGCCATGAGGCTTAAGAAAACCTACTACATTTATAACAATCTATTTTAACTTAGTAATGTCAATCGCATGGAAAAACTGGACTTTTACTTCTTCCTACCACACTCTGTTATTGCTGTCACAATACATAAATTATGTACACATTAATATCGATCTATCATTTTGTTTTCATCTTTTTTTTTTTTTTTTGGACAGGCAGAGTGGATAGTGAGAGAGAGAGACAGAGAGAAAGGTCTTCCTTTTTGCCGTTGGTTCACCCTCCAATGGCTGCTGCGGGTGGCACATCGCACTGATCCAAAGCCAGGAGCCAGGTGCTTCTCCTGGTCTCCAATGCGGGTGCAGGGCCCAAGCACTTGGGCCATCCTCCACTGCCTTCCCGGGCCATAGCAGAGAGCTGGCCTGGAAGAGGGGCAACCGGGATAGAATCCAGCGCCCTGACCGGGACTAGAACCCGGTGTGCCGGCGCCGCAAGGCGGAGGATTAGCCTATTGAGCCACAGCGCCGGCCTTGTTTTCATCTTTTAAATTCTATATTAGAGTTAGAAGTGACTAACAGACCACCATCACAGTATTAACAATATTCTATAATCATGTATATATTTACCTTTACAAGCTGGCTTTGCATTTTTTCAGTTTCTCATATTTCTTGCTTCTTCTACTGTATGCCTATGGTATACAGGTATGATGGAAACTGATTCCCTGATTAGAAAGTAAACAGAAACTAATCCACCTGAAGAACAGTAATCTTACAGGAACACAAAACCTATCTCTTCATCCAGTTACTATGTCTTATTTCCTTTGTACTCAGTTACTATGTCTTATTTTCAATTTCTATTTTATTTCCATCTTCCTCTTTCAGTCTAATGAATAGATCAGATTTTCTTTTATCTTTTCAAATGACTTTTCAAATGACTTTCAGAGAAACTGCCAGTCTATAAAACCTCCATTAGTGGTATAGCAGGTCTTAAGGAGCAACAGCAAACTACCTTGTTCTTTTTAGTTCTCCATTGTCACCAGATATCTAGAGTATTCCTGGTCTCATCAGTGCTCCTGGACAGGTAAGACAAAAATTGTCCCTGTGTAGCCCTCTAGAAGCTGGAATGGGAATAGGAATTTGGCCTAAACGAGAAAACATCAGTAAAGATGGTGGCAGCTGTACTGGGTTTTATACCTGCTCATGGTTCAAGCTTCCTGTTAATGAAGACGATGAGACAGAAGTGTGATGGCTCAGATAACAGGGTTCCAGACCTAGACTGAGTTCTCTGCCCATGGCTTTGTGTTCCCCAGCCATGGCAGACGTTTGGGAGAATGATCCAATGGATGGGATCGTCTCTCCCTCTCTGACTCGACTCTTCTCTCCACCCCCCCCCCATTGTGTGTGCATGTCTGTCTACCTCTATCTCTCTTTGCCTTTCAAATGAACAAAGATGATGGACACACAACACTATGTTCTACTACTCTGTGGAGCAGAATCCAGAAGGAAGGCTTTCTTGTCAAAGTTTTTCTGAGCTATGGGAGGGACAATGCTGAAGAGATACGACAAAATTTTCTACCAATTTAGATGCATTAGATCTTATGCAGGGGATGAGATTCTCATTTCCCTCCTTTCTAGATTTCCATTTGGAAAGATTTATTTATTGGTGGCCGGCGCTGTGGCGCAGCCGGTTAAAGCCTGGCCTGCAGTGCCAGCATCCCATATGGGCACCGGTTCTAGTCCCAGCTGCTCTTCTTCCAATCCAGATCTCTGCTATGGTCTGGGAAAGCAGTAGAACATGGCCCAAGTCCTTGATGAAATCCACTCAACATGTCCTTGATATTTTATTTATATCAACAAATCCTTGATATTTTATTTATTTATTTATTCCATAGAGTACATATCCCATAATTTATTTATCCAGACTTCTGTTGATGGACATTTAGGTTGATTGCATGTCTTAGCTGTTGCAAATTGAGTTGCAATAAACATGAAGTTGCAAATAACTCTTGTATTTGGTGATTTAATTTCCTTTGGGTAAATTCCGAGGAGTGGGATGGCTAGGTCATACGGTAGGGCCATATTCAGATTTCTGAGGTATCTCCAAACTGTCTTAAATAGTGACTTGACCAATTTGCATTCCCACCAAAAGTCCAACAGTGGATTAGTGTACCTTTTCCCCACATCTTCGTCAGCATTTGTTGTTGATTTCTATAAGAAATCCATTCTAATCGTGGTGAGGTGAAACCTCATTGTGGTTTTGATTTGCATTTCCCTGATTGCTAGTGATCCTGAACATTTTTTCAAGTGTCTGTAGGCCATTTGGATTTCCTCTTTGGAAAAATGTCTGTTTTAGTCCTTGGCCCATCTCTTAACTGGTTGGTTTGTTTTGTTGTGGAGTTTCTTGATCTCTTTGTAGATTCTGGCTACTAATCCTTTATCAGTTATAGTTTAAAATAATTTCTCCTATTCTGTCAGTAGGCTGTTCACTTTCCTGTTTCTTTTGCCATACTGAAACTTCTCAATTTGCTGTAATCTCAGTTGTTAATTTTTGATTTGGCTGTCTGTGCCTCTTGGCTCTTTTCCAAGAAGTTTTTGCTGTGCCATTATCTTGCAAGGTTTCTCCAATCTTCGCTAAAAATTTTATGATGTCAGGTTGTATTTTGAGTGGATTTTTGTATAAGGTAGAAGGTAAAGGTCTTGTTTACTACTTCTGCATGTAGAAATCCAGTTTTCCCAGCACCATTTGTTGAAGACTGTCATTGCTCCAGGAATTGATTTTAGCTCCTTGAACAAATATAAGTTGTTTGTATATGTTCTTAACGATTTCCATTGTTTCTATTGTGTTCCATTGATCTATCTTCATTTTTGTTCCAATTCCAGGCTGTTTTATTATAACTCCCCTGTAGTATGTCTTGAAATCTGGTATTGTGATGCTTCTGGCTCTGTTTTTGTTGTATAAGATTGATTTAGCTATCCGAATTTTCCTGTGCCTCCATATGAATTTCAGCATCATTATTTCTAGATCTGAGAAGAATGTCTTGGTATTTTGAGTGATATCACGTTGAATCTGTAAATTGCTTTCAGGAGAATGGACATTTGGAGGATATTGATTCTTCAAATCCATGAACATGGCTGGTTTTTCCCTTTTGTTAGTATCTTCTTCTATTTCTTTAATATTTTGTAACTCTCCCCATAGAGATCTTTGACTCCTTGATTAAATGTCATACAAGGTACTTGATTGTTTCTGAGGCTGTTGTGAATGGGGTTGATCTCAGAAGCTATTTCTCAGCCATGACATTATCTGTGTTTACAAAGGCTGTTAATTTCTGTGTATTGATTTTTTTATCCTGCTACTTTACTGAACTCTAATCTCTTAGTGGAGTTCTTTGGATCCCCTATGTAAAGAATATTATCATCAGCAAATAGGGAAAGTTTGACTTATTCCTTCCAACTTTTCCCCTTTGATTTCTTTTTCTTGCCTAATGGCTCTGGCTAAAACTTCTAAGACTATATTGGATAGCAGTGTTGAGAGTGGGAATCCATCTCTGGTACCGGATCTCAGTGGGAGTGCTTCCAACTTTTTGCCAATCAATAAGATGCAGGCCATGGGTTTGTCATAAATTGCCTTGATTGTATTGAGGAATGTTCCTTTTATACCCAATTTGCTTAGAGTTTTCATCAGGAAAGGGTGTTGTATTTTATCAAATGCTTCCTCTGCATCTATAAAGTTAGATAATCATGGTTTTTTTTTGTTCAGCAGTTTAATGTGATGTATCACATTGATTGATTTTGCAAATGTTGAATCATCATTGCATCCCAGGGATAAACCCCACTTGGTCTTTTTTTTTTTAATCCTGTAGATTCCCAACAGTGTTTTTTAGTTTTCTAATTTCCTCTTGTCTTTGGGTTTTACTTGTATACTTCCCTGTGCCTTGTCTTCTGAGTCCAATATTCTATCTTCTGCTTCACTGATTCTGTTTTTATGGCTCTCCACTGAAGTTTTTGTTTGTTCTATGTAATTCTTCATTTTGATTTCTCTTTAAGATCTCAATTTCATGTTCTACTGAATTCTTCATTTCATTTTGATTCTTCTCTAAGATCTCAATTTCATGGGAGATATTTTCTTTCACGTCCTGCATGGATTTCAGTAGTTCGTGAGTTTGTTTTTGATTACTTCTATGTAATCTTATGATCAATTTTTTGAGTTCCATTTCTTGCATTTCTTCTATCTCCTCAGCTTCACAGTCTAGTATTGATGTGTTCTTTTGGAAGCATCATGTTGTCTTCCTTATTTTTGTTTCTTGGATTGGTGTGTTTATTGTTCGGCATTTGTGGAGATACCCATTGGTTTCTCTTTATATTTTTAATTTTATTTTTTGCTATGTCAGCTTTCATCGTTGTACTATGACTCTGTAGATAAGTGGACTCTCTGCTTTCAGTGAATCTCTAGAGTCTTGTAGTGGGTGTGGCCAGAGAGCTCTGAGTTCTCCAGGGGTTAAGGACTTGCCTAAGGTGACACACCCAGGTTTGTCCTGGTGAATCTTCTGATTTTTTTTTTTTTCTTTAAACAGAAGGGAGGTATATTCCGCTCAACTGAGCTCTTCTCAATTTAGACTAATGCCTGAGCCCTAGCCCTAGTGGGTCTAATATTCATCTGCTCTGTCCCAAGGACCACACAAAGGATCTGTGCAGTCCTCAGTGTAAGTTCAGACTCCCCAGCACTGTCACCAGGTAACCAGAACCGCTGGAGCTTGTGGTGTCTCCCACTGAGACTGCTCAAAGTCCTAGCCATACCATGCGTCCTCCCACAGACCCTCAGTTTTTTTCATAATGTCATTTCAGAAGCTTCACACAGAAGCAAGATCCTAGCCCCCTGTTAGGTCTCCCACCAGAGTCAGGAGTCTATGCCTGGCTGGTTGCTGGGCGCAGACATGAGCTGGGGCGCAGGTATTATGTATGTTCAAAATGGTGCCTGCTCTATCTGCTTGTTATAGTACACCTTTGTAACATGATCACAGAGGTGTGTCTGTCCCATCCTTTTTGTTTTTCTCTAGTTTGGCAGGTACCCTTTACCCATGGAGCGTCAAACCTCGTTCCCTCTAGGCTCTTCCTACCACTTTTTCACCAGTTGCTTATGCTGCTGCATTCTTGTCTCACCTTACTTTCCAATGCTGCCTAGGCTCTCGGCTGTTGACATCCCAAGTTGTGGTGCCTACGCCCTCCACGTACATCCATTGTGTCCGTCCAATTTCTACAGAGATTCCTTTGCCATTTTTTCCCCTAACAGTTCCCTGAGACTATACTATCTCCACTTTTTTAAACTATCTTCTCCAGGAATAGAGCAGTAATGTCCCACCCTACTCCAGCATCTTGGAACCTCCCTGGATCTTCTTTCATCTATCTGAAGTCACCTCAAATCGGTGACAATTCTTGAATGAAACTCTGCATGTTTTATTTTCCCCTACTTACATGTTGGAGAAAAAAGAAGGCCTGCTTCAGTGGCTATGTGAAAAATCAGAGATGATGAATATATAATAAAATGAAGGGAGAGAGACAGGAGTCTCATCTGGTAAAGCAAGATAGAATACTTCTGGCATCCATGCCAAGTGTGGGAAAATCATTCAGAAATGTGTTCTGGAAAATAGCTAAAGGGTTCATTCTGATCCCATACAGTCGGCAGGAAATAAGAATGAACACATGTTTTGAGGGATGTCCTCTCTGGACCTGAAAGCAGAAAGACTAAGCATGTCTCTAACTGGTAGAACATTATCCGGGATTATGAGATGGTTTCTGATCAGGAATGCTTAAGCAACTAGACATGGAAAGCCTACAAATCAACAATTATGCTGTATACGTAGTTCACTGAAACTTTTCTTTTCCTTTCCTTTTTTTTTTTTTTTTTTTTTTTTGGACAGGCAGAGTTAGTGAGAGAGAGAGAGAGAGAGACAGAGAGAAAGGTTTTCCTTTTTCTGATGGTTCACACCCAAAGTAGCTGCTCTGGCCAGCGTATTGTGGCAGGCACACTGCGCCGATCGGAAGCCAGGAGCCAGATGCTTCCTCCTGGTCTCCCATGCAGGTGCAGGGCCAAGGACTTGGGCCATCCTCCACTGCCTTCCTGGGCCACAGCAGAGAGCTGGACTGGAAGAGGAGCAATCGGGACAGAATCCGGCGTCCCAACCGGGACTAGAACCTGGGGTGCCGGCCCCGCAGGCAGAGGATTAGACTAGTGAGCTGTGGCGCCAGCCCACTGAAACTTTTAGATGTTGTCATTATTATAACCAACATATACTTATAATTTTGGATTAAATTATAAAATTACATAAGTTTACTTAACTAGGAATATATAAACAAATGCAGTAAATATAATAAAAAGTAGACAATAAAGAACAATAGCAACAGTGAAATTGTTGATTCATTAAAATTCTTATGCTTTTATAGAAGTTAACACTCTAAACATCATATTGCTTCCACTCAAAAATAAAATACAATGACATTAACCTTTATCTGCCAGATGAGATTGCCTTTTAAACACCAAGGACTTTAGCTGAATTTTGGACTACTCAGCCTTAACTTTCACTTACTTTGATCTGGGAGGCAAGATGAGGCATGAGGATTTGAAAAATATTCCACTTTAATATCACAGTTTAAGCAAATCATTTTGTAAATGTATTGATCTAACTTAATGTTTAGGTAGATGTTAGTGGTAGTCAGAAGTTGGAGTGCGAACCCAACCTATTGATGATGACAGATTATCTTAAAATTGAATAATTCAAGTCTTTATAAGCTAGTCATCGAAATTGTCAGTGGTAGTAAGGGGGCAAGGTAAGATAAAATTCAATATCAAAGTGTTCCCCAGAGATTAACTCAATTTCTAGGTGAGATGAAATATTTTATAGCATCCCAGCAGTCCAGACAACGATAGTTAGAAACACTGAAAATTGCAGGATGTGTGAAAGTCATTCATAAGTGCTAGGTGATTGTGGATTTTATTTGCTATGAAATTGGAGAAGGGAGAATCTCATGGAGGTAATTTGATTTTTGCAGCAATTTCACCCTGAAGGCATTTGCTTATGTGGATGTGGGTAGGAGGCTGAGGCTCCAAACAAGAAAACTGTAAGTTGGCAATGAAGAGAGAAACCAACAGAGTTTTTACAGTAACAAAATTTGGGAACCTCAAGGATTGGACTAGTTTTTATCTCAGGACACTGCTTAATTCTGGTAAAGATTTCAGCCTAGACATAGGAAAACCTCTGATTTAAAGATGTGCAGAAATCACACAAGTAGAAGGATGACTTCTTTCCACTAGATAGAAAGAGTCCATTCTTTGAGCCTTTATGTAGTTTTTGTATATAAAGAATTTTAGGATATAAAATTACTAGATATGACAAGACAGTGAAATACGGTTTTTGAGATCAAGAAAACTGACAATATGAAGAAATTCACAGGTGAACCAAACCTGCATGTTAGCTACTTTGAATTTTAAAAACTGTGACATCTTGAAAGTGTGTAGAGGATAGAGAAAAATGAATAAAGTAACATGATTGCTAGAAATGTCAAATTATTAAAGTATAGTAGTTAAAAATATAATGTCTAAAGTTAATATCCCATTAAAATACTTTAAAAATGCAGTATAAAAATAGAAGAGATGTTCTTGGTCTAGAATCAGGCCAGTAGAAAGTACATTGTGAAGCAGTGATGGACATGGAGTGTTCTAAACAGAGAGGGAGGGAGAGAGACAAAAGCAAAGACATCACAGGTTCTAGGAATAGGACTACATATAGGAGAAGAGTGTGTGAAAAGTATAGAATGAGTACTTAAATGTTAATGGCCAGAAAGGTTTTCAGAATGGGAGGAATAAAGAGTCAACAAGCATAGTAAATGCCTGGCAGAGAAGTAGGAAACACCATGGCTAACCACATCATCGTAAACACACAGACTACTAAAGGCACAATGAACAAATACTAGATGGAAAGGAAGAAAGACTCATTTTCCTCTAAGAATAATTAAAAATAATCATTATATTGATTACAATATGTCAAAGATGCTTGTTGTAATTCCAGTGCTTTGTTTTCAATATATCCTTTTAACTAAAATTTAAGACTTGAAAAATGGAAGACTGACAAATTATAGATTAATCCAAATGCAGGGAAAGGGGAGAGAAAGAAGAGCAAAAAGTATGAGACAAATAGAAATCAAGTGTAATATTATAGTTGAAACACACACATGTACATATATATATAATTATGAGTTGCAATTGAACTAATTTATACGAGTACTAGACTGAGAATATCAGATTGGGTGCAGAAAAACATTTTCCAAAGAAAATGTGCTTTAAATATAATTGCATACACAGCTTTAGAGTAAATGGCGGGCGGGGGGTGATGATATGCAAATACAAACTGAAAAACAAAACCAAATAATCACATATTTCAAAGCTGTATCAAATCAAGGTGCACATGGAGTCTTTTCCTTGTATTAAAAAGCAAAAGCATGTGTGGGAGTGGATGTTCTTGTGTAGTCACTTCAATTACTCCTTAGGACATGTTCCTTGGGATGCCCACATGTCAGAATGTCTAGGATTGAGTTCTGCTCTGGCTTCTGACTCCAGCTTCCCAACACTGCAGACATTGGGAGGCAGAAGTGATGACTCAAGTAACTGGATTTCCTCCACCCAGGAAGAAGTTCTAGACTGAGGTCCCAACTCTCAGTTGAAGCCTGGCTGAGCACCTGTCATTGCAGCCATCTGGGAAGTTGAATGAACAGATGGAAGCCAGCCGGCACCGTGGCTCACTTGGTTAATCTTCCGCCTGCGGTGCCGGCATCCCATATGGGTGCCGGGTTGTAGTCCCGGTTGCCCCTCTTCCAGGCCAGCTCTCTGCTGTGGCCTGGGAAGGCAGTGGAGGATGGCCCAGGTCCTCAGTCCCCTGCACCCACATGGGAGACCAGGAAGAAGCTCCTGGCTTCAGATCAGATCAGTGTAGTTCTGACTGTAGTGGCCACTTGGGGAGTGAACCAACGGAAAAAGGAAGACCTTTCTCTCTGTCTCTCTCTCTCACTCTCTAACTCTGTCAAATAAATAAATAAAACAGATGGAAGCCCTCTCTCTCTCTCTCTCCCTCTCTCTCTCTCTCTTCTCCCCCCACCCCCCACCAAGTAAATAAATACTTTTAAGTGTAAAAGATGAAAATAAAGGAGAGAATAAGAAGAGGAGGAGGGAGGGTGGTAGTGTGAGCAGGAGGGATGGTAGGGTAAGAAGTATCACTATGTTCATAAATCTGTATATATGAAATGTCTTCATCTTGTACAATAAAAAATCGGAAAAATGGTACAGTTAACTTTACTTCTGGTAGGCAGCATATGTATTGCTCTGTAAAGGATGTTAAGGGGAGCATAATTTGGGCTTGAGTGGTACAGATAATTATCTGGATCTGTGCACTGGTTGTAAATTGTGAAAAATGTTGAACTTAGGCCCATTTTCTCAATATACATGTCACACTTCAGTACCAAATTAAAAATGAGAACATTGGTGTTCATTATACAAAGAATATTTTTAAAAAATATAAATAAGCACAGAACAAAGTATACCATGCCGCACTTGGTATGTGCATGACATATACAGAGTGGGCTCTAGCCTCTCAGGGGAGTTACATGAAGATACAAAAATCCAGACACCACAATTTTATGTCAGTTGCCAGAAATGGTGAGCTCTGTCGATATCATCATGGTTACTGTTGCTGCATCCAGATAGTTAAGGTAGCTGTCAAAGCTCCTCCACACACACACATTGTTTTAGGAAGATGGTATTCAGTCGTCAGCTCTTGATAGCAGCGGGTTCTCATTCAGAGTACTAGTGGGTGAGTCACAGCTCTACACTGGATCTTGAGAATCTCAGACCCATGGAGGGGGTCACAGGGAAAACATCCTCACACATGGGTGCTGGGGCTGGAAGGACTGCTTAGTGGTGACTCACAATCACACGTGTCCACAAAGGTCAACATCTTCATGTAGTTGTGCAAGGTGCGATTTTACGTTGGTTGTGCCAGGACAGCATTTCCCAGAGTTCTTTTTGCTATGTAGTTCTGGGTTATAATCCACGAAAACTGAGGATGAGCAAGATTTAGCAGGTGAACAGAAACTGCAATACTTGTGATTTTTGCTTAAAAGTGATGAGTGGACCCTAGAAATCATAAACAGTAACTATGAGGAACCAGTACCTTCCTATTGTCTTCTACCCTGGGTCTGGTAAGCAACGGAGTTCTCGAGTTTGCTATTCCTAACTTCTAGGCTTGCCAGAATTGCAGGTAAATCAATCGCATTACGGTGGATGAATACTCTATTACCAAGTCAAGCCACTATGTTCATTTAGAACTTGTTGATTTTTTTTTCTCATTGAAATAGTTTATAATTTGTTAAAACTAGTAACTTTGAATGGTTTAGAAATCATTTTTTTCTAAATCCAAATCATTTAGAAACAATAGAAATGACTTTATCATCTGTTAAAGGCACTGGGTTATTAACCTATCAATTTTCAAAAAAAAAATCAAATACTTGTTAATCTTAAAACAAGAATGAATAAGTGCAAAGCAGAATTCACATTTTTGCAAAGTGATTTTTAGGTAAATTTCATTGTGACAATATATTAAATGTAATAGCATTATTTTTGCTCCTTAAATAAGGAAATCATTTTTATATTTCAAATGAACAATATACAGAACATGAGAATAATGTCTGTTAATGAGTTGCTATCTCAATTACCAAAAAGCCCCACTCTATTAAGCTATTATTTATGTGATTGTATAAACAAGAACAGCCCTTTATGTTTTGTATTGTTTGACTGTGGTGTCATTCCTACATTCTGAAAATGTGGTCACAGAATGACATTTACCTGAGGGCAACAGTTCTATTCCATTTTGTGGCTAAAGCTTAGGTGTCAGAAGGTGAATATGAGAATCATAAAGCATTTCTCACCCCAAAGGAAGGTCAGATTTATGATCCAATGTAAATACTCAATCATTTGGAGATATCAAAAATGCATTCCTCATATATATATATATATATATATATATATATATACACACATATATATATATATACACATACATACCATTTTTAAACAAATAGAAACATAACAAAAGATTAAAGTGATTTGGTGTAGTTATATATTTTTTTTTGACATGTAGAGTTAGATAGTGAGAGAGACTAAGGTCTTCCTTCCGTTGGTTCACCCCCCAAATGGATGCTACGGCCTGTATGCTGTGCCGATCCTAAGCCAGAAGCCAGGTGCTTCCTCCTGGTCTCCCATGGGGTGCAGGGCCCAAGCATTTGGGCCATCCTCCACTGCACTCCTGGGCCACAGGAGAGAGCTGGAAGGAAAGAGGAGCAACCGGGACAGAATCCGGTGCCCAAACCGGGACGAGAACCCAGGGTGCCAGCGCTGCAAGCAGAGGATTAGCCTATTGAGCCGTGGTGCCAGCTGGTGCAGTTATATTTTAAGTATGACATCTGATTCTGGTAAAGAACATATAGGATTGATAACATTGGATATTTTCTTTTTTTAACTTTTATTTAATAAATATAAATTTCCAAAATACAGTTTAAGGATTACAATGGCTTCCCCCCCCCCATAACTTCCCTCCCATCCACAACCCTCCCCTCTCCCGCTCCCTCTCCCATTCCATTCACATCAAGATTCATTTTCCATTATCTTTATATACAGAAGATCAATTTAGTATATATTAAGTAAAGATTTCAACAGTTTGCACCCACACAGAAACACAAGGTATGTAGTACTGTTTGAATACTAGTTTAACCATTAATTCACATAGTACAAATATTAAGGACAGAGATCCTACATGGGGAGTAAGTACACAGTGACTCCTGTTGTTGATTTAACAATGAACATCTTGTTTCTGGCATCAGTAATCTCCCTAGGTTCTAGTCATGAGTTGCCAAGGCTATGGAAGCCTTTTGAGTTCGCTGACTTTGATCTTATTCTGACAGGGTCATAGTCAAAGTGGAAGTTCTCTCCTCCCTTCAGAGAAAGGTACCTCCTTCTTTGATGGCCTGTTCTTTCCACTGGGATCTCACTTGCAAAGATCTTTCATTTAGATCTTCTTCTTCTTCTTCTTTTTTTTTTCCAGAGTGTCTTGGCTTTCCATGCCTAAAATGCTCTCATGGGCTTTTCAGCCAGATCCAAATGACTTAAGGGCTGATTCTGAGGCCAGAGTGCTGTTTAGGACATCTGCCATTCTATGAGTCTGCTGTGTATCTCACTTCCCAGGTGGATTGTTCTCTCCTTCTTAAATCTATCAGTTAGTATTAGCAGACACTAGTCTTGTTTATGTGATCTCTTTGACTCTTAGACCTATCATTATGATCAATTATGAACGGCAATTTATCACTTGTGCTAGTGAGATGGCATTGGTACATGCCACCTTGATGGTATTGAATTGGAATCCTCTGGCACGTTTCTAACTCTACCATGTGGGACAAGTCAGATTGAGCATGTCCCAAACTGTACATCTCCTTCTTTTGGGACATGTACTCTATAGAACACTATACAGCAGTAAAAAACAATGAAATCCGGTCATTTACAACAAAATGGAGGAATCTGGAACATATCATGCTGAGTGAAATAAGCCAGTCCCAAAGGGACAAATATATGTTCTCCCTGATCGGTGCAGCTGACCGAGCACCAAAAAGGAAACCTATTAAAGTGAAATGGATATTACGGGAAACAGTGAGTTGATCAGCCCTTGTCCTGTCTGTTGATGAACAACTTAATACTTTATCCCTTTTAGTATTTTTTTTTTGTTCTGCTTAATACTATTGGTTGAACTCTGTAATTAACACACAATTATTCTTAGGTGTTTAACTGAAAAGTGATCTCTGTTAAATATAAGAGTGGAACATTGATATTTTCTAAAATGGTTATTTTTTTTTTTTGACATGCAGAGTGGACAGTGAGAGTGAGAGACAGAAAGGTCTTCCTTTTCCATTGGTTCACCCTCAATGGTCGCTACAGCCAGCCCGCTGTGGTCGGCCAGCGTGCTGTTCCGAAGCCAGGAGCCAGGTCCTTCCCCTGATCTCCCATGCAGATGCAGGGCCCAAGAACCTGGGCCATCCTCCACTGCACTCCTGGGCCACAGCAGAGAGCAAGACTGGAAGAGGAGCAACTGAGACAGAATCTGGTGCCCTGACCAGGACTAGAACCCAGGGTGCCAGTGCTGCAGGCCTAGGATTAGCCTATTGAGCCGCGGCACTGACCCTTTTTTGTTTGTTTTTATAAACAATCATTGTTTAAGTTTTCACACAAATGAAATATTGCCATTTAGTTTTATTAACTTCTTCAGTTCTACTTGAATGATACAATACCATAAGAAAGTATTGAATTATTGCTCCAAATACTGTGAAATTTATTTTGAAATTAGTTTGCACATTGAAATGGAATTTCACTTTGTTATAGTAAATATTTACTGAGTATCTAAGAAAGGCATTGTTAATGTATTGTGAACATTACAAATTTGAATAATACACTGAGATAACACATTTCTTTTCAATTGAAAAACAAAGCACAAATAGTTTCTTTCTGAGTTTCACATGGGCATCATTTTACAAAAACATATATGACTATTATTTTCTGTTTTCGAACAGACCTTGACTCCTCACTGCCTCCTAATCGCGCATGAATATCTACGTACGATTATCAAGTATCAAGTAGGTGTGCTTTTTTTTCTTGGCAAAAAAAAAAAAAAAAAAAGCAGATTCCATAAGGCTCATACTAATATTAAAAGAAGAAATTATATGTTTACTAAATCCTACCTCTGAAACACTGGAAAGAAAACAAGCTAAAATTTGACGGCAGAGATTTCCAAGATAAGTTTCTGATGTAGTGCCAATTGTAGGGAACTAGAGCCTCTTAGTTCTTGAAAGTGAGGTACAAACAACTAACACATGTTGTCCCTGGGGATTTAAAAATCCTGCACATCCCCTGGAATGCCAGAAGCACTGTTGTCTTATTGCACACTGTCCCCAGATGTTGTGTGTGGTATAAATTAGACAGACAGCTTATTGAATCTGCTTTTAGTCCATCTTCTAGAACACACAAGGCATCACTTTCAAGGTGTCACGTCAGAGGAATAAAATCAGACTAAACCAATATTTTTAAGTCTGACTAGATAAAAGATGGTTTGGGAAATTGCAAGTACAATGTTATTGGAATAGCTCAGCAAGATACATAGTGCATTGGAGGCAATCTCAAATTTAATTTTTAGATAAGTGTTTTATTTACATAAAATCATGTTTAATAGATACATATCACTGGTGAAAAATTTGGATTCAGTCATAAATCTATTCAGTCTAGGTTTTGGCCTTAATACCATCATTATATCCAAATCATGACATATGTAGATGTCTGAATTTTTGCTGAATCATGAAGCTAGAAGAGAAAAATGATCATGAGTTTGGAATAATTTACTCATCCTGTGTGCTTGGTGATTATTACAAATCAGGCCATATCTATACAAAGCTTAGAAGAAGATAATTTTAAAGTTATTCCTAGAAGAAATGGAACTTAGAAACTCACATATCCAGACATCACCAGTGACACTTCCACAGAGACCGAGATTGTAGGTAGAGAGAATTGAAAAGTACCAGAAGTAATGCAGTAGGGCCTCTAGCCTTTGATATTCAGGTAAATGAAAGAAAAACAATAGTTAGTTAAAATTAAAATGCATTTTAAAATACACTGTTCATTGTAGCTTAGCTTATATTACCTTTCAGAAAAACTCAGATATTGTAAAAATATTAAAAGAGGGATGTCCACAGATTTTTGAGATAGAAGAAAGGAATACAAAGCATCTTAAAAAATTACATTGTCAAAGAGTCAAAGGGATCACACAAACAAGACTAGTGTCTGTGAATACTAACTGATAGAATACAAAAGGGAGAGAACGATCTTACATGGGAAGTGGGATACACAGCAGACTCATAGAATGGCAGATGTCCTAAACAACACTCTGGCCTCAGAATCAGCCCTTAAGTCATTCGGATCTGGCTGAAGAGCCCATGAGAGTATTGTAGGCATGGAAAGCCAAGACACTCTGGAAAAAAAAAAAAAAACAACTAAATGAAAGATCTCTGCGAGTGAGACCCCAGTAGAAAGAATGGGGCCATCAAAGAAGGAGGTACCTTTCTCTGAAGGGAGGAGAGAACTTCCACTTCGACTATGACCCTGTCAGAATAAGATTGAAGGCAAACTCAAAAGGCTTCCATAGCCTTGGCAACTCATGACTAGCGCCTAGGGAGATTACTGATGCCAGAAACAAGAGTGTCAAATTGTTAAGTCAACAATAGGAGTCACTGTGTACTTACTCATCATGTGGGATCTCTGTCTTTAATGTATTGTCTAATGTGAATTAATGCTCTAACTAGTACTGAAACAGTATTTTACATTCTGTGTTTCTGTATGGGTGCAAACTGTTGAAATCTTTACTTAATGTATACTAAATTGATCTTCTGTATATAAAGATAATTGAAAATGAATCTTGATGTGAATGGAATGGGAGAGGGAGTGGGAGATGGGAGGGTTGTGGGTGGGAGGGAAGTTATGGGGGGGGGAGCCATTGTAATCCATAAACTATACTTTGGAAAATTATATTTACTAAATAAATGTTAAAAAATTACATTGTCTTTTGCCTCAGCACTTGGTATTTTAGGGAAGAACGTATGTTCAGAGAAAAGCCATCAGCAAATGAATCCAGTAGGTTTTGTGTTAAAATTTCAATGTGATTCTTAGAGTTCTAGCAAGGTGTAGAAAGAGTATTTCCTAATCTGAGGAAGCAGAGAGGTTACGCCTGGAGCAGTCTGATGACACCAACTGTCCCGGATTCTGTCAACTGTGGGGAAGAACAAGGTACCCGGAGAGGAGAATGAGGTGTCTCAGCTCCATGCTGAGTCAGCGTCGGGCTTCTTCCTTGTTTGTATAGGTAGATGCTGCTGGATGTATTTTTCTTTCTTAAAATTTACTAAAAACAAAGGATATTCAAAAGGAGCAGTGATGGCTCCTTTTCCCCTTTCAAGATGGTGCCTCTCCATCTGGCCCCTGGTGTGCCATTGTGTAGGGGATATCTGTTACTGCATAGTTAAGAGTTGAACTCCATTCTTGTCTGGGAAGCATAGCTACACCCCTCCTCCTCCTCGTGCTTTCCTGATCGTTTTTTACACTGTCAGTGATACCTCTTCATTGAGGTCATTCCATTTTTGACCGTACATTAAGAGAATACAGTTCACTGTAATTTGTGAAAAGGTTTGAATTCGGCTTGGTCTTCCAAAGTGAGTTTGCTCACCAGACTTCAGTGTAACTCCCTCTCTGTCTTATAGAATCTCTGCTTTTTCATGATCAGAAATGATCAAAAGATCGATTCTAAAGTTCAGATGTAATTTATGCCCCATTCAGACTGTGGGGATTTAGGGGTATTCTTGCTGAGTTATCTTTGTAGGATTCTGTTTCCCATCTTGAGTGCTAAGGTATGAGATCTACTCTACTGCCTAGTCTGTGAGAATATTTCTTTTCTAAAAGGATGCCTATATATAAACTCTACCAGTAACTGATCCTTTGATCTGTTGTTGCACTTGAAATCTACCAAGATTGTAATTTCTCCTTCAGGAACTCCTTTTAGAAGTCAGCAAAAATGACTAGACATGGACACAACAGTCTATACAGTGGCTATATCTGTGGTACGTGGTTTCTGAAAAAGAAAAAAAAAGCCCAGGATTTGTGGTGACTTTTTATTGTTTTTTGTTACTTATAGAATTTTGCTTTTCCACAGAAATGTCACTTTGTATGTTTCATGGAATTTATCTCCTATCAGTTGAGGTCACCCTGTTTTCTTATTTTATGTCTGCTAACGCAGCCCCTTTTTACCTTTCTTTGGAAGTGTCTGCTCAGAAATCTAAAAGTAGTAGACCCTCATGAACACAGCTACAACAGCCAGGGCTGGCTCAGGCTCAAACCAGGAGCTCAGAGATCCATTAGGATCTCCTACATGGGTGGCAGGGACCCAAGTACCTGGGCCATTTTCTACTGCTTTCCCAGACAAAATAGCAGAGAGCTGGATTGGAAGCAGAACAGCCAGGCCAAAAACCAGCACTCTGATATGGGATGCCAATGTTGGAGGAGGCACTTTATCTCACTGTGCCACTCCAGCCCCAGTATGCCATTAATTTCAAGAAAGAACAAACCATTCATGCTTCTAAAAGGCAAACTTAAATCTTTGCATTCTACCATAGTACTAGACTTTTCAAACAAGTCCACTATTTCTTCAGAATATACTTTGTTCAAAATATTCCTAACAATGTTTCTTCAGGCATATTGCTTACCAATGAGATTTGAATTTATTGTTGCCTGGCCCAATAGCAGATAGGATGTTTCTCTTTCAATACATCATCATTTTATATAATAAATTGATATATTTGATTTTATAAATTTCTTTGCTATTTTATGTAAATTATGTTGAGACTGAATTCTGTTTCAATGGGAAATATAATCTAATATTTTCATTCTGAGTTTAGTTTAGTCATTAACACCTATCTTTTTTGTTATTGTTTTTTTAAAGATTTTGTTTATTTGAAAAGCAGAGTTAGATAAAGTCTCTCTCTCTCACTCTCTCACTCTTTCACTCACACACACAGAGACAGAAGGGAGAGAGAGAGAGAGATTGAACTTCCATCTGCCAGTTCCCTCCCCAAATGACTGCAAGGGCCAGGGCTGGTCCAGAAGACAGCAGCTTCCCAGGGTCTCCCATGGGGCATGTGGCTGGCAGGCGCCCAGTCACCTGAGCCATCTTCTGCTTTTTCAGCCCATTAACATGGAGCTCTACCAGAGGTGTAGCAGTTGGAACTTGGACTGGCACCCATGTGGGATGCCAGCGTTGAAGGTAGTAGCTTTACTCAGCTATGCTACAACACCAGCCCTAACACCAGTATCTTGACATATGTGTACTTGTTAAACTGGGTAACTTCTACAGAATTTCTGATTCACTAATGTACTAAGTTATATACTTTTCCTAAGGAAATCAAATTCATTTTGAATGTCGATAGACTAAAATAGATGCAATGAAGAAAATAATTGATCATTACACAGAAGACCATTTGAACTTGTTTTCCATTGTTGATTTGAAAGACCAAGAAAAAGAAAGAGAAGCAGAGGGTGGGTAAAGAAACAGGGAGAGAGGGGGGGGGGGGAAGAGAAATATTTTCAATCTGCTGGTTCATCCCCAAACTGGTTTCAATAGGCAAGTATGGGCTAGGCTGAAACCAGGAGCCAGGAACTCCATCCTGGCCCTCTATATATGTGATAGGGGCCCAATCACTTGGGTCATCTTTGACTGCTTTCCCAGATACATTAAAAGGAACCTGAATTGGAAGCAGAGCAGCTGATGCTTGAAGTAGCAACTCTGATATGGGATGCCCATGTTGCAAAGAGCAGCATAACAACCTTGGCTCCTGAGCCTTTTGCTTTTGAAAACATATACATGAGATACTTACAGCTGAGGGAGAAAGTCATACAACAAAATTCAGAGTGCCTTACGTGTTTGAAATGATTAAATAAGCAAATGATATGTTCTAAAAATACTTTGATACAAAATGAAAATGATCACCTCAAAGACATATTGAACATTGCTAGCTTTGAATAAATATGTCCAAAGTTTCTTTTTTTTAAATGATGGGAAATGCTTCCTTTGGGATAAAGGGAAACAAATGGACCAGTTGATCTATTTGTAGCCAACTATAAAGTGGCTGGACTGGGTGCAGAAATTGGAGAATACAATACTGTAAGTTCTTAGCTAACTAAACAAGATGTCCAAGGGGTTTGACATTGTGTGGTGAGAGTACACAAAGTTATAACGGGCATAATGCCTAAAATTTGAAAAAAAAATTCAGAATAAATGATTTCAGGAATAGCAATGCTAGTTGACTGATTAGAGTTGGGCTGATCTGAAGCCAGGAGGCAGGAGTTTGTCCCAGGCCTCCCACTTGGGTTCAGGGGCCCAAGGACTTAGGGTCATCTTCTCATGCTTCCTCAGGCCGTAACAGAGAGCTGGATGGGACGTGGAATAGCCTGGGCTCAAACTGACACCCATATGGGATACCGGCACTGCAGGCGGTGGCTTGACTCACTAAAGCACGAGCCAACCCCGCATGAAGCTTTTTGAGAGTGTACTACTCTTGTGGCAGGTTACACTTTGTCCTGCTGGGATTTGAACCTGAATACAAAACGAGAATTAAAGGGGTGTGTCAGGGATTGCTCCTGAAGCGTGTAGCGCCAGGGCCTTGGAGGCACATGCAGAGATCATTGTCATTAAGGGACACCAACATCCTATCTCAGGATGGGACTCAGGGTTTGGTTTTGATAAGGCTTGTCTCTGTGACTACAGCTAAAACAGGATGATTCTGGGAAGATTTACAAGGTCTTTTGTCATTAATGAGGAAACTGAGCAAGAAATTTCAACACCTAAGTTTTTTTTTTTTTTCTTTCATTATTTTAACCGACACAATTAGGAGCAACCAGAAGAAATGATTACTTTGCTTAATATCTAATATCTAACAGCTAATATTGCAAATAAATAATATCTTAATATCTAATATCTAACATCTAATATTGCAAATAAATGGAACCTCAGATTTCAGACATGTTTGATTAGGAGTTCCTCTGATATTTTTGTGTATGTGTGTGTCTCTAGTGTCATTATACCTACCACTACAAGAACTCCTTTATCATTTGGAATGGTTACTAGTGCCTTTAAAGGTAATCACATTATAGAATCAATACTACAAAGCCTACAGTTTTCAGCAATGGTGTTCTGTGGTAATGGGTAAAGCTGCCATCTGCCACTCTAGCATCCAACATGGGCACTGGTTCAAGTCCCAGCTGCTCCACTTCTGATCTAGCTCCTGCTAATGAGCCTGGGAAAGCAGCCCCTGCACCTAAGTGGGAAAACTGGAAGAAGCTCCTGGCTCTTGGCTCCTGGCCCTGGCTCCTAGCTCCTGGCTCCTGGCTTCAGCCTAGGCCACTGAGGCCATTGGGAGAACAGACGAGCAAATGGTTGATCTCTGACTCTGTCTCTCCCTGTCTACGTTACTCTGCCTTTCAAATAATAAAAATAAATGTTTTTTAAGGTTATTATTATTTTTTAACTTTTATTTAATGCATATAAATTTCCAAAGCACAGCTTATGGATTGCAATGACTTTCCCCCCCATAACTTCCCTCCCACCCTCAACCCTCCCCTTTCCAGCTCCCTCTCCCCTTCCATTCACATCAAGATTCATTTTCAATTCTCTTTATATACAGAAGAACAATTTAGTATATATTAAGTAAAGAGTTCAACAATTTGCACCCACATAGAAACACAAAGTGAAAAATACTGTTTGAGTACTGGTTATAGCATTAAATCACAATGTACAGCACATTAAGGACAGAGATCCCACATGAGGAGTAAGTGCACAGTGACTCCTGTTGTTGACTTAACAAATTGACACTCTTGTTTATGGCGTCAGTAATCACCCTAGGCTCTTGTCATGAGTTGCCAAGGCTATGGAAGCCTTTTGAGTTCACTGACTCCAATCTTATTTAGACAAAGTCATAGTCACAGTGGAAATTCTCTCTTCCCTTCAGAGAAAGGTACCTCCTTCTTTGATGACCTGTTCTTTCCACTGGGATCTCACTTGCAGAGATCTTTCATTTAGGTCTTTTTTTTGCCAGACTGTCTTGGCTTTCCATGCCTGAAATACTCTCATGGGCTTTTCAGCTGGATCCAAATGCCTTAAGGGCTGATTCTGAGGCCAGAGTGCTGTTTAGGACATTCACCATTCTATGAATCTGCTGTGTATTCCGCTTTCCATGTTGGAGAGTTCTCTCCCGTTTTTGTTCTGTGAGTTAGTATTTTCCAACACTAGTCTTGTTTATGTGATCCTTTTGGCTCTTAGTCCTATCATTATGATCAATTGTGAACAGAAATTGATCAAATGGACTAGTGAGATGGCATTGGTACATGCAACCTTGTTGGGATTGAATTGGAATCCCCTGGCACATTTCTAACTCTACCATTTGGGGCAAGTCAGCTTGAGCATGTCCCAAATTGTACATCTCTTCCCTCTCTTATTCCCACTCTTATATTTAACAGGGATCACTTTTCAGTTAAGTTTCAACACTTAAGAATAACTGTGTATTAATTACAGAATTAAACCAATAGTACTAAGTAGAACAAACAAAAAAATACTAGAAGAGATAACGTATTAAGTTGTTCATCCACAGTCAGGGCAAGGGCTGATCAAGTCACTGTTTCTCATATTGTCCATTTCACTTTAACAGGTTCCCCTTTGGTGCTCAGTTGTCACTGATCAGGGAGAACATATGATATTTGTCCCTTTGGGATTGGCTTATTTCACTCAGCATGATGTTTTCCAGATTCTTCCATTTTCTTGCAAATGACTGAATTTCATTTTTTTTTCCTGCTGTATAGTACTCTGTAGAGTACATATCCCATAATTTCTTTATCCATTCTAGTGTTGATGGGCATTTGGGTTGGTTCCAGGTCTTAGCTATTGTGAATTGAGCAGCGATAAACATTAAGGTGCAGACCGCTTTTTGTTTGCCAATTTAATTTCCTTTGGGTAAATTCCAAGGAGTGGGATGGCTGGGTTGTATGGTAGGGTTATGTTCAGGTTTCTGAGGAATCTCCAGACTGACTTCCATAGTGGCTTAACCAGTTTGCATTCCCACCAACAGTGGGTTAGTGTCCCTTTTTCCCCACATCCTCTCCAGTATCTGTTGTTGGTAGATTTCTGAATGTGAGCCATTCTAACCGGGGTGAGGTGAAACATCATTGTGGTTTTGATTTGCATTTCTCTGATTGCTACTGATCTTGAAAATTTTTTCATGTGTCTGTTGGCCATTTGGATTTCCTCTTTGGAAAAGTGTCTACTGAGGTCCTTGATCCATCTCTTAAGTGGGTTGTTTGTTTTGATGTTGTGGAGTTTCTTGATTTCTTTGTAGATTCTGGTTATTAATCCTTTATCTATAGCATAGTTTTCAAATATTTTTCCCATTCTGTCGGTTGCCTCTACACTCGTCTGACTGTTTCTTTTGCAGTACAGAAACTTCTAAATTTGATGCAATCACAATAGTTAATTTTGGCTTTGACTGCCTGCGCCTCTAGGGTCTTTTCCAGGAAGTCTTTCCTGGTACCCATATCTTGCAGGGTTTCTCCAATGTTCTCTAATAATTTGATGGTGCCGGGTCATAGATTTAGGTCTTTAATCCATGCTGAGTGGATTTTTATGTAAGGTGTAAGGCAGGGGTCTTGCTTCATGCTTCTGCACGTGGAAATCCAATTTTCCCAGCACCATTTATTGAATAGACTGTCCTTGTTCCAGGAATTGGTTTTCGATCCTTGATCAAATATAAGATGGCTATAGATGTTTGGGTTGATTTCTGGTGTTTCTATTTTGTTCCATTGGTCTATCCATCCATTTATGTACCAGTACCATGCTGTTTTGATAACAACTGCCCCGTAGTATGTCTTGAAATCTGGTATTGTGATGCCTCTGGCTTTGTTTTTGTTGTACAAGATAGCTTTAGCTATGCGAGGTCTCCTGCGTCTCCATATGAATTTCAGCATCATATTTTCTAGATCTGAGAAGAATGTTTTTGATATTTTGATTGGTATCGCATTAAGTCTATAAATTGCTTTTGGAAGAAGGGACATTTTGATGATGTTTATTCTTCCAATCCATGAGCAGAGGAGATTTTTCTATTTTTTGGTATCCTCTTCTTTTTCTTTCTTTAATGTTTTGTAATTCTCATCATAGAGATCTTTAATGTCCTTGGTTTAGTTTATTCCAAGGTATTTGATTGTTTTTTGTAGCTATTGTGAATGGGATTGTTCTTAGAAGTTCTTTCTCAGTCATGGCACTGCCTTTGTGTACAAAGGCTGTTGATTTTTGTGCATTGATTTTATATCCTGCTACTTTGCCAAACTCTTCGATGAGTTCCAATAGTCTCTTAGTAGAGTTCTTTGGGTCCCCTAAATAAAGAATCATGTCGTCTGCAAAGAGGGATAGTTTGACTTCTTCCTTCCCAATTTGTATCCCTTTAATTTATTTTTCTTGCCTGATGGCTCTGGCTAAAACTTCGAGAACTATATTGAACAGCAGTGGTGAGAATGGGCATCCCTGTCTGGTACCAGATCTCAGCGGAAATGCTTCCAACTTTTCCCCATTCAATAGGATGCTGGCCATGGGTTTTTCATAAATTGCTTTGATTATATTGAGGAATCTTCCTTCTATACCCATTTTGCTTAGGGTTTTCATCATGAAAGAGTATTGAATTTTATTGAATGCTTTCTCTGCATCTATTGAGAGAATCATATGGTTGTTCTTCTGCAGTTTGTTAATGTGGTGTATCACATTGATTGATTTGTGAACATTGAACCATCCTGCATACCAGGGATAAATCCCACTTGGTCTGGGTGGATGAACTTTCTGATGTGTTGTTGCATTCTATTGGCCAGAATTTTATTGAGTATTTTTGCATCTATGTTCATCAGGGATATTGGTCTGTAATTCTCTTTCTCTGCTGCATCTTTTTCAGGTTGAGGAATTAAGGTGATGCTGGCTTCATAGAAAGAATTTGGGAGGATTCCCTCTTTTTAGATTGTTCTGAATAGTTTGAGAAGAATTGGAGTTAGGTCTTCTTTAAATGTCTGGTAGAATTCAGCAGTGAATCCATTGGTCCTGGGCTTTTCTTTGTTGGGAGGTCCTTTATTACTGTTTCAATTTCTGTGTCAGTTATGGGTCTGTTTAGGTTTTCTATGTCTTCCTGGCTCAATTTAGGTAGGTTGTATGTGTCCAGAAATCTATCCATTTCTGATAGATTTCCCTGTTTGCTGGCATACAACTCTTTGTAGTAATTTCTGATGATTCTTTTTATTTCTGTGGTGTCTTTTGTTACATTTCCTTTTTCATCTCTGATTTTATTGATGTGGGTCTTTTCTTTTTTTAGTTAGTTGGGCCAATGGGGTGTCAATTTTATTCATTTTTTCAAAGAACCAGCTCTTCGCTTGGCTGATTTTTTGTACTGTTTTTTGGATTCAATCCTGTTGATTTCTTCTCTGATTTTAATTATTTCTCTTCTACTACTAGATTTGGGTCTGCTTTGCTGCAGTTTTTCTATATCCTTGATATGTGTTGAAAGCTCATTTATTTGGTGCCTTTCCAATTTCTTGATTTAGGAACCTATTGCTATAAACTTTCCTCTCAACTCTGCTTTTGCCATATCCCATAAGTTTTGATATGTTGTGTTGTTATCCTCATTTACTTCCAGAATGTTTTTGATTCATCTTTTGATTTCTTCTATGACCCATTGTTCATTCAGGAGCATGTTGTTCAGTCTCCATGTGTTTGCATACTCTCTAGGGATTCCTGAGTTGCTAATTTCCACCTTCATTCTGCTGTGGTCTGAGAAGCTGCATGGTATGATTTAAAAAAAAAAACCCTACAATTTGCTATTCAGTAAATTTATCTTTAAGAAATATTGTTTAGAGTATTTGGAAACAATTCTTAACAATGTTTAAAAATATTGTCAGGGCACATCCATGCTAGTTAAGTTACAACCTGAAAAGAACCAGTTAGGGATATATTTGAAAGACATTTTTTATAACCTGGCATATTTAATAGGGAGGAAGATGGGCCAGGTTATCAAGAACAGGCTGCCATTCTTGTGAGTGGGATTAATATGCTGGGAAGAGGGGGACTTTTTTTTTTTCCTTAGCAAACTCTTGACCCTGGTTATAAGGCCTTTCAGTTGACAAAATTACAAACATTCATGTGCTTCCGGATAATGTTCCTTACTTAACGTAATGTCTGTGTTTTCATCACAGCTACAGAATGGCTTCAAGAGCAACATATAGATTAGAATTTAACAGAATCACGGAAGATTGTAGTTTAGCCATGTTGACACATCAAAAGAACACCATATATATTTAACAAGGGACAACATTCATGTTAGGGATCTATTTAGGAGTTCCTGATTTAAATAGGATACAAATTGGCATTACTCGACTTAAAATGTTTCACGTGCACACTTAATTTGGAGCTGGAACGGTATCTTCAAGTTTATATTGGTTTTCAAATATGTTTTGAAACGTGAAAGGAAGATTCCAACTGATACTACTATAAAAAAGGCCTTATTTCTGAGTCAACCTGGGGGGTGACGTTTCCAAATCTGAAAGAACTCTCTATTGGAAAAAGGTAGAGGATACGGGAAAAGCAGAACAACCACCAAATTAAGTAAAACTATAACCCAAACCACACTCCTAATAACAGACTGTGGCTCTTTTTACTCCCTGAACAATAACTGTGTGTGGTTTTATTTTTCTTGTTTCCATCTTACAACCTGCTGCTTTCCCAAGTCAATATAGATTTTTAGACTGATGATCCAGAAGGAATATATGGGGTGAAGCTTCCCATTGCTATAAAAGACATCCATTTTAGGCAATTCTGTGATTTTGAAAATAAAGAAAATCATTATGTTTTGTTCCAATATGCCATTTGAGCCCTTGGGAGAGACTATTGGTGTTTCATTGTCAACTACGAATTAAGTGTGTGATGACACTGCACACGGGTATCAAGTTGGTTTCAGCAAAAAGCCAGGATGCTGTCTGAAAGGCTCAGTGTTTGCAGTACCTCTGACCATCATCCACAAAACTTCTTTCATTGTTGACTGTAGCAGATGTTGGTAAGAGCAACATAAAGGACTCATGTGAGACTCCTTTTTCAAAAGTAAAATATTTAGCTTAAAATTAAACTAAGCAAAAATAATGTATATTACTATGAAGTTTATATATTATATAAACTTACACACAAAATGCATGTTTATGTATATGTGTAAGTACATATACATATAGAAACACAATACTAAAATGTATTCAAATGGAGATTTGGATTGGAATTTCCTAAAGGCGTTATTTCTACACTTAAAATTCAAATGCATATTCTAATTCCATCAAGCAATAGGGAAAAATTAAAAAAAAATTACCTAACAAATGAGGTGAAAAATAAAAGACCAAGTGAAGTATCTTCATGATGAAGAATGGTAATGATAGACTAACCAGGCAGTTGAGGTAGTCAAAATTAATTAGAATTAACATCTTGAAAAACCCATTTGATTTTCTTAAAATGTGTTAATAAAACATAATGCAACAATTACAGAATACTAATAAGGATTTAACAATATTGTCCAATTTGAAGCAAGTGTATTTCCATTTATTTTTAAATGCTTATTTATATTTTTGTATTTGAAGGCTAGAACAAAAGAGAAAGATTCTCCATTTGCTGTTTCACTCCCCAGATGCTTAAAACACTGGGGCTGGGCATGGCCGAACCAGAACGCAGGAACTTCGTGTTGACCTCCTGCATGGTGGCAGGAACTCAAGCACCAGAGCCATCATCTGTTTTCTTCTAGGATTCATATTAGGAGGAAAATGAAGAGTAAGCAAAAGCGGATTCAAACCCAGGCAGTGTAATACGGCATATGAGCGTTCCAAGCAGTAGCTTAACCCACTGTGCAATAATAGACACTCCAAAGTTACTTTACCTTGACAAAAATGTTACAGGAATACTTAAAGGAAATGGCAGGTTAGGCCCCAGACAACTTCAATGTAGTAAATATTGATACAGTGGTTCACAAAAAATTTTGGCTTCTTGATGCATGTGAAAGTTACGTTTATACTATTACACTGTAGTCTGTTATGTATACAATGGCATTATGTAGGAAAATAAAATACACATATTAAATGATACTTTATTGCTAAGAAATGCTAATGGTCATCTTAGCTCAAAAAAAAACCATTTTTTTCTGTTTGAAAACTAGAAGATAGAATTTTTGTTTTCACTATAAAGAAATGTCAAATGATGAAAAGGATAAATATATTTACCCTGATCAATATTGAACAATGTATACAGAAAATGAAACATCACATATTTACCCTAGATGAATGTACATTTTTTATGGATCTGTTAATTTTTTAAAAAAGGTAATTAAACTCATGAGAAGGGTAGAAAAGTTCAAAGTTAAGTAATGAACAATGATAACAAATATATATGAAATAATAAAATGAGAAACCGTTAGTGGAATCATTTGTTTAGAAAAGATCAGCAACAGATGTTAAAACCATGGTTTAAAAATTGCTGGGAAACAGGTCACACAGCAGACTCATAGAATGACAAATGCCCTAAACAGCACTCTGGCCTCAGAATCAGCCCTTAAGGCATTTGGATCCAGCTGAAAAGCCCATGAGAGCATTTCAGGCATGGAAAGTCAAGACACTGTGGCAAAAAATGATCTTCTGGAAATATCTCTGAGTGAGATCTCGGTGGAAATAACAGACCATCAAAGAAGGAGGTACCTTTCTCTGAAGGGAGGAGAGAACTTCCACTTTGATTTTGGCTCTGTCTAAATAATGTCAGAGTTTGTGAACTCAGGAGGCTTCCTTAGCCTTGGCAGCTCATAACAAGAACCTTGGGTGATTACTGATATCACTCTTATTTAGAGTGTCAATTGTTAAATCAACAACAGGAGTCACTGAGCACTTGTTCCCCATGTAGGACCTCTGTCCTTAATGTGTTGTACTATGAGAATTGACAGTAAAACCAGTCTTCAAGTAGCACTTCATATTTTGGGTGCAAACTGTTCAACTTTATACTAAGTAAATATTTTATCTTCTGTATATAAAGATAATTAAAAATGAATCTTAGTGAAGAATGGGGCGGATAAGGACTAGGAGATGGGCAGTTTGGGAGTGGGAGGGCGGGTATGGGGGGAAGAACTGATATAATCCAAAAATAGAACTTAGGAAATTTATATTAAATAAAAGCTTTCTATAAAAATTGCTGGGAGACATGATACTCATAATTTCAAAATAGTACCTCATATATTACTTAGTAATTACAAAGGGAAAATGAACTTTTCTAGGAGATATCTTCCACTTTGACTTTTACAAAAATCAGGCTTCGCATCACCAGTAGAAGTACAGCATGGGATTTCATAGCTATTGCTGTGATACAGAGTACTTAGTATCAAGTGTATGCCATTGTGTCAGAATCATTGAACCCAAATCATATCCAAGGAATAGCAAGTCGAATTCATATGTAGAGTGTTCTTAGGGAAAACTGGTCTGGCTCCATCTAAATATTTTGTGCCATGAAAAATGAGGAGAAATCAGGACAATGATAAGCGTATTTTGGATATTGAGAGATTAAAGAGGCATAACATCTGTATGCATTGTGTGAATGCTTACTGGTTTCTTAAAAGGAAATACAGCAGAAAACTGAGGAAAAGTGGTGGACTCTGTTGTGTGCTGTTAAAAATAAGCATTGATATGCTTGGGTGCAGTCATAATGATGTGTTTGAATAAATGAATGTCCTTATTATTTGCAAAAGCTTAATTATTTAGACAAAAAATTTTATGATATTTGCAAATCAATCTGGCATAGTTGGTCCAAAAATTTACTTATGTGTCTACGTAGACAGTTGATTTTCTCAATTCTGATAATTAGTCTGCAATATACAGGGAAGGAAGTGTGGGACAGGTATTATCAATCTTTGTCTCCAGGAATCTTTGTGATGGTATATCTGTTTATACCATTAGTCAGAACTTCCCCTTCCACCCTCATGCCTACAAGGAAGACTGGTATGATAGGAGTTATTCCTGTATTTGGTAAAAATAAATGTAAAAATTCTGTCACTGTGATTGAAGACAGAATAGGTATTGAAAATCAGCTAGTTACCTTTGCCTCCTAGTTATCACGAGAATAAGAAAAAGAGAATGCAGATCCCTTGATAAAAAGCACAGAACTTAATAATGCCTATATGTCATATCTTCGTCCACATTGCTCATTTATGAGCAGATAAAATTCTTGTTTCTTTGTTAGATCTGAGGCTCTGCTTTTAGAAAAGTTCAGGTGATAAGTACACTGCAATATTTTTTTAAATGACATGTTGATCCCACAGAAACATTTTTAAATGATTTAGCTTTTTTTGTGCCACATAGAAATGAAGTTTAGCACAGTGATGGAAAGTGACATACATAGGAGGACAGAAGTGCATTGGTAAGGACATGGGAACTGGGAACAGATTCTGTCCAGTGTCTCTAATGGAAAGAGTTGAGAAAGATGACACAAGGACCTGCTACAAACCAGGTTAAAATTCTGGATTAGTATATGAAAGTAAGAGAGGTCTCAGGAAGGAGAGAGAGAGGGGGGCTGTGGAAGAGAACAAGGTTGGGGAGAAGGGCAGAGGGAGAGACAGACGGAAAGAATGTCAACACCAACATATGGGAGAAATGTTCAAAATATGCTTTGAATAATAGCAATAACAATATAGTTCTGATGGTTCTGTATAACGAGACTCAGTAAATTTTTAAATACTCAAAACTGGAAATGCCTTTTTAAAAAATTGTAATATAAATAGGACAGGTGTTATGCTTTCTGTAGGTACAGTTCCAAGAAGACAACCAGAATTCTCTCACTGCCATCTTCTACTGCTCTCCCAGGCCATAGCAGAGACCTGAATCTGAAGTGCAGCAGACAGGACTTGAACCAGCACCCAACTGGGGTGCAGGCACTGCAGGTGGTGCCTTTACCCACTACACCACAGTGCCAGCTGTCGCCATTGAATTCTCCACAATGTTGCAGTGGGTTCGTTTCTGAGAGGAGCAGCGTGGTGGGAGCAAGAGGTGCGGAGTCACCACACAGACCCTGGGAGTCGGGTGAAAGCAGGCTTGAGGCGAGCAGCCCGCAGACTCGTTTATTACAGTTGGTAGAACATCTTATATAGCCAAGACCAGCCAATCTGGTCAAGGGGTGGTCTATGCCCCAACCAATCACAGCCTGTTGCCAGGCAGTTTCCAGAGCCATCCAATCACAGCCTGTTGCCAGGCAGTTTCAGATCCATCCAATCACAGCCTGTTGCCAGGCAGTTTCAGATCCATCCAATCACAGCCTGTTGCCAGGCAGGCTCCGTTGCCAGGTGGGTTTAAAAGCCATTCCTGACACTGACACTCACTTGCCAGTGGCCACTTGGCATGGCCTTCTCATTCCATCACAGCCAGCCCCTCTATTTTGGTTTTGATTGCCTGTGTTTCTGTTGTTTCTGTGTTTTTTCCAAGAAGTCTTTACTTATGCCAATGCCTTGGAGAATTTTCCCAATGTTCTCCTGTAGTAACTTGATAGTATTATGGCATAGACTTAGCTCCTTTATGCATTTTGTGTTGACTTTTATATAAGGCACAAAATGGGTTACTTGTTTGATAATTCTGCACATGGAAAAAAATTTTTGCCAGCACCATTTAATGAAGATGCTGTCCTTTATCCAGGAATTGATTTTAATTCCTTCATTGAAAATTATTTGATTGTAGATGTGTGGATTAATTTCTTGGGGTTATATTCTAATATATATATATATATATATATATATATATATTTAAATACATCACTTTATTATCATGGTTGTACAATGTTTTTTTTTTTTACTTTTATTTAATGAACATAAATTTCCAGTGTACAGCTTATGGATTACAATGGCTTCCCCCTCCCATAACTTCCCTCCCACCCACAACCCTCCCCTCTCCCGCTCCCTCTCACCTTCCATTCACATCAAGATTCATTTTCAATTCTCTTTATATACAGAAGATCAATTTAGTATAAAGATTTCAAAACTTTGCACCCACATAGAAACACAAAGTGAAAGATACTGTTTGAGTGCTAGTTATAACATTAAATCAAAAAGTACAGCACATTAAGGACAGGGATCCCACATGAGGAGCAAGTGCACAGTGGCTCCTGTTGTTGACCCAACAAATTGACACTCTAGTTTATGGTGCCAGTAACCACTCTAGGCTGTCGTCATGAGTTGCCAAGGCTATGGAAGCCTTCCAAGTTTGCCGACTCTGCTCATATTTAGACAAGGTCATAAAAGAAAGAGTGAGGATAGTAAGCAATGATCCTAAGAGTGGCATTTACCAGGTTTGAACAATTATACAGCATTAAGTGGGGAAGAGGACCATCAGTACACACATGTTGGGAGTAGAGCCATTGGTGGTAGAGTAGAGGTTATGATTACAAAGGAATGAGGCCCAAGTGTGCTAGACAGGGTCTAGAACAAAGGACAGAGTCATCATTAGATGTGCTAAGAAAGGTGTTGTCTAAGCTACAATTAAGTTTTCTGATTGAGAGGCAAATAGAACCTGATAGAAGGGGCTTGATAATAATCTGGTGGGCTTTAGGCCTTGTAAGTTAAGAGGCCCAGATCTATCTATCTCTTCACATGGGGTATATCCTAAGGGAGGTGGGAACCTCCTAGGGGAAGGCACTCTGCTGACTTTCATTACTTGGCTGGCCTGGGAGGAGAGCTGGCCAGGTCAAGGCAGGAGGCATCTCTAACAAGAAATTTACAGTTCTGCCTGCAATGTTGCTGACCTTACGTGACCATACCCTCAGATGCAGTGGTCACTTTGGAAGTAGGGCTGAGTGAAGGGCTCTTCAGCTTAGAGCCAGTAAGATCTCTGGCTCTGACCTGGGCATCCTTCGACTCCAGGGCAGGTCCATTTCCAGTGATCCAACTCTTGGCAGAGCTGCCAGGGCTCTTCACAAGCTGACTTCTGCTGAAGCCCAGGCTTACCACATTGAAAGCCACTGCAGTGGACTGGCCTGTTGGGTCTCCTTGAGGGCAGATCACTGTACAGATCAACCATTAATAGGCCTGCCACCCATTGCTTCTGATGCCTAGCTTTCCTTTCCTCCTGGTTTGTGTTAAAGCAGACCAGAGGATGCAAGTCAAGGGAGTGGCCAAGTCCCATCTCTAATCTTCGGTGGCCTGAACTACAAGTCTATAGTCACAGGCATGTTCTGTAGTAGTTTTTCTAAGGTAGACAATGCCCATGAGAAAAATTATATTCTCACTTTAAAACTTTCTTTCCCTTTGGTCTGGAAGGGAGGTTTTTTCTACTTACTGTATACTTCGCTGATGGCGAAGTGAATCTAGCTATGAGATTATTATTTAAGTTCTTATTTTGGCTATGCTATTACAGAAAAATGTTAGCCATCTCTTTTATAAGGTCTAAAGATTACATTGTGCGTCCTACAGATTCCTTCATAATAGAATTAGTTTCCTACCTTGAAGAGAATAGAGAAATGAAAGAACAAGTTGGGCTTAGAATAGAGAAATGAGGGAGCAAGTCCTAGATCGCTTGCTGACAATAGCAATATCACATGAATACTTAGCAAACAGTTTCAACCATTAGATAACAACTTAAGAAAACATTTACCAGAAGGTCCAATGCCTTCTATAAATTTTAAGAATCATGTATTTGAAAACACTTCTTAAATATCTAACATGGTGTAGTTTGTTTAACCAGTAGACTTAAGCACAACCATATAAAATGCTTTTAGTTTCTTTCTACCAACCAGTTTAAAACATAGGATACACAGATTCAGGTCACACAAATTAAAATGTATCTTTGATTGATTTTAGCAGCTTAAATTTATGGAGAATCTTATCTATAAGCCAATTAAAATAAAACTTTTAATAAAATTTTCCCATGTGGACATACAATATGTACACACATATAGCATAGCATGATAGACCAATATAGCAATTTTAATAATAGCTTTTAAAATCTTTAACTCTTTTTGTAGATTGCCAATTGATTTGAATTGCTTTTTCTTTTTAGTAACCTCAGTTAACCATACTTTCTCTCAGTTGGTACTGTTAATACATTATTGGCTTCATCTATTTACAGAGCCGTCCCAAAGTACTGAATACAATAGAAGTGGCTAGAAAAAGTCATAGGAACCTATTGGAGGACAGCTAAACACAGAACCAACAATGTTTTAGTTTTATGAGCAGCAAATCATATATAACTGTGGATGACAAAAGACTTTAAGTCGCCATGTTTAAAATTATAAACTCATCAGCCAACAAGAGGCACTTGCTTACTTCACAGTATTTTTAATAGCACCTGTAGGATTTTACAAGTATTTAACCCTTTAGGCTTCTGGGGCTTTCTCATTAAGATAACTATCATGTCTAGTAACACAAGATCATTAGACTTTTTAATTCTCAAACATTTGTATTAATAGCATTTTCCATTATAGAAACTTAAAATTCGGTACCACGTCACATCTTGACAGTACTTCTAATATGATCCAAATAGCCTGATTAGTTGGTGTCTCTATAAGATGAGAGACATAGGTCCTTCGATTTTTTCAGTTGGGCCCAAACTGGAAAAACCAAAGTCCAAGATTTACTGGAAATTTTAGAGTCCAGATTGTTTGAAACTTTGATTTGTTGAATGCCTGTCAAGAATGCCAAGAAGGCTCAAAATCCAAAATATCTGGTTGAAATAAGATTCCTTAAAATCATGACATAACATAGACCAAATTTGATCATTGTTACAAGGTGATTATTCAAATCTTTGAAAAGAAGCACATATTTAAATAACCCATAGCTCTTAATAAAAATTCAGCTGTTTTTGAACAATTAGAATTTAACAGACATCAAGAGAACATAATAGATTACTTTAACACATTGCTTTAACAGAGCATCAGAGTTTAATTCTATGTCAAAGAGAAATTGAGCTTCCTGTGATCTTTTGCTGTGAGGTTTCCTTCCTTTACCTTGTTTCATATTGGTGACCATGTTTCTGTGTTTCTGTGTATAACACATCTTTAAGCATCTTTTGCAGGGCAGGATGAGTGGCAACAAATTCTTCCAGTTTCTGTTTGCTATGAAAAGTCTTAATTTCACCTTCATTCACAAATGAGAGCTTTGCAGGATATAATATTCTGGGCTGGCAGTTTTTCTCTCTTAGTACCTGGGCTATGTCTCGCCATTCCCTCCTAGCTGGTAGGTTTCTGATGAGAAGTCAGCTGTGAGTCTAATTGGAGATCCTCTGAGAGTAATCTGGCGTTTCTCTCTTGCACATTTTAGAATCTTTTCTTTATGTTTCACTGTGGTTAGTTTAATTACTGCGTGTCGTGGTGAGGATCTCTTTTGGTCATGTTTACTAGGGGTTCTATAAGCTTCCTGTACTAAGATGCCTCTGTCCTTCTCCAAACCTGGGAAATTTCTCTAGTATCTCACTGAAAATGCCTTCTAATCCTTTCTCCCTCTCCATGCCTTCAGGAACTCCCAGAACCCGAATGTTAGGTTTTTTAATAGTATCCTGTAGATTCCCGACAATATTTTTTAGATTTCTAATTTCCTCTTCTTTTCTTTGGTTTGCCTGTTTCCTTTCCTGTTCTCTGTCTTCTAAGTCTGATATTCTCTCTTCTGCTTCTATCTCATCATCTTCATAATCTTGAATTGGGGTGTCTTTCTTTTTTGGGGGCGTCATAGTGTCTTCCTTGTTCTTGTTAGCTTGGTTTTTGCGTTTGTTGTTTGGCATGTTGGAGATATTTGGTTTCTTCACTGTGGTGTTTTTTCTGTTACACTATGGCTCTATATTAAGTGGACTGTCTGCTTTCGGTGGAGCCTTAGAGGCTTGAGATGAGTGTGGACTGAGAGCTGTGTTTGGTTCCTCAGGGTTGAGGGTGTGTCAAAGATGACACTCCCAGGTTAGGTGTGGTAAATCTCTCTCTCTTTCTTTCTTTTTTTTTTTTTTTTTGATTCAAAAGGGAAGTAATTCCGCACAGCTGAATGTAATTGGAGGTAGTTAGCAGGCGAATGATATACCTACAGGAGCCAGAGATCAGAAGCTCTTTCCCAAGGACCACATAGGGAATCTCTGCTGCCCTCAGTGTGGGCTCCAATTCTCCTGCAGTCTCCCACTGGGTTGCCAAGTTAGATCCTAATCTCCTGTTATTTCACCCCTCCCCCCAGAGTCAGGTTTTTCTGCTAGGCTCAGGGCTGGTGCAGACCTGAGGTCACCCTGCTTATGACGTATGTCCAAAATGGCGCCTGCTCTTTGTCTTGCTCGTCTTTGAGGGGTGAGTGGAGAGAGAGAAACTCCTGTCCGTAGTGGTCACTTTTTTTTTCTCTCTCTCTCTCTTCTAGTTAGCCTGGTGAACTTTTCCCCACAGAGTTCCAAGCCTCGTTCCCTCTAGTCTCCTCTTTCTGCTTGCCCGCTGGTGTCTCGGGCTATTGAGGTTCGGCTCACCTCGCGTTCCAGCGCTGGTGTGTTGATTCTGCCGCTGGTGTCCTGAACTTGGGCTCCCAGGCTCTCCACGCAGGTCCACTGTGAATCACTAGTTCCGGAAGAGTTTCCTCTGCTGTTTCTTCCCCTACTCGTCCTTGACCCTGCAGTATCTCCACTTTTATTAACCTATGTCTTCGTGAACTATCAGTGTACTCCCTTCCTATTCTGCCATCTTGCTCATGTGGTTTATATTCTATTATATTGACCTACATTTTGATTTATTTTGCTAGTATGACACTGTTTTGATTTTAACTGCCCTATAGAATGTCTTTCAATACAACATTGTGATGCCTCCAACTTTTGCTTTTGTTTTGTTCAAGTTTGCTTTAGCTCCTCTGGGTCTCCTGTATTTTCACAAGAATTTTAGAATAGTTTTTATTCTAGATCAAAGAATAATGTCATTGCTATTTTGATTGAGATTACATATAATATGTCAGTTGCTTTTGTTTGTATGTACATTTTGATATTAATTCTTCCAATCCACAAACATGAATGTATTTTCCATTTTTTTTTGTATTATATTTCTTTCTTTAATGTTTCATAATTTTCATCATAGAGACCTTTCAACTCTATGGTTAAATTTATTCCAAGATATTTAGTTTTTTGTAGCTTTTGTGAATGGGATTGATCTTGGAATTTATTTTTTCACCTTGGCATTGTCTGTATTTATAAGTACTATAGATTTTTGTGTGTTAATTTTATATCCTGCAACATTACCAAATTTTTATGAGTTGCAACGACCTTAGTGGATTCTTTCGATTGCCCTATATGTAGAATCATGTAATCTATAAATAGGAATAATTTGACTTCCTTCTTTCCGATTTGTATGCCTTTGATTCTTCTTTACTAGTGGCTCTGGCTAAAGTTTCCAGGGCTCTATTGATTAGCAGTGGATAAAGTTGGTATCCTTATTTGGTTCTGGGTCTTAGTGGAAATACTTCCAACTTTTCCCCATTCAATAGGAGGCTGGCTGTGGATTTGTCATAATTGCCTTGATTGTGTTGAGCAATGTTCTTTCAAAACCCAATTTTCTTAGAGTTTTGATCATCAAAGGGTGTTGTGTTTTATCAAATGCTTTATCTGTATCTATTGAGATAATCACGTTATTTATTCTTTAGTTTGTTAATATTATGTATCACAGTTACTGATCTATGTATGTTGAACCATTCTTACATACCACGGATAAACGCTAGTTGGCCTGGGTAAATGATCTTTCTGTAGTGTTGTTGGATTTGATTACTCGGTGTTTTGAGGATGATTTTTGCATCTATGTTCATCAGTGATATTGCTCTATAGTTCTCTTTGTTGTATTTTTCTGGTTTTGTAATTAAGGTGATGTTGGCCTCATAGAAGGATTTTGAGAGGATTCCCACCATTTCAATAGCTTTGAAAAATTGGAATTAGTTTTTCTTAAGTTTGGTAGACTTCAGCAATGAAGCCATTTGTTCCTGGGCTTTTCTTTGTTGGGAGGGTCTTTATTGTCTTATCACTGATTGAATCTGTGCTTTATTATTGGTTTGTTTAGGTGTTCTGTGTCTTCATGACTGAAGTTTGGTAGATTATGCGTGTCCAAGAATCTATCCATTTCTTGATGATTTTCAAATTTGTTCTATTTGCTGTTTGTAATGATTTTGATTATTATTTTATTTTTGTGGTATCAATAGTTACATCTCCTTTTCCATTTCTGATTTTATTAATTTGGGCCCTTTCACTTTTTATTAGTTGTGCCAATGGTGTATCAATTTTGCTTATTTTCAAAAAAAAAATCAGCTTTTTGTTTCAGTGATTTATTTTGACCTTTTTTGGTTTCAACTTTATTTCTTTTTAAAGATTGATTTATTTATTGAAAAGTCAGGGTTAGACATAGAGATAGAAGAGGCAGAGAGAGAGAGAGAGATCTTCCCTCCTATGGTTTACTCCTCAATTGGTCACAACGGCCAGAACTGTGCAGATCTGAAGCCAGGAGCCAGAATCTTCTTCCGGGTCTCCCATGCGGGTGCAGGGGCCCAAGGACTTGGGCCATCTTCCACTGCTTTCTTAGGCCATAGCAGAGAGCTGTATGGGAAGTGGAGCAGGTGGAACTAGAACCTGCACCAATATGGGATACAGACGCTTCAGGCTAGAGTGTTAACCCACTGAACCACAGTGCCGGCCACCAACCTTATTTCTTTAATTATTTCATTCCTCCTACCAATTTGGGGTTTGGCTTACTGTGTTTGAGATACATTGATAGCTTTTTTTTTAAAGATTTTCCAATCTCATGATGTAGGTACTAATTGCTGTTAGAGTCTCTCTCTGTCTCTCTCTCTCTCTCTCTTTTTACAAGCAGAGTTAGACAGTGAGAGAGAGAGAGAGAGAGAGAGAGAGAGAGAGAGAGAGAGATCTTCCTTCCATGTGCTGCGTTGATCTGAAGCCAGGAGCCAGGTGCTTCTCCTGGTCTCCCATGCGGGTGCAGGCGCCCAAGTATTTGGGCCATCCTCCACTGAACCCCCGGGCCACAGCAGAGAGCTGGACTGGAAGAGGAGCAACTGGGACAGAATCCAGCGCCCCAACCGGGACTAGAACCTGGGCCCCATATGTGATGCCGATGCCGCAGGTGGAGGATTAGCCAAGTGAGCCACAGCACCGGCCTATTAATGTCTCTCTTAACACTGATATGCTGTACTCTGCAAGTTTTGATATGTTCTGCTGTCAATTGCATTCATTTTCAGCATTTTTTATTTCGCTTTTGATTTTTTCTGTGATCCACTATTTATTTTTGAGCATTTCTTTCAGTTTTTTATAGAAAACTTTTATTTAATAAATATAACATTCAAAAGTACAATTTTTAGATTATAACAGTTTTTCCCCTCACAACCACCCTCCCACCCACAAACCATTGCGGCTCCTACTGCCTCTACCATCTGATTCTTCATTAAGATTCATTTCTAATTGTCTTTATATACAGAACATCAGCTTAGTATATACTAAGTAAAGATTTCTTTTTTTTTAACTTTTATTTAATAAATATAAATTTTGAAAGTACAGCTTTTGGATTACACTGGCTTCCCCACCCCATAACTTCCCTCCCACCCACAACCCTCCCATCTCCAAATCCTTCTCCCATCCCATTCACATCAAGATTCATTTTCCATTATCTTTATATACAGAAGATCAATTTAGTATATATTAAGTAAAGATTTCAACAGTTTGCACCCACACAGAAACACAAGGTATGTAGTACTGTTTGAATACTAGTTTAACCATTAATTCACATAGTACAAATATTAAGGAAGAGATCCTACATGGGGAGTAAGTGCACAGTGACTCCTGTTGTTGATTTAAAAATTGACACTCTTTGTGGACACTGGTCTTATTTTTGTGATCCCATTGACACATAATCCTATCTTTATGATCAATGATGAACATAAACTGATAACTTTAACTGGTAATATGGCATTGTACAAGCCAATTTAAAGTGATTTGCGGTGCCATGGCACATCTCTAGTTCTACCATTGGGGTAAGTTGAGTGAGCGTGTGCAAACTATACATTTCCTCCCTCTCTTATTGCCACTAAATATTTAGCAAGGCTCAATTTCCAGTTAAATTTAAACACCTAAGAATAAATATATGTTCATTAAAAAGTTCAACCAATGGTATTAAGTAGAAAAAGAAAATACTGAAAAAAAATGAATAGTAAGCTGTTCCTTGACAGGACAAGGGTTGATCAAGTCATTGTTTCTCATGGTGTCCATTTCACTTCTACAGGTTTCCTTATAGGTGCTCAGTTAGTTGTCACCGATCAGGGAGAACATAAGATATTTGTCCGTTTGGGAATGGTTTATTTCACTCAGCATGATGTTTTCCAGATTCCTCCATTTTGTTACAAATGACCAGATTTCATCTTTTTTTACTGCTATATAGTATTCAATAGAGAACATACCCAATAATTTCTTTATCCAGTCTTCTGTTGATGGGCATTTAGGTTGATTCCAGGTCTTAGCTGTTGTGAATTGAGCTGCAATAAACATGAAGGTGAAGATAGCTCTCTTATTTTCCAATTTAATTTCCCTTGGGTAAATTCAAAGGAGTGGGATGGCTGGGTTGTATGGTAGGGCTATGTTTAGGTTTCTGAGGAATCTCCAAACTGTCTTCCATAGTGGCTTTACCAGTTTGCATTCCCACCAACAGTGGATTAGTGTGACTTTTTCCCCCACATCCTTGCCAGCATCTACTGTTGGTAGATTTCTGTATCTAAGCCATTCTAACCAGGGTGAAGTGAAACCTCACTGTGGTTTTAATTTACATTTCCCTGATGGCTAGTGATCCTGAACAATTTTCATGTCTCTGTTGGCCATTCAGATTTCTTCTTTTGAAAAATGTCAATTGAGTTCCTTGGTCCACCTCTTAAGTTGGTTGCTTGCTTTGTTGTCATGGAATTTTTTGATCTCTTTGTAGATTCTGGTTATTAATCATTTTTCAGTTACATAATTGGCAAATATTATTTCTCATTATGCCGGCTGCCTCTTCACTTTCCTGATACTTTCTTTTGCAGTACATAAACTTCTCAATTTGATGTAATCACAACTGTTAATTTTGGCTTTGAATGCTTGTGCCTTTGAGGTCTTTTTCAAGAAGTATTTGCCTGTGCCTATATCTTGTAGGGTTCCTCCAGTGTTCTGTAATAATTTGACATTGTTGGGTCATAGATTCAGATCTTTCATCCACGTTGAGTGGATTTTTGTGTAAGTTGTAAGGTAGGGGGTCTTGCTTCATGCTTCTGCATGTGGAAATCCAGTTTTCCCAGCACCATTTATTGAATAGACTGTCCTTGCTCCAGGAATTGCTTTTAGCTCCTTGATCAAATATAAGTTGCTTGTAGATGTTTGGATTGATTTCTGGTGTTTCTATTCTGTTATTTTGACAATCCATCTGTTTCTGTCCCTGTTCCATGCTTTTTTCATTATAATTGCCCTGTAATATGTCTTAAAATCTGGTATTGTTGTACTTTCTGCTCTGTTTTTATTGTACAAGATTGCTTTAGCTATTCGAGGTCTCCTGCTTCTCCATATGAATGTCAGCATCATTTTTTATAGATCTGAAAAGAATGTCTTGAGTATCTTGATTGGTATCGCATTGAATGTATAAATTGCTTTTGGGAGAATGGACATTTTGATGATATTGATTCTTCCAATCCATGAGCATGGAAGATTTCTCCATTTTTTGGTATCCTCTTCTATTTCTTTCTTTAAGGTTTTGTAATTTTCATCGTAGAGATCTTTAATGTCCTTGGTTAAGTTTATTCTAAGGTATTTGATTGTTTTTGTAGCTATTGTGAATGGGTTGATCTTAGAAGTTCTTCCTCAACCGTGGCATTGCCTGTGTATACAAAGGCTGTTGATTTTTGTGCATTGATTTTATATCCTGCTACTTTGCCAAACTCTTCGATGAGTTCCAGTAGTCTCTTAGTAGAGTTCTTTGGGTCCCCTAAATAAAGAATCATGTCGTCTGCAAAGAGGGATAGCTTGAGTTCTTCCTTCCCAATTTGTATCCCTTTAATTTATTTTTCTTCCCTGATGGCTCTGGCTAAAACTTCGATAACTATATTGAACAGCAGTGGTGAGAATGGGCATCCCTGTCTGGTACCAGATCTCAGTGGAAATGCTTCCAACTTTTCCCCATTCAATAGGATGCTGGCCATGGGTTTTTCATAAATTGCTTTGATTATATTGAGGAATCTTCCTTCTATACCCATTTTGCTTAGGGTTTTCATCATGAAAGAGTATTGAATTTTATTGAATGCTTTCTCTGCATCTATTGAGAGAATCATATGGTTGTTCTTCTGCAGTTTGTTAATGTGGTGTATCACATTGATTGATTTGTGAACATTGAACCATCCTGCATACCAGGGATAAATCCCACTTGGTCTGGGTGGATGAACTTTCTGATGTGTTGTTGCATTCTATTGGCCAGAATTTTATTGAGTATTTTTGCATCTATGTTCATCAGGGATATTGGTCTGTAATTCTCTTTCTCTGCTGCATCTTTTTCAGGTTGAGGAATTAAGGTGATGCTGGCTTCATAGAAAGAATTTGGGAGGATTCCCTCTTTTTAGATTGTTCTGAATAGTTTGAGAAGAATTGGAGTTAGGTCTTCTTTAAATGTCTGGTAGAATTCAGCAGTGAATCCATCTGGTTCTGGGCTTTTCTGTGTTGGAATGCCTTTATTACTTATTCAGTTTTTGACTAGGTTACGTGTCAGTTTAGTTTTTCTATGTCTTCATAGTTCAATTTTGGTAGGTTTTATGTGTCCAGGAATCTATCCATTTCTGCTAGGCTTCCCAGTTTGTTGGCATACAACTCTTTGTAGTAATTTCTGATGACTCTTTATTTCTGTGGTGTCTGTTGTTATGTTTCCTTTTTCATTTTTTTGATTTGTTTCTTCTCTCTCCTTTTTTTAGTTAGTTGGGCTAATGGGGTGTCAATTTTGTTTATTTTTTCAAAAAAAACAGTTATTCATTTTTGCTGAGCTTTTGTAGTGTTTTTGGATTCAATCCTGTTGATTTCTCTAATTTTAATTCTTTCTCTTCTACTTATTTTGGGTTTGGTTTGCTGTAGTTTTTCTAGATCCTTGAGATGCATTGATAGCTAATTTATTTGGTGCCCTTTCAATTTATTGATGTATGCACCAATTGCTATAAACTTTTCCCTAAATACTGCTTTTGCTGAATCCTAGATGTTTTGGTATGTTGTGGTGTTATCTTCATCTTCTTCCAGAATGTATTTGATTTCTCTTTTGATTTCTTCTGTGACCCACTATTCATTCAGGAACATGTTGTTTAATCTCCATTTGTTTGCATACTCTCTAGGGATTCCTGAGTTGCTAATTTAACCTTCATTCCATTGTGGTCTGAGAAGATGCAAGGTATGATTTCAATTATTTTGAATTTGCTGAGACTTGCTTTATGGCCTAGTATGTGGTCAATCCTAGAGAAAGTTCCATGCAATGCTGAGAAGAATGTGTATTCTTCAAGTGTAGGATGAACAGTTCTGTAGATATCTGTTAGATCCATTTGGGTTATAGTGTCGATTAAATCTGCTGTTTCCTTGTTGATTTTCTGTCTGGTTGGTCTGTCTATTGCTGAAAGTGGAGTACTGAAGTCCCCCATTACTAGTGTATTGGAGTCTAAGTCTTCCTTTAAGTCCCTTAACATATCTTTTAAATAGCTCAGTGCCCTGTAATTAGGTGCATATACATTTATAATAGTTACATTTGCCTGTTGTATTGATCCCTTAATCATTATATAGTGCCCCTCTTTGTCTCTCCTAACAGTTTTTGTGTTAAAGTTTATTTTGTCTGATATTAAGATGGCTATGCCAGCTCTTTTTTTGGTTTCTGTTGGCATGGAATACTTTTCCCAACCTTTCACTTTCAGTCTGCATGTTCCTTTGTTGGAAAGATGTGTTTCTTGTAAGCAGAAAATAGATGGGTTTTGTTTTTTAAACCATTCAGCTAGTCTGTGTCTTTTAACTGGAGAGTTGAGTTCATTTATATTCAATGTGACTATTGATAAGTAGTGACTTTTCCCTGCCATTTTCCCAAAGATATTTCTAATATATGCTTTAAACTTCCTATGGTCTTTGACTGGGAGATTTTCTTCCTTTACCTTCTTTCATAATGATGACCGTGTTTCTGTGTTTCTGTATGTAACACATCTTTAAGCATCTTTTGCAGGGCTGGAAGAGTGGTGATAAATTCTTTCAATTTCTCTTTGCTATGAAAGGTCTTTATTTCACCTTCATTCACAAATGAGAGCTTTGCAAGATATAATATTCTGGGATGGCTGTTTTTTTTTTTCTCTTAGTACTTGGGCTATATCTCACCATTGCCTCCTAGTCTGTAGGGTTTCTGATGAAAAGTCTCCTGTGAGTCTCATTGGAGATTCTCAGAGGGTAATCTGGTGTTTCTCTCTTGCACATTTTAGGATCTTTTCTTTATGTTTCACTGTGGTGAGTTTGATTACAATGTGCTGTGGCAAGGATCTTTTCTGATCATGTCTTTTTGGGGTTCTGTTTGCTTCCTATACTTGGATGTCTCTTTCCTTCTCCCAACCCGGGAAGTTTCCTCTAGTATCTCACTAAAAAAGCCTTCTAATTCTTTCTATCTCTCCATGCCTTCAGGAATTCCTAGAAACCAAATGTTGGTCTTTTTTATTAGTATCCTGTAGATTCCCAACAATATTTTTTAGATTTCTAATTTCCTCTTCTTTTCTTTGGTTTGATTGTGTACTTCCCTATGCTCTGTCTTGTAGTCTGATATTCTCTCTTCTGCCTCACTGATTGTTTTTAAAGGTCTTAACTGCATTTTTTATTTATTCTATTGAATTCTCCATTTCATTTTGATTCCTCCTTAAGATTTCATTTTCATGAGAGATTTTCTTTCATGCCCTGCATGGATTTCAGTAGCTTGTGTGCTTGTTTTTGATAACTTCTAAGTATTGTTATCATCAATTTTTGGAGTTCCATTTCTTGCATTTCTTCTATCTCATTGTCTTCATAATCTTTTATTGAAGTGCCATGTTCTTTTGGGAGCGTCATGTTGTCTTCCTTATTCTTGTTTCTTGGAGTGTTGGGTTTGTTGTTCGGCATTTGTGGAGATACTCGTTGGTTGTTTCTCTTTTGTTCTTTACTGCTGTGGCAGCTTTTCATTGTTCTATGACTCTGTAGATAAGTGGACTGTCTGCTTTCAGTGAATCTCTAGAGGCTTGTGGTGGGTGTGGCCAAGAGAGCTCTGTAGAGCTTGTCAGGGTTAAGGGAATGCCTAAGGTTACAAACCCAGGTTTGGCATGATAAATCTTTCTCTCTCTCTCTCTCTTTTTTTTATCAGAAAGGAAGTAATTCCCCTCAGCTGAGCTCTTCTCCTCGATGGAGTCCAGTGCCTGAGCCCTAGCCCCAGTGGGTAGAATATTCTTCTGCTTTGTCCCAAGAACCACACAAAGGATATGTGCAGTCCTCAGTGTAAGTTCAGATTCCCCTGTAATGTCTCTCACCAGGTAACCAGGGGTTCCAGAGCTTGTGACATCCCCGGCCGAGACTACTCAAAGTCTCTAGTTTCTCTGCTTGGCTGATTGCTGAGTGCAGACACGAGCTGGTGCAGCTGTTAACTATGTCCTAAATGGCACCCACTCTCTCGGTTTGTATGCCTTTGTAGGTGATTGGAGAGAGAGAATTTTGTGTGTACCATGCCTTTTATGTTTTCTCTCCTCTAGTTAGGCTGGCGTACTTTCCCCCATGGGGCTTCAAGCCACATTCCCTCTAGGCTCTTCCTGCCACTTTTCCACCAGTGTCTCGGGCTACTGAGGTCTTGTCCCATCTCATTTTCCAGCGCTGGTGTGGAGGCTCTCGGCAGCTGGGCTCCCGAGCCGTGGGTGTGAGCACCCTCCACATAGGTTCACTGCATCCCTCTTACTACGGAAGAGTTTCCTCTGCCATTTTTTCCCTGACTCTTCCCAGAGACTACACTGTCTCCACTTTTGTTAAACTGTCTTCTCCTGGACTAGATCAGAAAGCTCTCTCCCTATTCTGCCATCTTTTAATGTATACCACATTTTTTCAATCTCTATGTGTTTTCATATTTCCTAGAGTTTTCAAATTCTTAATTTTCAGCTTCATTCCACTGTGGTCAGAGAAGATACATGGTATGATTTCAATTTTTTAAAATTTTCTGAAACTTGCTTTATGGCCTAACAAATGGTCTGTCTTAGAGTAAGGTCCATGCACTGATGGGAAAAACATGTGTTGAGCAACTATGGGATTGAATTTCTGCAGAGATCAAGTATGTCAATTGGTCTATTGTATAGATTAGCTCTGTTGTTTCTTTGTTGATTATTTGTTCAGTTAATTTGTACATTGATGAAGAGTATGGGTTTTGAAGTCCCCCATTTTTATTGTATCGGTGTCTCTGTCTCCCTTGAGATCCATTAACGTTTGCTTTAAATAGCCGGTTACCCTGACACTGGGTGCATGCTCATTTGATAGTCACATTTTCCTGTTGAATAATCCCTTAATCATTGTAGAATTACTGTCTATCTTAATAGGTTTTGTGCTAAACTCTATTGTGTCTGATATTAAGATGGCTACACCTGCTTATTTTTGCTTCCTGTTAGCATGCGATACTATTTTCCATCCTTTTACTTTGAGTCTGTTTTGTATCTTTGCTGGTGAGATGTGTTTCTTGTGGGCAGCAAATAGGTAATGTTTTTTAATCTATTCAGCCAGCCTGTATCTTTTAACCATAGAATTTTGGCTATTTACATTCAATGTGATTATTTATAAGTAAGGATTTGTACTACCATTTTCTCATAAATATTCCTATAATTTGTTTTGGATTTCCTTTGTGCTTTTTCTAGAGTCTTTGCCTTCACATTCTTTCATAATGATGACTATCATTGTCTGTTTCTGTGAATAGCACATCCTTAAGAATCATTTGGAAGGATGGACACACACCAACATCTTTCAAATCTTTCAATTTTTGTTTATTTTGGATGGTCTTTTTTCCACTTTCACTTATAAATGAGAACTTTTCTGGGTACAATATTCCCAGTTGATAGTTTCTTTTTCCTTGGCCTTGGACAACATCTCTTGGACTTTATCTCCTGTCATGTAAGGTTTTCGATGACAAATCAGCTGTGATTCTAACTGGTACTCCTCTGAAGGTAATCTGATGTTTCTCTTCGGTGCATTTTAGAATCTTTTCTGGTTATTTTACTCTTGAAAGTTTGCTTATGATATATCATGGTGAATATCTTTTCTAATCATGCCTATTAGGAGTTCTATGGATTTCCTGCACTTGGATGTCCCTTTCTTTCTCAAATTTAAGGAAGCTATTATTTCACTGAAAAGGCCTTCTAATCCATTCTCCTTTTCCATGCCTTCAAGAACTCTTAAGACATGTATGTTTGGTCATTTTATAGTATTATTAAACCTTGAAAATTATCTCTAGGTTTTCTAATTTTTCCTTATTTCTTTTACTTGTATGAGATTTCCAAGGATTTGTCTTCTAGCTAAAATATTCTTTGTTTTACCTTACAAAGTCTTTTGTTGAGACTTTCCACCATATATTATATTTGACATATTGAATTCTTCATTTCTAATATTTCAGATTGATTTTTCTTTCGTATCTCTATCTCTTGGCAATGTTTTAAATCCATATTGTGTATAGATTTCCTTTTTAAAAATATTTGAGGGCAGAGTTACAGAGGAAAAGATGAAGTCAGAGGTTTTCCATCTGCTGGTTCACTACCCAGGTGGCTGGAATTACCAGAGCTCGGCTGATCTAAAACCAGGAGCCAAGAGCTTCCTGGTTTCCCACATAGGTGCAGGAACCTGAACACTTGGGCCATTCTCTACTCTTATTAAAGTGCTGCTGTGTTCCTTTTGCAGAGTCATATTCCTTGTTCTTGCTTCTTGTATTTCTGTGTTTATTTTTAGGCAGAAAAAAATTAAGTGGAAGCACTTGGTTTTCTCCTCTGATGGCTTTTATCTTTGTACTGTGCTTCTGTGGCTTAGTGGAATGTCTACTCCTTCAACAGATATCAAGAGGAATGTGCTGTGTGAGGCCAGAGAGCTCTGGTCAGTGCTAAAAGATAGGGTGAGAGTCCAGGTGTCACACAAGTTAGCGTGTAGATCTCCTTTACTATCAGCTGGAGGATAATATGGTCACGTCTGGTTGAATAATCACAGCCTCACCTCCTTCCTTCCAAGAGGATCAATGCCTGCAATTTACCCACAGTGCCTACAAACCCCACCCATGCAGACACATGAACAAAACAAAGGATCTGGGCTGGTGCTGTGGCTCAACAGGCTAATCCTCTGCCTTGCGGCGCCGGCACACCGGGTTCTAGTCCCTGTTGGGGCATCGGATTCTATCCTGGTTGCCCCTCTTCCAGGCCAGCTCTCTGCTATGGCCCGGGAGTGCAGTGGAGGATGGCCCAAGTCCTTGGGCCCTGCACCCGCATGGGAAACCAGGAGAAGCACCTGGCTCCTGCCATCGGATCAGCGCAGTGCACCGGACGCAGTGGCCATTGGAGGGTGAACCAACGGCAAAAAGGAAGACCTTTCTCTCTGTCTCTCTCTCTCACTATCCACTCTGCCTGTCAAAAAAAAAAATAAATAAAGAAAGAAAGAAAGAAAAAAAGGATCTGTGCAGTCCCCGGTGTGAGCATGGAACACTCTGCAATGAGCCACTCCAGGCACTCAGGGAGCTCTGAGCCTTGAAGCCAGACACAGCCACTGCTCAGAGACCCAGTTACACTCACGTCTTATCATGTAATCACTCCCTGTGAGTCAGAGCCTGCCCTGTGCATGGAGAGAGCCAAGGCATTTCCAGACCCAGCTAGATCCTGGGGCTGATGATAGGCTTGGGAGTACTCATAGTACTCAGTGGGTGCCCAGCCCCCTGCCATCACTCAAGGCCAGACTCAAAGTAAGTGGGGAATATGGATCTATCCCTATATGTAATCCCCTAGTCATGTGCTGGAGAGTCACTGTAGCCTCTACTGTCATTACAATGGCACTTTGTCCCTGCTGGTCATCGGGCATCCTTGTTGAGGGATGGCGTGAGAGAAACGTGCTTTTCTTTCACAGGGTTGTTTAGGAACCCTGCCCCGACTAGGGCTCCAGGGTGGCTCAGCGTCCGTATGGTCTGTAAGGTTCTAGTTCAGGAAGTGTCAGTAGCAGCGGGCTGCTGCAGTCTGCACTCACTTTGCTCTCAGCAGCTTGCGTCTTCTCCAGTGCCCTAACGTTGGCCCCTAATTGAAAATGTATCTGATGCATCAAACTATAATTTTCAACATTAATTCATGACATGGTTTTATCATTGCTCAATTCATGATTTACTTAAAAAATTTGAGTGTGTGTACGTATATGTAAATATACATATATATATATATATATAATTAAAACATAAAGAATAAAATACTGATATAGGTCTTTTCCTTCTTAGTGACATATTCCTACTCCACTGTCCTACCTTCCACCATCCAAGATACTCATGGTTTTAACTCTTCAGTATTATGCTTACTAGAAATTTAGTTTGACCCATTTCCAAGTATTCCTCTTACATGCACAATTTAATATTAGCTATTTTGACTTTATAAACATAGTATCAAACTGCATGCATTCCTTTGGAATTTTTTTAAGCAAACATAGTCACATGTTCCCTATATCATTATATATAGCTATAGTTAATCAGTTCCAAGCATTTTATAGCATTTCATTGTTTTAATATCCCACATTTTTTAACAGATTCTCCTTTTGATGAGTATGTGATTGCTATTCTAAACGGTGTTGGTATTGAATTTTATCCTAGAATACATTTATATTTTTATGTTCTTAGAAATAAAATTTAATATTAGCAAATTAAATGTAAAAATTAATAAGATGGTGCAAAAATACATCTAATAGACTTATTTATATATGTGCAAGAGTTACAGAGGGAGAGAAGGAGAGATATCTTCCATTCATTGTTTCACTCTCCAGATGTCTGCAATGGTCAGGGCTGAGCCAGACCAAAGCAAGAAGCCCGGAGCTTCCTCCAGATCTCTCCACATGGGCAGCAAGGGCTCATTGCTTGAGTCATCTTTGATGATTTCTCAGACCATTAGCAGGGAGCTGTATGGGAAATGAAACATCCTGGACATGAACTGACCCCCACGTGGGCTGCTGGTGTCACAGGAGGCAGCTCTGTCTGCTATGCTACACTCTGGACCAAAATAGTGCACAATTATTTTTAAAGGCTGTGAAATCTGACTGTACATCGTATCAACAACAGTTGGTAGATTGTGATGAACTGTACACTTTGAACTACATGAAACTTTTCCTTTTAAGCTTTTATTTATTTAAGAGTCAGAGTTACAGAGAGGGACAGACAAACAGGTCTTGCATGTGTTGGTTCTCTCCACACGGCCACAATAGCCAAAGCTGGGCCAGTCCAAAGCTCGGAGCCAGGGGCTTCTTCTGGGTCTTCCATGCAGCTGCAGAGACCCAAACACTTGTGCCATCTGCTACTGCTTTCCAAGGCCATAGCAGAGAGCTGATGCCCATACAGGATGCCAGCACCACAGGTGGAGGCTTAGCCTACTACACCAGAGTGCAGGTCCCCAGTCACGTTTCTTGGTTTGCTTTGAAAGGTGTGTAAAATTGAATCTCATGCTGGTTTCAGTTTACCTTTATTTGATTATAAATTTGATCAGTTTCATTGATTGTATAGCATCATATGTTGGGTGCTTTCTCATGTCAGCTTCATACTGATCTGTAGAAATTATTTTTGGTTGGTTATGTTTGCTTCTAATAGCTTCCTCTAATTTTCAATCTGTATTGTCAATTTCTGGAAAGAATGTTTGATGTAGAGTCTTCTGCATTTTACTGTATCTCATTTGTCAATCTTTTGGTTTATAAACGACAATTTTTTTCTTATTTAAGAAATGCTTCATTTTGCCCATGCTCAGAAGTTGAGCAATTGTAGTTTTGCCAAATATTTTAAAATATTGGATTTGATGTTCAACCTTACAACACTGATTTAATTTTGGCTACTGATATAAGAAAGAAACCCAGTTACATTTATTTTTTGGCAACAATATTTTCCTACTCTATGTAATTTTTATATCTGTTTTCTTTATTGATCTTCAATGAATAGCTCCATCATATTACATAAAGACTAGCTCTGTTTCTGTATCATACTCTATAATTAAAATTATTGAACTATCTTCTAGCAATATACTATATTCTAATAAATACTATATTATTGTTTTGTAAGTCTTGATACTCTGTTGTGCAAGACTCCATTACTAACCACTCAGAAATGTCTTGAATTATTGCATTATTTCTCCTTGCATATATTTTTGAAATACTTAATCAGGTGTTATACAAACGGTGTTGTCAGGTTAACTTCAGTTGCATTAAATAGAGAACAATTTTGTGAAAAATTAATGTTTCTGCAATATGTATTTTGTCTATAAACATGGAATTTATCTTAATTTTAAAATATTTTCTCCTAAAATAGAAACAAACTTCACTATTTCAAAATATTTATATTCTTTGGTGTTTATGTAAATGGTAGAATTCTCTATTAGTTTATTTCTAAATGTATAGAGTTGGATTGACATTCAAACAAAATGATATACTCAGAAATATTATAAATGTACTTAGAATTATTTTTATTTAGTTTTACAATGTTTACTGTCAGTTTTGTGTAAATAATGACTTTTTAATTTACTCATAACCAGTATTTATTATCCTAATATTACTAAAAGTATTAATCTTAATTATGAATTGTGCTCACTTTATTTAGTTGAATATTATCTTGTTTATCAAAATTACCATATGAGGTTTTCCACTTCTTGGCATATAAAATTATTTCAAGATAATTTAAATAATAAACTTGCTTTTTTCTGTTGAAATAACCAACCAAAATATTGTTATTGTGTGTTGGCGTTTTAATACAGTTTTGGAATCAGCTTGGTATAATATTGTATAGGTAAGTATGCATCAGTCAAACAACATTTCTATAACTATGATTAGTTTGAATAAGGAATTTATTGTCTGTGCAAAATATAAAGCTGGATATCTGTCTAATCAGCATTTCTTTAATTTTAGCATTTTTTCATCTTAATGGAAGGCTATCCTGTGTACTATGTCAATGTACTCAAGTATTTCATGTTTTCACACTAGTTAAAATGCTAACCTGATTTACAGTTTCAGTTTGCCAGTTGCTAGCATATAAAACATGTATTAACTTTTTAGTATCACCACTAAATCCTGCAAACTTAGTACTAGTGGAGGTTTGGGTATTGCTTTAGGATTTGCTACTTATCAATCACATCACTTATTAATAAAGACAGTTTTCTCCTTCCTTATAATCCATATGACTTTATCTCTTCCCTAATTGAAATAGCTTGTATTTTTAACATAATGCTGAATGTAAGGTTTGGCAACAGGTATCTCCCAAAAATACTTTTTAAAAATATATTTATTTAAAATATTTATTTTAATCATAAATTATTATTTTTTAAAATACTTAAATCTATCTCCCAGAAAAAATACTTTTTATTTCACTCTCTGTGTTGTTAGCTATGCCGTTTCTATTGAAGACCTTTATCTTTTTGAAGAAGTTTCCTTCTTTCTTATTTACTAAGTCCTTTACATGATTTTCCATTAAAAATTACATCAGATTTTAATTTATAATTCCTGAATCTATTTAAATGCTCATATAATATTCAATATTTTATTCTGTAAGCATTATTGATTGTATTGACACCTTTTCAAATACTATTTTAACAAACTCGATTTATAATACATTTTATATGTTATTAGATTCCATTTGGTAACATTCTGTTAACGATTTTCACATACTTTCATAGCTTTTCTTTCTTGAAATGTCTTCGTTGGCTTATACAACATGAACTTTAAAATGAACTAGACAATACTCCATCTTCGTTTTTTTTTTTTTGGAATTTGTGGTTGGTATTATTTCTTCCTCCTTGTTTGTGATTTCTATTTATATTCTTCAGCAATGTGGCCATCTGGCTTACAGTATTCCTCGTGGAAAGGTCTTTAATTAAGAATTCAATTCCTTCTTCTTAAGTTACTCTTGGTTATCTGTGTCTTTTAGGAATTCTCTGTTTGATCAAGGTTGTGAAGTGTGTTGGAATAAAGTTGTTCAGAATCCTCTCCTATGAACCTTTGAAGCCTACAGATCTGTGTAGAATATTTCCTTCTCACTGATTTTATTTGCATCTTACTTCTTTTTAATTTCACCAGATTAGTGAGCAGTGTTTAAATTTTATTATTTTTTCAAAAAAAATTAATGAAATTATTGATATTTTTCTTCCTATAAATATCTATGTTCTGTATTATCACGATATATTTAATTTTTGTTCTCAAGAAAACTTTGGAGGTAAATTGATCTTCTTTGCTACTCTTCCAGGTTGATGCTATGATTACTGATGTAGATATGTCTTCCAAAATAAGAATTGAAACTATAGATTCCTTTCTCAGCACATTTGTAGCTGTATCCAACAATTTTATATGTTATGCTTATGTTTTCAACCTCTCCAAAATACATTCTAGTATATTTTATTAATTCTTCTTTTCTAGTAGTGGATTCTTAATATCCTAATATATGTAAATTTTCCAGAATAACTTATTTTGACATGTAGTTTAATTGTGGGATGATCAGAGAGGATAATCTGTGTTTATAATTTACTGAGCTCTACCTAAAAGGAAACCTGTAGAAGTGAAATGGACACTATGAGAAACAATGACTTGATCAGCTCTTGTCCTAACTGTCAAGGAACAACTTACTACTTTATCCCTTCTAGTATTTTTTTTGTTCTACTTAATAGCATTGGTTGAACTCTTTAATGAACACACAATTATTCTTAGGTGTTTAAATTTAACTGAAAAGTGGGAATAAGAGAGGGAGGAGATGTACAGGACTGAACAGGTGAGCTACGGCACCAGCCCTTTAGTTGACTCTTAAGGAATTAATTTTTTTGTTTTAGATAGATTTATTATAAATAGCATTAAATTGCTATTTTTTTTAACTTGTATTTAGTAAATATAAATTTCCAAAGTACAGTTTATGGATTACAATGGCTTCCCCCCCATAACTTCACACCCCTCCCATCTCCCGCTCCCTCTCTCATTCCATTCACATCAAGATTCATTTTCAATTATCTTTATATACAGAAGATCTATTTAGTATATATTAAGTAAAGATTTCATCAGTTTGCACCCACACAGAAACACAAAGTGTAAAATACTGTTTCAGTACTAGTTATAGCATTACTTCACATTGGACAACACATTAAGGACAGATCCCACATGAAGAGTAAGTGCACAGTGACTGCTGTTGTTGACTTAACAATTTGACACTCTTGTTTATGGCGTCAGTAATCTCCCTAGGCTCTAGTCATGAGTTGCCAAGGCTATGGAAGCCTCTTGAGTTCTCTGACTTCGATCTTATTCCGACAGGGTCATAGTCAAAGTGAAAGTTCTCTCCTCCCTTCAGAGAAAGGAACCTCCTTCCTTGATGGCCCCGTTCTTTCCACTGGGATCTCACTTGCAGAGATCTTTCATTAGGTTTTTTTTTTTTTTTTTTTTTTGCCAGAGTGTCTTGGCTTTCCATGCCTAAAATACTCTCATGGGTAAATTGCTAACTTTTATTTCTATTTTGCCAAATTATTTTTTTATTTATTTATTTTTGATGGTCAGAAATAGACAGTGAGAGAGATAGAGAGATAGAAAGAAAGGAAAGAAAGGTCTTCCTTTTTCCATTGGTTCACCCTGCAAGTGGCCACCACGGCCTGCATGTTGCGACCAGTGCGCTGTGCTGATCCGAAGCCAGGAGCCAGGTGCTTCTCCTGGTCTCCCTTGTGGTTGCAGGGCCCAAGCACTTGGGCCATCCTCCACTGCCTTCCCGGGCCACAGCAGAGAGCTGGACTGGAAGAGGAGCAACCGGGACAGAATCCAGCGCCCCAACTGGCACTGGAACCTGGGGCACCGGCGCTGCAGGTGGAGGATTAGCCAGGGAGCCACAGCGCTGGCCACCAAGTTATTTTTTACATTGAATTATTTGAACAATTTCCTTCTAACATAAAAATCAATAGTTTTATTTAAGACTTTTTGATTCATTTTTTAGATGTTCAAAACATTTTTAAGGTTTATTCTTCATTTTCATTAATTTTATAATTGTTTCAACTCTACTATTGATTAGGCTATTAATTATACTTTTTACCTCTTGTTCTAAGCTGTATAATTTAAAGGAAATGTTTTATTTATTTGAGAGTGATGCCTTCCATCTGATATTTGGGGCAATCCGAAACCAGGAGGTCAGAACTCCATCCTGGTCTCCCACGTAGGTTGCAGAGGCCTCAGAACTTGGACCATCTTCCACTGCTTTGTCATGGGTGTTAGCAGGGAGCTGGATCGAAAGTGGAGTAGCCTGGTCTCAAATGAGAACATATTTGGGATTCCAAGGATCCAAGTGTAGCTTAACCCATGACAGAAGCCCCTAGGGTATGTAATTTTTATCTTATCTCATTCTGCCTCCAAGTAGCATTACAAATACTCCTTGAATTATGGTTAAGTTACATCTCAGTCCGTACATTAAAGTATTTTAAGTTAAAAAAAATGCCTTTACACACCTAACCTATCTTAGTTTACCTAAATAGTACATTCAGTCCTTGATTTAACAGTGTTTCAAATTACCATTTATCAGTTACAGTGTTGTGAAGCATATTATTTGGTAGGAAGCATACTTAGTCTTTTGAAGGATGATCTTTTCCCAAACTAGCAATACGTAGCATGATCCTTTCCATTGAGGCCGGCAGTGGTGGACAGCCTCGGCTCCCTGGCAGCATGCCATCCTAGGAGGTAGATAAATGAGTGGTACTCCATAGTGTGTTATATGGCTGAACTTCCATGCTTGGTCGATTAGTTGTCTGAAATGCATTTTTATTTACAAAATTTTCAATTGATAACTGGTTTATTCAGATGCAATCCCATTGCTAGCAGAAGAGTCTACAGTGTGGAGTGATGGTTGTTTCACCTCCTGATCACATGACTTATTGGAGCCGTGGCTGCATCGTCTGCCCAGCATTCAGAGATGCTAGTTTATCATGTATCCCCAGTGCAAGAAAAGACAAAAATCCAAAATGAAGTTTGTGCTCAGTGTGCACTTTCACACTATAATCCAACCAAAAAATCACTTAGACCTACCATAAAACGGGCACTGATTTTACACCCTTTCACCTACAATATATAACTGTTACTGCAATGTTTCCATGCGTGTCGTTCTACTGTTGATGTAAAATGTAAATTGGTTTGATATGAACTAAAACATGCATTGCTGTTGGTTTTTTGATTTGCTTTCAAGCTAATTTCTGAGGCTGTTTTTTACTCAGTTTCCTTCTTCTCTGAGCTGTGACCTAGACCTGCCGTCTTGTCAGCCTCTCCAAACTCTCAATCTCCAGCTCTTAGCTCAGTGAATTCCCCCAAATGCTCTTTGGATTTTGGTTCCCTGAATCTTTGACCTGGAAACTGCCTATGGGAAAGAGTGGAGAAGGACTGTATCTCCTATGTATTCCTCTTTCTAGTGTTTTCAGTTCTGCACTTCGTTTTCTGATGTTATAGTCATTTCATATCTGCAGATCAACTTTGTAGCTATTTATGTTGGAAAGCTATATCCAATTTTTATTCTATTGTGACTAAACGAAATTTCATGATAACCATTTTTACCTATAGAGGTAAAGTTAATATAATAAAAGGTAAATTAAAGATGCATGTTGATAAATACTGAATCTGTGTACTGGTTATATTATGTACTTATTATGAAGTAATATAATCCCTCAGTTCTTAGTGAAAAGTTACTGTGTTAGTGTTGTGTTCATATCCTATGCATACATCTTATTTTTAAAAATCACTCTTAATGATGCTCTTGGGAAGGCAGGACATCACTTGATCCAAAAGCCAGAAGAGTTTCCCTCATAAACACTGCAGACGCTCATCTAGGTCTTAGGCCAATTGCTGAGTATACCTTCTGTACAAGAGTAGTCCCAGCATCTTATGTTCTGGGTAGTATAGTAGAACATATCATCAGTAGTAGTAGTCCCAGGATCTTATATTACAGGTAGAACATATCTTCTGTAGTAGTAGTCCCATCATATTATATTACAGGTAGAACATATCTTCAGTTGCTTTGTGTTGATATTCATAGAGCAGCCCCTCCTGAGCCGCATTTCATTTTCTAAAGTTTTACCTATAGATGGTCATGTAATTCGAAAATCTTAATTGGAAAATCTTACAAGTAATTCGTGTTTAAAATGGCAACCAGTTCCTCATTGTATGATGTAATCTCGTGCCATCTCACTCCACTCAGCTTATGTGTGAATGATCCCTTTGTCCTGCATACTTATGCTATACATGATCCCCTCTTGATACTGGGTAAGTTTTCAGATTGATTGCACCAGTCTCACAGAGCTTGTGTCAGAATGTCTACACCATTCATTTCACTTCCTCTCATCATATAGGCCTCATATCACCTCTGGTCCTCCCAAGAGTGTTTAGTCCAAGATAAATTGAGAGAAGCAGCACTTGTGTAACTTTTATTATACCATATTGTTATAATTGTTCTATGTTAGTTATAGTTATTAAATTTCTTACTATCCCTCATTTCTACACTAAACCTTGTCATAGGCATGTAACAGAAATACAATACAGAGAGGGTTTGATACTGCGTATGGTTTCAGTCATCTACTAGGGTTCTCCGACCGTATCCACTGCAGTAGGAGGGAACTAAATCATGCATGTCAAGTTAAATATGATGGTGTAATAATTTGCTTGAGTGTTGTGCATCTGTAGCTCTGGAGTAAGCTTCCTTTAAGGTAATTTCTGTTCATTTCACTAGCCTTTCACAATTAGCATCTATGTGAATGTCAAACATAAATGCTGGAAGTATATGTTAAGCACGTGGAAATAAATGATTACCCGTGGATACACCAGGGTTGAATCTCACTATAATTTCAAAATTTCAGTTCACAACAATTCATGTTTCATGATCTATGTACCTGAGATACAGCTGCACACATAAAATATGTGGATAATTACATATGAAAGTTTAAAACACTCATAATACTTTAATGAGGTCAGCTGCTGAATTTTAACTTCACAAGAGAGGACATATAAAGGCATAATATTCGCTTTTTATGTTTATAGTCTCTGGCTATATCACTGCTTTGCAATCTTCAACATACCTCCACAAAATTATGTATTCCTGGAAACCTCTTGTCATCAGATTGCAGCACTGAAGTTTGATAGACTGTAAAAGGCAGTTTTCACTCAGTGCTGCTCTCCTGTACCTATTATACTTCAAAAAATATCTATTACAATAAGAAGGAATCTGAGACAATTAGCAAATCAAACTCAAAGATCAATCCAGTCCAATTACACTTTTTAATAGTGTGGAACGAAGTTTCCTCCTACATCTTTCTCATGAAATATAACAGAAAATTGAACATGACAATTCCACTTTTGTGGCAATTACTAAGTGAGGAAAATGTTGCATATAAAACTTTTCATTCTTTTTTTATTAGAAATTTGAATCAGATTCACTAATGACAGTTCCTTTTCTGAAATTACACTTTAGGCAAGCTCCAAAATGAGATACAAAAACCTCACAAATTAATTGCATCTTCAATGTTAACAACCCAAAATATCTCATAACAAGGTTATGTTAACATGTGTTATATCAAGTAAATAGTCTATTTATCTACTAATGTAAATTACTGATTTTGTGAGGAAAAGGTGGCTATGCATTTTGAAAATATTTCATTTTTATAATTATTATTAGTAAGATCTAGGAATAGTACCAGAATACTTATTCTTTTTGTAGACATGAAAAACAATCAATAATGTTTTACATTAAGAGAAAAAGAAGTGTAAGTGAAGACTGTGCATTGTTATTTTCATTGAAATATAAGGTACATAATAAAAATTACATGTCATACCTGTACAACTTCTGCATTTTCTAAATAAGTAAATGCAAGTAATCAGCACCTGGATTACGATACGAAAATTTCCAATACTATATCCAATAGCCACTTATTCTCCTCAAGTCTAAAAAAAACATTTAGTACCTTTAACCATTGGACAAACATGTTCAGTAGAAATATCAAACAGTGATCTCCATTGTTTCCTCTATATGACATTCTGTGAGCTTGCCCAGTGATATTTCAAATAATTTTTATTTTTAAATTATCAGTGCTGTTGTATCACATCACACTCATTTACCACAATTTAAAATCCATGCAGTGTTTGACAGAAGTAATGGATGCATTTCTGGAAATATAACTTGGCAAAATGCAATCACACAGGCAAAGAAAATCTGAGCAGACCAGTAGAAATGCTGAAACTGAGTCAGTAATTAAGTCTCTCGACAAATGAAAGCCCAGGATCAGATGCCTTCATTACTGTAGTTTACCATACTTTTTAAGGAAGAACTAAGGCTAAATCTTAAACTGTTCGAACTCACTGTAAGGGAGCCCTTCTCAACTCATTCTGTGAAGCCAACATTACATAAATTCACAAAATAGACAAAGATCGAGTGGGAAAAAATTAATAATTAAAAAAAAAAACTATAGACCAATTTCCCTGATGAGCATAGATGCAAAAATTGTCAAAAAATTGAATCAAACAACACATCAAAATGATCCTTCACTCTGACCAAGTGGGATTTATCCCAGACATGCAGGGATGTGTCAACATAAGTAAATCAAATATTGATAGATCACATCAACAGAATGAAAGATAAAAGCCATCTTATTAGATCAGGAAAAGCATTTGATCAACATAACATTCATTCATGACAAAAACCTGGAAAAAATAGGTATAGAATGATCCACATGTAGATTTAACTTTAAAATATCTCAAATTGAGGCTGATGCTGTGGCATACAAGGCTAAGCCTTAGCCTACAGTGGTGGCATCCCGTATGGGCGTTTGTTTGAGTCCTAGCTATTCTGTTTCTGATCCAGCTCCTTGCTAATGTTCCTGGGAAGGCAGCAGAAGTTGGCACAAATGCTTGGGCCCCAGCATCCACGTGGGAGACCTGCAGGAAGGTCCTGGCTCCTGGCTTCAGCCTGGCCCAGCCCTGGCCATTTGGGGAGTGAACTAATGAATGGGAAATCCTCTCTCTCACTCTCTCTTTCTCTTTCTCTCTCTCATTTTCTCTGTAACTCTGCCTTTCAAATAAATCTTAAGAAAAATATCTAAAATTAGTTCCCCAAACAATAGAACTTCTAAATGCTTCATTCCTGATGGCCATTCTCACATCCTTTGCTCTTGTTGTCTAGTGTCTAAGTTGTACTTGAATTTCCTCTCATAATGTTACACTGGCTATTTATACTATTTTATGGTGGACTTTGCATTTAGATTATCAAAGTGCATTATTATACATTGCATTTGAGACATTCGTTCACCAGTTATTTCTATGAGAAGTTTCTGACTTTTCCACTGTTCTTGGAATGGTAGTCTTTAACAAAGATTCGTAGAGCCAGCGTTGTGATGTAGTGAGTAAAGCAGCTTGCTGTGAATTCTTTCCATATGGGCATTCAGGTCCTGGCTGCTCCAGTTCTGATCCAACCCCTTTCTAACGGCCTGGGAAAAGCAGCAGAGGGTGGTTCACGTGTGTCTGCCCCTGCCATCCACATGGGAGACTTGAACGAAGCTCCTGACTCCCAGCTTTGACTTGGCTCAGCCACTGGGAGAATGAACGAGCAGATGGAAGAATGAGGAGCCTAGGTCTCCCATGTGTGTGGCAGAATCTGCAGCAATCAAGCTATCTTCTGTTGCCATCCCAGGAACTTAGCATGTAGATAGGTGGGGCATGTAGCATCTGGGACTCCAACCAGCACTTATATGCAATGCTGGCTGTTATATATAGTTGGCAACTTGACACACTGTGCCACAATGCTGAACCTACCTATTATCTTTTTTTAAAAAAAAATTGACTATTTCTGCTTAAATTTTCAAAATTAACTCATTTTCCACGGTTATTTTTTTTATTATGTACTTGCTAAATTGAGTATCTGATATAATTAGCTGAACTTAATTCTGTACTTAAAATCAGTTAAGTTTAAATAAAGAATATTTGCTTAAATGTTCCTCATTCTAAGTGCAACACACCTGTGAAAAAATTAAATCATATCTTCAGTTTCACAGCTAGAGTTTATATTGATTCTGCTCAAAAATGATATATATTAGAGGTCTTGTGTGCAATACAAGTTAGAATGGTTGCCAAATATTTTAGTTACCTTGTTTTCTAAAGATATAACTTCTTAGGTAGATCAATACAAATCAGCTCTCTTGGATAAAGGTGTGATTACCCAAGCCAAGAGTGTGAGACAGAAGATCATTGAACCATCATAACTACAAATAAATCGCATTTCATTATTTAAGTTCTCTTCATTTAAAGTAAATTAGGATCCCACCCTTCTGATGGCTCTTTGTTTTAGCATGAGCAAGCCAGACAAGGTAAAAGATTGCAAATCAGGTCTTTTGATAAGTTTTGTCCCTGTCTTGTAACTGAATGTCAAGTTTTTTTTTTTTTTTCTTCCCAGAATTCTACTTAAAAACCCCAGTAACATTGGCCCCCTCAGGTTTTTTTTCCTTTTTTTTTTTTCCTCTCTTGGAAAGCCCCCTCCATGCCACTCTGGCTGAGGTCTCTGACTCTAATAAATATTGCTATTAAATCTCAAAAAAAGAAATCAAACCTACGTTTTATATAGGGAAACCATGTACATCAAGTCATACTTGTTCCTCCTCTACATCTTACAGATGAATGATCCTATAGGTGGTACAGATTTCATTCCCCTAGAAAGCTAGGAACCCATATGATATTTGGGCTCCCAAAGAGGACAATTACAAGTGTCTAAATGCCAAGGTAAGACCTGCAGGAAAACAATTGGGTTTGTGGTTGCTGGCCTCAGAATATGTCATATAAAAGCAAAAAAGCACACACAAACACACATGTATATGTTTACATAAATGTACATATATTCCATATGTATATGAGAAAAAGGAGAAATGCAAAATGTAGCCATGAAATATAAAATATTTTCAGAAAGCAAAATTTCATATCTTTAACAGTTAACTCTGATACATGTGACCCATGGTATTTACCAAAATTATAAAATATGAAGAATCACTTTAATAAATGGGTATATGAATATGATCTACAGAATCTATGTAAATAAAAACAGCAAAGAGAATATAACTTGGTAGTTAATAATATTTGTGGAAAAGTAGATAATTTTCTGCAAAAAATTAAATCCAGGCATATCTTCCTTTTCATTCAATATACATTTTCATTTACTTTTTAAAGGTCCCTGATACATGTTAGAAGAGTCCAAAATTAAATAAGATTTTCACACTAAAACTGAGTTATTCTCATACTAATGAGAATTCAGATGGAACATTGGTACCAATAAAACAGCTTAGAGAAATAATAACTTATGAACAAATAAGTATGGTTGCATATATGTTACATAAATAAGTCTAATTTCCAGAAATATAGGAATATCGCATTGGCACTGACTGAAACATAACTAGTAACATCAGCAGAAAACGGCATACAACTCTGTTTTTGTTTTTATACAGACAAATCTTTAACGATGATCTGAATTAAAAGAGGAACTTTTAAAATTGCTCTGATCTTGAAATGAAATATAGCATTTTAGTTTAATGTGACTGGCTAATCCTTTGAAAACTAAATTGTGGGAGGAGCCAGCGTCATGAAGGGTGAAGCAGGTTAAGCAGCTGCCTGCAATGCTGGCTTCCCGTATCAAAGTGTCCACTGGAGGCCACACTGCTCTGCTTCTTAGCCAGCTCCCTGCTCATGCACCTGCTATGGCAGTGGGAGCCCAAGTCCTTGGGCTGCTGCCATCCATGTGGAAGAACCAGATGCAGTTGCAGGCTGCTGGCTTTACCTGACCTAGCTCCAGTCGTTTACCCGTTTGGGAAGTTAACCAGCAGATGGAAGATCTCTCTCTCTCTTTGCCTTTCCCTCTCTGTCACTCAGACTTCTCCCCCCAAAAAATGACAATTTTTTCAAATAATAACTATTTCTATTTCTAAAGCAACGCCTGAAAAACTTCCTAATGGATTTCACTAAATGTAATAGACCTTCTTGGAAATTCACTCAGTAACATGTTCATTTTAGGAATAACCTTTCTACACTTTTAAATAGATTTGCAAGGGATCTATTGACCTTCAACCAGATGTGTATGGTGTGTGTGCACTCCAGTTCATCTTACAAATTGATGTGAAGTTGTCTTACTGTCACCATGAATACCTTGGCAATATGGGATATTTGAATCAGCTCTTACTGAATGCTTCATTTGCAGCAAATATGAAATAATGTATCGATTCATGCTTAACATTAAGATTTGATAATCTTTTGTGTTTAATCTTTATTGTATGTTATTTTACATACTTCAATGGTTGCATGCATTTTACAGTATTTGCAGTATTTTAGTTGTTTTTAAATGTTATTATGATTTTCCCTTTAGAATAATTTTATTTACAACAGTGTAAATTTTCAAATCCATGCAGTTTCTCTTGTGGTTATGAAAACAAAATAATATCAAAATAATTTTTGTCATTCAAGCTTAATTAATAGGGAGTGCTTTTAAAAGAAGGCAGGGGTGGGTGCTGTTGCACTGTGCTTTAAGGTACTGATGGAATGCCTGGGATTGAGTCCCGCCTCTGCTTCTGACCCAGTTTCCCGATAATGTGCCTGAGAGGCAGTAGATGTTCACCAAGTATTCAGGTTCCAAGTCCTTATGTGGGATACCTGGATGGAGTTTCAACAACTGCAGGCATTTGGGAATTGAGGCTTCACTCATTCCAGTGGATGAGAGCGCTCGCTCTCTCTCTCTCTCTCTCTCTCTCAAATAAATTACTAAATAACTTTGAAAACAATAAAGTAATTAAAAATACATAAAAATTAGGAAACAAATAACCTAAATGTTGGTTGGCTTTGTAGTTCAGTGTGTTGAGCTTCTATTTGTGATATTAGCTTTCCATATCAGAATATCCTCTCCTTCTCTTCCTCTCTCTCCCTCTCTCTCCCTGTCTCTCCCTCTCTCCCTCTCTCCCTCTCTCCCTCTCTCTCTCTCTCCCTGTCTCTCCCTCTCTCTCCCTGTCTCTCCTTCTCTCTCCCTCTCTTTCCCTCTCTCCCTCTCTCTCCCTTTATCTGCCTGTCTCTCCCTGTCTCTCCCTCTCTCTCTCTCTGTCTCCCACTCTCTCTCTCTCTCTCTCCCATTCACACTCCCACTCCCAGTCATACACTCTCTCCCACACTACCTTTCAAATAAATAAAAATGATTCTTTTTATTTGTTAAATGAGTTTCATATATTTCATATACACAGATTTAAGAACAGAGTGGCACGTTCCCATTTATACTCCCTCCCACCCTTGCTCCAACACCTCCTCCCCCTCCCTCTTGGAGTCCTGCTCTTAATTTTTACCATGATCTATTTTCAGTATCCTCAATGATAATATAGTTAACCCTACTCTAAGTAAGAGTTCAACAAATAGCATGAAGAGAAAAAAAAAAAAACACTATTCCTCAATAGAGGAGACAAAGGCTATAAACAATTATCGATTCTCAAAATGTCTATTACACTCCACTACTCTACTAGTTACTTCAGAACAGGGAAAACATGTAATACCTATATTTTTAGGACTGGCTTATTTTACTAAGTATAATGGTTTCCAGTTGCAACCATCTTTTTGAAAAAGACAGGATTTCATTATTTTACAGATGAGGGCGACTCCATGGTGTATATATACCACAATTTCTTTATCTACTCAACAGTTGGTCATCTGGGTTTATTCCAGAGCTTAACTATTGTGAACTGTATTGCAGTGGACATGAGGGCACAGACAAATCTCTCAGGTGCTGATTTCATTTCAGTTGGGTAAATTCCCAGAAGTGAGATAGCTGGATATATGGTAGGCCCATATTCATATTTCTGAGGTATTCCCATACTGTTTTCCACATTGGCTACCCCAGTTTAGATTCCCAACAATGGATGAGGGTACATCTTTCCCCAATAGCCTAGCCAGCATTTCTTGCTTGTTGTTTTCTGTAGGAGAGCCATTCTAACCGGAGTGAGCTGAAAAGTCATTGTGGTTTGATTTGTGTTTCTCTTATGGCTGGTGATCCCAAGCAATTGCCCAAGTGTATGTTGGCCATTTGAATTTCTTCTCTTGAAAAACACCTGTTAAAGTCCTTTGCCCATTTCTTCACTGGATTGTTTGCTTTGTTGTTGAGTTTCTTTAGCTCTTTGTAGATTCTAGATGTTATGTGTTGCAGAGTTTGCCCAATGTTCTCTAATGATTAGAAGGTATTATGTTGTAGCTTTATTTTTCTGATCCATTTTGAGTGGATTTTTATATAAGGTGTAAAATAAGTATCTTTTTTTCTACTTCCGCACATGGAGATCCATTTTGCCCAGCACCATTTGTTAAAGATTTGATTAAAAAAAAAAAAAAACTATCCTTGCCCCAGGTATTGGTTTTAGCTCCTTTGTCAAAGATAAATTGTTGTAGATGTGTGGAATGACTTCTGGAGTTTCTATTCTGTTCCATTGGTCTATGCATCTGTTTTTGTACCAGTACCAGGCTGCTTTAGTTACACCTGCTTTGTAGTATATCTTGAAATCTGGTATTGTGATGCCTTCAGCTTTGTTTTTGTTGTATAAGATTGCTTTAGCTATTTGGGGTATCTTTTGTTTCCATATTAATTTTAGAATTATTTTTATAGATCTGCAAAGAATGTCATTGGTATTTTGATTGGGATTGCATTGAATCTGTAAATTGCTTTTGGTAGTATGAACATTCTGATGATGTTGATTGTTCCAATCCATGAACATGGAAGATTTTGACATTTTCTGTGTCTTCTATGTCGTTCTTTAGTGTGTTGTAATTTTCATCGTAGAGATCATTGACACCCTTTGTTAAATTTGTTCCAAGGTATTTAATTTTTTGGAGCTATTGTGAATGAGACTGATCTTAGAAGTTCTTTTCCAGCTGTGACACTGTGTATACAAAGGCTTCTAATTTTTCCATGTTGATGTTATGACTCTTGAAGAAAGAAATATAACGAAACCAAATGAAACACAACAACCTCTCCCCAAGGCAAGGTGACAAATCACAGTGTGATTTCTGTTTCCTTATTAAGTAATGCATGCACTGTTAGTGGGCTAAAGGCTTCTCCTATAGTAATAAATATAAAAATAGCAAAACTAGATATGTTCACAGTTTTTACAAATTTGTGTCAAGTACATCAAATAATATGTTGATGTGTAATATCCCAACAATTTTATATGGCACAGTGCAATATATTAGCACATGTGCATAATTGAAACTAATCAGGCAATCAGCAACTCTGTTGACTCAAGTTTCAAGCCTTTCAGATCCTCTTCTGCGCCTCTCTAACCAGTATATAATGCATTTCTGTCATCTACATTCACCTTATTGTGCTGTGGATCTTGGAAACTATTAGTCTTTAAAATTGTGTTCTGATATCTTTTATCCAACTTCCCTCCATACCGTTCCTTCCATCGTCCTCTGCCTCTCATAATCACTATTCTAAGTTCAGATGTAATATATTTTAATGTCCAAATATGAGAGAGGACATGTGATATTTGTATTTTTGTGTCAGGCTTAATTCACTTAACATAGTGGTCTCCATTCCCAACTATTTTGCTGTAAATTATTGGAGTTCACTCATTTTATGGCTGAAAAATATTTGATTTTGTATATATACCACATTTGCTTTCTCCATTCTTCCTTCTATGGAAATAAAATCACATTATTTTGAGTAGTATTTAAATAAAAATGGGTGTACAAGTATCTCTCAAATGCTGACTCAATTCCTTTTAATATCAATCGAGAAATGGGATAGCTGGCCTATAAGATATATCATATTTAGTTTTCCTGAGAAATGTCTACATTACTCTCGACAATGACTATGCTACTTTTATTTCTACCAACAATGTATAAGGTTCTCTGAACAGCCTGACTATGATTTGCTATGTTCTGTCCTTTCGATAATAGCTATTCAAACTGGATACCTCATTGTGATTTTTCAATTGCATTTCAATAATGACTGATGATATTGAGTATTTTTCACATAGCTGTCAATCACGTGTATTTCATCTTTTCAGCAATTTATATTCAGATCTATTATCCATTTCTTAAATGGACATTTTGTTAATGTGATTATTGTGTTTTGCTAGTCACTTATATATTCTAAGTATTATTTGTCATATGAAGAGTTTGCAAGTATTGTCTACCACTTTGTTGATTGTTTCCTTGGATGTTTAGAATCTTCTTTCATTGTTGTAATCTCATTTCTCTGTTTTTGTTCAGATTGCCTATGCTTTTGTGTGCTTATTAAAAAAAAAAATGTTGCTTATGCTGGTCTCTTGAAGTGTTTCCTACATGTTTCCTTCTAATAGTTTCAAGTTTCAAACTTAAGTCTTTGATTCATTTTCTATCAATTTTTATATGAAGTAGTAAGAAGGGGAAAAGTTTCTGTGTTCTGAATATGAATATGCAATTTTCCCGGCAGCATTTGTTAAGGAGTTTCTTGTATCCAGTGCATGCTTTTTTGGGGCATTTTATCAAAGACAACTTGGCTGCAGATATGTGAATTCATTTCTGGAATCTCTATTTGTCACATTGGTATATGTGTTTGCTGTCATCCCAGAGCCATGCTGTTCAGGTTACTATATCTCCTGGTTTATGTTCTAAAATTAGGTAGCGTTGTTTCTATAATTTTGATCTTTTTCTTGAAGATTATTTTGCCTATGGGGAAATTTTTGCACTTTTATCTGAATTTTAGGACATTGTTAAAGTTGTACAAAAAAGTCATCTCTATTTTAATAGGGATTGCATTCATAAATCACTTTGTGTATTGTATTCATTTTTTAAAAAAGGACTTATTAATTTATGTGAAAGACTGACGGAGAGAGAGAGAGAGAGATGGAGATAGAGAGGGAGAGGGAGAGAGAGACAGAAAGAGAGAATTCTCCATCCCCTGGTTCATGCACTGAATGGTTGCAACATTCAGATCTGGGCCAGACTGAAGTCAGAAGTTAGGCATTCAGTCCAGTTCTCCCATACAGATGGAAGGGGTACAAACACATGGGCCATCTTCTACCACCTTCCCAGGCTGAATAGCACAGAGCGGGGTCAGAAGTAGAGCAGCTGGGCCTGGAACCAGCACTCTGATATGGCATACCAGCATCACAAGCCATATCTTAACTCTCTGCACCACAGCACCAACCTGTGTGTGAACATCTTAACACTATTAATGCTTCTAATTCATGAACATGGGAGGAGTTCCCAGTTTTTTGTCATCTTCAACTTTTTTATTTAAAATTTTATAATGTTCACTCTGTAGGTCTTTCATATCATTGGGTAAACTTATCATTAAGTATATTTTATAGGTATTGTGAATGAGGTTGCTTTTATGATTTATTTCTCTGTGAGTTCATTATTGGTGTATAGAAATAATGTTACTTTTTATTGATTTTGTATCCTTCAACTTTACTGAATTTGTTTATCAGACTTAAATTTTTTTTCCGGCAGTCTTAGTTTGTTCTATGTATAGAATCATGTCTTCTGCAAACAGGGATAATTTAACTTCCTCCATTTCCTAGTTGTATATATTCTATTCCTTGCTCTTGCCTAATTAGTCTGTATACAACTTTCAATATACTATCAATGAGAGTGGTGTCAGTAGACACACTTACCTGGTTCTGAATCATACAGAGAATGTTTTCAGCTTTTCACCAGTGTGAGGATTGCTATGTGTTTGTCTTACATAGCCATTATTATGTTGAGGTATTAACCTCCTTTATCTTTTTTTTTTTATTTAATTTGTTTTTTGAAGGTAGAGAGAGAGAGAGCGAGCGAGAGAGAAAGCGAGCGAGAGAGCAAGAGAGATCCCACCCATTGGTTTACAGCTTTTAACAGCCAGGCCTGGACCAGGCTGCGCTAGGATGCCTCTTCTACCATGTGTGCAGAACTATTCACACTACACAGGATGTGGAATCAACTAAGCCATCCCTGACCTGCAGAATGGGTAAAGAAAATGTGGTCTGTGTGTGTGTATATGCACAGACACACACAATCAATTGGATATTACTCAGAACAAAAATAGAATGAAGTTTGTCATTTACAGCAAAATGGGTGGAACTGGAGGATATCGTGTGAAGTGAAACAATCCAGACCCAGGATAAACACCATGCATTCTCCCTCATGTATGGGGGCTACAATGATACGTTTATTGTGGAAACTGAGGAGTGGGGAGCTTTTCTCTTTGTGTTACCACAGCATGAGTGCTGATAGAGAAAGACAACACCATCTCTGGTAGGTCTGAATTCAAAGAAACTTGGTGAGTTAAGCTTCTCTAGTTTACAAATGGTGGAAAATATGAAAACAAAATCAGGATTCCAGTTTTCACAGTTTATAGATATTGAATAAGATGATTGAACAATTATAGATTCCTTAGTAAACACTAATTTCTATGTGTAAAGATTTTATACATATTTTATACATACATGTTTTCCTAAACATTTTTAAATATATATTTGAGAGGCAGAGTTACAGAGAGCAGGAGAGACATAGAGAGAGGTCTTCCATCTGCCGGTTCACTCCCCAAATGGCTGCAACGGCCAAAGCTGGCAGACTGAAGCCAGGAGCCAGGAGCTTCTTCCAGATCTCCCACGTGGGTGCAGGGGCACGAGCACTTGGGCCAACTTCCACTGCTTTCCTGGGCCATTAGCAGGGAGCTAGATTGGAAGTGGAGCAGAGGTGACTCAAACAGGTACCCATATGGGATGCTGTCACCTCAGGCAGAGGCTTAACCTGCTACGCCATAGCGTCAGCTTCTTTGCTAAATATTTTAACATTAACGACTATCTCATTGTCAGACATACTGTAGGAATTAAGTTAAACTTAATGCTTACAGAATGCTCTCAGTAATTTTTGTGGAGTTGTCTAGTCTATAGAACCATAAATTCCAGAATATAGTATTATTTTATAGGCTTATTACAGTGCAGCAGATACTACAATGTAAGCCGATTTCCCATATTTAAAATGCAGTGATAGTCATGGATATGATTTATTAACACTCTATCTCTAACAGTTAATGCGATGTCTGGCATTAATAGGTTGTCTGAACACTGGTTCATTGAAATGACTTGAAGGGGAAAAAGCAGTATGTCATCATTCCCACCCATTGGCCTCTGACTTCTGCACTGTATCTCACATAGAAGAGATAGCTATTTCTCTCTGCATACTATGGTGCCATACGCTTTCAATCCATAAATGAACATTGCCGAAATTTATATTGGAGTATGATATTTATAATACAATATATTACAAAAATGAATCTATGCACGCTGGCATACGGGGTAAATTCGCTGCCTGCAGTGTCGGCATCCCATATGAACATGGTTTGAGCCCCAGCTGCTTCACTTCCGATGCAGTTCTCTGCTGTGGCCTATGAAGACAGTGGAAGATGGTCCAAGGACGCCCAGCACCCTTATGGGAAGACACAAGAAGCTCCTGACTCCTGGCCTTGGATCAGCTCAGCTCAGGGGTTTGCAGCCCTTTGGGGAGTGAACCAGCTGGATGGAAGACCTCTCTCTCTCTAACTGCCTTTCAAATAAATAAATAAATCTTTTAAAAAATGAATCTATTTTCCAGAATATATATAATAATTTTAAATAATTTGGGTAAGAAAAATTCATCTTTCATCAAGAGGAATTTTTAACAATGGAGAAGTTGAATTGATTTATTTTGAGTGACATTTCTGATATACATGAGCATATTATTGTTAAATGTTATTCATCTAAAAAGGATAGATTTTATTTAGTTCATAGATAGAATTCTAAGAATGTAATGATCCTTTGCACCCTCCTTGCCTCTTTTTTTTCTCTCTTCTCTCTTTTCTTCCTTTTTTTTAAAAAGATTTATTTACTTATTTATTTGAAAGGCAGAGTTATACAGAGAAAGAAGGAGAGGCAGAGAGACAGAGAGAGAGGTCTTCCATCTGCTGGTTCACTCCTCAGATGGTCGCAAGAGCCAGAGACATGCCAATCCGGAGCCAGGAGCCAGGAGCTAGGAGCTTCTTCCAGATCTCCCACACTATTGCAGGGGCCCTAGGACTTGAACCATCTTCTACTGATTTCCCAGGCCATGGCAGGGAGCTGGATCTGAAGTGGAATAGCCAAGTCTTGAACCATTGCCCATATGGGATGCTGGTGCCTCAGGCCAGGGCATTAACCCACTGCGCCACAGCGCCAGCCCGTATTTCTTTTTTTTTTTTTTTTAGTTTTTAGTAAATTATTCTTAAGTATATAAAATAACCTAAATAAATAAATGGACTTAATAAGTAGTAAAATAATAGAAATTAAAATATGTCATAATATGAGAAATATATTACTTTCTCTTTACTTTTTTAGTGGCTGATTTCAAAGTGGAATGCATTTTACAATTTGCATAAAATGATAAAAACACCACAGTAAGTATAGATACCAACTGAGAAAAGAAAAGCAATTTCAATTTCCTTAGATTTAAAATAACAAAACACTTTACAATAAATCAATAAGCCATTGAAAAGATGTTTACCTTTTTCCTGGAAGCTTTTATATTGGTTAAACAATATATACATTTCATCAGTAGTTACTAGCCATCTAAATTGGGTTAGGGAATTTTTTTTAATGGATACGATGATTTATATTTTAAATGCTATATTACATGTGGTTTGTGTTGAACTGGCTTGACTCTGTCATTTTTGACATGAAAGCAGCAGCCCCAGAGAGTGATAATTGGCTGAGTTCCAATAGTACTATTTATAAAAATAAGTGGGATTAGATTTGTCCCACACTTTAATTTGCCAATCCATGGTCTAGATAGATACAAAAGGAAAGTATTGAGTTTAAACCCAAACCATAAAACAAAAAGGCAAAAACTACTGTGTGACTTGGGTGGCAAGAAAAACATTTATGCAGTCAAGATAACAATTTAATGTTGTTAATTAGGCTATCACTATATTTGAATTGACCTGGTAATTTTCAGGTGAGTTAAGTGTGTCGGAGGGGCATGTTTCTTAAATTCTTAGTGTTATCTAAGCAGGACTAATGGTCTTTCAAGGAATGCTTCACCATCACAACTACTCTTCTATTACTCATTTATGTAATATTTGCCTTCAATATTACACAAGCTAGATTTTTTAAACACTATTTAATAGGAATTATTTTCCTTAGAGAAGATTGTTTAAATTGGTCTAAAAAAAATTCACTGTGGGGCCAGTGCCGTGGCTTAACAGGCTAATCCTCCGCCTTGCGGCGCCGGCACACCGGGTTCTAGTCCCGGTTGGGGCGCCGGATTCTATCCCAGTTGGCCCTCTTCCAGGCCAGCTCTCTGCTATGGCCAAGGGAAGGCAGTGGAGGATGGCCCAGGTCCTTGGGCCCTGCACCCGCATGGGAGACCAGGAGAAGCACCTGGCTCCTGGCTTTGGATCAGCGAGATGCGCCGGCCGCAGCGGCCATTGGAGGGTGAACCAACGGCAAAAAGAAAGACCTTTCTCTCTGTCTCTCTCACTATCCACTCTGCCTGTCAAAAAAAAAAAATTCACTGTGGAATATTCACTCCAACAGATCAGCTACTTAGGCATGGAAAAACATGGTGGTGTAAATGAAACAACTTTTTCTGTTTTATACTTCTACAGAAAGATAGTTTCTGAACTGCTTAAAGACTTGCCAGGTGATTAGAGTGCTCTTTGTGATGAACATCACCAGGCTTTATTAAGATTTATTTTCAAGAAATGGCATCTGTTAAAAATCAGTGTATATTTTTGGCAAAATTAACGCATATATTTGTGTATATAATTATATATACATATGAATGTGTTGATACATATGTTAGAGTTAATTGATAAATATATATATATATAATTGATATGTACAGGGAAAGAGAAATAGCATATTTCACTGAAACATACTTTTTTTCCAATTTACCCAATAGAAATTAAGAGAAAAACGGCTGAATGTTGATTTTGTTAATGATGTACAGGTGGGTACACACACACACATATATACTATACATATGTATCTATTAAATAAATGAAATTAACCCTATTGCCCATTCATTGTATGTTAACCTACTCCTATTCTTGTAATGCCACACAGAATTATTCACAAAATTAACCACTAGGAAAACAAAACAAACAAAAGGAAGCACTTGAAGCCTCTGATTCCTGAATACCCACTACGTGAGCACATAGCAGAGTGGCTACTTCACTCCCAGCACGAGCTGAATGGTGACCGTGGATGGAGAAATAGAGGGCATTTCCTGTGAAGCTTTAACTAAAAAGGTTACGAGCCTTCCCACTTCACAATGTAGTAAGAAAATGATCACTGTGATGACACTGCAGACAATCCAGGAACACAGCTATCTTGGGACTTCATTTCTATTAGTTAGCTGTGGTCCTCATTTCAAGAGCTTTCACAGGCATTTTGTTGAATCATTCTATTTCCAAGTGTACATAACAAATAAAACCATATGAAAGTTAATTATGTTGAACAAGTACTACAGCATAATAGGAATATTTACAGATCTCCCTCTATTTAGCAGTTAATTATTTATTAAAGCCTTGCCATTTTATTTGCATTTTGATATGTTAATTAAATGTGAATATTATTTAGATATTAGCAAACCCAGTTCTTCAAACTTTTTGCTAGTACAGTATCCATACAATGTGGATTCTTAAATTTGTTAAGCTTTTTTTTTTTTTTTTTTTGGACAGGCAGAGTTAGACAGTGAGAGAGAGAGACAGAGAGAAAGGTCTTCCTTCAGTTGGTTCACCCCCCAAATGGCCGCTGCTGCACCGATCCAAAGCCAGGAGCCAGGTGCTTCCTCCTGGTCTCCCATGCGGGTGCAGGGCCCAAGCACTTGGGCCATCTTCCACTGCCTTCCCTGGCCACAGCAGAGAGCTGGACTGGAAGAGGATTAACTGGGACAGAACCGGTGCCCCAACTGGGACTAGAACCCAGAGTACCAGCGCCGCAGGTGAAGGATCAGTCTAGTGAGCCGTGGTGCCGGCCAAATTTGTTAAGCTTTTAAAAAAGCACCCTTCTCCCTGGACTTTTTTAAAACAGTAAAATCATGCCATAAGAAAAAAAAAACTTTTTAAAAGATATTTATGTATTTATTTTCATTTTATTTGCAGGCAGAGAAAGAGAGCTTCCATTCACTGCTTGACATCCTGAACTCAGGTAACATCTGGGGCTGGGCCAGTCCAAAGCCAGGAAGAAGGAACTCTATGTGTCTCCCACATGGGTAGCAGGGATCCAAATATTTAAACTATTGCCTGCTTCCTTTCCTCCCATAAGCCGAATCCCAAATGAGCATCCAGCTCTGGAGCCCAGGTTCTCTGATAAGGGTGGTAAGTCCCAAGAGGCATCTTAAAGCTGTGCCAAATGCTTGTTCACAACCACTACCACTTTTCTTACCCATTTTTACTGTTTAAAATCATATGAATCATAAGCTTTCAGGATCTTCCCCAGGCACATTTCCCTGGAACATAGGAGCTGGGTCCTTTGGGAAAATTGCCAGAGAATCCCTTCAGCACTCCCGGCACTTCCCAAGTCCAGTGATGCCGAGGTTTTCAGGAGTTTACTGGCCTGATAACCCGGGGAGGAGATGGGGGCGAATCCTATGGAGATCCCTCTGCACATCTACAGCCCTATTTGAAGTCTCTTACTGTCTTCAAATACAATGGGCTGAAAAACACACCTCTACCTTTCAACAAATGGAGTGAGCCAATATACCATGAATGGAGGATACCTCTCTCTCTCTCTCTCTCCCTCTCTATCTCTCTCTCTCTCTCCCTCTCTCACTCTCTGTCTCTGTCTCTGTCTCTCTCTGTCTCTCTCCCCCTCTCTCTCCCCCTCTCCCTCTCCCTCTCTTTCTCTCTCTCTCCCTCCATATATCAGAGAAGGAGTGAGTGAATGAATGAATGAACAAATAAGAAATAGAGGCCAAATAAGAGAAGATTTTCCTTATGCCAAACTTTAGTATTCCAAAAATTTCCTGTACTGTTCCTGTCTTTCACATAAAACCTTCTCTAACCTTGGAAACTACAACTTTTAACAACCAAGGGATGCATCTGGCTTTCAGCTTGGCTGACGGTTCAGCTTCCGTTGCTGTGTGCACTTCAGTGCTACCCTGGGAGCCTCGCGACACTGATAACTTGATTTATTATGCTATATGATTAATCGGTCTAAGTCTACTATTTTATCTTTTATATGCATCAGTGTAATTTAACAAAAGCTAGCCAAAAACATGCTCCTTAGAGTTGCTGTTTTCTTCATACCAGTTTTTTTTAAATTTTATTTAAAAAATTAAAACATTTCATTGAAGTAGAGGACACATGACAAGAAATGTTTATAAGTGTACAGGTAAATGAGATGAGATGTTTTGTCCTCTGATCACACTCATAGCCAACACCCAAAGTAAGGACAAAACATTGCTAACACCCCGAGCATCCTCACTAGATCCCATTGTTAACACGGGAAAGAAGAGCATTTTGTCATTTACATAGCATGATTCAGTGACATATAACACACCCATCAAATATAAGAAATTATGAATAAGCTGGAGTTCTTTTTAAAATTGTTTATTTATTTGAAAGGTAGCATGAGAGTGAGAGAGGGAGAGAGAGAGAGAGAATCTTCTGTTCACTGGTTCACTCTCCAGGTGGCTACAATCGTCAGGGCAGGGCCAGGCTGGAGCCAGGAGCCAGGAGCTTCTTCCAGGTGGGTTGCAGGGCCCCGAGTACTTGAACACTTTCTGCTGCATTACTTGGATATTTTTGCTGCATTTCCCAGGCTGTTAGCAGGGAGCTGGGTTGTAAGTAGAACAGCTATGGGATGCTGGCATCACAGGTGGCAGCTTTATCTGCTATACTAAAGGCCTGGCCCATAGAATATTTCTTTACAGCTACATTCCATCCTGCTGACATCAGGCGGACCTACCTTCTACAAATCACTGGGCTGTCAGTGTTTGCCCTGCTGCCGCGATGTGATCTTGTAGCTGATTCACCTGGACAGTGACTCACCTTCATTGATCTCATTGCTACTGTTTGATTCTTTTTTTTTAATGGATTTTTTAAACTTTTATTTAATGAATATAAATTTCCAAAGTACAGCTTATGGGTTACAGTGGCTTCCCCCCTCCCATAACTTCCCTCCCACCCGCAACCCTCCCCTTTCCCGCTCCCTTTCCCCTTCCATTCACATCAAGATTCATTTTCAATTCTCTTTATATACAGAAGATCAGTTTAGTACATGTTAGGTAAAGATTTCAACAGTTTGCCCATATAGCAACATAAAGTGAAAAAACTACCATTGGAGTACTAATTATAGCATTAAATAACAATGTACAGCACATTAAAGACAGAGATCCTACATAATAGTTTTTTTAAAAAATTAATTAATTTTCTATGCCATTTCCAATTTAACACCAGGTTGTTTTTTTTTTCATTTCCAATTCTCTTTATATACAGAAGATCGATTCAGTATATAATTAGTGAAGACCTCATCAGTTTGTACCCACACAGAAACACAAAGTATAAAAATACTGTTTCAGTACTAGTGATAGCATCACTTCACTTGTCCTGACTTTAGATGTACAATGTAATACTTTATCCTTTTTAGTATTTGTTGTTGTTGTTTTTGTTGTTCTAGTACTAGTGGTTGAACTCTGTAATTAACACACAATTATTCTTAGGTGTTTAAATTTTAACTGAAAAGTGATCCCTGTTAAATTTAAGAGTGGAAAAAGAGAGGGAGGAGATGTACAATTTGGAACATGCTCAATCGGACTTGCCGCAAATGGTGGAGTTAGAAATGTGCCAGGGGATTCCAAGACAATCCCATCAAGGTGGCATGTACCAATGCCATCTCACTAGTCCAAGTGATCAATTTCAGCTCACAATTGATGGCTCTGATAGGTCTAAGAGTCAAAGGGATCACACAAACAAGACAAGTGTCTGCTAATACTAACTGATAGAATCAAAAAGGGAGAGAAAGATCCAACATGGGAAGCGGGATACACAGCAGACTCATAGAATGGCAGATGTCCTAAACAACACTCTGGCCTCAGAATCAGCCCTTAAGGCATTCGGATCTGGCTGAAGAGCCCATGAGAGTATAGTAGGCATGGAAAGCCAAGATATCATGGGAAAAAAAAAAAAAGAGCTACTGTTTGATTCTAAGAATCATTTCAGATTTCAATGACTTCAAATTCCTCAGAATTTGAAATTTCCTGCTTGCTTTGTCTTAAACAACTATTTGTCCTCATGTGAAGTCAGGCACAAAACAACTCATGTTGTATGATTTGTTTTATGTAATAATACAGCATAAGCAAATACATAGACACAGGAAGCAGACTTGTGGTTATATTGGGGCATGGCTGGTTGTAATTGGGAGCAATGTTTAAATGAAACAGGAAGTTCTTCTGTAATGAGAAAACTTCATAGAGAAAGGTAATGGCTCCATGAACTAAATGCAATAGAATTGTACACTGTACAGTAATTAATCATATTTATGTGAATTTAACCTCAACAAATAAGAAAAATTTTGTGTATATACGTATTTATATATGCAACCATTCCATTACACATTTTAAAGAGACAAATTCAATTAAAACTAGCCGTAGGGGTTAATTCTTTCCACTAATTTTAAAAAGTTCTATAGTTCCTTTTGTTTAAAATTTCAGAATTTATTCCCACATAGAATAGTATTATTTTATGATTATGATACTTCCTTGTCTATCCAGTTGTGTATTTACCATTCTGTTCTTCATTTAATACAATTCTACTCTGTTCCAAAGAGAATATTCTTGTTTGCATTTTGACTTTTCTACTCACTGTCATTTGGAAAAATCCTGTCAGTTGATTTCTATTCATTTCTTTGACTTTCTTTTTTAAGATTTATTAATTCATTTGCAAGACAGAATCACAGAGAGAGAAGGACAGACACACAGAGAGATTTTCCATCCACTGGTTGACTCCCCCAGATGGCCACAACAGCCTGGGCCAGGCCAAAGCCAGGAGCCAAGAGCCTCATGTGGGTCTCCCATGTGGGTGGCAGGGACCCAAACACCTGGGCCATCCTCTACCACTTTTCCCAGGCCACTGGCAGGAGTTGGATTGGAAGCAGAGCAGCCCGGCACGCGAACTGGCACCCATAGTGGGCGCCGGAGTCACAGGCAGCGGCTTTATCTGGTGTGCTACAGCGCCGTCCCCAAATGAGGTTGTTTTTAAAAAATTCATGGAAAATGGAATTAAAAGATTTTGGTTCAAAAACATTTTGAAACCCATGCACAGTGTTTTCATAACACGTGCTTTCCATGAACTTTCTGAAGACCCCTCCCATTTGTGGGTATCTGCAAACCACCACCACAGTTCCTGACTTTCTTGTCTTCAGAAAATTATGCTGTAAATTACTGATGCTTTCCTGTCATTCATGCCTTATCATATCTCTCTGTAAATTCAACTAGGGATTCCTTCTTACTGTATATGTTATTTTAATGTCAGTTTTCTGTATTTTGTGTCAATGTGATATATCTTGCCAACAGCTGTCACCCAAGAGTTCATAAAACACCCCAGTGAATGAAGCACAGCTATACAGAACGCAGCAATTTGTTTTACCAAGATTCCTGACTTCACCAGGGAATGCATCCGTAACGGTTTGCCGAGTACCTATTTTGTACCTGATTTCTCTGAGTCATGCTCTTGGGTTAAATAAAAAAGTAATTATAAGGTTAAATATAAAATTAAACAAAGTTGCATGAAAGCAGAATGTCTTTCAGGGAAGTTTAAGTTTCAAATTCGTGTAATGAAAAATGTAATTTTTTTAAATAGCCATATATGTCTCTTATTTTTTTAACATGTTTTAAAATTGATTAATTAATTATTTTATTTATTTATTTTGACAGGCAGAGTGGACAGTGAGAGAGGGAGGCAGAGAGAAAGGTCTTCCTTCTGTTGGCTCACCCCCCAAATGGTCGTTATGGTTGGCATACCGCGTTGATCCGAAGCCAGGAGCCAGGTGCTTCTCCTGGTCTCCCTTGTGGGTGCAGGGTACAAGCACTTGGGCCATCCTCCACTGCCCTCGTGGGCCACAGCAGAGAGCTGGACTGGAAGAGGGGCAACCGGGACAGAATCCGGCGTCCTGACCGGGACTAGAACCTGGGATGCCTGTGCCGTAGGCGGAGGATTAGCCTAGTGAGCCGCGGCGCCGGCCTATGTCTCTTCATATGAAATAATACACACTTGGAAAGACATAATTTACATGGCATAGATGACATGGGGTTGCTAGAATAGAGACCAGTTCTGCAATTATTAACAGTACATACCAGAGGAGAAAAGGGAATTAACTGAGGCACTGTGTCCTGGTTGCTATAATCCATTTACCTCATGCTTAGTCCAGTCAAAGTGTCCCCAACCGTGTAACTTGTAAATAAGAGAAGCTTGCTTCTCCTAGTCCTGGAGGCTGGGAAATCCAATAGCAGTGTCCTGGTAGGCTCAGAGTCCGTGACTCAGACACTGTTCATGAGGATGGATCTTGATGATCTGGTCACCTCTCAAAACCTTTCTCTCTTAATATCATCACCCTGGGTGCTAAGTGCCAATGTCAGAATTTAGGAGGCTTTCCCTACACTCAGGCCATAACACTTCAACATGTACATAATATAGTCTGTACTATAAATCATATATTATATATCTGTTAGAAGAAACCTGGATCAGAAATGGAGCCAGGGATTGACCCAGGAGCTCTGATATGTAATGTGGGCATCCCGAGTGGTGACATCACTGATAAGCCAAGTATGGTAACCTTCATTAACTTTTGAAATACCTTCCTGTTTTTATAATCTTACTAGCATGGTTATTGATTTTGATGATTTCTGTGTTTTCAGATCTTTGCTATTCTCCTACAATGTTTGCATAGTTGAATGGAGAGTTCTTTTACAATGCACATGAGTGAATTTTTTTGAATCTCAGATTCTAAGAGAGCAAAAAAGAAATGACTGAGACAGTAGTTTCAATCTAGTATTTTGTCGTAATAATTGTTGAAGGTACATATTCTAAAAGTGCTAGCTTATTAATATTATGTTTTCTTGTATTTTTATGTAGCCTAAGTGCTAGGATTAAACCCTGGTGACTTGAAGATGAATGGTTCTTGGCCTAAATAAACATATTTCATTTTGTTAATATAGAATATTTATTATATGCTAATAAGTTATGTGTTTACGTATTTGCTTGTGAATTATCTAATTTATCTATAAGCCTTGGGCTTCTCTATTCTGTTTACTGCTCCACTCCTAGATACAGAATAACACTGCATAGACACTCAGATTATATTATTGAGTAAAGAGAGAGATAAATCCAAGATACGGATTTCATTTTAAGTATGCCTTTTTTTTTAAATATTTTTGTTATTTTCTCTTTTACTGAAACTAGATAACGAATTACTTGAGTAGCAAAAACCAAAAAAAAAAATTGTTTTGCAGGTGAATTGTAGCTGAATGTTACTACATAATAAAAGAAGTTTTAGAAAATTTGCAGATTACTAAGTAGATATATATGTAGTGTGGTTTGAGTTACAGGACATAGTAGAGTATCAAAAACTCATCAGAAAGTAGTCATTCACTTGACTGAGAACTTGAACACTGAGAGTTTATAAATATGTGGTTTAAAAGAACATAATTCTTATTTTTTAATAAAATTAGTTTCCCTTGTTTGAACCATTTACATTGAAATGTAAAGTAACCTTTCACATTACAGTATTAAAACCAAGTATTAATCTTACTAGAGAAACTATGAAAGTAGTTTTACTATTAATATTCCACATTAGGTTCATAACTTCCATAGACAAAAATGTAATAAACACATTTCAGATGCAGATGTAGACCCTGAGAGGGGAGAAAAAACGCATCCTTTGTTGTAGATTTAATTAGTCAGTTGCAACAGGACAGAAATCATGTGTTTTCTCTGATATGTGGTAGTTAATATAAAAAAAAATGTATTGGAGTGAAATGGCGCCTTGGGATTTGATTGTTGTTTTTAGTAGTTGTTTATGCTTTGGAACTGTGGTCTTTCCACTGTTTACTTGTTAAATATTGCTGTTAGTGGTGCATTAAGCCTGATGCTGTAGAGTGGATTGAAATTAAGCTTTTTTTCAAAAAAATTAATGAAAAAGGAAAGGAAAGAAGGAGGGAGACTGAAGAAGGTGGTATGGAAGTCTGGTTATCTTCTTAGACTTGTAGCCATGAAATATATGATATGTTCTCTTTATACTAATATAAATTTTAAAAAGAATATGTCAGAAAAACAAACTACAAATACTCCATGAAGAAAGCAAGACCAAGATAATTATAATATTTCTGGAACATGCCAGTTTTGAGGGTCTCTTACAAAGAGTACACTCAAAACTGACACAGATACCACGTTTGTCTATGTCATATTTCAGTGTTTCAGAAGATCTGTGCATATTATTTCTAAAGGCAATAATGTTCACTTAAAGATAGAATACATCCCGAGATCTGCATCTTTAGGTGACTTTATCGTTTTGTGACCATCAGAGTTTGCAAACATAAAAATAGAAAATGGAGTATGGTCACACTACTAGGCTATGGGTGTTATGCCCCTCAGCTACAAACCTGTACAGTGTTTTACCATACTGAATATTTTTGGCAATTTTGGCACAATGGTATTTGTGTATCTAAACATATCTAAGGATATACAACCCAGCAATACCACTCCTTGGAATTTACACAAAAGAAATTAAATTGGCAAACATAAAAGCCATCTGCACATTAATGTTTATTGCAGCTCAATTCACAATCGCTAAGACCTGGAACCAACCCAAATGCCCATCAACAGTAGACTGGATAAAGAAATTATGGGACATGTACTCCATAGAATACTATACAGCAGTCAAAAACAATGAAACCTGGAAGACAATTTCTACAAAAATCCTTCAGATGTTATGTGACTGCTGGTTTATGCCATGAGATAGTACACACTTCTAAATGAATAACCCTGTGCCAATGTGTGTCCTACTGCAGTGCAAGGTGTCTTCCAGTGTGATGTGCAGCCTCCATTCAGTGACAATCTGTTTTAGGGAAACAAAGGTGTGTGTTCTTTTGGAAGGAAAGCCTTGTGTAGGCCACTGTGGTTGGAAAATAGACATCTTCCTTCTCTCTACAGCAGGAAATCCTAAGGGAGATCGATCTATCTATCTATCTATCTATCTATCTATATAAATGATTCACTGTTTAAAAAAAACAGCAGGAAAAAAGATGGTTTTCTTCCTCTAATTGTTTATGGATAATAGTATTGTAGTACGTTAAGATTCAAGTATACAACACTAAGTTGTGAGGTGTCTTCCTCATTTTTAAAAGTATTAGTTCATAGCTCCAAAAATTACTCCAATAAAATGTAATAGTTACATGCACTATTTTGGAGATTAGTACAAATACTTCGCTAAATATCCTAACTAGAGAAATGGCTTAGAATTCCTTTTAAGTAGAGCACTTCTGGAGAACTAAGCCCTCGGCGCATACTGTATGTGCTACCATTAATTCTGTTCTGCCTCATTTATAACAATGACCCACATTTCTGCTCTTGAACGAGAACAGGCATCATATAATTGCAAAGCAAATTCTCTACATATTTTTACAAGAGACCTCATCTTCCATGCCTTCTTAGAGCTGTTTGTATTCATTTGCATATTAATTAATATCACAGGAAATAATGTACACACTAGATACATGCATAATTTTGGAGATCTGAAGCATGGTAACAGAGTATGCCAGAAGTAGCGATTTTTTATTTGGCTTGCAGAAAGTGGCGACACGTGTCCAGAAGACTCATACATTATATTTCATATGGCTGGTTTTATTATTAGTTTATGAATCTTCATTATTGCAAGTGGCTTGCAAGACTGTCAACTTTGCAGTTTTCAATTCAGTAAGTTTCTACTCCAAATGGGTACTTTCTTGCACAACACTGAATCCTGACATTTGCATGATATTACATGCACTGGAGGATCTACTGATTTCTCTTCAGGAAAAGAAAAGAAAGGAATTCTTGCACAGGATAACTGATCGACCAGCTCAGCATAGTTTTCCCATTATCATCTAACAGGGACTCTTTTATGCCTTATAAAACATCCAATGAATGCAATGAAACGTTAATGAACAAATTTACAAGGCACTATGTTCAATAGGTTGTTATAAGAAATCCCGTAGTATTATGTTGTGCTTAAAGAATGCAAATTCATATAAACAGGCACAGTCATGAAGAAAAAAGAGCAGAAATGCAGGAACAATACCTGCAGTTGCACAAATGCTCACAGATAAAAAATAAGTGCAGCAAAATAAAGTGTTTGGCATATATGAGTGTATAAAGTTGACAGAGGGTCTATTATAATTTTTCACATTTATCTATTAAAACAAAGACAAATGATTATTAGCATTATTATATAGTTTATAGAATCACAAAATTAAGGTAACTAAACTACATAATCACAAATAACTAATGTTAGACTAAGAAGATATCAGGTATATTATGATTACAATATACCTTTTCCCTTTCCAGACTTGTAAGAAGACAATTATTTATTGTGTTTATCAGATGACCCAAATATCAGTTATTACAAAGCTGTGTGTTACATATTCTAAAATGTTCCTGAGGTAATATATTCATTCATTTATTCAGCAAGCATATTTTAATTATTTCCAAGTTTGCTCAGTTTTAGGCTTAATGAAAGAAATAGCCTGCTGATTTATTAACATATTTTCTTAAATTATGGAAAGGATATGCAAGAAGTGAGGGAAAAATGTCAGGAACTTGTAAGATGGAAGATTTGAAAGATCAATTTGAGCAATATTAAACAGATAAATCTTCAAGGAAAACCAAGTTAGAATTTGTGACTTATAGGGACGAATATTAGATTTACAGAGTGAAAGTGGATTTCAAAAAAGATGAATGAAGTGCGATGTTTGGTATGCGGCCTTTGTGGAATTTGTTTTGATGCAATGCGAGGCTGTTTTCCTACACAGGGAATAGAGTTGACCCTGTGTGTGTGTGTGTGTGTGTACATTTGAGTCGAGTCAAGTGGTAAAAAGACCTTGACTATTAGGAGGAGAAAGTAGACCAAACACAAAAGGAAGAAAAGTTAGATTCTGAATGCATGAGCTGAATAAAAAACAAAACAACAACAACAAAAAAAACTAAAGAATGTTAACACAATGTTAAGATTCATTTATCATTTTCAGAAATGCCAGCAGCACTTACTTGGTGTGTAGTGACTAAGACTGAGTGTGACAATTCAAAGAATTTAGAGATAGAGAAGCAGAAATGCCGATCAGATCCTGCAGCTCTGCATTGTTTTATACAGATGTCTGTGTTTGCTGGGGAGGGCGGGCTCTCCTGTCTAGAAAAAACGGAATCTGACCACAGAACCTTGATTACCAGAGGCTGAGAGGAATAGAGGGCTTGGAGGGAGCCTGGGTTCAACAAACAAACAAACATGGGGGAAACTGTGTGTGATGCATTAATTGTGACAAATATACTAACACGAGATGTTGATAACAGAGGAAGCTGCTGTGGTTTGTAGATTGTGACATATACATCATAATATGAGATTTACCAATAGGGAAAGCTCAGTGTAGGTGTCTGGGAACTGTTTGTGATGATGCTTCACGCTTTCGTTTAGTAAATTCGAATGTATTCCGAAGTTAAAAGTGTTGTTCTCTCATTTGTTTTTACATAGGACACTCTCTGTTGATCCTTCTCAGATTCATAGACTGACAGGAGGAGTGTTTGTTCTATCTAGTTGAACACGTTAAACCATGGGCCCTAGGTTCAGAAAGACCTTTGATGAAAAGGGCTAAGGAGCCTGTGAGGGTCCGGGGAGGAGTTTGCACACCAATATGCTGATAAAGGAAGCAGAGAGCGGAGTCATCCTCCTGAACCTCTTGCTGCCAAGAAACAGAAAAGATGGGAGGGAATGCTGACGGCAGTTTATACAAAATAGATTGTTTTTCTTAGTCTCCATGGTTAGATCAGAACACCTAACAGGGTAAAGAGATTATCTATTGGTTCTGTGTTTTTGATCCTTAGAAGCTTGGAAAATTCATTGTTGGAAGAATGAAGGAAGGAAGGAATAGAACTGGGTTAAGACACTTGGTTTCACTGGTCTTAATTTTTTTTAAAACTTTTATTTAATGAATATAAATTTCCAAAGTACAGCTTATGGATTACAATGGCTTACTCCCTCCCATAACTTCCCTCCCACCCGCAACCCTCCCCTTTCCCGCTCCCTCTCACTGGTCTTAATTTTAATGCTAAAGTGAGCATTTTTAAGCATTGTTTCGTTGTGGCCAGCACTGGGGTGCAGCAAGTTAAGACTGTGTCCCGTATAAGAGTGCTGAGGTGCTCTGTTCTGCTCAGCTCCCTACTTACGCACCCAAGAAGGCAGTAGAAGATGGGCTGAGTACTTGGGTCCCTGCTGCTCACAAGGGAGACCCACACGGAGTGCTGGGCTGCACAGCCTCAGCCATTGTGGTCGTTTGAGAGGGAATCAGTGGATAGATTTCTTCCTCTCCCTGTCACTCTGCCTTTCAAAGGAAACAAACGATGAATCTTTTTTTAAACAGCATTCTTATGTTATAATATTTCTAATGTAAATCTATTTCTTTATGGATTAATGTTGACATTTGCAAGCTATAATAGTCTATGTTCTTGTTAAGAATTCTGAGCACATTATTTTCCAGATTTTCAATTTATCTAGCAAATACAAATAAACATAGAAAATACAGTTTTCTCTACTAAATACATATCTGCATGTCAATTATATTGTTAACATCTTTATACTGTATAATATTTTAAAATACCTATATAGGGAGTTACATATTATCTATTATATATATATATATATATCTGTCTTAAAATTAATCTTTTCTTTTTTAAAGGTTTATTTATTTGAAAGGCAGAGTTATAAAGAGGGAGAGACAGAGATCTTCCATCAGCTTGTTCATTACTCAAATGGCCACAATGGTCTGGGCTGCACCACCTGGAATTCCATCTGGGTTTCCACAATGTGGGTGGCAGGGACCCGAGCACGTGTGTCATCATCTGCTACCTTCCCAGGCACATTAGCAGGGAGCTGGATCTGAACTGAAGCAGCCAGGAGTTGAAATGATGCCCACATGTGATGCCAACCCACCATGTTAATCTTTCTGATGTGGCCTTATACGAGTAGAATTCTTTTAAACATATATATATATATATATATATATATATGAAAGTGTCCAAAAATATAAGTCTTCTGGACAACTATTCTGAGTAAATAGGTATAATTATATTCAAACTAAGTGACTGCATTAGGAAAATGTTTAAATAAATGCTGACATTACTTTTACACAAAATATTAGTTAATAATAAAATAATATAGGCCCTGCCTTGTGGTGTAGTGGCTAAAGCAGTTGCCTGCAACCCCAGCATCCCCTATGGGTACCAGTTCACTTCCTGGCTACTCCACTTTCAATGCAGCTCCCTGCTAACGGCTTGGGCACCTGCTACTCATGAGAGAGTTCAGGAAGAAGCTCCTAGCTCCTGCCTTCGGACTGGCCCTGTCCCAGCTGTCACAGCTATCTGTGGAGTGAATCAGTGGATGGAAGATAGATCTGTCTGTCTGTCTCTCTCTCTCTCTTTCTTTCTCTGTCTCCCTCATTGTAACTTTGATGTTCAAATAAAGTACGTAATAATAAATGAATAATAGGAGGGAGGGTAGAGTGGGACGTACCATGCTCTTAAACCCATATGTATGAATTACATGGTTTGTTCACCTTATACAGATAAAAAATCACTAATAAAATAATTAAATATTATATCTTTATAACATGTGTTTAGGAATTAAGTAGATAAACCTGAATATGACCTTTCCTATGCTATTTATTTACTTTACAAATTAGATGTTCATTTACATAAAAATTTTGCAGAATAATTGTATAATTGATTCTTTTATTCAGTACAATTTTGGGAAATAGTTTTAGATAATTTTTGTTCTTATTTTTAATATACACCTAGTGATTATGGATGATTGTGAATATCATAAAATATTTAATGTTTATAAGATTAATTAACATAAGAGGCATGTTTGTACCTGAAGACAACACAAATTGTAAATGAAATATAGACTTCTCTAGGCTGTGCAATTACTGTCTATTAGAATCAATTACATGTAAAAAAGAATACTATTTTGAATAAGTGGTAAATACTAATAAATAAAAAATTAGTAATTATTGTCATAATCTGAAGCTAGCATAAAAATAATTTTCTGTAACAAGAAATACACATCTCAGTTCTGTGAATAAGGTAGAATTTCATTTTTTTAAAAATGTGAAAGCTAAAACCATAGCTTTAGTTTGCTTTGGAAAGGGAGTAGTATTGACTTAGAAAATATATTAGTAAGTGCTCCTTTCTTCCATATTTTCTGAAAGTGTTTAAGTAATTATTGGTGTTGTTTCCTCTTAAAACTTAGACTTGTGACAGACATTTGATGCAGCAGATCAGACTCCGCTTGAGGTGCCCACATCCCATATCCAAGTGCCGGGGCTTGACTCCCAGCTATGTTCTCCATTCCCGTTCCTGTTAGTTCACATCCTAGGAGACAGCAGGTGATGGTTGAGAAACATGGGTTTCTGTCACCAATGTGAGACCCAGCTGGATTTCCAGGGTCCAGGCCTTTGCGTTGGCTCAGCCCCTGCTACTGGGATTTGAATCAGTGGATGGAAGCATCGTCTCTCCCTCCCTCTCTCTCTCCTTTTGAAATAAAATTTAAAAACAAACTTTTAAGAATTGGTGGACTTAGGCACAATACCTTGTAGGGCCTAAAGTGGTCTTCATGGAGGCATTCTTTGAAGTTGTAGGCATTTGTTTCAGTTTGGATAATTTGTGATTTGTTTTTAAATTATCCATAAAATATATTAAATTTTCCAAATTTATGGAAATAATGCATTCTATAACTGATTTTTCAGCGTCATGTTATCTTCTCTCATCATTTATGTCTGTTTAGTAGCTGATCAAAAACTCAGTTTTTGAAAAAAGATTTATTTTTATTTATTTGAAAGGCAGAGAGACAGAGAGAGAGAGAGAGAGAGAGAGAGAGAGAGAGAGAGCTCTTCCATCGACTGGTTCACTGCCCAAGTGGCAACAACAGCTGGAGCTGCGCCAATCCAAAGCCAGGAGCCAGGAGCTTCTTCCAGGTCTCCCACATGGGAGCAGGGGCCCAAGGTCTTGAGCCATCTTCTGGTGCTCTCCCAGGCACTTTATCAGTGAGCTGGATTGGAAGTAGAGCAGCTGGGTGTTGGCGGCTTAATCCACTGTGCCACAACACTGGCCCGCAAAGACTCAGTTTTTAATTTCATTACTTTTTCTTCATTGTACAATAATTCATTTTGTTCATTGATTACTTCTCTTACCTGTATTATGTCCTTCTGCCCATTCATTTTAATTTTTATAAATAAGCTTTTTCTTATCATTTCAGAGGCAAGAGGAGGGAGGGACAGGGGTGGAGGCAGAGAGAGAGAAAAACCCCACCCTTGGTTCACTCCTCACTCCCCAAATGCCTTGGTGTCAAGAACTCTATCTGGGTCTCCGACACGGGTGGCAGGGATGGCAGAGACCCCACACCTGTTGCCTCCCAGGATTCACATGGGCTGGAAGCTGCAATGTGGGACTCCATCCAGGTGCTCGGAGTTGAGATGCAGATGTTCCAGCCAGTGTCTTAAACCATTGTACCAAAATCACAGCCTCTATTTTGGTTTTAATTTGATCTTTTTTTTCCTTTCATTTGACCTTAGGAAAGTATTTCTCATTTGTGCTTTCTAAGTTTGAGCATTAAAGATCTTATTTCCTAGGGGCCAGTGCTGTGACTCAGTGGGTTAATGCCCTGGCCTGAAATGCCAGCATCCCATACGGGTGCTGGTTCTAGTCCTGACTGCTCCTCTTCCCATCCAGCTCTCTGCTATGGCCTGGGAAAGCAGTAGAAGATGACCCAAGTTCCTGGGCTCCTGCACCCATGTGGGAGACCTGGAAGAAGCTCCTGGCTTCAGATTGGCACAGCTCCGGCCGTTGCAGCCATCTGGGGAGTGAACCAGCGGATGGAAGACCTTTTTCTTTGTCTCTACCTCTCTCTCTAACTCTTTCAAATAAATCTTTAAAAAAAAATCTCATTTACCACTATAAGAATTTAAGGCTCTCAGTTTTCCTCTAAGTAGTGCATTAATTATCTGTAAAAATCTTGATCTACAGTATTTTATTTTGATTAAAATTATTATTCTTATAAGTTTTTTAATTCATATATTAACTAGAAGTATGCTGCTTAATTTCAAAATATTTTTTCTTATTTAAAAATATTTTATTATAATTCATTAATTATCATTTAGTAATACATTTTTTATTATCTAGCCCTCTGAACATATACACTACACTGAAAGCAATGGATAGTCCTCTAGCTTGGAGTATAGTACTAGTTCTTTTAAACATCAATTGAGTGAAGTACATAATTATACATTGGCAGGAAGGTGGAGTCAGCACCCAGATCCAGCAATCAAATACAGGCATGTTTATGTGGGACATGGGTGTCTTAACTGCTCACTAAATACCCTCCCCATAAACTTATCTTTTGATTCTGTTTTCCACAAAATTTTTGCAGTGCCCTTTTATATGTAATATTGATTCAAGCAGATTGATTTCCACTTATATACCTATATAATTATGCTCATATTTAATTCAGTTCTGCACAGTTATTTTTGCTTGTTAAAATAGTTCAGGAAGGACTCTAGTAATACTATTACATAATTAAAATTTTAGTACAGATTTCTCCTTTCAATAAATAATGCCTGTTTGCAAATTGTGTAGTTACAAAATAGGAATAAAGTATTTTCTCTTAATATTTGTCTTTCTTTTTCTCCTTCTCTTTGATTTTGCCTTTCAAATAAACAAGTAAATAAATAAATGTTGGAAAACAGAAAAACATAAGAAATCCCTTACCAGACATTGAAAGTGCTGTCTCCTTGCTGTTGGACTTCCCAGCCTCAAGAACTCAAAACAACAAATTTCTGTTATAAATTATCCAGTCCAAGTTAATTTCTTATGTCAGCATAAATAAACTGACAACTCAGGTTAAACAATTAATTTGAATTTGAAAGCAGATGAAGTCCAAGCACAGCCATGTTCACACAGACAGTGGAGGTTATGAGGAGTAAATTCTTTGTTTTCTGCTGCTCCTCTCCTAGTCCACTCCAATAACATGTAAATAGTTCTTTTTTAAAACACACATCCCCTTTAAGGTACTGATATATCTTCCAAATTAGGAATTAGCCTGATTAGTTATTTTTTGTTTCTTTTTCCCCTCCTACTGGCATCTTCAATCTCTTTTCTCTTTACTTGAACCTGCCTCTATAACCTTACATATATCCAGATCGAAAATTGCAATCAAGCACACAGTATTTTTCATCTCACTTCCTTCTGCAACAATCCTGTATTTTCTGCACTCATTCACCTTCTCAAAGAGTAGGCTACAATCTTGTCTTGATGTTTCTCTCCCATTCATTTCCCAACACAATCTACTGCATTCTGACATTGACCTTTTCACTTGTGGAAATAATTCTAGCAAATATCTGCAAAGATCTTATTGTCAAAAACAACGGATCTTAGTCTTCTCTTTCGAAGTATTTCTGTTCCAGTTGCACTGCAGAACCGAGAACTTGCCCACTGAGATTCTGCCTTCCATTACTTCCCTGGATATCACACTGGAGCAGTTTCAGTTATTTTCTGATACATTTTCTCATGGTCATTTTCCTAATTTTACATTTTTACTTATTTTTATTTATTTGAAAGGCAGAGCGTGTATATGTAAATGTTCAGAGAGAGAGAGTGAGAGAGAGAGAGAGAAATTTCATTGCTTGAGCCCTCCCCAAATGACTGCAACAGTTGAGACTGCACAAGGTTGAGGTCATGATCCAAGAACTTCCTCTGAGTCTCCCATGTGATTGGCAAAGAAGCAAGTACTCGAGCCATCATCTGCTACCTCCCAGGATGGACATTAGCAGGAAGTGGGATGGGAAGCAGTTGTAGAACTCAAACTAGGGCATGCTTATTCTGATATGGGATGCCTGTGTCCCAAGTCACAGATTAACTGGCTGTACCACAGCACCCGCCCTTAGTGCTCATTTTTATGCTTCTCTTTTCCCGATATCCTTTAATTTGTTTTTGCTTCAGTATTTTGTTTTCATCTGTTTATAGATTTATTAAAAAAATCTTAAGCTGCTATAACAGTTTGGGACTAAGTTAGGCACTGAAATTATAATGGTAACCACGATGTTAAATTCCTTTCTGTCAAAAGGTCATCAGTAGTATATAAAACAAGCACCTAAATAACCTTCTAAACACTGAGAGCTGTTCATAAGTGCTGTTTGGAAGACAAAGCCTACTTTTACACCACCATGTACCGGGAGCTCCCTGCCGTTTTCCACTCTACCTACCCCCATTAACTCTGAAGTGGTGCCAGTCTCCTCTCACAGACACAGCATCTTCCCTTGCATCTTACTTTGATTTAAGATTATATCAAAATATTTATTGAAAACCTGTTCGTGGCTCTCTCATAACAAAGACAAGCTCCACATACGGCTTTCTTGATGCTAAATTTAGCCAATCCGCTGTGTGTATATTTAGCTAATCCCCGTCTGTGTCAGGGTTTCTCCTTCCAGCCCATCAGACATAACTTTAATCCTCCATCTCTCTCCATCCCGAATCAAAGTATCCTTCGCTTTTACTTCTTAATGGGTTCTTGATTCTGCTTGCGGCTCTCATCTCTGCTGCTACCTTTCACTGCCATATTTAAAGCACTTATCACTTAAACATTCTTCTGCTAACTTAAAAATTGCTTTCTGCATTAGTTGATTTGACCAGTGAAATTTATCCTGAAAGCAAATTGTTTAAGAGAAATTCAGATTCCAAGTCACTACTCATTATAAAAGCTTGAATGTCTTTCGGTCATATGAAGATCAATACATAAATCCCTTAAGCAGATAATACACAGTGTCCTACTGCCTTTCTTACCCCTCATCTGAGTGCTTCTCTTTACATTTAAACACATCTCGCTGGCTTATTTCCCCACAAGCAATTTTATTTCACCATCAAGAAGTCTGATCATGCATCCTTATTTGACTGGGAAGTATCCTGTCCTCTTCTGCTTTAACTAGATTGCATATACTTTTATGTTTCGCTTCATTGTTCCATCAAAGTTTACCTGAACTTGTCTTCAGGGCACACATACCATCTTAATTACAAATGTATCTCCAAATTTCTACATTTCTCCTTCCAATTGTATAAAATCTACTTTTATATTTTTCTATTTGTTCATATATATAAATACTTATCTTTTTAAACTTTTATTTAATGAATATAAATTTCCAATGTACAGCTTATGGATTACAATGGCTTCCCCCTCCCATAACTTCCCTCCCACCCGCAACCCTCCCCTCTCCCGCTCTCTCTCCCCTTCCACTCACATCAAGATTCATTTTCAATTCTCTTTATATACAGAAGATCAATTTAGTATATATTAAGTAAAGATTTCAACAGTTTGCATCCACATAGAAACACAAAGTGAAACATACTGTTTGAGTACTAGTTATAGCATTAAATCACAATGTACAGCTCATTAAGGACAGAGATCCCCACATGAGGAGTAAGTGCACAGTGACTCCTGTTGTTGACCCAACAAATTGACACTCTAGTTTATGGCGCCAGTAACCACCCTAGGCTGTCGTCATGAGTTGCCAAGGCTATGGAAGCCTTCCAAGTTCCCCGACTCTGATCATATTTAGACAAGGTCATAAAAGACAGGGTGAGGATAGTAACCAATGATCCTAAGAGTGGCATTAACCAGGTTTGAACAATTATACAGCATTAAGTGGGGAAGAGGACCATCAGTACACACAGGTTGGGAGTAGAGCCATTGGTGGTAGAGTAGAGGTTATGATTACGAAGGAATGAGGCCCAAGTGCGCTAGACAGGGTCTAGAACAAAGGACAGAGTCATTATTAGAGGAGCTAAGAAAGGTGCTGTCTAAGCTACAATTAAGTTTTCTGATCGAGAGGCCAATAGAACCTGACAGAAGGGGCTTGATAATAATCTGGTGGGCTTTAGGCCTTGTATGTTAAGAGGCCCAGACCTATCTATCTCTTCACATGGGGTATATCCTAAGGGAGGTGTGAACCTCCTAGGGGAAGGCACTCTGTTGACTTTCATTACTTGGCTGGCCTGGGAGGAGAGCTGGCTAGGTAAAGGCAGGTGGCATCTCTACCAAGAAATTTACAGTTCTGCCTGCAATGTTGCTGACCCTACTTGGCCGTCCCCTCAGCTGCAGTGGTCACTTTGGAAGTTGGGCTGAGTGAAGGGCTTTTCAGCTTAGAGCCAATAAGATCTGTGGCTCTGACCTGGGCATCCTTCGACTCCAAGGCAGGTCCATTTCCAGTGATCCAACTCTTGGCAGAGCTGCCAGGGCTCTTCACAAGCTGACTTCTGCTGAAGCCCAGGCTTACCACATTGAAAGCCACTGCAGTGGACTGGCCTGTTGGGTCTCCTTGAGGGCAGATCACTGCACAGATCAGCCATTAATAGGCCTGCCACCCATTGCTTCTGATGCCTAGCTTTCTTTTCCTCCTGGTTTGTGTTAAAGCCCATACAACCCCTGCTTTATAAAAAACAAAAGGAGGGAATGTTAGGAAACTGGCACAGTTTTAGCCAGGTGGCCTCATGGCCCAGCTACCTGAGCCAGGCTCCACCCCCATCCTAATGGGATTTGCTGCTCCTGCTTCCCTGCCCACCCTCAGGCAAAGTTTTAAAAGGGCCTGTTCCTGAACACGTGCTGTCTTGGCTCTGCTCCCTGCTCTCTTGGCCTCTCTTGGCTTCTCTCCTCCTCTCGTCTCTCTTCTCCCTCCTCTGTGTCTCTCTCTCTTACAGTCTCCTTCTCTTTTTCCTTCACCGCCCCTTCACTATGGTCTGTTGTGTATTCCCCAATAAACCCTTTCCCTTAATAAATAAATAAATAAATAAATAAATACTTATCTTTTTCATGGATTTGTAGCTCCAAGAGAAGAGTAAATGTGTTTGTACATGTGTGTACATTGTGTACACAGTGTCTGTACAATGTGAGTACATTGTGCATGTTATAGATTGCTTGATTATCTGTGAAAGCTGAGTATTTAAAAACACAAATAGATACTGGCCAGATCACATAGGACATTAGAAGTCAGACTCACAAGTCTTCTCAAACTTCCCTAAAAGGTAAGCATGCATTCTGTGATGCTGGAGCAATCAATCCAGGAGGACACACACAGCCTTTACAGCAATCAACAAAAGATAGTGAGACTTGATCAGTATCTGCTTGCCTCCCTATTCTTTCTGCCCCCACATTCAACAGAAGATAGACAAGAGCAATAAAATACACTCACCACACCCATACCGTAGGACGCCAGACTTCTTATCCTGCCTTGAGATTCTCCACACCAACACAATCCAGTCAGAACATACACTAGGCCATGCCAGTTTTTCCACTATAAATTCTCCCCACCCCTCCTCATTCGCTTTCACATCTTTTTCAAATTGTTGCACACTGACTGATCTCTTGGCCATTGCAAACTCTGAATAGACCACTTGGGTGGTCTTTGTGTATTTCTTCTGCTTTCCTGGAGGGTACACCAAGATATGATCCATAACATTTTTACAATAGACTCTGGGCTTCTACTAGGTTGAGTACAAACGAGGGCACCGTTTGACTTGCTTCTCACAACTTGGTGTCTTGAAATAAGCGATAGGTCGGAAGTGTTTCTCAACTGCCTTCTGTGTGTGTTCAATTCCTTGACTATTTATTCTCGATTTATTACTTCGATTTTATTATTGATTCTCATTCATTCGGCATCCTTGTTGGAAGCAGAGCATATCTTCTCGTTCCTTTTTGCTCTCGTTTGTTCTTCCACTTTGTGATGTGCTGTGTAAAAGTATTGTGCTCATGTTAAAAAGATTAATGAGTTGGAATGCAGGAATTAGCCTTATAAGCTTTTTTTTTTTTAATAGATCTCACAATCCATTGACTTTGCTGTTCTGATGACTAGAGGAGCATTTACTTGGATAATGTTGCTGTTTGTCAGCAATAAAAACAAATGTGGCTCTTATACTCCAGATTGTTTTTAATCTTAAAACATTCACTGGAATCCAGCAACTTTTTTTTTCTAGTTTTCTGCCTGTCAGAGATTGCGGATTATTTGGTCTAAATTCATAAGATATAGGCAACAGGTCAGCAGGCATGAAGTTACCACGAAAAACTTCTAGACAATTGCTTCCATCTCTCCTAGGTTTCTAAAAGTCTAAAGTCTCTTCTATTCCAGGAAAAACCTTTGCTTCTTACATACAATCATTATAATCCAAGTTCTTGTGATAATTTCTGGTATAATTTTGACAATATTATTTATGCTGAACTGTGTTCCAGCAAAATTCATTTTTTGAAATCCCAATCTCCAGTATTCCACAGTGAAATTGTAATCAAGTGTAAGAAATTTAAAGAAATCCAAAGTTGCCTAAGGTCTAAAGAGTACACCTTAATCAGTTCTGAGTGGTATCTTCCATAGAAGACATTAAAACATAAACACCAGCCTGATTTGATCAGTATACACTACTTATGAGGGGTATTACAGAATTAAGAGCTGAAAAATGTGAATGTCATTCCTCAAGACAAGTACCATCAAGTTGAAGAAAATATTTTTTTTGATAACTTGTCTTCCTTTTTCATGCCTATACATGTTTTTGTATTCTATATTAACTAGTACATATCAGACAAAACATGATATTTGTCGCTTTTGGACTGGCTTCATTCACTAACTATAGTGGTTTTGGTTACATCAATTTTCTTGCAAAAAACAGGTTATCTTCTTTATGTAGCTGAGTAGGTTTCTGTATTGTATATATACCACATTTTCTTTACTCATTCATTGGTTGATGGACATCTGGGTTGATTCCACATCTTGGCTATTGAGAATTAAGTTGCAATGAACATGGAGGTACAGATAACTCTTTGATATGTTCACTTCATTTTGTTTAGGTAAATGCCCAGGAGTGGGATGACTAGGAACGTGGTAGAACTATTTTCAGAGATCTGAGGACTCTCCCTACTGTCTTCCATATTAGTTGTACTAGTTTACATTACCAAAAATAGTATATTAGAGTATCTTTTTTCCCCACATCCTTGCCAGCATTTATAATTTCTTTGATCTTTGAATAATAGCCAAACTAATTTGGGTGAGGTGAAACCTCATTGTGCTTTTGATTTGCATTTCCCTGGTGGCTAGTGGTCCTGAGAATTTTTTCATGTGTCTGTTTAATGTTTCATATCCTTTGCCCATTTCTTAACTGGGTTTTCTGTTGTTTTTTGTTGATCTGTTTATAGATTCTGGATATTAATCTATTATTGATTGTGTAGTTTGCAAATATTATCCCCTATTCTGTCAGTTGCTTCTTTACTTTGTTGAGTGTTTCCTTTGTAGTACAACATCTGATTAGCTTGATATAATCCCATTTGTCTATTTTGCTTTAAATTCCTGTGCTTCTTGGTCTTTTCCAAGAAGTCTTTGCCTATGCCAAAGTCTAGCATAGTTTCTGCAATGTTTTCCTCTAGTAATGTGATGGCATCAGGTTATACATTTAGATCCCTGATCCATTTAGAATTGAATTCTATATAACATAAGAGTCTAGTTTCATACTTGCATGCATGGTTACAATTTTCCTAATGCCATGTGCTGAAGAGACTGTTATATCTCCAGAGATTGATTCTAGCTCATTTGTCAAAGATTAGTTTGTTTTGGTTGCTTGCATTAAGTGTTGATCTCAACCAGTTAGTCTGGAGAATTTAGGATGTTAGGAATTTATCTGCGTTATTATAGTCTTTTTTTTTTTTTTTTTGACAGGCAGAGTGGATAGTGAGAGAGAGAGACAGAGAGAAAGGTCTTCCTTTTGCCGTTGGTTCACCCTCCAATGGCCACCGCGGTAGGCACGCTGCAGCCAGCGCACCGCGCTGATCCGATGGCAGGAGCCAGGTGCTTCTCCTGGTCTCCCATGCAGGTGCAGGGCCCAAGCACTTAGGCCATCCTCCACTGCACTCCCTGGTCACAGCAGAGAGCTGGCCTGGAAGAGGGGCAACCGGGACAGGATCGGTGCCCCGACCGGGACTAGAACCCGGTTTGCCGGCGTGGCAAGGCAGAGGATTAGCCTAGTGAGCCGCGGCGCCGGCCTGAGTTATTATAGTCTTTATACATTATTTTCTAAAGGACAATGGTTCCACTAAATATGTTTTAAGATTAACATGAATGAATAAGTGGAAAGAAACCAACTCAAGAAAGTAAGGTGGAATCCCTTACTTTAGTGAAGTGAATTTACTTAAGTGAATTCTCACTAAATAGAATTTGTTTCCTAAGAACAATTGTGGTGGAGAAGGACTCTAGGAAAACTTTACTGTTTTTTTTTTTTTGTGTGTGTGTGTTTTTGTTTTTTTTTTTTGCTAAAATGTTGGCTGACTTCTTAGACTACTTTCCTAGTAATGATGTATTGGTTGGTTGTTCCTCCTGAAAGTGGACAAGCAAAGTGCCCTCAGGGTCTGAGAAGACTGTCACAGGGACATGGGCTCCTCACTGCCTAATCTTGCTTTGACTAAACCACTTTGACTTCTTGGTAATCATTGTTTTGTTTTTTTTCGTTTATTGTCTTCAGTATTTTACAAGTAAATAAGTTTCATCCCTTATTGTAGTTCTTAGAAAAGATTACTTCAGGACCTTGATCTCACTCGTTTAAAATTCCTATTTAAAGTTCTTTCCTTGCTTACGGTTGATCGGTTGATCGGGGCACAAGAGTTTGTTATAGAAGGGGAAGAAAATTTGGCTGCCTTTAATTTGTATTTCAGAATTGTGTAAGCTGAACCAGTTGAAACATCTATGGTGTTAGCTGTTTGTCTGCTGTTAGTCAACTCAACTTTTTAATTAGGGCACAAACAAGATGCTGTTGGTCCGACACCATAGGCTGCATCTTAAATACTGCCCTTCCTTTGAATGAGATAGTATTTGTAAATTGTGTATTTACACAGTGCATTGGCCCCAAATGATTTGTGTGAAGCTTATACCTAGGCTTCACAACAAATTTGGAATTTGTTCTTGCTTAATTTTTATTAGAATTTATTTTGTTTGGTCAGGGCTTTATTCAAACCAATATATTATCTTTGCAATGCCTCAAACCAGATCCTATTCAGAAATATAATAACAAGTTAATACAAGACTATGTTGCTACAAAAAGTTTCAAAAATTTTGAAGTTTTTGATAATACACATTTTACATGAATTATGGATAATTTTAGTATCTGTATAGATATTTCACATTGCACCCCCAAAAGAGTATCACTAAAATTCTAACAATTAATTAATTTAATTAAAATAGCAAAATACTCTTTGAAAAAAGAGCAGAGACCACATGAAGACAAAAGGAAGAAACAGCAGCCTAAGGCAAAGCTTGGGCCCTTACCATTAAATCAAACCCACTGACACTATGAGTTTAGAATTTTCACATCTAAAATGATGAAAAAATAAATTTCTCTGTTTGAGTCACCCAAGGTCTGTTTCTTTGCTATGGCACTCCTAAGAAACCAACACGAAAGGCCACTCTGAGAAACAATATGTTCATGCAAGTGGTTTCATAAAAAAGAAATGGAATAAAATTTTTCAAAGCCCATTTGCCACTTTTAAAAAATACAGTTTAATTTTATTTGTCACTAGTTGTTAGCTATAATTTTCATTTTATTTATTTGCTATGTGAAAACTTTAAATGACATTCAAAATCAAAAATTGATTTATTGAAACATTGTTTGGCCAAGATTTATGAATTATTTACCAAAAGTAACCATCAATAAACTAAGTCATTTTATAGTAAATATTCAATGTTGCTCTTTCTTGTTTTCTGGATGCCTTTCTGAATCCAGTTCAAATTCCTTTCTAATTACTTTTTTATGGAATTTTATCAACCCATTCCTCCTCTTTCCTTTGTCCAAATTCTTAATCTTTTCCCAGTGGTTGCCTAAGATCCTAAATTGCCACTTGCTTCTAAAAAATTTTTTGTCCAGGCAATTATAAAATTTACACTTTGAATCTAAGCTGATACAAATTATAATTATGTGCATCTCTAACTGATGTGAGATCAGAAACTGATAATTAATTTATTCTTATTTGAGTTACCTGACTCACAAGAGCTAGTACACATGCTTGCCAAAACCTCAGATGCTAACCCAAGGTAACAACAATAAGGGAAATGGAGAGATAGAGTCTAACAATCAGAAACGGCCATAGCTATTGTGATCATACATGTCTGACTTCTGTGGCAACCATTCCAACTGCCAAGCAGCAGTCTTCAACAATTGCCTCCACAGGATTAAGAATTAGTCATTGACTGCCCTGTTTCATATTTTTGCCCTATTTTCCAAGGAGAAAGCCTAATGCAGTCTTACGCTATGCAGTTCAATCTTGTGGGAAGGCATAAGTCTAGTTGAACTGCTTCCATCTGCAATAACAGAGATGAACATGAATTACATTATGCTAAATAAAATAAGCCAATAATGATAAGACATTCTGTATGATTCACTTACATGATATTGAATTTTTCAGAAGCAAGGAGGAAAATGGGGGTTCTCAAAGACTAACAGGAAGGAGAAACAATATTTTCACTCAATGGGCATGAAAATTTAGCTTTTAATAATCTAGAGACCTACATTCAACATAGGTACCTAGCAACTTGGTGTGTACAATTAAGTTTTTTCTACATCTTGAAGTGTTATATCAACTCACACATCCAGGGGCACATGCATATACCCACCTATATGTATTCACTTCTTAAATTTATCTTTAAAAGTACATGATTCAGGACACATTGCAGAGCAGTGAGCTAAGGTGCTGCCTGCACACCAGCATACCACATGCCTGTGCCAGTTTGAGTCCTGGCTGTGCTACTTACAATCATCTCCTGTGGAGGCAGAGGAAGATGTCCCAAGTACATGGGCACCTGCCACCCACATGGGACACCTTGCTGGAGTCCCAGGCTCCTGACGTTGTATAGGCTCAGTCCAGGCCATTGCAGCCATCTTAGGAGTGAATTATTGGAGAGCAGATTGTCTTGCTCTCCATCTCTTTCTCCCTCTATCATTCTGCTATTCACATAAATAAATGAGTCTTTAAAATATGTAAAAGGCATAGTTTTAGCTCTTTCAAAAAACATAAACATATATAGGATTACAAGAAAACATTGGAAGTTGGTGTGTATAGTATTATTTTGGGATGACAGGTCATAGGTATGTGCATACGTTGAACTCAATGTATCAAACATGTTCAAGGTTTTTTTGTTTTTTGTTTTGTTTTGTTTTGTTTTGTTTTAACAGGCAGAGTGGATAGTGAGAGAGAGAGACAGAGAAAAAGGCCTTCCTTTTTCGTTGGTTCACCCTCCAATGGCCGCTGCGGCCGGCTCATCGTGCTGATCCGAAACCAGGAGCCAGGTGCTTTTCCTGGTCTCCCATGTGGTGCAGGGCCCAAGGACTTGGGCCATCCTCTACTGCCTTCCTGGGCCATAGCAGAGAGCTGGCCTGGAAGAGGGGCAACCAGGATAGAATCCGGCACCCTGACCGGGACTAGAACCCAGTGTGCTGGTGCCGCAAGGCAGAGGATTAGCCTGTTAAGCCACGGCGCCGGCCCATGTGCAAGGTTTTTTAATGTGTGTCAATTATACCTCAAAAGGGTGCTAAAGAATCAATTGGTTATATAAATGAATGTTAAATTTTGAAACTTTTGAGATCTTTTTTCTTTTCCATTGCTATCTGCATGTAACCCTATTTCAGTATTATATTTCTTTTCTGTTCTACATTTGTTGACTATATTTATGTAGATAATGTAAGTCACTAGGATCTGTTTTATAATGAATATTCCAGTTAATCCTATAAAGTCTATAAGCATTTGTGTTAGGGTAGTATGAAATTTATAAAAAAAAAAAAAACCTTTTTATTTCAGGAATCAACTGTTAAAGAATGTAAGAATATTCAGGTTTTTTATACACTGTATACCTCAATTACACTTTCTGCTCTTTGGGTTGTTCTTTTCTCATGGATTTATAGTATATATTGTGGAAGATCTTCAAATATCCATCTAAACATTGACTCAATGTATTATTACATTGGATGATATTGTAAGTTTTAAGTTATAGTTTTCAGTTACTCAAGGGAACTTCATATGAGTACAAATTAATTTTATGTGGTGACATTTTACTCTATAGTTGCTGAATTCGCTATTAATTCTGGAGAAGAAATTTGGTAATGCATTCAGTATTTTCTAAATACAATCATATTCAGGGTGAATCAATGGCATCTCTTACTTCCTTCTTTCCAAACTTTGTGCTTTCTATTTAATTTTTCTGCCTTAATATACTGGAAGTGACCTCCAAGCTCTTACAGAATAGTGGAGAAAGGCATGGACATCATTGTGCTCTATGCAATCATGAAGAAAAACACTCCATTGTTTAGCACTAAGTATGATGTTATGGTTTGGTAAATACCTATACCTACTTTACACCTCTGAGGAGTAGAAGCCAAGCAGGACTAAATGTGCAGAATACAAGCACAAGAGATTTACTGACCGACGTTTGTCAGTGGCACACCCCTGAAACCTGAAACTTCTTGGGGTTACCTTCTACTCTCCGAAAGGCAGGGTTATACCAAAAGCTGTCAAAGTTATCACCTGTCTGTCTGTTCTGATCATCAGAATGTCATCAGTGTTAATGAATTAATCAAATGTTCTGTGAAATGGCAGACACAGATCTTTTGAGACTATATTATAACAAAGGACTGAAAAATAAACTTTGTCCTTAGGAGAAACTGCACTTCAGTGTTTTTTTTTTCTGTTTCATGTTCATATGAATTACTTCTACTCTTTTTGGATCACTACAGAAAACAACTCATTTCCCAAACCTGTTTATACCATTTTCTTTCCTTTTTTTTTTTTAATTTTTTTGGCAGAGTTATAGACAGAGAAACAGAGAGAAATGTCTTCCTTCCATTGGTTCACCTCCCAAATGGCTGCCATGGCCAGCACTGCGCCAATCCGAAGCCAGGAGCCAGGTGCTTCTTTCTGGTCTCCCACGCGGGTGCAGGGGCCCAAGCACTTGGGCCATCCTCCACTGCTTTCCCAGGCCACAGCAGAGAGCTGGACTGGAAGAGGAGCAACCAGGACTAGAACCCAGTGCCCATATGGGATGCTGGCACTGCAGGCAGAGGATTAACCAAGTGAGCCACAGCTCTGGCCCCTATACCATATTCTTAAAGCCTTACGAACCAACTAGCAATGATACGGTATCCAATAAGGCGGCCCTTTAATTTGGGCTGCTGTTGTTTTTCTGCTCAGTGTCTACAGAAATTCCATAGAATGCTTTTTATACTTCAGGAACCAACTAGAGAATTAAACGAAGGTGTGATAGGAACTACCATCTAACCATTAATTAGCTTTGTTAAGAAGGAACTAATTTTCATACAACCATTTCCAGAGGCAATATTTTGAATTTACTATGCTTACTATAATAGAAAGTTTTTGTGGTGCCTGTTTGGTATTTTCTACTATATGTTTTTGCAGTCTTGCCTCAAAGTTCCAATGCTGGGGTTAGTCCAATTTCTAAATATGGCAATACAATATCAATTAAGCTCTCAAAATGTGTGGAAAGGACTGATGGATCTATGATCTCAGTTGAATCATTACAAATCAGTATTCCATTTATGATGTAGCTCCTCAAATCTCTGGTCTCACAAGGTGTTATTTCATTGGATCAATGTCAGCTCAAACCCTTTGTCCAACCATCAGCAAAATGTCTTAAGATATATCTTCTTCATTAACCAGAGACCTGAATAAATGGTTGTAGAGCTCAATGAAGAAAGACTTAGGAAGTCATTAGTCTACATTTGCAATGATGTTGCAAAGTCTTAATCCTAGGGAACTATTAACCTATTAAGTCAATGAGTAATGTTCTTTAAATTGGCTCCTGTCCAGAGCCTGAGCAATGACTATGTCTATTTGGAAAACTTTTACATCCACCTTCTTTCTTATTCTTTTCTTTTTGAATTATAAACATCATGAAGCAATTTCATTGGCCACCCATGTGGTTTGCACTCATGGACACCATACACAATTAACCACTTCCTCAACTTCTGTGTGTCATGGTCCTTTGGCAGCTCCCATTCCTGATGGCCAATATAATGATTGCAGGCGCCAGACTGGTGACATTAAACACTGACACCTGACTTTCAGTAGTTCACGTTCTCATTACTGCCATGGAAGAAATGGATGAAGCTCAGCTGTACCCCGAAGGGAAGAGCCAACCCTGACCATCTTAGTAATGACAGTGTCATGATCACTAGTACAATGCCAATGGTATTGATGATTGTGGTAGACTCTGGGCCTTTCCTATGGACATTATATTTGGCAGGTTTTCTAGGCTATAAATTAGTATCCATTCCACTATGTCCACTTCTCACTCATTTCATAACCATTTTTCATACATTTCCACTTACTCACTCGTTCAAGGAAGTGCCCCTAAGTCAGCACTATCTTGTTTAACCAGTCTTATGTTCCAGCTTGCTTGATCATGAACCTCAACGTTCAATCCCAGAAGTACTCTTGAAATCTGAAAGGCATGGGAGTTATTTATTAAGCTTCATGGGGTATAAGCACTTTCATACTTTGAAGACAAATATACCTGAAGTTGATTTACCTTTAACTTTCAACCTAGCTATCAGAAGAGGTGAGAGAGAATCACATGTGGGTACATCTTACCTTCCTATAAGAGGGAAGAAGGAATGGATTTTCTAGCTATTTCTTGGACTATAAAAATACTAGCTCTAACTTCAGAGACATCAGGGTCCATTCTGGAACTTTGAGGGTTCATATAGCTCTTCCAGCAAAAATTTCTTCTAAGTATGGACTCAAATGTGTATTATATGTTTTAGAGACCCTTTTTCTCATTGGAGGTTAATAGAATTACAGACCTGTATTGTCAAGAATTTTCTTCCTTGAGATGCCACCCACCTATGTGACTGTGAGTTGGCCTTGCATATGCTTCCTGTCTCCCACAGAAGCACATGCAGGTTGTACATCACAGAAGAGGCTGTGTGGCTTTCACACAGAATTCAGGTGCTTAACTGATCTCGGTTTCACTTAATGTCACTGTCAGGCATGGTAGAGCTTAGCAAAAACTAGTCAATCTCACTGTCTATTCAGGCATCACTATCCCCTTATCTTTCACATACATGCTCCTTTATGTTAAAAAAGATGCCCCCCAAATGAAACACCAAGGGACCATTAACCAGTGGTCTGACTGTTCCAGGATTTTTGATGTCCTACATACCACTCAGATGTTCTGGTAGTTGGCGAGAGCTTCGGCCCCTAAACGCTCTCAAATACCTCTGGTCTTGGGTCTTTCTGGAACTATGTGTTTGTGTCCTCAGAGAAGAGGGATTGGATGTGTAAGAGACACCCTGGAGCAAAGCTAGTAGATGATAAAGAGAGAACAGGGATAGGCAGAGAGAAACTCCAGGCTGAAGGTTCGCTGTAAAGGAGGAACAGAATTAAGGAAAGAAAACAAGGAACCTCAGACTGAGGTACAGTTCTAGGAAAATCTTCATCAGGTAAGGGAGGAGTCCCTATTCACTTGTACATTGCAGTGTTATTCAGGAGTGACCAAGTTCTCATTCCCTGTTAGCTGGGAGCATCCTGAGGAAATCATCTTCTACACCCTCTTGGAATTGCAATTGTTTTCAGAGATTGATTAATTTGAGAGTAAATTAAATATTTTTCAAATAGGAAAAAAAATTAGCAATTGTAAAAAAAATTAAAGTTACATAAATGGCCATAAATTGGCTCATGATAGGGCAAGCTATTGATAGTAAATAGAGTAAAAATAAAATTTGTAGTGTGTGAGAAAATTTTAAGAATTAAAAAACAAATTGTACATATTTGTGGAGTAACATGATGTTACATCATGGGCAAATTATTGTCAGAGTAATATGTTAGTATAGCTGTTAAATGTGTTAAATGTTTATATACAAACATAAAAGTGTTTTACATTTTATTGATTACTAGTCAACCAATCTCTAACCTCTATGTTGACAAGCTGCTTTAAATAAATTTAATTTTATAAAATTGTATATTTTCTGTTTTAAAATGTTAGTTTTTCTTTATTTCTCCCTCTGCCTTTCAAGCAGATGGAGAGAGAGAGAGAGAGAGAGAGAGAGAGAGAGAGAGAGAGTTTCTGTTTGTTGACTCTCCAAATGTCTGCAAGAGCGGGATTGGGCCAAGTGGAAGTCAAGAACCCAGAACTCCTTCCAGGTCTCCCTTGTGTGTGGCAGGGAATCAAGTAGTTTGGCCATCATTGCTACCTCCCAGAATGCAAGAGGAGGAAGCTGAATTGGGAGCAGAGTAGCCAGGATTCAAACCAGAACACACACATACAGAATGAAGACATTCCGAGTGGTGGCTGCCCTGCTGTGACACAGCCGGCCTTCTGTTTTTTACACGAAATTTACTATGGTGATTACTTTCTGGAACACCACTTGGAATGTCTGCATTATGTACTAAGGTGCTGGTCTGAATCCTGGCCACTCTGCTTCCAATGCTGGTAATCACTCCCTGGTAATCACCATTATAGCCACCGTTATCCTTATAGCTCCTCTGAGATCAATTATTTTAGATTCCACATCTGAGTGAGATTATCTTTCTGCGCTAGGTTTTCTCTGCTAAACCTAGTTCCATCTATGCTGACGCAAATACCAAGATTCAAACCTTTTAATGGCTAACCATCATTCCGTTATGTATGTTTACCATATATTCTTTATTCATTATTCACTTTCTGATAGACTTCTATGCTGTTTCCATTTCTTCACTATTGCAGATAGAGTGGTAGCAAATATAAATATATAGACGTATTTTTGACAGAGTGATTTTATTTTTCTAGGATGTACAATCAGTTCTGGTTAAGGATGTAAATATAAGGGCTAGAACTTTGAACCTAAGCTTCAGGATGTTGGAATGGTAAGTTGTTGTTTCTTTGTTTTATGTTTTGTCTTTGTGGTTTTTAACAGACAAATGCGATTTTATCAAACGAAAGGGCTTCTGCACAGCAGCAGGAACAGCCAACAGAGCGAGCAGACAACGCGCAGAACGGGAGGAAGCGTGTTCAATTACACCTCTGATAAGGAGTCAGCGAGCAGGAAGTCAAGGAACTCAAATTACTAGCAAAGAAATACTATAAGTAAAAAAGGAGGTAGTTCTAGGGACCTATTTTTCGAAGGAAGATACATAAGTGGCTAACAAATATATGAAAATATGCTGAATATTGTTAATCGCCAGGGAGACGCAGTTCAAAACCACAAAGAGATATCACCTTGCTCCAATTAGATTGGACATTGTCAAAAAGACATCAGATAACAACTGCTGGTAGGGAGGAAGAGAAAATGAAATCCTTATGCACAGTTGGTGGAAATGCAAATTAGCACAGCCATTGTGCAAAAAAAAAAAAAAAATGGTGGTTCCTCAAAAAAACCCTCTAAACTTAGACCCACCATATGAATTCCTCTTTTTCAGTACCATGATCATATGTCTTCTCTTTTTTTAGAGTATAAAAACATATTTAGAATTAGGCAGCTGGAGTCAGCTTAGAGGATCCCGATTTCATTGGTAACATCCAAAGCTTCCTAGTAGGAACCAGCGAAACACAGTCCTTTGCATGTCCATCAGGGCTGATCAGGGTGTCAGCCTTGGCCACAGTGAAGTCACTCTCAGTTTTGTTCTGGTGCTAGTTGGCCTTGACGTCCAAATGAACACTAACATGGTTTTCATCTCCTGTCTTTATCCATGGCAAATTTAATGGTTGGGGGAATTGATGATGTCATAAAGTTAGAGCATGTTTGTGCTGTGGGTGCTTTCCTGAGGTAATGTCTTGGACCAGGGAGAAGTGGGTGATGTCTGAGTGATTCTGGTGGCTGTGGATGCCTTTCAGTCAGCCTTCTTGATCGTCAAAGCCTTTAGCTTTGCGAGAGCAGGGGCTTCCTTCTTCATCTTAAGCACCACCATCATGGTGAAAACAAAGCTATTTTCTTTTTTCTGCTGCCAGAAACCAAGTGTTTCATGTATTGTTTCCGATTTTATAATTACCTGTAGTTAAAAGAAATGCTGGACTCCCATTACTCCATCATGAATGAACCAGAATTTTATTCCTAAATACTTGGGCTGTTTTTATAAATGTTTCAATAAAAATAGTGATAAACACATCTGCTTGTAAGGAAAGGGAACTAGTAGTCATATATGTAAAACATATGTAAATGACTCTCCAAATAGAAAAGGAGATTGTTTTCACATGCAACCTTATGGAATTATTAGAGTTGCTAGTAACAGAGCTGTCCTCCAATTTATACAGTAATCTAGTCCTATATTATACTCGCAAATCTATTGCACATATTCAACTTTATATCTATTTTGTATAACTCATGTCCTCTTTTCAGTAACCTTACAATGCATAATAACTCATTCTAACATTTTATCTGCCTCCGCAGTGCCAAGGAGAGAGTAAAAGTTCGACACGGATTATGCCCTTGACATCCTCATCCCCCTTACTGCTTTCTGTAGCTTCCCCTGTCTTATAGAATCAAAGAAAAATTGCAAACTATAGCATGTAAGTTAATTTATGATCCAGCTCCTACCCAGTTATACATTATTACTCAACTTACTGCAGTACTTATAAATGGCATCTTTTATAGTAAGGCTCATCTTCATGCTTTGATGCGTTTTATCCTCTCTCAGGAATGCACCCACTCCCTAACCCTAATTCTTTAATTGACTAACTCCCAAGGGCTCCTAACTATGTTAGGCTCAGGGACTTTAAACCTCCTTTAAAATATGAAAGTGTGGCCGGCACCGTGGCTCAACAGGCTAATCCTCCGCCTTGTGGCACCGGCACACTGGGTTCTAGTCCCGGTCGGGGCACCAGATTCTGTCCCGGTTGCCCCTCTTCCAGGCCAGCTCTCTGCTATGGCCCGGGAGTGCAGTGGAGGATGGCCCAAGTGCTTGGGCCCTGCACCCCATGGGAGACCAGGAGAAGTACCCGGCTCTTGCCTTCGGATCAGCGCGGTGCGCTGGCCACAGTGCACCGGCTGCGGCGGCCATTGGAGGGTGAACCAACAGCAAAAAGGAAGACCTTTCTCTCTCTCTCTCTCACTGTCCACTCTGCCTGTCAAAAATTTAAAAAAAAAAAATGAAAGTGCTCCCATAAGACTCCATTTATCCCTATTATATTGTGTGTTATTGCATTCATTACACTGCACTTAATTGCTAACTTTCCTTTCTCCCCACTTAGACTGTGGAAACTTTGAAATTATGAATCATCTCTCCTTTGTAATTTATAGCTTAATGTTATCTGAGACACAGTTTTTAATAATATTTATTGAACACAGGAATGTGAATTACTAAATGAGTAATAAATTTAATTCATTCAAAGGTGGTTTCACGTGTGTTAAATCTAGTGATCCTATTTTTAAATAAAATCCATGTTTGATATATCTCACACACACTGGGACTTAATTCTAAATGTGCCTTAACCTTATGCCTCTAGATTTGATTTATATAGGAAATCAAATCAATCTGAAACTTCCAGCAAGACTTTTTGAATGGAATTTCAGTAAAGAGGACAGGAATATGTATTTAAATTTTATATACTAAATTGGTTCACATTTGTCTACAATTTATTTGACTAATCTATCTAGAAGAGAGACTTTAAAAAGATTTTCATAGTATGTAAGCCTCCTGCCATTTTCATTTACTTGAAAGTCAAGAAAAGATGAAAAGGAGCTAATCTTTCCCATGAAACTTTTGGGAAGGGTAAGTCTGACTCTGGGCTGGAAGAGACATGTGGATATGGCCTTATTCAGAATGGCAGCTCCTCCAAGGCATTTGCAGAGTGCCTTGCTTGGCCTTCTGCATACTGCATTTTCTTCGATGAGCTTGATTTCCCATACAGAGTTCTCTCCAAACAGAATCACTGATTAGGCATCATAGCCATTAGACATTTAACAAAGCTAATTTAATTCACAAAATGCAGTTGGTTCCAAATAACATAAATTGTGTGCTATGTGACTCCCTCTTTGTTCCCTCCACAGGGAAGCACAGCACACTTTAAGTGTGTTCAGCTGCAAATTGACCCCACTAATGGTTTACCTGTTTGCAGTGAGTTAACAAATGAAGCTTGTAAATTAGTTTGAATAGGAAGAGTAAATATATGTGACAAAATGTTGAAAGAACCATATAAAGTATCAAATACTAAATTAGCTTAAGATAAAATAATAGATAGCAAACTGCATATTGCCACTAATAATTTAATCATTTGTCTGGGTGGTAGGATTCTTCATTTTTTTCTTATATCTTTTAACATGTGTTACATGTTCTCCAATAAATATGTATTATTATAAAATCATAAAAATATATTAGAAAATAAAATCTCGGGGTGGCATTATCTCAGGGTGGGGATCGTTACAATGGCTAACATACCACTTGAGTTGCCTGGATCTCCCATTGAAGTGTTTGGATCCTGGTTTTGCTCAAAATTCTAGCTTCCTGGTAATGTGCACCATGGGAGTCAACAGGTGATGGCTCAAGTAATGGGGCTTCTGCCACCCATGTAGGAAATCTGGATTGAGTTTCTTATTTCCCTGGATGTAAGGAGTGAACTGGCAAATGAATGTCACTATCTGTTGCTCTCTGTCCCTCAAGTAAATAACTAATCTTGGAACTCCAATCATTGCCAATAACAAAGTGAACATTTCTCAATCTGTAAATCCCAGGGACAATAATAATATTAATGAATCTTTATGATTTGACATATACTAATAGACCAATATATTAGACATGGTTTCTTAAAATGAGATTCATGGTTGTCCGTTATTTATTTATTTTTATTTTTTGACAGGCAGAGCAGACGGTGAGAGAGAGAGAGACAGAGAGAAAGGTCTTCCTTTTTCTTTTGGTTCACCCCAATGTGGCCGCTACGGCTGGCGTGCCATGCTGATCCGAAGCCAGGAGCCAGGTGCTTCTCCTGGTCTCCCATGGGGTGCAGGGCCCAAGCACTTGGGCCATCCTCCACTGCACTCCCGGGCCACAGCAGAGAGCTGGCCTGGAAGAGGGGTAACCAGGATAGAATCCGACACCCCAACCGGGACTAGAACCCTGGGGTGCAGGCGCCGCAGGTGGAGGATTAGCCTAGTGAACCGCAGTGCAGGCCCATGGTTGTGCTTTATTTTAATTAGTGAGCCATGAGGACAACACATGAACTTCCTTAAGTTATCTGCTGCATATACCCATGGCTGTGTGTATTACTCTAGCTTACAGGCAATCAAAAATATTATCTTGTTTGTAGAGCATCCTCACATAAGAACATTTTAAAACTGCAGGTCTGACGATAGCGTAATATAATAAGAAGATATTTCACCAAATACATACTAAGAATAATATTAAAAATAAACCCATTTGACTCCTAATTATCTAATAATGAAATCGTTTTTTACTTATACTAATCTTAAAGTCAGAGTTTGTTACTTTACTCTGTGACCGGATTCTATGATATTTCCCAACAGTATTAGAGTCTCTCGTAGTGTTTTACTCTGTCCTCAGCGTTCATTAATCCTTGCTGCTGCTTTCTGACGGCCCTTTTGTGAAACAAGTGAAGTATCACGTAATTTTCAGTGAGATCTGATTGCCAATGTCCGCTTTCTTCTGTGGTAAACTGTGGGTTTGGGGGCTGTTCCTTGTCTCTGTTTATTGGCCCTGCTTTAGCATCTATTGGTCAGGAACATAGTCTAAGTCCTGTCAGTCAAATGACCACTTCTCACACGTGAACACTTGAGCAAACGAGTCAATACTATCCCGATGTGATGGCTAATGTCTGCTTATCCCATAAGTGCCCTTTTTTGCAGCTGTCATAACTTCCCAGAGTTGAGTTGAAGAGCTCCCCAGAATTCCGTCTGCTCTACCCTACTTCCAATCTTGTCATCTTCTCATTTATATAAGCTCTTAATACTCTACTAATAAATTTCATTTCTTCCAACACTATCCAAATTTATTTTGTCACTTGTTAATTAAAGATGCCAACTGATAAATAACTTGCTACTGAGAAGGGCTTACTGGCAATGAATGCCCGAGGAAATATAGTATTCAGAAGGAAAATGAGACATTCACCTTCCTCCATGGTACCTGTGGGCAAATAACTGAATTAGTTAGCATCTGCAGACACCCAGAAACAGTGATGATTATGTTGGCAAAACAGGTAACAATCAAAATAAAACAGTAAAACCAAGATCATGTTCAAATGATCTTACCTTTTGATTTGTCATAATTTAACACAAGGGAGTAAAATTCAATTACCTGATTTTTCACCTCAAACAAACTTGAACCATATAACCTCAGACATAACTTGAAACTGAATGGACCAAATTAATTGGCCCACTAAACCCAAGTTTAGATTATCATTCAACAGTTCTATACCCATGATATTTGGAGTAAGTGTTCATGGATGCAGCTAAATTTGTAATTTTGTAGCTAAGAATTCGTGTAGATAGTGTCTTGTTAATCATGTTAAGCGAGAATGGAGCTGAGAAGCAAGTTTCTAGCAGATCTAAGAGTAACCATGAACTCTTGAGCAAGAGGATGTCCAAGCACTTTGTTCAGAGTCAATGGAATCCCTATACAAGAACATTTTACTGAAATCTGTAGGAATTTGCATCTCAATGAAGAAAATGATACTCAAAGATGTATAGTGATGCAGGTGACATTTAGTTATCATAAATCCATGCTTGAGTACTGAAAACAACATTACAACTTGATTCTTAAATCTGTATTATTTGAATTTGGAACCTGACATTTTAATTTCTGTAATTATTAGAGCATCACTTGGGGAAGAATAGTGTTTTTAATGGTATAATGTTAATTCCAGGGAGCTAGAATTTTGCTGATCTGTAAACACAAAGCACAGCTTTCAATGACCTTCCTCTGTCATTAGCATCGGTTTCTTTATGGATTGAGAAGCTCTGACTCGATTTCCTAAGACAACTTAGCACTTGTAATTAACAATCCTCATCTTTATGGGAAACGGAAATAAAACCCTAGCATGTCCCAAGGAAGCAGTCCACCAAAGCAAGCTCCCTAATTTCTGTCATCATTTATCTGGGGAATATTTTTTATAATGAAGGTCAAAGCTTGGTTTAGATTGTTAAAGGGCCTCGCTACGTGAGACTCTGCATTTACCTGCCAGGGCCTGCGGCTGGCTGTGACTGGATTCCTGCACGGATTGTGCAACCCAAAACACAGTGTTTTATCCCTTCATTGGCTATGCCCTGATCTTGTGCAGTTTGGAAGTTTACAAAGCTGACTGCATTTTAGCATCAGCTGGGAGGTGAAACCATTTTCTGGGTTCTGTTTACAAGGATTCAGATTTATTTTTTGGCATGGGTTCTCAGAATCTGTTTTGCTTTATAAAAGTCATTAATTTTAATTGAAAATATTTGAGTTGATGTGCAAAGCTTGTTTTGAAATATGTGTGATGCCTACTGTCAAGCCTGTTGACATAAGCGTTGCCTCATATGCTATTTTATTTTCTACGGATCTATTTCTATCTGATTTCACCTTGCAGAGAACTTGGAGGCCATTTGTGCGATGTTTCTCAGTGTAGATTTATATACTGTTTCTTCATAAATAAATCCAGTTTTTCCATTTTTGGGCAGAAATTTCATTAAAAGGATGCCAGGTTATTCTTTTCTATTCATATTTTGTCAGGTAAGTTACATTCTGTGTCTTCACTACCTGGCTGGACTAGGGTTTATTGCAAAGTCACTTATTTCCCTTTTTTCATTAATAATTGTTTTAGAGAGGTATATCAAAATTATGTACATGTCTATGCCTTAATGAATTATGAATCACCAATTTTTTCGATTTCATTGCCTGAATCCATTTATTCATTGAGTTGTAACCTGTTACAGTCATCTGTCCATAGCCTCATGGAGACCCTTCTTTCTGGCTTCTGTAGTCTTCTAACATGTCGTTATTATTCTTTGAAATCTCCCTTTCTCTCTCAAACAAAATACTCCATCCATTCCTCTGAGGAGACCTGCTTTCCTATACAGGAAAATCATAATTAGAAACCAGGATCTGGTCACCAGATGTTCTGATTATACTGGACTTTACTGCCTCCTAGTCTTCTCAGTAGGAAATCTCTATCTAGATTCTAGGTATAGACAAATGATATCAGACATAGGTATATAGGAAAAGCCATTCTTTATATTCCAAGATCTGATCGATAGGTGTTTTCACACAACTGAATATCATTGTCCCTAGTAAAATGTTAGTCTATATAAATAGATGATAAAGAATTTAGAAATTTACAGGACATAAAGAGAAATATATGCATAGATTTAGAGTATATAAATACATTAACATAACATCCCAAATATACACTTTTTAAAAATTTATTTTATTTGAGAGATAGTTACAGAGAGTGAGAGGGAGAGACAGAGAGAGGAATTCCTTCCGTTGGTTCAGTCCCCAAATGGCTGCAACAGTCTGAGCTGTGCCAATCCGAAGCCAGGAGCCAGGAGCTTCTTCTGAGTCTCCCATGTGCGTGCAGGGGCCCAAGGACTTGGGCCATCCTCCATGCTATCCCAGGACATATTAGAGAGCTGGTTTGGAAGAGGAACAGCTGGGACTAGAACCAGCACGCATATAGGATGCTGGCGTCACTGGCGAGGATTAGCCTACTGTGCCGCAGCACCAGCCCCCCCACAAATACATGCTTATGTCTACATTTACAGTTATCTACATATTTATATACTTCTACCTAATACATCTATGCATACACAAAAATGTAGCTCATAGTGATAACTTTAATTCCAATGCAACATCATAGGCTTTATTCTACTTTTCTCAGATCCATAAATCTCTCTTTTAATAGTGAGAATGTTGATTCCCATTGTCTTTAGCACATTTAGGTATTGCTCAATTGTTCTGGTGTGTAGCAACCCAACCCCAAACACCAGGACACTGTTCTTGAGCTCCTACTGCTACAACGGGCCATAAAACCTTCAGAGGACCACCGACTGGTGTGAGAATAGAGATGGAGCAGGAGAAAGCACACATGAGTGTTTGATATTTCCAAATGGGTGTGATGGAAGGATGAAAGAAAGGCAGGATGCAGAGAAGAAAACGTGAATAAAGGAGAACAATTGGAATTTAAAAAAAATTCCAAATGCGAATCAAAAACAAAGTAATGGGCTTGTGCCACGGCTCACTAGGCTAATCCTCTGCTTCTGGCGCCAGCACCCCAGGTTCTAGTCCCGGTTGGGGTGCTGGATAATGTCCTGGTTGCTCCTCTTCCAGTCCTACTCTCTGCTGTGGCCTGGGAGTGCAGTGGAGGATAGCCCAAGTGCTTGGGCCAGGCACCCTCATGGGAGACCAGGGGAAGCACCTGGCTCCTGGCTTCAGATCGGTGCAGCGCGCTGGCTGTAGTGGCCATTTGGGGGGTGAACCAATGGAAGGAAGACATTTCTCTCTGTCTCTCTCTCACTGTCTAACTCTGCCTGTCAAAATAAATAAATAAATAAATAAATAAATAAATAAATAAATAAATAAAGTAACGTAAGTGTAGAATTTGTGATTTAAAGATTTCCGAGCTGGGAATGGCTTATTAGTACTCATCATATTCGTTTAATAGCCAGAAGATAAACTGTAACTCAAATAAATGATAAATGAAGCATAATTTCTTAAAAGCAACTGAAATCCGTCCTTGATTAAAATGTACACATAGGCCTGAAGAGAGTCATTCAGCTTAGATTTGTTGGTGAGAGAAATAACAGGGGTGATTATATACATATATACAGATATGTATATGTACAAATTACACAGATATGTATATTATACAGATATATATATATATGCATATAATATTTGTGCTTTTCTCCAGCAATATTCTATACTTGAAATGGCATAACTAGAAAGAAGCAAATTGAAGAAGGGCGGACCAGTGTACTGAAATATTAGCAATGTGTTTGACTCAGATGTTGTAACATTCTCTAAGGCTGTCAGCAAGAATGTTTTCATCTAGAAAGGGTATTGGCTGTGATAAACATTGTCTCAATCATGAACCAAATTAACATACATCTTTCTACGAAATTTGTTTGCAAACGTAAAGTACCTCTCTGTACCCTTTATTCCCAATTAGTTTTAAAACCTTCAGCTTTGTGAATGGAAGCACAAAGAGTTAATGGGGACCAACTCTAGCACCAGAAGAACAAGCTCTGAATGCTGTTTCCTCAGATCCTTCTGTTACTGACACCATGGAGGGCTGGTACCCACAGGATGATGGGACATCAGAGGATCCTTCCATTAATAACACCATGGAGGGCTGATACCCAGAGGTTGATGGGACGTCAGAGGATCTTTCCATTACTAACACCATGAAGGGCTGATACCCAGAGGATGATGGGACATCACAAGATCCTTCCATTACTAACACCAAGGAGGGCTGATACCGAGAGGTTGATGGGACATCAGAGGATCCTCCCAAGACTAACACCAAGGAGGGCTGACACCCACAGGATGATGGGACATCAGAGGACCCTTCCATTACTAACAGCAGGGAGGGCTGATACCCAGAGGATGATGGGACATCAGAGGACCCTTCCATTACTAACACCATGGAGGGCTGATACCCAGAGGTTGATGGTATGTCAGAGGATCCTTCCATTACTAACACCATGGAGGGCTGATACCCAGAGGTTGATGGGACATCAGAGGATCCTTCCATTACTAACACCAAGGAGGGCTGATACCCAGAGGTTGATGGGACATCAGAGGACCCTTCCATTACTAACAGCAGGGAGGGCTGATACCCAGAGGTTGATGGGACATCAGAGGATCCTTCCATTACTAACACCAAGGAGGGCTGATACCCAGAGGTTGATGGTATGTCAGAGGATCCTTCCATTACTAACACCAAGGAGGGCTGATACCCAGAGGATGATGGGACATCAGAGAACCCTTCCATTACTAACACCAAGGAGGGCTGATACCCAGAGGATGATGGGACCCAGAGGATCCTTCCATTACTAACACCAAAAGGGGCTGATACCCACAGGTTGATGGGACATCAGAGGACCCTTCCATTACTAACACCAGGGAGGGCTGATACCCAGAGGTTGATGGGACATCAGAGGATCCTCCCAAGACTAACACCAAGGAGGGCTGACACCCACAGGATAATGGGACATCAGAGGACCCTTCCATTACTAACACCAAGGAGGGCTGATACCCAGAGGTTGATGGGACATCAGAGGATCCTTCCATTACTAACACCAAGGAGGGCTGATACCCAGAGGATGATGGGACATCAGAGGATCCTTCCATTACTAACACCAGGGAGGGCTGATACCCAGAGGTTGATGGTATGTCAGAGGACCCTTCCATTACTAACACCAAGGAGGGCTGATACCCAGAGGTTGATGGGACATCAGAGGATCCTTCTGTTACTAACACCATGGAGGGCTGATACCGAGAGGTTGATGGGACATCAGAGGATCCTTCAATTACTAACACCAAGGAGGGCTGATACCCAGAGGATGATGGGACATCAGAGGATCCTTCCACTACTAACACCAAGGAGGGCTGATACCCAGAGGATGATGGGACATCAGAGGACCCTTCCATTACTAACACCATGGAGGGCTGATACCCAGAGGTTTATGGGACATCAGAGGATCCTTCCATTACTAACACCAAGGAGGTCTCATACCCAGAGGTTGATGGGACATCAGAGGATCCTTCCATTACTAACACCAAGGAGGGCTGATACCCAGAGGTTGATGGTATGTCAGAGGACCCTTCCATTACTAACACCAAGGAGGTCTCATACCCAGAGGTTGATGGGACATCAGAGGATCCTTCCATTACTAACACCAGGGAGGGCTGATACCCAGAGGTTGATGGTATGTCAGAGGATTCTTCCATTACTAACACCAAGGAGGGCTGATACCCACAGGATGATGGGACATCAGAGGATCCTTCCATTACTAACACCATGGAGGGCTGATACCCAGAGGTTGATGGGACATCAGAGGACCCTTCCATTACTCACACCAAGGAGGGCTGGTACCCAGAGGTTGATGGGACATCAGAGGATCCTTCCATTACTAACACCAAGGAGGGCTGATACCCAGAGGTTGATGGTATGTCAGAGGATTCTTCCATTACTAACACCAAGGAGGGCTGATACCCAGAGGTTGATGGGACATCAGACACTGAGTCCTAAGTAACACAAACTTCTTCGTGCCCAGAGTAGCACAAGAAGGAGTCTTGGGAATTACTTTGTAAATAGAACTCAGCTGATGCATTGATCAAGAATGAGCACACTGTGGACCATGGGACAAATCCTGCCCATAAAAAGAAAAATTTATTTATCTTAAAGGCTGAGCGATATAGAGAAGGAGCGGCACTGAATGAGACCTTCCATCTACTGATTCACTCCCCAGATGACCACAACTACTGGGGCTGGACCAGCCTGAAACCTAGAACTATACCCAGGTCTCCCATGAGGATGGCAGTATGCTAGGGACTTGGAATATTGCCTGAGACCTTCCCTGTCATATATGCAGGGAGCTGGACAGGAAGTAGACCACCCAGGCCTCCAACCAGTGCTGTAATATTGCATGCCATGGCTTAACCTGCTGAGCCACAAAGACCCCAGTCGCATCATGTCTATGTGCGGCCTGAAATCTAAGAAAGGAAATGGACTTCTAAAAGAGTTGTTTTGTTTTTAAAGACTTATTCATTTGAAAGTCAGAGTTACACAGAGAAAGGAGAGACAGAGAAAGAAGGAGAGGCAGAGAGAGAGAGGAGAGAGAGAGAGAGAGAGAGAGAGAGAGAGAGGGAGGGGGGTCTTCCATCTGCTGACTGACTGCCCAGTTGGCCATAACAGCCAGAGCTGTGCCCATCCAAAGCCAGGAGTCAGGAGCTTCCTCTGGGTCTTCCAACACAGGTGCAGAGGCCTAAGAGCTTGGGCTATCTTCTATTGCTTTCCCAGGTCACAGCAGAGATCTGAATCGGAAGTGAAGCAGCTGGAACTTGAACCGGTGCCCATGTGGGTTGCTGGCACTGCAGGTGACAGCTTTACCCACTAAGCCACAGCACTGGCCCCTAAAAGAGTTCTTTAAAAGAAAAGGAGGTGAAGAAGCAATGGAAAATAAGTTAGGGCTGGTGCCACGGCTCAATAGGCTAATCCTCCGCCTGCGGCACCGGCACCCCCGGTTCTAGTCCAGGTCTGGGCGCCGGATTCTGTCCTGGTTGCTCCTCTTCTAGTCCAGCTCTCTGCTGTGGCCCGGGAGTGCAGTGGAGGATGGCCCAAGTCCTTGGGCCCTGCACCCCATGGGAGACCAGGAAAGCACCTGGCTCCTGGCTTCGGATCAGCAGGGCGCGCCAGCTGCAGCGGCCATTGGAGGGTGAGCCAATGGTAAAGGAAGACCTTTCTCTCTGTCTCTCTCTCTCACTGTCCACTCTGTCTGTCAAAAAAAAAAAAAATAAATAAATAAGTTAAAGACATCAAAAGTTTAAAATAGTTACTATCTGGCTCTTTACAAAAAGGTTGACTAATATTGCTGTTTAATCAAAACATAATTTCTCAAGTGCTTGAGAAATACAATAGAAGACATGGTGTGAAATCCATATAGTGCTTATGCCATGGATCCTGGCTGTGGACTATTACAATTTATGCTACTTCTACCACATCACTGATCCACTTGCTTCTATCTTTGGGCTGTCACTTTTAAAACTTGAAGCAAAAGACCATTTCCTGCACTTTAGTCTTCATAAAATTAGGATTTGGGCATAGATATTTCATCTATGCAGTTCCAAGTATTAGAATCAACACAAAGTAAACTATAGAATTCAAAATGTTCTTTTATGAGTTTAAAGGCATTTACTTGCCCTTGATACTAACTATGAATTTTTCCTTCCTCAGGACATACATTGCAAAATAAAATATATAGATTTTTTAACAGACATAAGCCAAATTACATAAAAGGGATGCAAAAAATTTGGAAAAAATACAGATTATCTTCAATTCCATTTTCTGTGAATAGTTTGAAGCTTTCTCATATTTGCCTGGATGTTGATCAATGTATTATAAAACTAATTAACTCAAATGACATATACTGAATGATGATATTGTTTGGATTAAAATATTAGTGTTAGAATATTGTCTAAAAATCACAAAGTAATTGTACTTCGAAAAACTTAAACAGCTTGTTATTTGAAATGTTATATTTCTCAGAAAAGCAAAATCACTTCTGAGCTTAACATTTTATTGTCTTTGCAGTTTTTATTTCTTTTTAAATTTGACCTACTTACACCTAAAGATAGCTATCTAATAACTTTTAAATAATATTAAAAATCACTATTAGGCTGGCGCCGCGGCTCAATAGGCTAATCCTCTGCCTGCGGCGCTGGCACACCGGGTTCTAGTCCCGGTCGGGGCACCGGATTCTGTCCCGGTTGCCCCTCTTCCAGGCCAGCTCTCTGCTGTGGCCCGGGAGTGCAGTGGAGGATGGCCCAAGTCCTTGGGCCCTGCACCTGCATGGGAGACCAGGAGAAGCACCTGGCTCCTGGCTTCAGATCAGCGCGGTGCACCGGCCACAGCGCACCGGCTACGGCAGCCATTGGAGGGTGTACCAACGGCAAAGGAAGATCTTTCTCTATATCTCTCTCTCACATTGTCCACTCTGCCTGTCAAAAAAAAAAAAATCACTATTAAATAACTCATTTCATTACATGTACTACTATTCTACAAAGTAATTAAAAATAAAGCAAATATTATTTATTCAAGACACAAGGAACATTTTGAATGTTCATAGTATCATAGCCATAGAAAGGAAGGACTGGAAACATAGAAAGCTGAATGCTGGCCATGTTTTTACTTAAAAATATTACAAACCTCCTGCTTATCTGTAATTAATATAGTCGACATCAATACTCCAATCTGAGCTTACCCACATGCTAGTTTAGAAATCTTGGATAAGTTATTTAACTTCACAAACCTTAGTCTATCAGTAATGTGTCCTATCTCTGGGTCTCAATGCCCAAGTTGACAGAAATAAAAATTATTTAGAAATAGAGTGGCTCCAGATACTTGGGTCCCTTTTCCCTTTGACATGTGTTATGAAGGGTAGAAAATTGAATAAAATGTTGACAAAAACTATGAACATGATCTTCTTACATGAGCTAAAATTTTTATTTTCTTTTTTAATTTTTTTTTTTATTTTTTTGACCGGCAGAGTGGACAGTGAGAGAGAGAGACAGAGAGAAAGGTCTTCCTTTACCATTGGTTCACCCTCCAATGGCCGCTGCAGCCGGCGCACCACACTGATCCGAAGCCAGGAGCCAGGTGCTTTCCTGGTCTCCCATGCGGGTGCAGGGCCCAAGGACTTGGGCCATCCTCCACTGCATTCCCGGGCCATAGCAGAGAGCTAGACTGGAAGAGGGGCAACCGGGACAGAATCTGGTGCCCTGACTGGAAGTAGAACCCGGTGTGCCGGCACCGCTAGGTGGAGGATTAGCCTATTGAGCCGTGGCGCCAGCCATAAAATTTTTATTTTCTAATCATGCTGTACGACCACAAGAATATAAAACTGATGACAATTGCAATAATAACACATCATTCAGCTTCTTTGATTATGTAGCTCCTTTCTTCCAAAATAATCACAGCCTTTCAAATTTTTATATTAATTTATACAATTTGAAATTCAGTGAGAGTGTAAAGAATCTATGAAGTACTTAAAAACCCACAGTAAATGATTCTGAAGCAATTTTAGTAAACCTTTTAATAAAACATCTTGACTCGTGGTAATGCGAAGTACCCTGGGAAAACACCTTGAAGAATCCTACATGTGTCTCTTCCATTATTCTAGCAGATTTCACCAGCTCATTAGCAGGAAGAATAAATGTTATTTTGCTTGTTGAAAAAAAAATATAGTAGGGGGCAGCACTGTGGCGCAGTAGGTTAATCCTCCACCTGCAGCGCTGACATTCCCATATGGGCTTTGGTTCTAGTCCTGGCTACTCTTCTTCTGATCCAGCTCTCCGCTATGGCCTGGGAAAGCTGTAGAGGATGGCCCAAGTGCTTGGGCCCCAGCCTCCTTGTGGGAGACCTGGAAGAAGCTCCTGGCTCCAGGCTGAGGACTGGCCCAGCTCTGGATGTTGAGGCCATGAGGGGAGTGAACCAGAGGGTACAAGACCTTTCTCTTTGTCTCTCTCTTTCTTGCTGTCTGTAACTCTACCTCACAAATAAATTAAATAAAAAGCAATGCAAACATAATCATTTATTATTAATTGAATTTTCTTTTGAAAAACAAAATGGAGGACAGCAAGGAAAGTTGTCAACAACTATATTCTGATTTATTACACCAAGAAAATCTAGAATATTTTCTGAATGAATATTTTCATTTTCAATGTTTCAATATTTTCACTTCAGTGCTTGTTTTACATGATATTTTTATAGTTTATGTGAATGCCGTTGACTAATATTATCATGTAACAAATGCCATAAACTATAATAAGACATTTTAGTGAGAAATGACAGCAGTATTATTTTTCAATCCAGAAGCCTACACTGGTAATTTCTTCGTAAAAATACTTTACAGTTATGACTTCATATGGAAGGGTTGTTTTCAAGAGTCTTATGTTTCTTCAGGAGTGGTTATCTTAGAAAGTGCTTAAATGTATATATATGTGTGTGTGTGTGAGAGAGAGAGAGAGAGAGAGACAGGGCGGGGAGAGGGAGATGGAGAGGGAATCAGAGATGGAGACAGACCCATCTGCTGGTTCTAAAAGCCAAGGCTGGAACAGGATGAACACAGAAACCAGGGACTTAATCCAGGTCTGACACTCTATGTGACAGGGACCCAGCTTCTTAGTGATCACTTGCTGCTTCCCAGGGCATTGGTAGGAAACTAGAACCAGAAACAGAGCCAGAACTTGAAACCAGGTGTCCTACTTCATGCTTCTCATTTCTCTAAATTATAAAGTTTGAATTAATATACAAATGGGACTATTCCTTCTAAACCAAGTCTTCCAATAGTTTCCTCCCAATAGTTTCATGTAGAAATACATAAATGTTTAAGCTTAAATGTATAGTTCCAGCACATTGAAATTTTACTGTATTGGTGTTTAGCTTGCATTCATTTCTCTCTGTCATTTTTAATCACTTCTGCTAAACATAAAATGTTTATTTCCAGTAGTCAAAGCATGGAAAGCTCAGGAGATGAAAATAAATAAATAAATAATGGCTCACCACACCAATGCTCTCTGCTTTTAGTTAATTGGTTCTATCTTCTAACAGGTACTACAACTCTAAACTTAGGTGGATGATCTAAATAAGTAAGAGAGATGTATTTTCTAATATACATGAGGAGATCACAAAATCTTCACAGTAAAATGTAATTAAAAGAAAAATATATAAACTTATTTTCATAATAAACCATCAAGTTCAAGATACTTCTATTAACAATAATACCCACCATTTAACTCATTTCTAAAGAACACAAGTTCCTGGAAGTTTAACCATGGCAGTTATAGGGGTTTTGTACATTTTTTACATGTTTTAATATTCATTTTATTTATTTGGAAGGCAGAGTTAAAGAAAAAGAGAGTATGTCTTCCATCTACTGGTTCACTCCCCAGATGGCTGCAACAGACAGGAACCAGGAGCTTCTTCCAGTGCAGGGGCCCAAGCAGTTGGGCCAAGTTCTGCTGCTTTCCCAGGTACATTAGCAGGGAGCAACCGGGACTGCAATGGGCACCCATATGGAATGCTTGAAGGTGGAGCCTTTTCCCGCTAGACCACAGCACTGGCCCCTCTTGTTTACATCATTAACTGAAGATTATTGAATGCCTTTAAATTTTGTTTTGTTTTCTTTTTAAGCTTTGGAGACAAGTCAGAGCAGCCAGATTAGGACTGTAATGTACATGTCTAATAATCCCCGTCAAAATTTTCTTCAAATTGCCCGCATTTGAGGAAAGGAGTGAGCAGGAGGATTGTAATGTTAGGGACTCTCTGGTGAAGCCTTCCCGGGATTGGCTCTGCTGCAGCATTGACTGACCCTCAAAACACTCTCCTATTATGTAGACGCTCTCGTTCTTCAGGCCTTCTGAAGAGTAAGCAGGAAAAATGGACTGAACACCCAAGAAAACCATTCACAAAACCTTTACTCTTGCCAGTGCAGATTGACTTCTTGATAGTCGTTGATCTGATTCTGCTTTTTCTTCAAGATCATGTTAAAATTATTAGAAACAATTCTTCAGGATCTTGATCTCATCTGTTTGACAAATCTATTGAAAATTACCTCTGTCTGCAGCTTAACTGTGTGTAGCAAGTATAGCCCCCACAATGGCTATTATTTCTTCTGTTCGTTGTCAATCATTCTCGTTAGCACACACACAATGTTCTTCTCCTCACAAAGTTATGAGATGGTTTGCTGCTATAGGCTTCATCTTTGATCTCATCTCTTGTCTTATAAAAATGCATATGAATTATAAACTGCACAATATTTCCCCATAACCTTTTAATAAAGCATCAAGGGTTTTACCAAGCTTCCCTATAAATGTGATGCTTTTCTTTGCTTCAGTTTTAACAAAATTCATATTTTTCTAATTTGTGTTATTTTCTGTCAAAGTATGTCAAACTGGATCCTGTTTAGATGTGTTACGGCATGTTATTATGATTTCCTTTTGCTGCAGAATATTTTAGTCATTTAACAACATTCAAAATTAATTGAAAGGTAAGTGTGATTTACAATACTTGTATTCAACTGTGTTGTTGATTTTGAGTTTTGATAAATATATTAAATTAGACAATAAATTAAAGCCTATTGAAATCAGACTGGGAAGCTTAGATTACTTTAAAATCTTAAGCAAAGTAGTACAACTAGTTCTAAAACTTACATACCATTTATTTGATGATGGCTCTGGATGCGTGATTTGAAATATGTTAATGTATTTGAACACTTGGGTTAAGCATCATAGCATATGGGCTAAAAGCCTATTAAAAACATTGTTTGCTCTGTTGTCTCTTTGTTCAACTATTCCCTGTAGTTTGGATGAGGTTTATTTCCACCAAAATTCATATTGAAGCTTGATTCCCAACATATCAGTTTTGAAAGGTGATGAAGCGTTGACAGGTGAGGCCTAGTGAGAGGTGATGGTGTCACGACTCCTGTCAGTAATGGATTAAGCTTGGCCTGGAAGTGTGGTGTTTTATGAGTAGATGTGTCCTATGAGCATAGACAGTCTTCAGTGTGACTCTTTCCCCCTCTCTGCTCTTTTGCTTACTCACTTACCTTCTGCTCTCTTTCATGCTCACACCATACTCTGCCATGATGCACCCAGAAACCTCTCACTTGAGGTTGACCTAAGGGGAACACCCAATCTTGAACATTTATCTCCCAAAACTAATAGCCAAAGAAACCTCTTTTCTTTATGAAGATTTGTCTGCAAGCATTTTGTTAAAGAAGCATAAAATGGACTATGACTTCTTATTTTCCCTTAATCATGCGCATTTCAGATCCTGTATTTTTGTTCTGTAACTTAGGCCTTACTAAGCTCCTACAACCTCTCCTTGGCCAGTTGTTGTTAACCTGTTATTCAATTTAATATTTAACCACCTTGAACATGCCAACATCTTGCTGCCAATTGCCTTTGTTTTAACTTCTGTCACTTCTAAATCAGTTCCTGTGTGTACCATGACCTCTTTTTGTCACTCTGGTTTCGGCTTATTCTCTATTTGTTGAAGGAGGATTTCCGTGCCCGTTTAAGCAAAATAGCTATTTAGTCACACTCCATCATAGCCATTATCCTGACAGAGTTATACTTAGTGGAGACATGGGGTTGTTGATAATGAATACTATGTTACCGGTTTATGCACTTAGTATAGTATGCTCTTATAATTCTTTTAGAATGTGCTTCTATCTATGGGAAGAAAAAAAAGGTTACTTAAAGAGTATATCATTATGCCAGCAGCAACTGCCTACATTCTGCATGTACTGTCTCTTGGATTACATCAAGAGCCTGCATCAAGTGATTGACATTCATCATCTAAATTTGTCAAATAACATTTATGATGTTTGCAGAATGACAAAATTGCTTAAAGGTACCTTTTACAGAGCATATCTAATTATTAAACAACGCATGGCTATATTGATATTAATTGATTTATGGAAAATAATATAGCCATTAATGATTATTAATTCATCGATCCATCCATGCATTTTTTTTGTAAATTTTTGAGTACAGAGCAGCATGGTTGTGTGGTGATTTAAACTGCCTCCTGCAAGGCCAGCATCCCATGTGGGTGCTGATTTGAGTCCTGGATGTTCCCTCCCAACCAGCTCCCTGCTAAGGCCTGGGAAAGTGGTGGATGAGTGTCCCAGTGCTTGGGCCCCTGTACCCACGTGGGAAACCAGGAAGAAGATCCTGGCTCCTGGCTTCCACCTGCAGCCATTTTGGGAGTGAACAGGCAGATGGAAGACCTCTCTCTGTCTCTAATTCTGCAACTCTGTCTTTCAAATTAATTAATTAATTTGGGGGCCAGAAACACATCCAGCATTTTGGCTACATCAGAGAAAATAAAGGAAGTATCTCTTCTTAATACGAGGGGACTTTAAAAATTCATGGAAAATATACATTGTCTTTTAAGTACAGGTTCCATGAACTTTTTGAAGTTTTCTCCTACTTCAACTCTAGCAGTAGAAACAAAGTGGGCTCATTAGAGATAATATTCAATGTACATTAAGCATCAGTAGGTGATTTTTTGAAAAGAATAACAACTATGTAAGTAGGTCTGATAACTTAGGAATGACATGTAATTATGTTTACATAAGATAGTCTTTGCTTAGGAGGAAAGAGATTTTTTTAAGGCTCGTGTACTTAGTTAAAAAGCAGTGACAGAAGAAGAGAGAGAGAGAGAGATGGAGAGACAGATAGAGAGAATGAATTTGCTGCATCTGCTGGTTGACTTCCCAAATGTCCGTAACAACCAGTCCTAGGCCACACTAAAGCCAGGAGCCAGAGACTCAATCAGGTGGGTGGCAGGACTCCCCCACTTGGATCATATTCTACTGCCTTCCTAGACACATTATCAGAAAACCTAACTGGGAGCTGGGAAGCCAGGAATTAATGCTCAGATCTGGATGCTGGCATTGCAAGTGGCAGCTTAAAATGCCATGCTGCAATGCTCACCTTCCAGGGTAAAAGATTTTTCCAAATGGATCAGTCTCAGGTAGAAAGACATTGTGAATGACATAAGCAAGAGTATTTCTAGAATAATCTCATGAAAAATTTATTCTTAAAATTATTTTTTTAAATCTGAGGCTCAGTATACATACTATCGGGATCCACATTGTGGCACAGTAGCTTGAACAGCTGCCTGAAATGCTCACACCCATACTATAGTGATAGAGTCCTGGCTGCTCAGCTTCCAATCCAGTTACTTCTAAAGTACCTGGGAAGCAGCTGATCATGGCTCAGGTGCTTGAGTCCCCACACCCTTAAGAGCACCCTGATTGAGTTCCTGGATCCTGCCTTAAGCCTGGCCCAATCCTGGCTATTGAGGCCATTTGTGGGAGTGAACACAGCACACAGAGGATCTCTCTCCCTCCCCTCTTCCTCTCCCTTTCTGGTTTTTATTTGCATTTCCTTGATGGCTAGTGATCTTACACATTTTTTCATGTCTGTTGGCCATTTAAATTTCATCCTTTGAAAAATGCCTGTTCATGTCTTTTGTCTATTTCTTAATTGGATTTTCTTTTGTTGAGTTTCTTGAGCTCTTTTATATCCTGGATATTAATACTTTACATAGTTTGCAATTATTTTCCTCCATTGTGTCAGCTGCCTCATCACTTTGTTCAGTGTTTCCTTTGCAGTGCAGCTGCTGCTTAGCTTGGTGTAATCCCATTTGTTTATTTTTGCTTTGATTTGCCTGTGCTTATGGGGTCTATTCCTTGAAGTCTTTGCCCATGCTGACGTTTTGTAGAGTTTCCCAATCTTTTCCTCTAGTAACTTGATGAAATCATGTGATAGAATTAGTAGATCCTTGATGCATTTACAGTTTATATTTGTATAAGGTGTAAGGTCGGGGTCTTCTCTCATAATTCTACACACAAAGATCAAACTTTCCCAGCATTATTTGTTGAAGAGACTGACCTTTTTCCAGGGGTTGATTTTATCTCCTTTGTTAAAGATTGGTTGACTGTAGATGCACGGATAGATTTCTGTTAGTTTCTATTCTGTTCCATTCATCTACATGTCTATTTTTAAGCCAGTACCAGTCTGATTTGATTATAACTGATGTGTAGTATGTCTTGAAATCTGCTACTGTGATGTCTCCAGGTTTGTTTTTGTTGTTTAAGATTGCTTTAGCTATTAGTTATTTGTGATACTGTGTTTATGTATGAATTTTAGCATCTTGTTCTTTATAGATCTGTGAAGAATGTCACTGATATTGTTATTGGGATACCATTTAGTCTGTAAATTGCTTATGGTAGTATGGATATTTTGATGATATCAATTTATCCAACCCATGAACATGGAAGATTCATGATTTTTTTTATCTTCTTTTGCTTCTTTGTTTAATGTTTTTAATTTTCATCAAAAGGATCTTTCACCTCTTAGCTTAAATTTGTTTCAAGATATTTAAATGTTTATACCTGTTGTGAATGTGACTGATCTTAAAAGTTCTTTGTCAGCTACAAGTACAAGCAGGTAGGGACCTATAGCATTGCCAGAGGCTGTGTAAAATCTGTTTGCCAGCCTTCCCCGGGGTAAGTTCCCTTTTGCTGTATAGACCCCTGGGAGTTATTTCCTCTTGTCCTTACCTAGTTTTAGAGCTCTGGTTAAGGTGATCAATCCTGCTAACTGAGCAAAAGTTCCTGGAGGCAGAGCATGCTTCAATAACGTGTCATGCTGTAACAGTTGCATACCCTGAGAAGCAGGTCCTGTCTGACAAAACTGTTACTGTCTGTGAACCAAACCTCATTTGCGTTAGTCAGGGGGCTGTCTTTTAGGTCCCTTCTGCTGGCATAGATCAAGTCTACAGTCTCAGTACAGGAGTGGAGGGGACCACTTTCCCCTGGAACTGGCATTAAAGTAGCTGGGTTAGAGTAGAGCAATGCCTTATTTTTACCTGAGGGTTTTCTAGAAGGAGGACCTGATATTTAGTATCCTACTATCTGTGAGCCCTTTACTGATGGGTAGAAGCCTTCCCAACCAGAACTAAAAGAGCTCAGGAAGTGACCAAAACTCTCCTGAAGAAAGTTATTCCACACTTTGGTCTCCCAAAATCTTTACAAAGCAACAATGGGTCTTCCTTCATCTCCCAGACTACACAAGGGATTTGTAAGGCCCTAGGAATAACCCGGCTCTTCACTCTGCATGGAGACCTCAGCCTACTGGTGATGTAGAGAGAACCAACCAAACTCTATAAAAAAACATCAAAAGCATAAAGACGTGTGCTTGGTAAGGAAGGTTAAGAAGGAAAGAGTGTTCTTGGTAATGAAGGTTAAATGGAAATAGTTTTTTTAAGGGAAGGACATGGTTTGTAAAAATGACTTTATCCTGATGGCTAGTTTACTCTAGACTGGAATGGAAATGATGGAATGTTTCAAGTAAGTTGAAGAGGGTGTGTGCAAGTCACAAAAGGTTATAAAAAAAATATTGGACATGCTAACTGCTGCTCCAGGGGGTATCTGTGCCATGTCCCAGGAAGAATGTTGTCTCTGGGTCAGACTGGACAGGTACAAACCCAAATTCATACTTTCCTGGACAAAGCCAAGCACCTCCAGGAACAGGCCAAGCAGGGCTGGGATTTCTGGCCTGACATCTGGTCATGGAAATCCTGCCTATTTCCTCTCCTTGGCCCAATAACTTCTGTAATCTTGCTGCTTCTCTTTGGACCTTATGTTTTTAATGCCCTTGTTCCTTTTGTCTCTAACAGACTAAAGGCTGTGAAACTCCAAATGGTCATCAGACAAGGCTTCCAGACCATTCCATTGGATGACCTGAGCAGCCCTCTGGACCGAGCAGGACAGTCTTTCCAAGGCCACTGTTGCACACCATAAGACAGATAGCAAGAGGAAAATACCCAAATCCTCCTCAACACCCACATGCCAGCTTTGAAGAAGTTACAGAAAATGGAACTCCATCCATAATCCCAAAGAAGAATTTTGGATATTACCTCTTGAGGGGGGAATGTTAGGTAGGAAGTCAGTTATGAGCTTATGTGTGTGTAACAGGCCCAAAGAGAAGACATCTATGTCCAGCATATGCATCTGCATCTCAAAGTCATCCTGACAATGTTTCAGGGGCAGCCCAGAGTTCGCATCCTGCCCTGCCCCCTTCTACCTGATAACCAGCCAGCTGGAGGTACCCACCCCTTCTGCCTGACAATCTTCCACAGTCTCCCAGGTGCAGCCCAGTACCTGCATCTCAAACACCCTGCTCCCTTCCTCCTGTCTGATAACATTTGCATCCATAAAGTCCTTTGTGTCAGACCTTCAAGAGAGAAGTTTTTCTATTTACATCCAAAAAGCCCTTTGTTCCAAGAGGAGCAGAGGTGGGGCAGCAAGACCCATCTCCTTAAAAAACCCCCCCAGCCTCAACTGGACTCTGCACTCAGCCCTCTGTCTCTCTGCTGAGCCGCCTGCCTGGCCTGGTCAGGTGTAATCTCTCTACTCAACCATGTAACCTCTCTCCCCCCCAGTCTCTCAGGCTCTGTCTGGAGAGGTGCCCATCCACCTTATGGATGTCCCTTCCCTAATAAACCTTGCTATTTTACCTCCCACTAAAAAAAAAAAAAGTTCTTTGTCAGCTACAGCATAGTCTGTGTATACAAAGACTACTGATTCCTGTGCATTGGGTTTTTTATACTGCAACTTTACAGAACTCTCCTATGCGTCCAAATATTCTGTTAGTAGAGTTGATTTCCTGTATACAGTATCCTGTCAACTGCAAACAGGGATAATTAGGCTTCTTCCTTTCTAATTTGTATCCCTTTGGATTTTTTTTTTTTTTTTGGCCTAATCTCTCTGGCTAAAAATCCAGAACTGTACTGAATCACAGTAGTGAAAGTGGATATTCTTGTCTGATTACATATCTTAATGTAAATGCTTCTAAATTAACCTCATTCAATATGATGGTGGCTGTGGGTTTGTCATATATTACGTGTATTATGTTAAGGCATGTTCCTTCTACACCCAATTTGCTTAAGGTTTTTATGGTTACAGGATGTTGTATTTTATCAAATGCTTTCTCTGCATCTATTGAGATAAATATGTGGTTTTTATTCTTAAATTTTTTAAAGATTTATTTATTGACATGAAAGGCAAAAATATAGAGAGAAGTAGAGAAAGAGAAAGGGGAACAAGATAGAAAGATTGACAGAGATAGAGAGAGAGAGAGAGAGATCTTCCATCTTCTGATTCACTCCCCAAAAGGCCTCAGCTGGGCTTATCCAAAGCCAGGAGCCAGGGCCTTCTTCCAAGTCTCCCACTTGGGTGCCCATGCACTAGGGCCATCCCCCATTGATTTCCCAGGCACATTAGTGGGAAGCTAGATCAAAGCAGAGCTTTTGAACTCAAACAAGCACTCATATGGGATGCTGGGTCTGCAGATGGAGGTTTACCTTTCTGTGCTTCATCACTGGCCTCTGTTCTTCATTTTTCAAATGTAACGTGTAACATTTATTGATTCACATATGTTGACCTATCCCTGCATACCATGGATAATTCCCATTTGGTTTGGGTGAGTATCTTTCTAATGCGTTGTTAGTTCTGATTAGCTAGTGTTGTGTATTTTTACATCTATGTTTATCAAGGATATTAGTCTACAGTTGTCTTCTTTTATTGTATCTTTTCTGCTTATGGGATTAAGGTGATATGATGGCATCATAGAAGGAATTTGGGAGAACTTCCTCCTTTTCAATTGTTTTCAATAATTGGAGATAATTGGAATTCATGCAACTTAAAAGTTTGGTATAATTGAGCAGTGAAGTCATCTTGCCCTTGGCTTTTCTGTGTTGGGAGGATCATTATCACTGTTTCAATCTCCTTCATGGTTATTGATCCACTAGGTTTTCTATGTCTTCATAACTCAATTTTGGTAAATTGTGTGTGTCCAGGAATCTATCCGTTTCTTCTAAATTTTCCAATTTGTTGCCATATAGTTGTTTGTAGTAAATCCTGATGATTCTTTTGTGTCTGTTGTGTCCATTGTTAGATCTCCTTTCTTCATCTTTGATTTTATGGATTTAGGTCTTCTTCACCTCTTTTTGCTTTTGCTTAATTAGGGTATCAATCTTGATTCATATTGTTTATTGTTTCAAAAATCAGCTCTTTATTTCACAGACCTTTTCTATTTTCTGTCTTCAACTTGTTCATTATTTCTCAAATTTTAATTATTTCTTCCCTACTACCAAATTTGGGTTTGATTTGTTTTTATTTATCTAGGTCTTTCAGATGCATTGTTAGGGCATTTATTTGATGTCTTTCCAATTTCGTGATGTAGGCACTAATTGCTATAAAATTTCCTCTTGACTCTCCTTATGCTGTATCCCATCAGTTTTCATATGTGTTTTCATCTTCATTCATGTCCATGAATTTTTTATTTCCCTTTTGATATCTTCTATGACCCGTTGTTCATTTAGAAGTATGTTGTTCATTCTCCATGAGTTTCCATAATTTCTGGAGTTTCTTAGGTTGTTAATTTCTAGCTTCATTCCATTGTGGTCAGAAAAGATGCGTTGTATCATTTCATATTTTTAAATTTGCTTTATGGTCTAATATATCATTTTCCATAGAGAAAGTTCCATGCACTGATGAAAAGAGTGTGACCCTTGCAATTGTGGGATGAAAAGTTTTGGAGATATTAGGTCCATTTTTCCATAGTGTTGATTAGCTATGTTGTTTCTGTGTTGGTTTTCTGACTAGTTGATCTACTGATGAAATTGGGTGTTGAAGCCCTTCCCTATTATTGTCTTGAAGTTTATGTCTCCCTTTAGATCAGTTATCATTGCTTTTAAATAGTCAGGCTCCCTGGCATTCTGTGCATATAAATTTATTATTGTCAAGTCTTCCTGCTGAATTGATCTGTTAATTATCACATAATACTCTTTTTTGTTTCTTGACAGTTTTTGTGTTAAAGTCTACTCTGTCTTATATATGGTGGCTACTCCTGTTCTTTTTTGCTTTCTGTTAACATGGAATGCCTTCTACTATCCTTTGAAGTTCAGTCTGTGAGTATCTTTGTGTTGAGGTGTATTTCTTGCAGGCAGAAAATATATGGGTCTTGTTTTTAATCCATTCATCTAGTCTGTATCTTTTAATAGGAGAATTTAGGCCATTCACATTCAAGGTTATTATTGAGAAGTAATGACTTGGCCCTCCCATTTTTTCATAGATACTCCTATTATTTGCTTTGGATTTCCTTTGTACTTTTACTGGGAGATCTTCTGCTTTCATGTTCTTTCATAGCAATGACTTTGTTTTGTGTTTCTGTGTGTAGTACATCTGTAAACAGCATTTAGGGCTGGACAAATGGTGAAAAACCCAGTTATGTTATGGCAGGTTTTTATTTCACTTTCACTCATAAATGAGAGTTTTGCAGGATACAAATAAATGCAAATCTAATTTGTTTATTTGAAGTATTGATATAAAAAATAGAGTTGAATTTGGGTCATTAATATGTAAGAAGGGTAAATTTTAGTGCAAGCAGGATCCCAGACTTATTCGTTGTATTTGTGTACCTGCAGCCTGTTTCCTACTTTGCAGCTTGGACAGAGTACATTACAGATGGGCTTTTAGTTGTGCAGTGTAACAGTGCTATTGTCTCGGTGTGAGGTTTTAGACATGGTAAAATGACTACACTCCAGGGTGCCTCTATCCAGGGGAGGATGGGAGCTTCAGAAGTGTACTTGGGCCTTAAGGGAATAACTCTTGAGTCTTAGAGTACTCTCTGCTATGGAAGAGAAAAGGAACTCAGTTGGATAAGTACATGAGGAGCCTTGGAGAAGAGAATAGGTAGCCAATGTGCAAGCAGAGGCAGACATAAACAATACCCCTAAGCCTCAATTTTCCAAGCCTAGCAATGTGTTGACCACAGGAGATGTGTTTTCTAGTGCAGCCCCTGAGGCACAGCGTGGAGCATTTACAAGGCATGGGACCATCCAGGTGCAGGCAGCGTCACATTTTGGCCATTCTTTTCCTAAATACACTGACTTGAAAAAGAGTTAATAGTGCAGAAAATAAAGTCTTTGCCATCTTTTCCGCCTCAATGAGCTAACAGTATTATAGGCTCTGAGCTGGATGCAGCGCGTTCTGCAGGTGCTGGAGAGCATTCTGAATGTTCTATCTCTAAAGTTCTAGTGCCTGGCTGAGGGACACGGCAGATCATCTGCTGCATGCTCTTGTTCAAGTCTTGCTTAGGTTGTATCCCCTTGTTTAAATTTTCAGCTGCCATAATTTATAGAGAGATAAGAGGTGAGGATAGCTAGTGTATGCTTATATGGCTGAAATGCATGCTGTTCTCAAGATTTCTTATATGGTTCTGGATTTTTAAATATATGTGATCTCCAGTTAAATCTCTCATTCTGAATATTGATATGATCTGTAATACAGATGTGTTTTTATTATGAAAAAGTAGAAAAACCATTTCTTATTTTAAAGGGGATATTTATGATTTTTAGTTTAAACAAATCAGTATATTTATGCACACTCAATTAAATGGGGCATCCACAGCCTTTGCCACTAAAAATCATATCTGCTAAGGAAACAAAGCAGAAATATGAATGATTGCATCAAAAAGTGAGAAGAATCTGAAGAGAATGAAAGACAATAGGCTAATTAAGTCAGAGGAAGAGAGAAATGTCCTAGAAGAATTTTGACTTCTCAGAAGACAAGCTGAACAAGTGTAAGGAGAAATTTGATTTTGGAGATAGGGATAAACTTAGATCAAATGTAAATAATGAAGAATATAATTTAAAGAGAGCGCTGTGGGGCCAGCGCTGTGGTGTAGCCAGTAAAGCCACCACCTTCAGTGCCGGCATCCCATATGGGCGCCATTTCGAGACCCGGCTGCTCCACTTCCAATCTAGATTTCTGCTATTGCCTGGGAAAGCAGTAGAAGATGGCCCAAATCCTTGGGCCCCTGCACCATCATGGGAGACCCTGAAGAAGCTCCTGGCTTCTGGCTTCAGATTGGTGCAGCTCCAGCTGTTGCAGCCAATTGGGGAGTGAACCATAAGATAGAAGACCTCTCTCTCTCTCTCTCTCTCTCTCTCTCTCTCTCTCTCCCTCTGCCTATCCTCTCTCTGTGTATCTCTGACTTTCAAGTAAATAAATAAATCTTTAAAAAAAAAGAGCACAGTGTGCCAGAACTCTACAATTAATATATAGATATTAATGACTGAGATTCAACAAATAATAGATTTCAGAGAGCAACACACAATACACTGTGAAACATAGAACCAAACCAGGAGCCAGGGGCCAAGAGTAGGGTTCTGGACCAAGAAGATATCAATAAAAACATTTATAAAAAATGTAGTGAAGCTATAGTAACAGTAACTATAAAACACACCTTAAATTGTTTGACACATTTGTTAAACAAACGTGATAAATGGGAAGAATGGAGAGTTAATATTTGAGTGCATCTCTATAGGATTCAAACTCACATGACCAATATGAGTAGGCATGAGGTTGTTACTTGTGCCCCAAAGTGACAATCCATAAATCTTTGGAATTAGGACTCCAAAATAATGCAGTTGAGATACATTGGACTGGAACCACTCAAAACAGTAAGAGTCCATGGTTTGGATAGATAAGGAGTGCAATTGGAGCATATATACTCCATGGGATTATTCAATTCATGCCCGCTAAGTCAATATTTTATTTAAAAGACTCAACATTTCTGCATCTTTGACATGCAATCGTATTAGCTTCTTTCTGCTTATTGAAAATTATATAGACACATGCATTTGATGTTTTATCTTAATATAAGATGTTTGGAAAAACTATTTAAGTTACATATATGCTTTAGTGTGTGAATGCTATTTCCACAAAGTGTGAGTTTCAAGATTTGAACTTATTTTTGCTCAGCCCATGGAAGACACCTTCCCACTGACTCTTCCATTGTAGATAATATGAAGTCAGAGCTCCATCAGCACTTCTGAGACAGTACCTTGTATTTGTTTATGTGTTTTTAAAAGAAATTTATTTTTGTTTTTTCTTGTTTTCTAAAATTTTACTATCATGTGTGCATGAAAACATTCATGGATTGATGTCTTTATTCAGTGAAACTGTCTACCATTATTTCTTCAAATATTACTTCATTTTGACTCTAATCATTTTCCAAGTCTCTAGTAGAGTAATCGTAGAAATAGATATATGCATACGAATTAATATAAACCATATAAAATAACCATGTGTGTTTAAACTTTTATGTGCCATATATTAAAATACAAAAAGTATAGTAAGGATAGTGTATTGGTTGAAAAGGTTAAGTATATAATTTTTCTATGTTTCTTACATTATCAAAAAGGATTATCACTTTTTCCATTACAAATAAACTTAGGAGAGCAACGTTTGGCAGTTGGGATGTCCACCTGCAATATGGGGTGTCTGGGTCAATCCTGCCTATATCCTTGATTCCGTTTTCCTGATAACATACACACTTGGAGGCAGCATGTCAAGGCTCATAGAGTTGTGCTCCTGACATCTACCTGGAATTGATTGTCCCCTGTTGAACCAAACTGAGCTCCTGTTTCTTGGCTTTAACCTGGCCTGGCCCCATCTGTTGATGGCATTTTAGTAGTGAACCGCTGATGGAAAAAGATTTCTCTCCCTCTCTCTTTTTCTCTCTCTTTCTCCCTCTCTCTCTCTCCAACACTGCATCTCTTTCTGTCTTTTCAATTTTGAAATATCTAGAAATAAATAAATAATTAAAGATTAAAAACTGTAGTGAATAACAACCTAGAGCCTGACAAGTTAGAATCTCTGAAAATACATTAGACAAGAAAATGTATTGGCCATAAAATAATGAAAAGTAAAACGAAGGAGGACACTGAACTCCAGCAAACTAAGTGAGCCCTACATTCCTAGACAAGGAAGGTAATTAACTTTAAAAGATCAGTAAAAACTAATTTATCTGCAATATATATTTTATTTTGGACAGGCAGAGTGGACAGTGAGAGAGAGACAGAGAGAAAGGTCTTCCTTTGCCATTGGTTCACCCTCCAATGGCTGCCGCAGCTGGCGTGCTAGGGCAGGTGCACCACGCTGCTCCCATGGCAGGAGCCAGGTGCTTCTCCTGGTCTCCCATGGGGTGCAGGGCCCAAGCACTTGGGCCATCCTCCACTGCACTCCCGGGCCACAGCAGAGAGCTGGCCTGGAAGAGGGGCAACCGGGACAGAATCCGGTGCCCCGACCGGGACTAGAACCCGGTGTGCCGGTGCCGCAAGGCGGAGGATTAGCCTGTTGAGCCGCGGTGCCGGCCTGCAATATGTTTTAAAACATACAACACAGGGGAGATAAACCCTAGAGGTTCATCCAATTGGTTCATAATAACCACAGAATGAAGGTGATGGAGAAATGCTCAAATTTGCAAGAAAAAATATTGGGATGCACATGGCGGTGCTATGAGTGGTGATTTGCTACTTCTATAAACTGAAAAAGTTCAGTTAAGGAATTTACCAAGGCAATAGTTAACCAAAGCTAGAGAATAGGTTAAAATCTTTCACACGAAGAAAATTTCAAATATGCAGAAGGTTTTATTACAAACGGCAGTGAAATATCCACTGTATTGGAATAAAAGACACTGACTTATCTGAGTGGTAGCTAAGATATGTATTAGAGACTATTCTCACCATGATATAGGATGCCCGAACATAGGTTCAGAAGATATGCAGATGAAGAAGGTGTAAGTAGATTAGACATAAAATAAAGGTACCTTGGGTTATTATTTGTGCTCACTGGGGCTTTAGCAATATGACAAATTTCTAAATTTCGCAAAAAGAAAAAAAAATAACTGATTCATCCATATATATGGGATCTCATCAGAGATACTGTGTGTGCCTAGCATAGAATTACTGTGCTATTGACAGATTCATCAAAAGAAGTTTAAATTAATAGGTGGTCTGTTATTGACAACTTCTTTCCACATATTAGTATAATGAGGAGGCTAATGACGTTTTTTTTTTTTTTTCAGTGCAGGATTTACGCTGTGGTTATTGCAATATGTATAACAGTGCTAAAAATACTGTTTTACTTGAGATGACAGGTATTGAGTTTGATGACTGGATGGAAGATTGCTTCTCCAAATACCATGATATGGAAAAGACCGATTGTATAAATTAAAATATATCTGAGACTTGGTATTTGATGAATTCAACAACTTTGAAGTTAGATTATATTCACAATGCGTACTTTTCCTAGTCACCATCACCTTGATGATGAAATGAAATGTAGAAGGATGATTTTTTTAAAATTTATTATAAGTTAAGAATGTTAAAACCTGTTATCTGAAAAGACAAAGACAATTTTATTCTGAAATGAAATGTGATTATTTTTCAGGGGCATAAGTGTACATTAAGCAAGACCCAAACCCATGATTCATGGCCTAGCTACACACTTGGCATTCAGGATCTACCAGCTGGGCCACCTTCAATGGGGTGACCTTATGTACAGCACCTGACCATTGTGCCCCATTGAGTTACCTGTGAGACCAATCTCAAAGTGTTGTGAGAATTAAACGTTATTTTTTGTAAAATATTTTTAATAATGTCTATTGCCTGTTATACAATCAGCACCTGCTTCTTTTTTTTTTTTCTGACATCTTAGGCAATTAGATTCAGATATTGTTAATATTTTTAAAGATTTTATTTATTTATTTGAGTGATTGAGTTATAGACAGTGAGAGGGAGAGAAGAGAGAGGTCTTCCACCCAGTGTTTACTTCTCAAATGGCTGCGATTGCCAGAGCAGCTGGGATTAGAACCGGCGCCCATATGGGATGCCAGCACAGCAGATGGAGGATTAACCTACTGCGCCACAGCACCGACCCCTAGATGTAGTTAATATTTTGACTTTAAATTTTTCCTGTAGTGTGATAATGAAAAGGATATTTAGGGACCAATGCTGAGGCATACTAGACCAAGCCTCCGCCTGCAGCACTGGCATCTAACATGGACTCTGGTTCATGTCCTGGCTGCTCTTCTTCCAATCCAGCTTACTATCACAGCCTGGGAAGGCAGTGGAAAATGGCCTGAGGGCTTGGTCCCCTGCACCTATATGGGAGACCTGGCAGACGCTCCTGGCTCCTGGCTTCTGATCAGCTCAGCTTGGGCCATTACAGCCATTTGGGGAGTGAACGAGCGGATGGAAGACCTTTCTTCCTGTCTCTCTCTGTAACTTTACCTCCCAAATAAATAATAAAAATATTTTTTTTAAAAAAAGATAAGTGTTTTTATTTATTAGAGCCCATTTTAAGTCTCTCATTAGCTATACATTTGAATATATTTAAGAAAGAGGTCAAAAGTGTACAAGACACATTAACAAATACAGATTAACAACGATTTTAGCCTTTTCTATTTAAGCTGCTGCAAACAAGAATCTGCTTAGCATATTGCATTCATAGTTGCTTAATTATTGAAGTAGTCTGTAGCTATGAGGATCAAATCTCAATTATCCTGAAGTAAAAATCTATAGTGACAGCTTTTGATTGTTCAGCATTTTCCTCTAGCAACAATCTGCCTCCTCACCTTTCTAATCCCAGTGCATACATATATTTTTCTTTAAACAGCATAAACTGTTTATCTTGATCCCAAAGAGTAACTTTTTCCCACACATCAACAGAAAAGTTGTTTTTATAACCGTATTTAATATCGTTACCATCTTGATAACCTACCTGTGGTATTTTATCTTTATTATACTCATAAAATATTCCTTTGTCTGCCAAAATTTTAAATTGAGTATGTTTTCATAATTAAGGGGCTATAACACATAAAACATGAAGTGCAAAAAATGAAACTCTGAAGAATGAGTTTTTGTGTATTTCTAGTCAGTTGAATCAAAGTGAACATTTTCAATTACAAATCTTAAATTATACGTCTTACCTGTTTTCCATACTAATTGTAATTTAGAATCATTCTTACCAGTAAAAGTTAAATGTTAATTGCTTATATGAAATTTTGCTGAATAATGACTGAAGAAAACATAGTAGCTAGAAATGTCTTCCATTAAAAATTATTTACTTATTTATAATTTGTATTTCAATTTGTCAGGTTTCAGTACTTACATTTCTCTCATTGGAAAAGTAAAAAGTGTAGAGATGCTCCAAGAGGCTGAATAGCAGTGCCCAGGTCTCGCTTCCTCCATGAGAGCATCCATGGAGAGCACTACTGGATTGGCTGCACTTTGGGGAGCCTGACATCTGGAAACCCAGGCCATGCAGAGACGTGCCTGCCATCCTGCAGAGAGGATCGCAGCACACTGGAACGGCAGCCCTGGCTCCTCAGCCCCTGTGGGACTCGTGCTGCTGTAGAACGCGAGTGGGAAGGTGCCGGGAATCCCCTCTGCTGGTGCAGACCTCAGTCCCAGCCACGGGTGTGCGCCAGAGTTCTCAGACCTTTGACTCAATTTGGGGAGCTGCTCAGGATCTGTGTGACTATTTTTCCCAGAGATTTATTTCACCTTGGGGCATCTCCTTCCCAACTCTCAAAGCCCAAGCTAGTACATGGCACCACGTTGAAATGGAGTTACTGCTACAGGCTTTCTTGGCCTATGTAGCTGTAGCTATTACATCTCCCCACAAATGGGAATCCATCACACTCACACAAAAAGTTGCAACTCTATAAACCCAACGAGACTCAATGATACACCTGCAACTCTAGCACCTGAGCCCATGCAGAATCTGACATTCTGTAATATCTAGCATAGCCAAGAGGTTACCTGCAAGACTAGAAGATTTGACACACTCTCCTCCGTCCCTTTTGCCTGAGGACCTATATCCTCACACATATGTCTCCCTTTTCTACACCCAGAGCCTCTGTTACTGTGGCAGATTTCAGCACTCCTTTAGGAACCCAGCGACACATCACTCCATAAGCTTCAGCCCCAACATCATGGCTGCTGCTGTCAGAGAACCTGGCACCATCGCAATTGCCTCCTTGCTACTCCAGGAACTGGCCCCTCCCAGGACCAACAACTATGGCATCATGGGTTTCCATGCCAGAGATCCAGATGTATGAAGACATCTGGTAGGGTGTGAAGACCTAACACTCAGAGTCTCTTCAGAACTGCATTCAGAATTAGTGCATGGTGGTTACCTTTGCATGGGCTGAGAACATGTTCCTGTGTCCTTACCACTAAGCTCTGGCTACTTCCACCAGCACTGGACTTAGCAGGGCTCGAGGACTTGCTTCCCTGTAACCCACAGCCGCTGCATCATGGCTACCACTGCCATCAGTACTTCCACAGGGCCAGTCGTCATACAACCATGCAGCCTTTGTCCATTTTAAACTCACACAGCTACCTCCACAAACCCCTGCATTCTACCCACTGTGGCACTCATAGAAACTGATGGCATTGACTGGATCTGGGTCTACTCAAAATCAGAGTTAAAGCACCAACCCAATAGATAATACAATCTATCTGAATGGCTGCATCTTTTTCTAAGAAAGCAATAAAATCGGAAGCAGTAGCTGTTAATATCATATGCATAGACATCAATGTAGGGACACAAAGCACAGACAGTGAGTGATTGGTGAGGGGATGGCCAAATAGAGGTGCCTACCAATAGCGTCCTCCTCCACAAAGAACTACCAGAGAAACAAACAGCTGCATTTTGAAATAGCAGCACTGGGATTCAGCAAGGGAAAGCCAGAAACCCTGTAAGACCTGGGTATCTGAAATAATGGATTGCAGAGTGGAATGAAGCACACAAGGTAACCCCAATTACCTGGCCAAGGAGATTCTACAATAAAGAAGGAAGGGCTAAAAGGAAAGTCCGAGCAGAACCCATTTCTATGGAAGCAAGAAACCCTAGAAACAGGAGAGTTCCATGTTTATAACCATTTTCCATTTGCCGGCTGTTTTCTTCTATCATTATCACTTCTCTGCTTTCAATTGATTATTTTATACTGTCTACTCTCCTAGGTTATTCAGTGTATTTTATTCAAGAATTTACACATGACATTTTTTCACTAATGAAAATTCCACTCCAAATAGCACCATACCTTACCACATGTAATGCAAAAAAACTTATTGTATGCTCAGTTCTCCCTATCCATCCATTGTGAGATTACTTTCATCTCTTTGGCTGAACCATGTGTTGTAGTCATGCACTATATTGTTACTATAGTTACTTTAAAAATAATTTTATATAAGAGCAAAAACATAAAACATCATATTATATCTTCATTTGTTTCTCCTTGATAGTTTTCTTTTGCGTGCATCCTAGTTTCTGACATTAAGGATTTCCTTTTACCTCTAGAACTTGCATTTCTTACAGAGTGGTACTGCTAATAGTGATTATTCTTACCTAATCTTAATCTGAAAAAGTCTGTATTTCTCCTTTACTTTTACTGAATAATAATGGATATAAAATTATTGCTTGATGATTTTGTTCTTTCAACACACCCTTAATTTCTTGTTTTCTGAAACAAAAATATATTGTAATTTTTTATTTTTTGACATCTAAGGCACTAGGCCCTCCTTGGCTTTTTGTTTTGTTTCATATTAAAATTTGTATCTTTGGTTTTTATTTTAAAAAAAGATTTATTTATTTGAAAGGGAGAGTTACAGAGAGGCAGAGGCAGAGAGAAACAGATAGGTCTTCCATCCACTGGTTCACTCCCCAAATGGCCGTAACAACCAGAGCTCTGCTGATCCAAGGCCAGGAGCCAGGAGCTTCTTCCTTCTGGTCTCCCGTGTGGGTGCAGGGGCCCAAGGACTTAGGCAATCTACTGTTTTCACAGGCCACAGCAGAGAGCTGGATTGGAAGTGGAACAGCCGGGACCCGAACTGGTGTCCAAATGGGATGCTGACATTGCAGAAAGTGGTTTTACCCACTATGCCACAGAGCCGGCCCTGATTTTCTGCAGTTTGAATCTCCTCTGATTAGGGGTTTGGTTGGTTGGTTGGTTGGTTGTAGGTTGGCTGGGTTTTATAGCTCTGCTTTGTTTTATTTTTATTTTTTTTTTAATTTGACAGATAGAGTTAGACAGTGTGAGAGAGAGAGAGAGAGAAAGGTCTTCCTTACGTTGGTTCACCACCACCCCCCCCCAAATCGCTGCTATGGCCAGAGCTACACCGATCTGAAACCAGGAGCCAGGTGCTTCCTCCTGGTCTCCCATGCGGGTGCAGGGCCCAAGCACTGAGTCCATCCTCCACTGCCCTCCCAGGTCACAGCAGAGAGCTGGACCGGAAGAGGGGCAACCGGAACTAGAACCTGGTGCCCATATGGGATGCTTATTTTTAATTTTATCCTGCATAGTATTTTTTTTTCAGATTTCCAAACATAGAATTTGTTGTTTGATGTCTGTTATTAATTTGGAAAGTTTTCAGTTATTACTAATTGGCTCTATTTTTATTTTGATAACTTTATTGGGATACAATTCAAATAACACAATTCACCCATTTAACTTATGTCTGTCAATGTTAATATATCCACAGAAATGTATGTCCATCCCTTGCTGAGGGCATTTTTAGAATATTTTGCTTATTCCAAAAGTCCCAGCTCTTCATCTGTCACTTTTTCAGACGCATCTTCTCCCACTGCTCTGAGTAAACAATGCTTTTTTGTCTTGAGAGTTTCTTTCTCTGGGGATTCACATGAATGGACTTATACAGTATGGATTCTTTTGTTTCTGACTTCATTCGCTTTCCATAATGTTTTCAAGATTCTTGACAAGCACTACTTCAGATATTTCTTCTGTACCCTTTCTCTTTTTTTCTCCTCCTCTTATTCAAATCATTCTTCTATGGGAGTGCTTCAGAGAATTCATGGAAAAATGGAATTAAAATATAAGGTGTTTTGGTGCAAAAGTTTTGATGTACATGCATAGAGTTTTCATAGTATGCATTTCCATGAAGCTTTTCTTTTTTTCCCCAAATAAACCTTTTATTTAAGGAATAAAAATTTCATAAGCACAACTTAAGGAATATAGCGATTTTTCCCACCACCCCAGCCCTCCCACCCACACTCCCACCCCTCACCCTCAACCTTCTCCCATGTCCAGTCCCATTCTCCATTAAGATTCATTTTCAATTAACTTTACACACAAGACCAACTCTATACTCAATAAAGAATTCAACAGTTTTCACACACACACACACACACACAGAGAGAGACTGTTCGCAGACAAGTTTTACAGTTAACTCTCATAATACAACTGATTGAGGACAGAGATCCTGCATGGGAAGTTGGTGCACAGTGAATCCTGCTGTTAATTAACAAATGACACTCTTATTTATGATGTCAGTGACCACCCAAGGCTCTTGACATGAGCTGCCATGTGTATGCAAGCTTTTTGAATGCACAATCTCCATCAGTATTTAGACAAGGTCATAAGCAAAGTGGAAGTTCTTTACTCCCTTCAGAGAAAAGTATATCCTTCTTTGATGGCTACTTCTGTCCACTGGGTTCTAACTCACAGAGATCCTTCTTATAGGACATTTTTGCAACAGTGTCTTGGCGTAACATGCCTGAAATGCTCTTATGGGATTTTTCGCCAAACCAGAATGCCTCAAGGGCTGATTCTGAGGTCAGAGTGCTATTTAAAGCAGTTGTCATTTTATGAGTCTGCTGTGTGGACTGCTTCCCATGTTGGAACATTCTCTCCTCTTTAATTCTATCTATTTTTATTACCAGAACCTTGATCTTATTTATATGATCCCTTTAACACTTAATCCTATCTATAAGTTCACTTTAACACCTAATATTGTCACTTTAACACTTAAGATAGCATTTTTAGCACCTAGCTTAATGGAATTTGTGGTCCCATTGCAAGTTTTTAAACTGTACCCTTAGATGTAAATCTATAGGAATATATGCAGAACTATACAGATTTATAGCTGTACAGTTTTTGCTGAAATCTATTTTCAATAGACTTTATACACATATGATTAACTCTGTTAAGTAAAGAGTTCAATTAATAGTATAAAGAAGAGAAAAGAAAAAACTGTTACTCAATAGTCAAGACATGGACTGTTCAAGTCATTGCTTCTTAAGTGTTGGTTTCACTTCTATAGATTTTTGTTTGGGTACTATATTCATAACCACAGATCAGGGATCTGTATTTGTCCTTTTGGGACTGGCTTATTTCACTAAGTATTATGTTTTATAGATTCATCCATTTTGCTGGAAATGACCAGATTTCCTTTTTTTTACCACTTGGTAGTATTCCATAGTGTACATATCCCATAATTTCTTGATCCAGTCTTTGGTTCACAGCATTTAGGTTGATCCCATGTCTTAGCTATTGTGATTGAGCTACAACAAACATGGGTGTGCAGATAGCTCTTTTATTTGCTGATTTCATTACCTTTTGGTAAGTTCTGAGGAGTGGGATGGCTTGGTCCTTTGGAAGGTCTATATTCAGATTTCTGAGGTATCTCCACACTCTCTTCTATACTGGCTTTACCAGTTTATGTTCCCACCAACAGTTGTTTAGCATAACATTTTTGCAACATCCTTTCCAGCATTTGTTTGCTGATTTCTATATGAAAGCCATTCTAACTGGGGTAAAACTTCTTTGTGGTTTTGATTTGCATTTCCCTGAAAGCTAGTGATCCTGAACATTTTTTCATTTGTCTGTTGGCCATTTGCATTTCCTCTTTTGAAAAATGTCTGTGTAACTCCTTTGCCCATCTCTTACTGGGTTTTTTGTTTTGAGGTTGTGGAGTTTCTTAATCTCTTTATATATTCTGGTTATTAATCCATTATCAGTGGCATAGTATGGAAATAATTTCTCCCATTCTGTCATTTGCCTCTTAACTTTCCTAAGTATTTCTTTTGTGGTACAGAAGCTTCTCAAATTGATGTAATTTCATGTGTTAATTTTGGCTTTGACTGCCTGTGCCACTGGAGTCTTTTCCAAAACTCTTTTCCTGTGACAATGTCTTGCAGGATTTCCCCAATGTTCTCTAATAGTTTGGTGATGAGAGATTATAGATTTAGGTTTTTAATTCATTTTGAGTGGATATTTGTATAAGGTGTAAGGTAAAGTATTGCTTCTTACTTATGCTTGTGGAAATCCAGTTTTACCTGCACCATCAAGGATTGGTTTTAGGTCATTGGTGAAATATAAGTTGTTGTAGATGCTTGGATTAATTTATGGCATTTCTATTCTGTTTCAATGATCTTTCCACCTTTTTTGTACCCGTACCAGGCTGATTGGATTATAACTGCATTGTAGTATCTCTTGAAGTCTGGTCAGTGCCCAGCAATCAGCCAAGTGAAGACTGCTGAGTCTGGTTATGAGAAATGACAGGGTGCTGAGTGCTTGTGACTGTGGGAGGCTTGTGTGCTGTGACTGTGATAAAGCTGTCTGTGTAAGAGGGCTCACCTTGTGGCGCGGACTTTGGGCAGTCACTGTGGGAGGCTCCATATGCTAAAGTCTCCCTGGTCACCTGGAGAGGGACATTGCTGGGGAATCTGAGTTTACACTAAAGACTGCTAGATCATTTTTGTGATCCTTGGGGCAGAGCAGATGAATAAAATACCCAATGAGGTTAGTGCTCAAGCACTGGTCTCCTCTGAAGATAGGAGCTTATTTGAGTGAATAAACCTCCCTTCTGATAAAAAAAGAGATTGACCATGCTGAACCTGGAACGCCTTTCACCCTGGAGAACTGAACAGACTCCATGGCTACACTCACCACACAACTCTAGGTATCCACTGAACGCAGATAGCACACCAATCTACAGAGCAGAGTACAAAGATAAAAGCTGCCACCATGAAAAAACAAAGAGGAAACCAATTAGAATCTCCACAAATACTGAATAACAAATGCACCAATTCAAGAAATACGTATAAGGAAGACAGTATGACATTTCCAAAAGAAAAAAACACTTCAATACTAGATTGTGGAAATGATGGGATTGAAGCAATACTAGAAATAGAATTCAATATATTGATGATATGATTATTTAGAAATAATCAAAAGCAAATGCATGAACTAATGAAATCCATACATTACATGGAAGAAAATTTCCTCCACAGAATTGAAATATTAAAAAGAAATCAAAATGAAATCTTAGAAATGAAGAAGTCAATAGAACAAATTAAAAAATGCCATGGAAAGCCTTAACAACAGAATCTGTGAAGCAGAAAATAGATAGCCAACTTAGGAGACAAAGCACAGGAAATTATACTGTCAGTCCAAAAACAAGAAGAAGAAATTAGAAAATTAAAAAACTTGGTTTGTGATCTACAATGTACTATAAAATGACCCAACATATGGGTTATAGGAGTTCCTGAAGGTGTGGAAAGAGAGAAAGGATCAGAAGGCCCTTTAGGTAAAATAATAACAGAAAACTTTCCTGATTTGGAGAAAGAAGGGACAACCAAGTACAGGAAGTGCATAGCACTCCTAATAGACATGACCAAAAAAGATCTTCGCCACAACACATTGTACTCTAACTCCCCACAGTAAAACATGAATAAAAGATTGTAAAATGTGTGAGAGAAAGGCCCAAGACCGGATGGATTCACTGCTGAATTATACCAGACATTTAAAGGAGAACTAACTCCAATTCTTCTCAAACTATTCAGAACAATCAAAAAAAGAGGGAATCCTCCCAAATTCTTTCTATGAAGCCAGCATCACCTTAATTCCTCAACCTGAAAAAGATGCAGCAGAGAAAGAAAATTACAGACCAATTTCCCTGATGAACTTAGATGCAAAAATACTCAATAAAATTCTGGCCAATAGAATGCAACAACACATCAGAAAGATCATCCACCCAGACCAAGTGGGATTTATCCAGTTAGTCTCACAGTGGACTTTTCATCAGAAGCCCTACAAGCTAGGAGAGAATGGTGAGATATATTCCAAATATTAAGAGAAAAAAACTTAAAACTCAAAATACTATACCCTGCAAAACTGATTTATGAGTGAAGGTGCAATAAAGACCTTTCAGAACAAACAGAAATTGAAAGAATTGTCACCACCCATCCAGCACTGCAAAGATGCTTAAGTATATTCTGCACACAGACACACATAAACATGGTCATCACTACGGAAAAAGGTAAAGGAGGAAAATCTCCCAGTAAAAGTAAAAGGAAATCCAAAGTAAAAAATAAAAAAGGAATATTTATTGAAAAATGTCACAGCAAAGTCATTAGGTATCAATAGTCACCTTAAATGTAAATGGTCTCAACTCTCCAGTTAAAAGACAGAGACTGGCTGAATGGATTGGAAAACAAAACCCATCTATTTGATGCCTACAAGAAACATATCTCACCAGGTACACAGACTGAAAGTGAAAGGATGGAAAAAGATATTTCATGCAAACAGATACCAAAATAGAGCTGGTATAGCCATCCTAATATCAGACTAACTAGACTTAAAAAAACTATTAAAAGAGACAAAGAATGACACTATGTAATAATTAAGGGATCATTTCAATATGAAGATGTAACTATTATTATATTATATACACTTAATTACAGGGCACTGGGCTATATTAAAGAAACGTTAAGGAACCTAAAAGGAGACATAGATTCAAATACAATAGTAATGTGGGACTTAAATACCCCACTTTCAACAATGAACAGATCAAGCAGACAGAAAATTAGCAAGGAAACAGCAAAATTAATAAACACTATAGACCAAATGGACCTAACAGATTTCTACAGAACTTTTTATCTGACAGTTGGAGAATACACATACTTATCACTAGTGCATTTTACTTTCTCTAGGATTGACCACATGGTAGGCCATAAAGCAAGTATCTGCAATCCAAAAAGATAAAAATCAAACCATGCAGCTTCTGAGACCACAATTGAATGAACCTGGAAACTGACAACTCAGGAATCTCTAGAACATACACAAACAAGGGGAGACTCATGAATGAACAGTGAGTCAAAGAAGAAATCAAAAAAGAAATCAAAAACTTTCTGGAAACAAGTGATGACAGCAATAAAACATATCAAAGCTTATGGGATACAGCAAAAGCAGTGTCAAGAGGAAAGTTTGTAGCAATAGGTGCCCTACATCAAGAAATTGAAAAGGCACCAAATAAATGAGATATCAATGCATCTCAAGATTCTAGAAAAACAACAGCAAACTGAACCAGAAAATAGTAGCAGAAAAGAAATAATTAAAATTAGAGAAGAAATCAACACAATTGAATCAAAAAACAAAAGATCCGAAAAATAAAGAGCTGTTTATTTGAAAAACAAAATTGACACACCATTGAGCCAACTAACCCCCCAAAAAAGCTGAGAGAATACCCAAATCAATAAAATTAGAGATTAAAAAGGAAATGTAACAACAGACACCACAGAAATAAAAAGAATCCTCAGGAATTACTACAAAGAGCTGTATGCCAACAAACTGTGAAACCAGAAGAAATGGACAGACTCCTGGACACATACAACCTACCTAAATTGCGCCATGAAGACATAGGAAACCTAAGCAGACCCATTACCAAGATAGAAATTTAATCAGTAATAAAGACCCTCGCAACAAAGAAAAGCCCAGAACCGGATGGTTATGCTGCTGCATTCTACCAGACATTTAAAGAACTAACTCCACTTTTCTCAAGTTACTCAAAATAATTGAATAGGAGGGAATCCTCCCAAATAATTTCCGTGAAGCCAGCATTTCCTTAATTTTTAAACCTAAAAAAGATGCAACAGAGCAAATGAACAGCAAATCAAAAATGCAACAAAATTCTAGCCAATCAAATCCAACAACACATCAGAAAGATTTTTCACCCAGATCAACTGGGACTTATTCCTGGTATGCAAGGATTGTTCACAAATCAACCAATTGAAATGTCACATTTACAAACTAAAGAACAAAAACCTTATGACTATCGCAGTAGATAAAAAGACAGCATTTGATAAAACAAAACACCCTTTCATGATGAAAACTCTAAGGAAATTGGGAATATAAGGAACATTGCTCATCACAATCAAGGCAATTTATTACCAACTAGTGGCCAGCATCCTAATGAATGGGGAAATGTTGGAAGCATTTCCACTGAGATCTGGAATCAGACAAGGATGCCCACACTCACCATTGCTATTCAGTCCAGTCCTTGAAGTTTTAGCTAGAGCCATTAGACAAGAAAAAGAAATCAAAGGGATAGAAATTGGGAAGGAAGAGTCAAACTATCCCTGTTTGCAGATGACATGATTCTATATAGAGACTATCCAAAAGACTCCACAAGAGACTATTGGAACTCATAGAAGAGTTTGTTAAAATAGCAAGATATAAAATCAATACACAAAAATCAACAGCCTTTGTTTACACAGACAATGCCAAGGCTAAGAGTGAACTACTATTGTCAATTCCATTCACAATAGCTACAAAATAAAATCAAATACCTTGGAATAAATTCAGCCAAGGATGCCAATGATCTCTATAATGAGAATTCAAAAAAAGAAAGAAAGAAAGAATAGATAGAAAAAATGGAAAAATCTTCCCCATGTTCATGGATTGGAAGAATCAATATCATCAACATGTCCATTCTTCCAAGAGCAATTTACAGATTCAATGTGATACCAATCAAAATACCAAAGACATTCTACTCAGATACAGAAAAAAATGGTGAAATTCATATGGAAACATGGGAGACCTCAAATAGCTAAAGCAATCTTATGCAACAAAAGCAAATTCAGAGGCATCCATAAACCTTTTCTAGGCCCCTTACATTATACAATTTTGCACTTGTTTCTCTTTTTGAGGATGTTCTCTTGGAGTGATTCTATTATTATATCTTCAAGCTTACTGGTTCTTTTCTCATTTATGTCAAATTACTGATAAGCTTAGCAAAATATTCTTCATTTTTATCACCATTTAAAAAAATCTGTCATTTTCTTTTGACTTTTGCTCAGTTTCAATTTCTTTCTTTACCTTATCCATCTGTTCTAACATGTTCTCTATTAGCGCATTTAGCATATTAAATCATAGTTATTTTAAGGTCTGAAAATCCAACATTTGTTTTATGTCTACATCTTATTCTGATACTTGTTTATTCATACAAGTGCTTTTTTCTTTCCTCATTTGAAGATTTACTTTAATATGAATAGGAGTTAATCTGTGTTGAAAGTTTGCTGTAGCTCTGGCTAGAATGAGCTTCAAATTCCTTTAGTGTCCTTCTTTTTACCTTCCCTCTATATTTTGGCATTTCATAAATTCTGCTTCTTAGGGACAGTCTGTGTCTTGATGTTTTTTAGCTAGAATCCTGAGCATCATAGAACTTGCAGCCTAAACTGACTGTATCTACACCTTTGTACTGAGAGATAGCCATAGTTCAGCACGGCCTTTGTCCTGGGATGGCCCCAGCCTCTGTGTTACAATGCCTGCCTGTGAAATTCAACAGCAGCAAGAGAATTTAGTGTTTTTCCCCCAAACATCTGTTCATAGGCCCTACCTCCTTTTTATGAGTACATTTACCCTAAAAGTCCTTGAAATTGTGAATTTGTATCTCTTCCAACTGATAAGTGTGTTCTCAAGAACCTGAGAGCCATATCTTTGAAATTTACTTTTCAAAAAGTACAGGGCTTCTGCCTGCCATTCTCTGTGGACGGAGATAGCTTTCTCACTTCCATGAGCCAAATAGCAATCAGAGCTGGCTTAGTGAATTTATCCTGGTGCATCTTTGGTAGTTCTATTTTTCTCCTGAGTCTGTTGAGACTCCTCTTGCCCCTCTTCCTTCTTCTCACTTTGTAACAGCCAGTGAGTTATGCAAAGACCACAATAGAGTTCAGCTCTGTTCTTGACAGTAGTTCCTCAATAACATTTTTGTCATCACTTTAGTATCTGACTGTGTTTATCTTTTGAAGCCTATTTTATTTTTGAAGGCAGAGTGGACAGTGAGAGAGACAAAGAGAAAGGTTTTCCTTTTTCCATTGGTTCACCCCACAGTGGCCATGGCAGCTGGCGCACTGCACTGATCTGAAGCAGGGGGCCAGGTGCTTCTGCTGGTCTCCCATGGGGTGCAGGGCCCAAGCACTTGGGCCATCCTCCACTGCACTCCCTGGCCACAGCAGAGAGCTGGCCTTGAAGAGGGCAACCGGGACAGAATCCGGCGCCCCAACCTGGACTAGAACATGGTGTGCTGGCGCCGCAAGGCGGAGGATTAGCCTAGTGAGCCGTGGCGCCAGCCTGAAACCTATTTTTTTTTATTAAACTTTTATTTAATGAATATAAATTTCCAAAGTACAGCTTATGGGTTACAATGGCTTCCCTCCTCCCATAACTTCCCTCACACCCACAACCCTCCCCTTTCCCACTCCCTCTCCCCTTCCAATCACATCAAGATTCATTTTCAATTCTCTTTATATACAGAAGATCAGTTTAGTATATATTAGGTAAAGATTTCAACAGTTTGCCCCTATGTAACAACCCAAAGTGAAAAAAATACTGTTGGAGTACTAGTTATAGCATTAAATAACAGTGTACAGCATTAAAGACAGAGATCCACATAATATTTTTTAAATTAATTAATTTTCTATGACATTTCCAATTTAACACCAGGGTTTTTTTTTTTTTTTCATTTCCAATTCTCTTTATATACAGAAGATCACTTCAGTATATAATTAGTAAAGATCTCATCAGTTTGTACCCACACAGAAACACAAAGTATAAAAATACTGTTTCAGTACTATTTATAGCATCACTGCACATTAGACAACACATTAAGGACAGATCCCACATGGGATGTAAGTACACAGTGACTCCTGTTGCTGACTTAACAATTTGACACTCCTGTTCATGGCGTCAGTAATCTCCCTAGGCTCTTGTCATGAGTTGCCAGGGCTATGGAAGCCTTTAGAGTTCGCTGACTTTGATCTTATTCCGATGGGGTCATAGTCAAAGTGGAAGTTCTCTCCACCCTTTGGAGAAGGGTACCTCCTTCTTTGATGGCCCCGTTCTTTCCACTGGGATCTCACTCACAGAGATCTTTCATTTAGGTCTTCTTTTTTTTTTTTTTTTCTTTTCCATGGTATCTTGGCTTTCCATGCCTACAATACTCTCATGGGCTCTTCAACCAGATCTGAATGCCTTAAGGGCTGATTCTGAGGCCAGAGTGTTGTTTAGGACGTCTGCCTTTCTATGAGTCTGCTGTGTATCCCACTTCCCATGATGGATCGTTCTCTCCCTTTTTGATTCTATCAGTTAGTATTAGCAGACACTTGTCTTGTTTATGGTTTTTATACTGAAGTGCTGTTTGTGTGGTGAGTAAGAATTAGGGTTGGATTTCTGTATAATCTATTTTTTTTTTTTTTTTACTTTATGACAGGCAGAGTAGACAGTGAGAGAGAGAGAGACAGAGAGAAAGGTCTTCCTTTGCCATTGGTTCACCTTCCAATGGCTGCTGCGGCCGGCATGCTGCGGCCGGCGTACCACGCTGATTCGATGGCAGGAGCCAGGTGCTTCTCCTGGTCTCCCATGGGTGCAGGGCCCAAGTACTTGGGCCATCCTCCACTGCACTCCCTGGCCACAGCAGGGAGCTGGCCTGTAAGAGGAGCAACCAGAACAGAATCCGGCACCCCGGCCGGGACTAGAACCCGGTGTGCTGGCGCCGCAAGGCGGAGGATTAGCCTAGTGAGCTGCGGTGCCGGCCTGTATAATTTATTTTTAAAAACATTTATTTGTTTATCTTGAAGGAGAGAGAAAATCTTCCATCTGCTGGTTCACCCCCTAAGTGGCTGAAATAGCCAGTGCTGGCCCAGGCCAAAGCCAGGAGCCAGGAGCTTCATCTGTGTCTCCCCCTTGGGTGCAGGTACCATCTTCCACTTCTCTTCCTAGGCCATTAGCAGGGAGCTGGATTAGGAAGGAAGCAGCCTGGAGAGGAATGGGGCCCTACATGCTGTCATCACAGAAGACAGCTTTACTCACAGTGCCACAACACTGGGCTTTGCATGATCTTTAAATTCAATCTCTCAGTGTGTCTGTGTTGGGCAGGTTTTTCTGCCATGATATATCTTGTGTCCTCTCTAGTCCACACTCCTTGCCCACAAAGCAGTATCCTCAGTGTGTTCATTAATCCCTCCCTGTTGTTTGAGGTGTTTGCTGTCTGTTTCCCTTGGGAGGGACTGAACACTAGAGGGGACTGGAGTGAGAGGAAAGCCCTGGCTGTAGTTTAGATGAGGCTCTGGCAGACCTTCCCCCTTGTAGGCCATTGTCCTGGAGAAGGCTCTAGATGCGTCTAAAAGTGATTTTCTATGAAACTGTTGAGTCTACTGGGAGAAAATCCCTGTGAAAGTTTGCTGCCTCTACCAAACCCTATTGTTCCATAACTACCCCCAGGGATTTCTTATACCTAGGCTGGTTCATATCCAGCCTTCATTATTCACCAAAATCATCATTGACAGGTTCCCACCAGTGATCATTTCTGAAGACTTCCGCTCTCAAGAAGCAAATTTTGCCTATGACTCTCTGCTTTCCAAAAGGTTGTCGATTGTCAGTTTGTTTTGCTTTGAATCCTGTAAGGTTTTAAGTGATATGCTCAAGATCATTGTATGGTTGAGATAACATTGAAAATGATCCTGTTGTTTGTGTGTAGATTGTGAATTTTATCATATAACACACTCTGTCTTCATAATTTCCCATTGTGGGGCTGACATTGTGGCATAGCCAGTATAGACAAAGCTTGAGATACTAGCATCCCATATGGAAACTGATTTTTATCCTGACTGCTCCACTTCTGATCCAGCTCCCTGCTAAGGGCCTGGGAAAAGCAGAATATTGCCCAAGTGTTTGGGCTTCTTTACCCACATTAGAGACCTGTATGAGGTTCCTGGCTTCTGGCTTCAGCCTAGCCCCGTCTTGGTCTTTCAGCCTACCTGGGGAATGAACCAGCAGATAGAAGGTTTCTCTTTCTTTCAGTCTCTCCTTCTCTCTCTGTGACTCTGTCCTTTAAATAAACTAACTATTTTTAAAAGGCCCCTTCAGAACGCCTGCTCACTTGGTTAATCCTCCATCTGCGGCACCAGCAAACCATATGGGTGCCGGGATCTAGTCCCGGTTGCTCCTCTTCCAGGCCAGCTCTCTGCTGTGGCCAGGGAGTGCAGTGGAGGATGGCCCAAGTGCTTGGGCCCCTGCACCCCCATGGGAGACCAGGAAGAAGCACCTGGCTCCTGGCTTCAGATTAGTGCAGCGTGGGCTGTGGCGGCCATTTTGGGGGTGAACCAATGTAAGGAAGACCTTTCTCTCTGTCTCTCTCTCACACTGTCTATAACTCTACTGGTCAAATAAAAAAAAAATCCCCATTGTTCTAAATAATTCCTAGGTCTTTTTCACTGTTTATTACTTATTAGTGATGAATCAGTAATGGAATACTTTTGTTCATATTTTGCCATACCCGTTCAAAACTCCACTTTGGGTATAATAGCTTCTATAAGATCTTCAAACACTGTGTGCATTGTCACTCCAAGGTCTTTACACATTTTATTCCCTGAACTTGAACAGTGAATGTATAATAATATTAAAACTCACAGATCAGTTGTCACTGATCAAATGAATTTTTTATATGTCCATGAAGCATACATTTGTATTACTAAATGGATAATAATTCTTCACAAATGACAACTGAAATTTTACAGTAATTCTTGTTACTTTAAAAATAACATGTGTTGTCTTATCAGATAATTAAATTTTGAAAGGGGGGGATGGCTATGCATTTTCCCAATATTCTAACAGTACAATTTGTCCTCAGTATTTGCAGGGTCAGTATTTTTGGGCTGAACTGAACACATATTAAATTTTTTTTGAAAAAAAGTTTGCATCTGTATTTACCAGGTGCAGACTTTTCTCAGCATTATTCCCTGAACAATGCAGTATAAACACTCGATATCTCATGTCCATTGCACTTGGTATCATAAGCAATCTAAATATGATTTAACTAAGTAGGAGGATGTGAGTAAGTAATCTGCAAACTCTATAGAAGACTTGAGCACCCATATATTTTGGTATCCTTTGTGAACCTAAAAACAATCCCCTGTGCATATCAAGAGACAACTATAGTGGCATTTAAAACCTAAGAATTGAATACAGAAAACACTTAACTGTTTGACCATTTTTTTTAGAGAAATGTTCCTTCTCACATTGTCTTAGTGGGAAAGAATGACCCCTGTCACCATATGACACAATGTGAAGACATCAAGACAATTTGAAAATTAAATGCTATTTTATGTTGAGGTATCTTTATTAATTTATAATAATTTTAATTATTCAAGATACATTACTGCCGTAGTTAGATGTCTTATAGTTTTCTACTCTTTATTTAATTTAGACATTGCACTTCACCTGAATATTCTGCTGATTTTCTTTAGAAATATAGCAATGGAAATAAATCAAGTAAGTCAATTTTAATGCAATATTTCCCAATTAAGCTAAAATATGTATTTGAATTAATATATTTTTTCTGCATTCTTAAGATTCATTGTTTTAATACATAGCAATGTTTTCTAAATGAGGATGTCTTAAAACTAAAGAATTTGGTTGTTACAGCTTTGCAGAATCAATACATGTTGTCTAGTAGGTAGGTACCAAAAGTTGTCTCATCCACTTTAGAGTATATAGCACAGCCCCTTTTCCTCCCAAAAGAGAAGTTTACTAGAGCTTTTCAAAACATTCACAGAAAAACCTATGCATGAATTTCAAAATTTTTTGTAGCAAAAGAAAAGTATCTTTTAATTTCATTCCTCCACAAAGTGAGTACCACTATACAGCTCACAATTTCAATAGAACCCAGGATGACTGGGGCAGGCATTTGACCTAGTGGTTAGGATGTCTCCTGGGAAGCCCACATTTCATACCAGAGTACCTGTTGAGTACGAACACAGCTCCTGCTCCCAGTTCCCTGATAACAGACACTAACAAGATGGTTCAAGTACTGAGGTCTCTACCACACATATAGGAGATCTGCATTGAGTTCCTGACTCCTCACTTCAGCTTGGCCCACCCCTAAAACATTGTAGGCATTTGTAATGAACCAGTAGATGAAAGTTATATATCTTTGTCTATCTATCTTCTTTTCAAATAACAATAATAATAAAGACAGCAATAAAATGCAAAATCCTGCTCTGCACTATATAAACGGAAAGTTGCTTCACATAACTTTCAAGGTGAAGGGAGGATACCCATTGAAGATTTCTTTCAATTAATCAATTGGAAACAGGGGTCAGATTGAAAGAAATATTTTTTTTTTTTACATCAAACAGTACCTAAACCTCTTTCCCTGATGTGTCAATTAAGATACAAAACACTCTCTTTTGATGGTAATTTATAGATAGAGGGCAATGTTTCAAGTTTTCGGAGTGGGTAATCGTGATCATTATTTGAATCTGTAAGATTTCGCAATGGCATCTCTGAAGCACTACATAGATTTTACTTCCTTAAAGGAATTTTTATTTTACACTCTAGCTGTCACTGCCCTCCTGCAATGTCGTTCATTGATCTTTCTTGGTGTTTCATTTTCAGCTGTTTGAAACCTACCACAAAGAGTATTCTGTTTGCTGTGTTTCTGTTTTGAAACGATAGGTTTTCTACCCTTCATCCCACATTAATTTTTGCTGGACATTTCTTTGTTTTATTTCTCCAAGTTTTGACAAGTATTAGGGATAATAACTAATATTATTACCATTAAAATATCATGATAGCTATGTCACAATATGTTATGGTTATAATCTTTTTCTAAGAGCCTACATAGAGACATGACTTTAAAAGGACTTCTACATTTTGCATAGACCTATTCTTGTTAAAAAACAGAATAATTCTGAGAACTTCATAGTTTTTCATTCAAGTATAAAATAGATAAGAAATTTACCTTTACAAGTGAATCATTTACTGGTAAAATTTTTTGACTCGTTCAAATCTATTGACTGATATTGATCAATGCGGTGAGAGTATTTCTGTATTGATTGACTTTCCCTGAGAGAATATCAGTTCTTTCTGAACCAAGATCGGGGTTTCTGAATGCTGCCTTTAGTTTCCACTTTTCTTTTTCTTGTGATCCTCTGAACTAATATTTCGCTTTCACCAGACCCCAAATGTCATAGCAGTGCCTATTTCTATTTGCAATTTTGTTATTATTAGTGCATTATTTATAATCTCTTTTGTCTAAGTATTTTCTTCTAACATTTGAAAATGTTTGAGAGTCGAGTCCAATAATCCTGATGGAATGATTAGTTTTCAGCATTCCTAAAGATGATATGAGTGACACATAGTAAATGTGTGTAGTCAATCATTCTCCTTAAAAGATTTCACCAGATATTAGTACAAATAATAATATCAAATATCCAAGAACATATCCATGGGTTTTCTTCAATAATTTGTAAAATATACACATTTAGAGCCATTTCCTGTTAACATTGAACAGAGATTTTCATTTTGCTAAACAACTGACCTTGGAATCATAGAAGCTGCTTTTCCTTACAAGAATTCTACTTGTCTCTGGAATCCAAGAAGATAAAACTACAGAACTGAATACAACTCAGCAAATCAACTGATAGCATACTTTAGCTTTTTCTTCTTACATGTCCTTAAGTCACTGACATATTAGTGGAAAAAGAGCCAGAACATGAAACAGTGATGTCTTTTCTCTGTGCTGCTGTAACAGAATATCACTGACAGTTCTGGAAGCATTGGCAGCTCAGCGTCTGGTGATGGCTCTGTTGCCACTCGCACAGTGGTTCCTGCTCTCTGCATCTTTCAAAGGGTTGGAATGCTATGTCGTCATGGCGGAGGAACAGGAGGGCTGGAAGGCTGAGTGCTGCATGAAGACCTTCATGTACTCACAGAGTTTTCTAGACCTGATCACCACTCTCACCTGCTAATACCAGCCACTGACCAGTGAGTTACAACAAGTGCGTTTGTAGGGGCCACATTCAAACTATAGCAAGGACTAGGGGAAACTACTGGTCTCTGAGCATTCTTACACGAATGTTGGAACAAATCTTCAGAACTACCTAGAGTATCTCAGTAGATGTGAGCCCTAGGTAATACTGGAGGTGATACATAGGTAATAGGATATTCAGAATATCTGTACACCAGATATTCTTCCCATGGATACCATATACACCCTTATGCTACCCCAGACATATCTCACGAGAGGAAGAACCAAAAAGCCTCTTGATTTTGCTTGTTGAATTTCAACACCTATTATTAGAAAATTTGTTTGGAAAGGGATCATGAAGACAACTTGTACTCAAAATCTTTGTTATTCTCAGGAAAATCTACACAGTGATAGCTTGTGTTTTCTTTGTTATATCATGTGTCTTCTCTTTTCCAAGGTAAAATTATGAATAAATGTAATATTACTTCATCTTGAAATGAGTTAGAAAACTGAAACTTCATTTTATAAGTTTTTAATTTTACAAATCTAATTCCCAAATGTATTTTCTAGTTATGCACATGAAAAGAACTTAGGTTAATTATTCTGCGCGTAATTTAAATGATACATGTTATATGTATCTTTAAAAATTGCTTTTGTGATATATGTAGACAATAATGAAGGCTTTTTTAATAATGAAGATTTATATGTTAGATAGTATACAAAATTTTAAAAATATTAATTTATTTGAGAGAGAGAGAAAAAAAAAGAAAGAAGAGAGAAAGAAAAAGAGATCTTCTACTCACTGTGGTCACAGTGGCTGTCTCCAGGAACAGATCCTTTTGATCAGTTCTTGTGTGGTAATCCGAATTAAAGTGTTGGAGAGGTCAAACAGAATAGTTTTTAAAGTTTGGGATTTTATCACTGTGTTATACTTCTTTCTTTCCCTTAACAACACCTGTCATAACTTGATGAAAAGAGAGGTCCAAGGGATCCTAAGTTAATTGTACGTTGGTCGCCTGAGTTTTCTGTGTTGGCCTGACGTAGGCATAGATCACAATGGTAATGGCCACTTGATTCAGCACTCTGGTCTCTAAAACCGCCTCCACTTGTCTGAGTAGGATGAAGTGTGATACATAACTTACATTCTTTTTATTTAAATGTCCTTTTCCTTCATTTCTGACTTTCAAATCAAAGGCCTGATGTAACCAGGGGAAGTTAGAGCCACTGTAAATGGTCTCACCAACACTGGGTGACTTAAGAAGGCCAACAGCCAGGGGAAGTTAGGGTCTCACCAACACTGGGTGACTTAAGAAGGCCAACAGCCCACTCATCTGGGCTCCGAATTCTTTGTTGTAGGAACGTACAGGGAAGAGAAAGATATTAATGAACACTAGGTTTCAGAATCACCCCAGAATCCTTTGAGAAAAACTACCAATGTGATCTTCCAAGCTCTTGCAAGTGGCTTAAATTAAACTGATTGTTGGTTCTCCCATCCTTCCCCAGAGAATGATGGTGAAGAATTGATCTCTATTTTATTTATCCTTTACTGAAAAGACTATCAGAAATTCCAGAGAATTGCTACTGCTTCAACACCAGCTACACAAAACAATGATAGTGCTTCTAGATTATTTTCCACATGCTCAATCCCATAGTTTTGTGTTTTTTAAGGTTCTTTATTTATTTGAAAGGCAGACTTAGAGAGAAGGGGGGAAGAGAGAGAGAGAGAGCTTGTATTCACTAGTTCACTCCCCACTTGGGTGCTTTAGCTGGGACTGGGCCAGGTGGAAGCCAGGGAACAGGAGCTTCTTCCAGCTCTCCCATGTGGGAGCTCAATCAGAAGTGGAGCAGCCAAGACTCAAACACGTGCCCATATGGGATGCTGGTCCTGCAGACCATGGCTTTGGCCTACTGTGCCATAGTACCAGCCCTGAAAGTTTTTATCCATCATTTGGATGGCTGAATTCCACCAAGCTGTTTTTATTGAAATAAGGAAAAAGTTGGAACAACTACCTTCAGAATGTCACTCCAAAATCAAGCGTTAGATTCATTATACACACAGATATATATATATATATATATATATATATATATATATATATATATATAATATTATTGAGCTATTATATATATAATATTATTGAGCTTCTCTTAAATATTTAATACTTATCTACTTGAAAAGTAGAAAAAGAGGATGTGGCTGGGAAGGGGAGGATGGCAGAGGACACGCAGCTTCTGTCTGCTGGTTCAATCCCACCCTGCAACACCTGGAACTGCACTAAGGCTGAAGCCAGGGAGCAGGAATACCATCCAAGTCTCCCAGGTGTGTGGCAGGAACTGAGTCACTTGAGCTATCGCTGCTGTTTCCCAGGGTGTCATTTAGTTGGAACAGAATCAGGAATTAGAGCTGTAAATCAAACCCAAGTAATTCTGATGTGCAGCACGGGTGTCTTAACTGGCATCTTACCCACTAGGCTAAACACTTAGACCAAGATTCATTTTTTAAAGCTAAATGGGGAATTTCAAGTCTTGACAGCTGTCTAAAAGGCTGGCTGGGAGTACTGACAACCTCTGCTCTCACTGGTACAGATCCCATTTAAAAGAAGGTAATGATCGCAACCCACTCTTTCTTCTCAGGGCAACTTGTGTACCCTCCAGGCAATATTTCTTATTTAAAAAACCTTCTATTTTACTTAACATAAAGCACCAGCAGAAGTAATTATTCAGCTATTCAATTTTTAAACATTCATTATAAAAAAGTAGAGATTTACTTGTTACATATATTTCATCAAAGTACTCTCAGAAAAGCATTCGTTTAAAGTGAATAATCAGCTTGGTATTTGAAAGCTGGAAATGGAAACTTCAACACTTACCTTCACACTTTGTAATACAAATGAAATTTCTGAGACCTGTATAAAAATAGGCAATAGTGAGGAGTTTGATTCTGGAAGCAAACAGAAGAAGGAAATGCCTCTCAATTAGCTACACCTTTCCAGAGTTCTAGTTTAAAAAAAATAAGAATAGTTTAAAAAAAAGGGCATCAGGATAACTTTTTCATAGGAAGATATGTTAAATTAATATTGACAAACACCATAGGGAGACTCAAATATCATTATGAGAAAATGATCAGCAACAAAACATGTCAGAGCAGATAAGTTCCCAGCCTTTTCACAGAAAAGGACATTTTTTGTAAAAAATAGGTGTGGTATCCCACATATTTAATACACATAACTTTTGAAAGTACTTAGCATGCTGTCTAGCTCACAATGATCATTCAGTGAAGGTAGAAAATAATCACTCAGAAATCATTACTTTTGTTACCAATCGATATGATTGTAATTAGAGTCTTTTGGGAGTTGTGTTGCTTTTCCCAAAGGATTGGAAAGCAAAAATAAAATATGTAATATGTAAGTAAATTAAAATACATATTTAACAGATAAGTGGTGACTCTGGATGCAGTAGCAATAGTAATTTTTAAAAAGATGCTATCACCCTTGGGCACTCCCTTGACTTGCATCCGCTGGTCTGCTTTAACACAAACCAGGAGGAAAAGAAAGCTCGGCATCAGAAGCAATGGGTGGCAGGCCTATTAATGGCTGATCTGTACAGTGATCTGCCCTCAAGGAGACCCAACAGGCCAGTCCACTGCAGTGGCTTTCAATGTGGTAAGCCTGGGCTTCAGCAGAAGTCAGCTTGTGAAGAGCCCTGGCAGCTCTGCCAAGAGTTGGATCACTGGAAATGGACCTGCCCTGGAGTCGAAGGATGCCCAGGTCAGAGCCACAGATCTTATTGGCTCTAAGCTGAAAAGCCCTTCACTCAGCCCAACTTCCAAAGTGACCACTGCAGCTGAGGGGATGGTCAAGTAGGGTCAGCAACATTGCAGGCAGAACTGTAAATTTCTTGTTAGAGATGCCCCCTGCCTTTACCTGGCCAGCTCTCCTCCCAGGCCAGCCAAGTAATGAAAGTCAACAGAGTGCCTTCCCCTAGGAGGTTCACACCTCCCTTAGGATATACCCCATGTGAAGAGATAGATAGGTCTGGGCCTCTTAACTTAAAAGGCCTAAAGCCCACCAGATTATTATCAAGCCCCTTCTATCAGTTTCTATTGGCCTCTCAATCAGAAAACTTAATTGTAGCTTAGACAGCACCTTTCTTAGCTCCTCTAATAATGACTCTGTCCTTTGTTCTAGACCCTGTCTAGCACACTTGGGCCTCATTCCTTTGTAATCATAACCTCTACTCTACCACTAATGGCTCTACTCCCAACCTGTGTGTACTGAAGGTCCTCTTCCCCACTTAGTGCTGTATAATTGTTCAAACCTGGTTAATGCCACTCTTAGGATCATTGGTTACTATCCTCACTCTGTCTTTTATGACCTTGTCTAAATACGATCAGAGTCAGCAAACTTGGAAGGCTTCCATAGCCTTGCCAACTCATGACGACAGCTAGGGTGGTTACTGGCGCCATAAACTAGAGTGTCAATTTGTTGGGTCAACAACAGGAGCCACTGTGCACTTGCTCCTCATGTGGGATCTCTGTCCTTAATGTGCTGTACATTTTGATTTAATGCTATAATTAGTACTCAAACAGTATGTTTCACTTTGTGTTTCTATGTGGGTGCAAACTGTTGAAATCTTTATACTAAATTGATCTTCTGTATATAAAGAGAATTAAAAATGAATCTTGATGTGAATGGAAGGGGAGAGGGAGCGAGAGAGGGGAGGGTTGCGGGTGGGAGGGAAGTTATGGGAGGGGAAAGCCATTGTAATCCATAAGCTGTACACTGGAAATTTATATTCATTAAATAAAAATTTAAAAATAAAAAAAGATGCTATCACCTTAGTAAGTGTATTATTATTTAAGGTGACCTATTTTGGCAAGAGAAGTGGGATTTGACATGTGCCATGGTTAATCTACTGAGTTTTTGGCTATATAGCAGCTCCTCATGGATGACTCCCAGTCTATTGTCTTAAATTAATTTCCCCTAAAGCAACTCCCAAGGCAAAAACTCAAGTACAATCATTTATTATTAAAATTTATAAGGGAATAAGGGAGGGGGACAGGAAAGTCGTGTAAACCACTCACAGAGTGATCTTAGACCAAGTTGTGCAGAGGGCAATATGTGCACCAGTTTGGCTGTCATAGCAAAATATCGACTGAGTGCCCTAAGCAATAGAGCTGTACATTCTCATGGCCTTGGAAGCAGGGAGTCTAAGATCGTGTCTGCAGGAGGTCCTGTGACTGGTGAGGGCTCTCTTCCTGGTCCGTAGCCGGTCACCATCTTTGTGCACAGGCATCCTTGTTGTGTAGCCTTCATATGGGATTATCTTTTATTTGGTTAACCTTAGCTTCTCTTAGCCCCATTTCCACATGTAGACACCCTGGGGATTAGGACTTCACAGTAGGACTTTTGGGGGAAACATAATGCATTCCATAATCAGTCACTTCAGGCGGATTCATGACATGAACGACGAACGTAAGCAGGTTTCAAGGACAGTTGCTCTGCCGTTCACAGCATCTCGCCTCTCGGTCTCTGGTTAGGGGCCACCTCCAGGAGGTGACATGAGCTCCGGGCATTAGGCGTTCCCCCTTTACATGAGCAGACATTTAGTTAGCCCAGAGCTATTTAATTAACCCAAGATCTCACAAAACAGGCTGTGACTCTGGCTAACTGAAGGAAAGTAGATCAAGCTTTAGGTGAATTAAAATGGTCTGAAGAAAGTATCAGATGTTTCAGGTACCTGTACCTGTGCAGCCTTAGGTAAAGCTCCATGTGTTCAAACAGCAATTTACTGTGTTTCAGGTGATTCGGGAAAAAAATATTTATTTATTTGTTTGACAGGTACAGTGACAGAGAGAGGAAGAGGGAGAGGGAGAGAGAGTTTGATAGACAGAAAGAGATCTTTCCTCCACGGGTTCACTCCTCAAATGATCACAAGAGCCAGGGCTGGAAGGCTGAAGCCAGGGGTCATGAACTCGATCAGGGTCTCTCATGCAGGTGGCAGGCCCCGAGTATCTGGGCCATCTTCTTCTGCTTTCCCAGCCTCAAAAGCTAGAAGCTGCATCAGAAGCAGATTAGCTGCTACTCAGACCAGCACTCCAATAGTGAATGGTGGTATCTCAAATGCTGGCTTAACCTGCTGTGCCACCCGGACCTTGTATTGCAGGCTTTCCTAGACTTGTTCCCATGAATATATCAGCTCAAGGCATCTGGTGGGGGACATGTTTGTTGTGGAATCCTTTGGGAAAAGTAATCTGCTGTTTTAAATTATCCACTAAGAGAAGAAAAACAGAAACAAAAAAAAAATTAGCCACTTGTGTTTTCCCTAACAGTTGTATGAAAGCCAGGATTCCCCGAGCTGTTGTTATCATTTTCAGCTTTTAGGATGGAAGGCTACGGACAACAACCTTACAGAAGCCTTGCTGAAGATGTCAAAACAGGAGCATAAAATGCTCGTACACTTTTACTGACATTATTTAGCTACTGGATGAATGTGCTCTGGAATTACTTGTTATATGAAATAGATATTGGGTATATTTTTCTTTAAGATAACACTATTGCCTTATATTTGTTATTTTAAAATACTCTGTTGCTGTAGCCAAAAGCTACTAAAATAGTACATCTATCCTAGTGTTTTATCACCAAGAAACTTACTGTGTTGCAATAAACAATATTGAAAATAGAATAGAAATTATCACAATGCATTGTATGTAGTAAGGATGACTTATTTAGAAAAGCAGTTGATTCTACTATACATAGTAGAAAGCAGGTATAATCTGCTGTGTTACAAAGGAAATCTCATTTCTTCATCCTTAAAATTTGTTATCTTCTGCTTTCTAATAACTCTTGGAGTTTGAGTAAAGAACAAAAGTCTCAGCACTGTGGGTGGCTAACACTATGACATTAAGAACTCCTTTGAAACAGAATTGCAACTCTTGAATTCACAGATACACACCAAATATACTAGATATGAATGTTTTAAGAGCAAAGCTAATCAAACTATGAAAAAATACTTAGTATCTAAATTTTTGTCAAACACAATTTTTGCTTCAGTGAACCATCCTTAAAAATTTGCAAAGTTGTAATCAGAAAAGCAGCCATGACAGCATACTTCAGTTTGAGTGTCCTAGAGTTATAAGTAGGCTGTTCTCAACTGTGATTGTGGAGACCTACAATTGATTGACAAGAGATGCGTCAACGAAGGCAGCAGAGACAACACTGACGGTTTCAGAAAAATGGGTATAGAAGCACCAACAGCCCAAGGGGCTAAGAGACTGATGAAAGACACAGACAAATGCAGGATTACGCAAAGGCAAAGTATAGTTGGCTAGGGAACGTTATAGACAGAACATGGGCTCTGGTCACAGCGAGATGGGGTCCTCATTTCCCCAGTTGGAAGTAAGGGCTTTGTGCATCAAGATAGACAAAGGTGGCCCATGGCTAACCCAAGTGCACCTGAATTTTCTCAAGAAGCATTAACATTCCAGACATTAAATAAAGCATATTTCGGGTCCAGCCTGCAAGATATACAGGTTGTCTCAACAGCTTTGATTCCCTTTATCACAGGCCTGGGGGGAACCATCAGTTCAACCCAATGGGCAAGATGGCTGCCGTCATGTCTAGCTGAATCCCTACACTGACTAACAAGGATGGGAGAGGAAGTATGGATAAATGTGGGTAGTGAAAGAGGGACCCTACTCCACAGTAGGCAAGAAAAATGCAGTAGTGCTATTCAAGTAGCGAGGGATTTCAAAATAACACTAATCCTAAACTACCTTTAGGTGATGTCTACATTTGCAGAGAGCTCAGGGGTTCAACATCAAGGTTTCAGGGTTAGAGAGACGTGGAAATCCAAGTCGCTCTACAACTTCAGCTACCAAGTGTGGAATTCACTCTCCAGAGTGGTATCTGGATTTCAAGTTGCCATTTATTTTACATTGCCATTTTGTCACCAAATATGTTTTATTGTTTTCAGAAATGTTTACTACTTTTGTGAAAATATCCATTGAAAGTATTATAAGAGTATTGTATAGTTCACACCTTTCTTACCTTTTACTGTATCAAGAATGTTTGGGGCTGGTGCTACAGCTCACTAGGCTAATCCTCCGCCTGCAGCGCCGGCACACCGGGTTCTAGTCCCGGTCAGGGCGCTGGATTCTGCCCGGTTGCTCCTCTTCCAGTCCCGCTCTCTGCTGTGGCCCAGGAAGGCAGTGGAGGATGGCCCAAGTTCTTGGGCCCTGCCCCTGCGTGGGAGACCAGGAGGAAGCACCTGCCTTCTGGCTTCGGATCGGCTCAGCGCTCTGGCTATAGTGGCCATTTGGGGGGGTGAACCAATGGAAAGGAAGACCTTTCTCTCCATCTCTCTCTCTCTCTCTCTCTCTCACTCTCTAACTCTGCCTGTACAAAAAAAATGTTTGGATAAATTATTAGGAAAATAATTTTTCATAGAAGCAAATTTCTGACATTGTGAAAGGATTATTCAAAACTGAGTGTACATTAAAAAACCAACAGAATTGTGTAAAAATTACTGGAAATTGCAATGAAAGAAATAAATTTTCAAAACTTTGGATGATAAGTTTCAGTATAGTCAAAATTAAAATATGACTGAAGATGAGTAATATTATGTGACTATATGTATATGAAGAATTAAAATATATGACATATGAGCTTATAAAAACAAAGACTTAAGGTTTCATTAACAAAACACCTAATGGAAATTATTCAGACATAAAGATAAAATGAAAGATTAAGTTCATAGATCAGAGATAGCCAGAAATCTTTGAACTCTTCCTTCCGTCTGTTATAAATGTGAGCACTGTCTTCACTGATAATACCATTATAAGGAAAATACGTGTGACATACATACTTTCTCAGTGTGAGAGGATAAGTTAGTGACTATCAAAGTTAAGGCTATCAAAGGGCAAACAATCAGTATCTGCGAGAATGTTAAATATGAATATTTCTTGGCCGTAGTTGCGTGAAATTTTCCAATTTCAAAATAAAGATCATTCAGGAAACTTATAAACATTTAACACAAAATAAAACTAGTATTTGGTGATACTTGTGAGGAAGTGCATATTCAAATATAAAATAATTTTATAGAATAATTATACCAAATGTAAAGAAACTACATTGTTAATTAAAAGGCATTCTTAAGGTTATTTATTTGAAAAACTTATATTTTACAGAATCTCTATTTAATTTGGACCTTAGTTTATTTTAATTTTATTTGATGTATAGTAAATATGCATTTTATCATATTTAAATATTTGAAGCAAAGACTGTTAGGAATTTAAGGAGTATCTCTTTCTTCAAAACATTGAGGTTCAGGGAGCTTTTTCAGATGGGGTTCTGCCTTCTTCTTTCCATGGCAGTGTTATGCCTTTAAGAAGGGAAGTATGAATGGACTATAAAAATTTGGGAGGAATGGAATTAAATGATAAGTTTATTTTGGTATAATTTTTTGAAATGTGTAGACAGATTTTTCTTGGTAACATTTTCTATGAACATTTTGAAGGCCCTTCATGGATATGGTCAATTATTTCACACATATTTTGCTTCTTAAAAGGGAGCTAAGATATAATTACAAAAATTATCACAACCATGCACCAGACACAAACACAAGAATGTATCCGTAGAGTAGCATTTAGTGAATTATGCACAGTATGTGGATGTAAACACAAGTTCATTGTAAGTAAGCATGATTGCATTTTTTAAAACGTTGTTCAAACCTGAAAATTTCTCAACCTGTTCATGTACTTTATATCTATGAATATAAAAATAGTTGAAAGTTCGACTAATTTACGTTGAAACTACTAGTGATTTTTTTAAAGATTTTATTTATCTATTTGAGAGGTATAATTACTGACAGTCAGAGAGAGACAGAGAGAAAGGTCTTCCTTCCATTGGTTCACTCCCCAGATGGCTGCAACAGCTGGAGCAGCACCGATCCAAAGCCAGGAGCCAGGTGCTTTCTCAAGGTCTCCCACAGGGGTGCAAGGGCCCAAGCACTTGGGCCATCTTCCACTGCTTTCCCAGGCCATAGCAGAGAGGTGGATCAGAAGAGGAGAAGCCAGGACTCGAACCGGCACCCAAATGGGATGCTGGCACCTCAGGCGGAGGATTAACCTACTGTGCCACAGCACCAGCCCCCTACTTTTGATTTTTTAAAATGTCTATTTTTAGTTCCATTATCCTGAAAGGCAGAGCATGAGAGAGAAAAAGAGCAAGAAATCTTTCCTCTGCTAGCTCACTCCCCAAATGGATTCAACAGCCATGAGTAAGCCAAGCTGAAGTGAGGAGCCAGGAATTCCATCCAGGTTTCCCACATGGTAAGAGTGGAACAAGTACATGAATGTACTTGTGACTTCCCAGGTACATTAGCAGGAAGCTGGATAGGAAACAGAGCAGCTGGGACTCATGCTGTCTCTTGAATATGGGGTGTAGGTATCAAAAGCAGTGGCTTAGCCCACTCTGCAACAACACCAAGTACTATGTTTTTAATGATATGACTTTATTGGAAGCATAAGAGCTCTTTTCAGTGAGTGTGTATAATATTTAACACAAAATAAAATTATATGTATTTGTTATTATTTTTGACACGTTTGTTTAAACATCCTATGGTGAATATACTCAACATATTTTCAGCAAATTTATTCTTTCTATATATCATTTGAAAATGCAAGAAAACGTCTTGTTTTGTGTTACTAGTTGATGGTTTAGAGAGTGTGTTTCATATTTTATTACTTTGAGTGTGAATCGTTAAAGAGTTTAAGTTTTGGTAGCATGTTAAATCTAGTGAAGAACTTAAATATATATGTGTGTGTGTGTGTGTGTATGTCTTTTAAACTGTTCCATTACTTCTGTAGTTATTCATTTAAAAGAATACCATAGCAATATCATTTTACATTGTATTACTTTATAATGTATTCATACCATTTAATTTTAATGTAAGGGTTTTTGAGTAAATTTAAAAAAAAACAGTTTTGAAGCTATGCTATGAGATGGGTTTCTCAGTTTCTTCATTTTTAAGAGTAAGACTTGATGACTTCTTAATATTGACATAACTTGGCTAACTTTCTAAGATTTTATGCAAATTGCACAGTTTATGCCAACAATACGTGCCATAAAATTATATCATTAATTATAATTATTTTAATTGATTTGTCACTTCTCCCTTTAAGAAAACATTTCAATTTATGAACTTGTTCTTAAAATGAGCAAAACTGTTAAAAAAAAAAAAGCATGCTTTTACGGTAGCTAGCACACTTTCTATAAAGGAGCAGAGAATATTTTAACCTTTGTGATGTAATCATTTTCACAATTATTCCATTGCAGCATGAAAGCAGTCTAATTAATAGCTAGAAGAATGTGAGATCAGGCCATTGGTGCACCAGTTAAGGTACTGGTAAAGATGCATATACACCAAATCTAAATGCATTGGTTCTATCCCCAGGACCGGCTCCCAGTTCCAGGTTCCTGGCAAGGCAAACACTAGAGAACTAGAGACAGCAATAACAGTGCAAATGGTTGTGTTTCTGCCCCAAACAAGAGAGCCATAGATTGCCTTCTCAACTCCTGGCTTTGCAGAGCCAAGCCCTGATGATTTTTGAGCATGGAGACCTCCATCTGTCTTCATCTCTCCCTCTCTCTCTCTCTCTGTCTCTCAAAAAAAAAAAAAATGTATGGCCAAGTTTTACTGAAACTATTTACAACAGCAGAGAGCAACCAGATTTGGCCTGTCAATTTTTTGCCCACTGCTACTCAAAAGCAGTACTTGAGCAGTGGTCCCCACACCACCGCTAGCAGCAATGTCTGAGAGCTTCCTGCAAACGTAAATCGTCAGCCTCCAGCCCTTCAGCCTCTGCATTTGGGGATGCATCTTCCAGTAACCTGTGATTTAACTTGTCCTTCATAACCTGTAGAAATGACTAAGCACAGATTTCTAGGTTCTCCCTGGGAAATCAGGCTTCAGGGATTCCAAAAGGGCCTAAGAATTGGCAATTCTAACAAATCCCAGTAATGTAGATGGAACTCGGTTTCTGACCACGCTTTGAACATCGGTGTTGCAGAGGAGAATAAGGTAGTGTCACATGTCTTCCTGCCCTAAATAACTGCCCTGTTATGTTTTACTTTTTAATTTAAAATAATTTAATGCATTTTTCCTTCTTCCATACAAATACGAATACATATAAATACACAGATATTAAACAGGATATTCATTGTGAAATTAACTATCTGTCATGTGTTAGGGGCTCAAAGATCAATCACAAAGATGACAATTTATTTTGCTATATTTAGTATTTTGAAGTACTTTGCTATATTCAGTGTTTTGAAGACCAAAAGTTAATAAAACTATTAGATATATCAAGTAAATATTGAATACTAGTTATTGCATTTTTAATTATTGTATTAGGTATTGGGTACATTAAGTACAATTCTATCCCTCAAAGAGATTACAAGTTAATGGAAGAATAAGCATTTGACAATTTCTATACAATGAGTAAGTCATCACATCTTTAATTTTGTATTTATAAAGAGAACTTATTTCATGTATTTCATATATAGTTTTTAAGAGCAGAATAATACTTTCAACCCTACACTCCCTCCACTTCTCCCTCCCATCCTCTCTCCTTCATTTATAATTATTCTTTTAAATTTGACAATGAAATACTTTGAATTTTCTTTATAATCAAAAGATCAAAATCCATTAATAAAAAATCAACAAATAGTACCAAAAAAAAAAAAAAAAACCCTTTACCTCAAGAGTATAGACAGGTGCTATAAACAATAATCAAGTCTCAACATGTTAACTTAGCTCTTATACATTACATTTTTTATATTCTGTATGTTACTTACCACAAATCAGGGAAAACATATAATATTTCTCTTTGGGGGACTGGCTTATTTCACTAAGCAGAGTGGCCTCCACTTGCATCTATTTTGTTGCAAAAGACAGGATCACTCTTTCTTTAAGACTGAGCAGTCTTCCATTGTGTATATATACTGTGATTCCTTTATCCAAGCATAGGTTGATAGACATTGGAGTTGATTCCCTGTCATAGCAATTGGGAGTTGCTATAAATGTGGGGTTATACATAACTGCTGATTTTATTTCCTTTGGGTAAATTCCCAGAAGTAGAATGGCTGGTTCATATGGTAAATCTATTTTCAAATTTTTGAGGACTCCACATGCTGATTTCCATAATGAGACAACTAATTTGCATTCCCGCCAACAGTGTATTATGGTACCTTCATTCCTACATCCTCTTCACAATTTGTCATTTCTTTTATTTTTAGATAATAGCCTTCTAACTGGGGTGACGTAAAACCTCATTGTAGTTTTCCTATGCATTTTCCTGGTGGCTAGTAATAATGAGCATCTTTTCATTTGTCTGTTGTCCATTTGAATTTCATCCTTTAAAAAATTCCTTTTCATACTCATAGCCCAGGTCTTAACTGGATTGGTTGTTTTGTTGTTGTTGAATTTCTTGAGTGCCTAGCGTAGTCTGAATATTAATCCTTCAAAAGGTAAAGAGTTTGCAAATATTTCTCCCATGTTAGTTGCCTCTTCACTTCATTGAGTGTTTCCTTTGCTGTGCAGAGCTTCTAAGCTTGATGTAATCCCATTTGTCTAAGTTTGCCTTATTGCCTGTGCTTCTGGGGTCCTAGCCAAGAAGTCTTTGCCTATGCCAAAGCCCTGCAGTATTTCTCCTATGTTTTCCTCTAGCAATTTAATGGTTCCAGGTTTTAGATTTAGGTCCCTGATTCATTATGAATTGATTTTTTGTATAGGATTTAACGTAGGTGTCTTTATTTAAACACACATCAGAGATCCAATTTCCTCAATGGCATGTGTTGAAGAGATTTTCCTTTCTCCAGGAATCACTTTTAGTTCCTTTGTCAAAGACTAGTTGGTTATAGATTGATTTGGGTTGATTTTTGCGGTCTATAAATGTTCCACATTCCTACTAATACTACTATAACCACTATACCACTACTACTATAACATGCCTACTAGTACCAGGCTGTTTTAATTATAACTGCCCTGTAATATGTCTTGAAATCAGGTATTATGATCCTTCCATGTTTATTGTTTAGGATTACTTTAGTTAACCAGGGTCTCTTTTGATTCTATATCAATTTTATAATCATTTTTTTCAGATCTGAGTCTTTTTATTGAGATCACATTGAATCTGTAAATTGCTTTGGGTAATATGGCCATTTTGATATTAATTCTTCCAGGCCCTGATCAGTGAAGGTTTTTCTATTTTTTTGGTGTCCTGTTCTATTTCATTCCTGTTTTATCATTTTCACTGTAGAGAACTTTCACATCCTTGCTTAAAGTTACCCCAATGTATTTAAAATGTTTTGTAGCTAGAGGAAATGGGACTGATCTTCAAATTCTTTCTTAGCCATGGCATTGTTGGTGTATACAAAGTCTATTGATTTTTGAGTGTTGATTTTTATCCTGCAAATTTGCCAGTCTCTCTTATGAGTTCAAATAATCTTAGTGGAGTCCATTGGCTCCTCTATATATAGTGTCACATCATCTGCAAACAAGGGTGATTCGATTTCCCCCTCTCCCATTTGTATCCCTTTGATTTCTTTTCTTTCCTAATGTCTTTGGCTGAAACTTTCAGACTATATTGAATAGTTTAAGTGATAGTTGGCATCCTTGTCTGGTTCTGGTTCTTTGTGGAATTGCTTCCAGCATTTCCCCATTGCAAATAATGCTGGCTGCGGGCTTGCCATATATTGCTTTGATTGCATTGAGGTATGTTCCTTCTATACTCAATTTGCTTAGGGTTTTTATCATGAAGTGATGTTGTATATTCTCAGTTGCCTTGTCTGTGTCTATTGAGATAATCATATGGTTTTTATTCTTCAGTTTGTTAATGTGATGTGTCATTTTCATTGACTTCTTTGTTAAGTCATCCCTGGCCCAGCTAACCAGAAAAAGGCTGGGAAGAAGTCCCAAGTTAATAAAATCAGAGATGAAAAAGTAGGTGTTACAAATTCCACATAAATAAGAACCCTCAGATACTATTATAAGCAGCTATAAGCCAAAAAATAAGCATCCATTTAATTGGTACTTTAGTGTTGTGAACAATGGTTTGACAAAAAGGATCCCAATGGAAGGGAAGAATATCTGAAATGCCAAGGAGGCAAAATTAAATGAGAATTAACAAGACTTCAGTAATTCAATATAGTTTGTGAAGAAATAGTGGTGTGGACTTGGAAAAGATAAGGCTTAAGGTATAAACAGGTATTTTTTGTTGTCTTGAATAGTATTTTGTGTTTGAAGACAATAGTAACTTATGAATGAATACTGAATGAATTATATTAATTGAAGAAGAACTATATTATTAAGAGGTTTCTTTGGTAAATGATCCAATGGGAAGATGAGCTGAGTCAAACTAGCAGCAGAGAGGAAAGAGAAAAGTTGATTTTTGGATGTTATTAAGTATTATTGTCAATTTTGGCATAGACAGGGTGGAAGATACAGGATGAGATGGAGGTAATAAAATAACTTATATTTCTGGCTTCTTGCCATGTCTGCTTCTTTACATCAGAGTCCAGCTAAAATGTTACCTTCTGCTCATGGCCTTCCTTGACCATATACACCTGACCATAGTTAATCTCCAAGAGGGTAGTATATTTTATTATCTTCCTAATGTTCAGCTCAAAATGAAATCTTTATTTGTTGTCTATTTTTAAATAATTTTTTTCTGCCACAATAGTGATCATTCATGAAAACTGGAAACTAATCCTTTTTTATCATTAAGTTATGGCAAATGAACTAATGTCAGAATAAAATATATGTGATGAATAATATCACCTTGATAAACTGGTGAATGATGGAATAAGTGATAAAATGACTATTACAGAAGAAAAAGATAGTCAAGGTGACCATTGGTTAAAATTCCAAATATTCTGATGCCAATTTTCCTTATTTGTAATATGATAGTATTTATTTTGCTCACATTAAATTATGAAGGCTAATTACAAAATATGCTGAATTTGTTTCAATTTTCCTTTTTTATCTCTCTTTAGAATTATATATTGCTTAACAACCTCTCTTGATGGAAACATATTTTTAAACTAATTTCAAACTACATGCTCCACTGATTTCCAATTTTTTAGCGATTCCTTGCAACTTTATCATATGTTGTTCTTCCCTTGTTTATTAATTTTTTAAAGATTTATTTGTTTATTTGAACTTCAGTTACACAGAGAAGGAGAGCAGAGAGAGAGAGATTGATCCTCCATCTGCTGGTACACTCCACAGATGGTCGCAATGGCCAGAGCTGCGCTGATCCAAAGCCAGGAATCTCTTCTGGATCTCTTCTGGGTCTCCCACTTGGGTGCAGGGCCCAAGGGCTTTCCCAGGCCACAGCAGAGAGCTGGATTGGAAATGGAGCAGCCGGGGCTCAAAGCGGTGCCCATATGGGATGTGGGCACTGCAGGTGGCGGCTCTACTTGCCGCCTACAGAGCCAGCCCGTTTATTAAATTTCATCAATTTACCGGGGTAACATTTAAGAATTTCTCCTTACAAATATTTTCCCCTTAAAATCTTATTTAACTTCATGCCTGAAATGATCACTGATAACACCTATAATAGCACCACCCCAATTATTTCCTTAGAATCTTTTTTTAATGTCTCTAAAGAGTTCAAACTCAAAATAATTCCCGTTCCACAAAATGAGATTTTTCTTTTGTAATTCTTAAAGTGGTCTAGGAAGGCCAGGCCCATGAGGTAGCATTTTAGCTGGGTTTGGAATGATGTACGAAAGTCAAACAAGGCAACAATCTAACAGTAATAGAGACCTCATGGCCTCCTAAATGTCAAATTATTGCATTCTGTACTTTGACAGATCAAGTTTGTTAACCCTCACCTAGAGTAAAGGAAGAGTTAGCTGCACAGACACCACACAAAGGGATAGATTTCCTGGCTCCCCTGAGTCATATATGGCCTTGTGACAGGGTTCTGTCCAAAAAAGTAGAATCAGAGATTACATTGTGAACCCCGACACTGCTTTGTAAGCAAAGAGCTTTCCTCTCCACTCCTCTTCCCATTGACTTGTGTGAGTAAAATAAGGTATCAACTTGTACCTTGCTTATGCTGTTGTCATTTTGGTTTTTGTTAAAACAGCCAAGTCAACATCCTAACCAATACAGTGCTTATATATTAATACTTTTTATACATCATAATCACTGCAGTTTAAATGATGAGAAATTTAAGGGCTAGAGTTGTGCCGCTGCAGGTGAAGTCACCAGCTGTGTGACACTGGAATCCCATGTGGGCTCTGGTTTGAGACCTGGTTTCCACTTGCAACCCAGCTCCCTTATAATGCACCTGGGAGGGCAGTAGAAGATTGCCCAAAGTGTTTGGGTCCCTGCAGCCACGTGGCTTTAGCTTGGCACATCCCTGACTGTTGGAGCCATTGGGGAGTGAACAAGGGGATATAAGATTCTCTCTCTCTCTTTCTCTCTCTCTCTCTCTCTCTCTCTCTCTCTCTCTCTTTCTCTCTCTCTCTGACACACACACATACACTCTCTGTAACTCTGTCTTTCACATAAGTAAAATTGATCTTTAAATTTTGAGAAATTTAGATCAGATTTTATCTGAGAGTTTATTTTTAGGATTTTGCAAGAATGGGTTAATTCATCTCTTTACAAACAGAAAATATATGGTGAAGTACAGAAAACTTCATATCAGACTGTCAAATATTTAAGGAACATATAAAAATAATTCATGATAAGACAAAATAATTATAGTTTTAATGGAAAAATTATCTTATCTAGTAATCCGTAAATTCAAATTAAAATAACAATGAGATTTTGCCCATGACATCTCTTCAGGGGCATTCTGCTATCATGGGAGGTATCCTGGTTTCTCATTGTGTCCACTCTTCCTCTTCAGAGGGTTGTATGTGTCTCTGATTGGTAATAACTTGATCTAAATTAGCTTGACGCTATCCTTATTTCTTTTTTGGAGGGAGTAGCTCTCAGAGAGCACACATGCTCATCTTTCTTGATAGGAAATGCAACTGAAGAGGCAGGCCCTGTCTGGTGGGTGCTTATGCAGGGGTGTGATGGTTAATTGGATGTGTCCATGTGGCTGGGCTCCGGGGCCCAGTGTTTACTCAACAATTATTCTGGATATTGTTCAGAAGATTTTTTTTAGATGCTATTAACATCGACACCAGTGGACTTAATTAAAGCAGTTTATGGTCCATAATACTGGTGGGTATTATAAAATGGGTGATGGCCTTGCTATTGACAAAAACTGGATTCTGTCAGGCAAGAAGGAATTCTCCCAGCAGAATCTCCAGCCTGTCTGCCTATCCCATCAGATTTGGGGCTTGCAGACCTTCACAACCATGTGAATAAATTTCTGAAATTCTCTCTCTGTCTCTCTCTCTCTCCTCTTTCTCTGTATCTCTCCCTATTTCTCTGTAACTCTGCCTTTCATATAAACAAATTTTTAAAAATCACATGGACAATTGCAATACATTTATGTCTATTAAAGATACATACATATGTGTATGGGTATATGTACATATTTGTACATGCGTCTGTGTGTATATATATATATGTGTGTATATATATAATTTATTAGTTTTCTTTCTCTGGGGAAGTCTGACTAATACAGGGGACCCCAACAGGAGGGTTGGTAGGCTTCACATATGGGAAGTAAATTCAATTGTAGAAGAGTTTTGGATTTGACTTTGAAAAATAGACAAGAAGCAGATTTTGAAGGAGTAAAACATATGGGCTGATTGAGGCATTTTATACAGAGAAGTCATGTGATTTCCCTTCTAACTCTGTGAGTGGGGCACCCATACTTCCTTTAGCTGTTTGCAGAAGCTTATATTGAATTATATCTAGCTTTTCTATAGAATTCAAAAAGCCATGCACCCTGAGCATTGGTTTATTTGAAATGCAGAGTTACAGGGAGTGTGGAGAGAGAGATCTTCACCCACTGGTTCACTCCCCAAATGGCTGCAGCCACTGGGGCTGGGACAAGAGGAAGTCAGAAGCCTGAAACTCCATCTGTGTCTCCCACATGTGCGGCAGGGGCCCAAGCACTTGGACTATTGTCTACTGCTTTCCCAGACACTCATATAGGATGCCAGCACTGCAGGTAGCAGCATAAAACGTTGTACCACAGCACCAGCCCCTTGAGCTCATTTGTGAATAAGAATATTTGTAAATCAAAATTTACATCACTAGCATTGGTTGTGAGAATAGCAATGTTTGGGGTTTTAAAAATGTGAATGGGTGATAAAATTTACCATGTAACTGGCATCTTATTTCTCAATAATTTATGCAATCTGATGCATTATTTAGCACTGTTTGTGAAGAAAGAAAAACACACACATATATATAACATATGTTAAACATATATTTTATATATGTTAAAGAAAGAAACTAGGGCCATTGAAGAGATATTTCAGATAATCAAATATCACTCTTGAAAGAATTGCAAACAAACAGTTCTCTTGACTACGGCACCCAAAGTATGCATCTTACTTCTGTTCTTATTAACTAATAAGGCTTCAAAACATAGTGTCAGTCATTTTACTTGGAAATGATTTTTTAGCTTTTTCTCACTAAATAAATGAAATTACAAAAAAACTAGATAGTTATATCACATATGGTGGTACTTCAAAAAATTTTTAAAAATGGAATTGAGATGATATTTTTTGTTATCAAAAATGAAATCCATGCATTTCTGGGGGCTTCCAGAAATGAATGTTATAAAAAATAAACTGCACGAGTTTCAATTTTTTCATGAAAACTAATTTATCTTATAATTGATTTTACATAATCTCGTTGGAGAATATACTTCCTTTATATTTTATTTGATAGACAAAGAGACAGGGAGAGGAGGGGTGAGGAAGAGGGGGAGAGAGAAGCGTGCTCCACCTGCTGGTTCTCTCTCCAATGCCAGCAGTGGCCAGGGCTGGCCTGGGTCCAAGGCTAGGAACTGGAAAGTCCATGGAGGTCCCCCAGGTGTGTGCGACAGAAGCTGCATTACTTGAGCCGTCAGTGCTGCCTCTCACAGTTTACAGTGACAGGAAGCTGGATCGGAGCCAGGGCCAGGTGTTGAGCACAGCTGTGTCTGCTGCACAGGTTTAGACACACTTCTTAGCAACAAGGGAGCATGCTCTTTACCGCTCAGGAGGCTTCCTGAGATTCCCGTTCTACCCTAAACCTTAGCACCCAGATACACAACAAGCAAGACATTCAGAGGGGAATGTGTGGGTTACTGCCAAGAAGAAATTACACATTTCTCCTTCTCTGTACACACAAGATTTTTGTTACCAGTTGCTTTCCTCACTTTTTAAAAGGATTGTTTATTTATTTAAAAGCCAGGCATCAGAGAGAGACAGAGGGAGGGAGAGTTTGATATTCCACGTGCTGTTTTACTCCCTAAATGGCCCCAATGCCAAGGACTGAGCCAGTCAGAAGCCAGGAACCAGAAACGGCTCTTTCGCCTCCCACTTGGGTGGCAAGGGCCCAGACACTTCAATCCTTGTCCACGGCTTCCCCAGGAACATTCGCAGGAAGTGGGGTGCCAAGGTGACTTAACCCATTGTACCAAGGTGTGGACCCCTACAATTGCCTTTTACAGGTGCTATATATCTTCCTTATTCTCCATCAGAGATGTTGCTTTTACAACTTACCAGTATTTCCTTATCTTTCAATAATCACAGGAAATTTTGACTCCAAATTCTCTTTTGAAAAATAATTGTATTTCTGTTTTAAGTCCATCATATACTATTGGGTATAAAGCACTTTTATCTATTTTTAAATTACATTCTCCTTTGATGTATTGTTGATCTACTTTGACTTATCTTTATATTTATTGCAACTGACAGGTTTTCATTTTTTTTAAAATCTCTTGATCTAAGTAGCTTTCTTTGTTTAAAAACAGTGTATAGGATGTATTGTTTATCTATAACATTTGTGTCCCTTGGCGTCAACTTTTTCTACTACTTTTCTTATTTTATACTAGCCTGAGAGGATAAGAATGTTATCTATATTTATGAAATTATATATATATATATATAATTTTTAAAAAAATTTTCAGGTTTACATTTCTCATTGTAAACTCCTTTCTTTTCAGAATGAACAAAATTACATTGATCTTCTTATTATAATCTGTTAGTTCAGAGTAACATAGATTCTGGTCCTCATGAAGGAAAATATTCTTGACCCACTTATAAGTGTGTTAAACATGCATCCCTATTTTTCATATCTCCTGTGGTCTCTATGATTATTTGTTCATATCTGCATATTATTTTATTTGTACAATTTGCCAGTCTTTTAGTTGTATTGTTGAAAAACACTTCAGTAGAACTAATTCATAATTATTAAATATTTCTTTTTTATTTTTTTTAACTTTTATTTAATGAATATAAATTTCCAGTATACAGCTTATGGATTACAATGGCTTCCCCTTCCCATAATTTCCCTCCCACCCGCAACCCTCCCCTCTCCCACTCCCTCTCCCCTTCCATTCGCATTAAGATTTCTTCAAATTTGTTACTGGCACTTTAATTTTAATTCATTTTAAAAATTTATATATTTGAAAGTCAGAGTGACAGAAATAGAGAGCAACACAGATATAGATATTCCATCCACTGGTTCACTCCCCAGATATCCACAATGACCAAGGATGGGCCAGGTAAAAGCCAGGACAGGAATTCTTCCAGGTCTCCCATATGGGTGTAGGAGAGCCCAAACACTTGGTCCATCTTCCACTACTTTTCCCTGGCCATTAGGAGGGAGCCGGATCAGAAGTGGAGCCTCCAGGACATGAACACGTATAACCATATGGGATGATGAGGTATTGCAGGTGGCAGCTTTACCCTCTAGGCCACAACTCTGGGCATGCTATTGACATTTTTCATGCATTTTTATTAACAATGTATTCTAAAAATGATAAAATTTTCTTTTCAGAAAGTTTTTTTCTGCATTTTTAAAGATTTATTTATTTAATTGAAAGGCAGAGTTACAGAAAGACAAAGAGAGACAGAGAGAGAGAGGTCTTCCATCCGCTGGTTCACTCCCCAAATGGGCACAATGGCCAGAGCTGGGTTGATCCGAAGCCAAGAGCCAGGAGCTTCCTCTGGGTCTCCCACGTGGGTGCAGGGGCTCAAACACTTGGCCTTCTTCTACTGCGTTTGTAGGTCATAGCAGAGAGCTGATTAAGAATTAGAAAAGCCGAGACTCAGACCGGTGCACACATGGAATGCTGGCACTGAAGGCAGAGAGGCCTTACCCACTACGCCACAGCGCAGGCCCCATGTTTTTTTCTACATTTAACAAGCAATAAGGCTAACTGGAAGAAAAACTATTAAAGAAGCATTACAAACATACAGACTTGGGGCCGGCGCTGCAGCATAGTGGGCTAGGCATCTGACTGCAGTGCTGGCATCCCATATGCTGCTCTTCTGATCCAGCTCTCTGCTATGGCCTGGGAAAGCAGTGGAAGATGGCCCAAGTCCTTGGGCCCCTGCACCTGTGTGGGAGACCTGGAGGAAGCTTTGGTCTCCTGGCTTTGGATAGGTTAGCTCTAGCCGTTGTGGCCATTTGGGGAGTAAGTCAGTGGATGGAAGACCTTCTCTTTCTCTCTCTTTCTCTCTCTCTCTCTCTCTCATCTCCATCTCCATCTCCATCTCCATCTCCATCATCTCTCTCTGTCTCTCCCACTGTGTAACTCTGCCTTTCAAATCCATAAATAAATTTTTAAATAATACTTCACTTGCATCAATATCATTTTTTGCATCAAAATAAACATGTGTTTAAAGAAAATCTATTTTATCAGAGGAGGGAGGGGAGAGAGGCAGAGATGGAGAGATCTGTCTGTTCATTCCCCAGTTGCTCGTGGCAGGGCTTGGCAAGGTTCAGAAATTCCATCCAGGTCTTCGACGAGAGTGGCAGGAACCAAGGTACTTACGTCTACTGCATGTGTAGGAGACTGTATCAGAAATGGAGGTGGCACTCAAACCAAGGCACTTTGGCGTACAGGAATCCCAAGTGGCAACTCAGCCACTGTACCATAGCACCCTTCTCTGAAATAGATATAGATTTAATTTCATGTTTCACAGTCTTTCTAAGGTAGCCTTGTATGTTAATGAGAGTTTACACTTCAGAATAAAACAATTTTAAAAGTGAGGTAAATTGTACAGAAGAAACAATAGAACTTCAATGATTGTACACCTTATTCACTTGTTTAAAAAATTTTGCATTTGTAAATTTATTTTTCTAACTTTCTTTTTTCTTTTGGAGATGATGCTTTTATTAGATAATGAAAAAACAGCAGGGAGTAGATGTTGACACTATCATTACATAGAAGATTTTTCTTGTTATAGAGCGCCTTGTGCTGTTACCAGTGCTAAAACGCCTTTCATTGTGTATATGTCTTTTAAAATTGTATTAATAACTTTCAGAGGATCTAAAGCTACTTTTGGGACTGGACACAAAGGAATGGATAATTAGTTGGTGACCCAGAGGAGGATTTTGTCTTGATGAAATGGAACAATTTAGCCCAAGGAAGTGTTTCAGAATTAGAATCCATTATATAAATCCCAAGAATTGAAAAAAAAATTAGAAAAGCTACTGTTAAGTCACAGTAGGAAATGAAATGTGTCATCTTCAAATTAGAGGAAGGTACCAATTTGTAGTCATATGGCATAATGCTAAATATAGGAGGTTAAATTCAAACTAACCATGTGTGATGGTTTGAGAGTAATAAAATCCAAGACTATCAGAATTAATAAAATGCAAAGTAAAGTTTGCCAGACACAAATAGAACTGGAAACAAGGTTAAAATGAACCAGCAAAAAAAATTTTCAGAATCAAAATATCTTCAAATCAATCCCTTGGCCTTTCTAATTTTTGAAAAGAAAAAAAAATAAAGAAACACCTTCTATAGCTTATTACAAAATGGCAAAAATCTAAAATGTATTAAAATCATACTATGGGATCTTTCTTTGGTTGTTTTCCCTTTTCTAAAAATTGTATTTGCCACTAAAAATATAAGACTATGGAATGTCCTTTTGTTGAGAATAACGTCTAAATTTATTTTTATGAAATCTCAGATAAACTGCCAGGTGGCTTTGTGGCAAAGCATTTGGTTAAATGTCTCACCGTTGCCCTATCTATTCATCAACGTAGATGACAACACCTTTCCTTTAAGTTGTGATGTTGAGAACATTTGGAATTGTCTTTAGTCTTTTTTTTTTTTTTTTTTTTTTTTTTTTTTTTTTTTTTTTTTTTTTTTACTATTGTTACCTGCCAACAGCCATTAGGATACTTTTCATTTCTATTGCTGGTTAAATTTTTTTATTTGGTGAAGTATCTAGCTTTTTTACTGTAATGCAATTTTAAAATATGTTATCTCAAAAACAAAAACAAAAAAAGAAACAGAAGGAAAGAAGGGGGGAGGGAGAGAGAGGAAGGGCAAGAGGAAGGGAATGTTACTTGTATCTTAAAATCACACTGAATCTGTTAAACTAACTAAAAATTGAAATCAGAAAAAGATAATCAGTCACAAGATGTGTTGCCCACATCCCAAGTCAGAGCCTGAGACTGCATTTCACCTCCACTGCCAATCCTGTTCCCTACCCACGTCCAAGGGACGGCTCAGGTGCTTGGATCCCTGCTACCTACATGGGAGACCTGGATAGAGTTTCTGGCTCCCAGCTTAGCAAGTCTCAGCTGTTGAGAGCATTGAACCAGGGGATGTAAGATCTGTTGCTTTCTCTCTGCCTTTCAAATAAATAAAAATAAGGAAACATAAATATGTAGCACCTCATCAGCTCTCCTACTTCACGAGCCATCTACATCTCTCAGTTCTGTCCAGCCCATGTGTTCTTTCCTCCCCACTTCTCTTGTTGATGCACTGCAGTTTATTTGCTGCATAGAGACAAGATTATTTGCATTTGTCAAACACTTCATGGTACTCTGCAGGTCAAAAACCCACAGCAGGTCCCGTTTCATCTCAGCGGAGCTACACTTCTTCCACTTCCACACTGTCGTCATGATCCACCAGGGCTGCCCCATACATGTATACTCATCTTCTATCATTGTTCTGCACACATTAAAGAGTTCATTCTAACAAGAATGTACAACAAGCTAAAGCCTGTATGTAACAGATAATATGATTTTAAATATAGTTAAGGCAAAATTTAATAGAACTCAAATGTTAAAAATAATTCATAATTTTAATTAGGCACTTCAACAGACAATTCTCCATACCAGCTAAAGAAACCGAGAATGACTGTGAAGATGTAAGGTTGAATAACACTTTATCAACTTGACCTAATTGACATACAGAGGATATTACACCCACCAGCTGTAGAATATATGTTCTTTTCAAGTACACAAAGAATGTTTAACTAAATAGACCAGATGTTTGAACATAAAAATGTAACAACTCATTTCAAAACAAAAGCATAAAGATTATATTGCTTTGTTGTAATGGAATCACTATAAGAATAAATAACAAAGAGATAAATAAAAAATGATTAAACATTTCCAAATTAAGGAAAACACACATACTCAAAAGTCAAAAAATGCAATAAAAATTTAGTAAAAATTTTAATTGAGCAATAACAAAATTTTCCAAATCCTTTATCAGTCACAGAATATTGTACTGCCTATAGCTCTAAAAATGTGTATCACAAAAGAAGAAATACTCCCAATGAATCTCAAAAAGCCAGGAAAAAACATTTATTCAAAAACATATGGGATGAAAGGAGATAATCATTTTGATATAAAATACATGTTCAGTAGGGAAAAAAAAAAGCCAAAAAGCCAAAAGTTTGATATTAGTGAATTACATAAATCTTTAGAGGAATCAAAGAAGTAGAAAAAACCAATTAAATAAAAATGATTCGGAATAATATTTGTAGATAAGTAATAGATAAGACAATGAAGGTTACTAAATTTGAAAGCTTAGATCCAATGATAATTTTTAAAAACACACTTTCTGGCCTGCGCTGCGGCTCACTAGGCTAATCCTCCGCCTGCAGCGCTGGCACCCTGGGTTCTAGTCCCAGTTGGGGCACTGGATTCTGTCCCGGTTGCTCTTCTTCCAGTCCAGCTCTCTGCTGTGGCCCGGGAAAGCAGTGCAGGATGGCCCAAGTCCTTGGGCCCCAGCACCCGCATGGGCGACCAGCACGAAGCACCTGGCTCCTTGCTTCAGATTGGTGCAACGCACCAGCCTTGGTGGCCATTTTGGGGGTGAACCAACGGAAAAGGAAGACCTTTTTCTCTGTCTCTCCCTCACTGTCTAACTCTGCCTGTCAGAAAAAAAAAAAAAAAAAAAAAAAAAAAAACTTTCTAAAACTTAAAGAGCAATACAAAATGTAAATGGCTTCTTTCCAATTAAAAATGGCTATTATAAAGCAGGACAAATAAAGAAAATTCGAAAACAGATGTCTTTCTTGAAAAACTATTCCAAAAATTTAAAGAAAATACTAACCTGAAACACACTCAACAATGTTTAAGTCCAGCCAAAGTCCATACAAAACCCCTAATAGGGGCCAGTGCTGGGGTGCAGCAGGATACAACCCTGGCCTGCAGTGCCGGCATCCCATACGGGTGACGGTTCTAGTCCCGGCTGCTCCTCTTCCGATCCAGCTCTCTGCTGTGGCCTGGGAAAGCAGTGGAAGGTGGCCCAAGTGCTTGAGCTCCTGCACCCACGTGGGAGACCAGGAAGAAGCTCCTGGCTCCTGGCTTCGGATTGGCGCAGCTCTGGCTATTACAGCCATCTGGGGAGTGAAATATCGATGGTACACCTCTCTCTCTCTCTGTCTCTACCTCTCTCTGTAACTCTGCCTTTCACATAAATAAATAAAATAAATCTTAAAAAAAAAACCCTAATAAAGATGTTACAATGAGAATTACTGTGTTTTTTGGCAGTGTGTTCCCTGGTGAGACTCATTCCTGGTTATTCCGTCCATACCTGAAAGAATTCAAAGTGGCAGTATAAAAGTCTACCGCAAAGTAGTAGTTGCACACTTAAGAAATCAGGCCAGCTTAAGAGATAACAAAACACTTCGGAGTAGGGCTTGAGTGTCGGTCATTTTCATGCTCTTTTAGGGAATATTGGAAGTGCCATGGTGTCAAGTGCGCGATGGGAGTGTGAGTGCCCTCCATGGTAATATTATGAATGACATTTTAATAAGAAGATCATGGTGGGCAGGGGAGAAGGCCATCCTACAGCCACATTGGATATTTCCATCCAGCCCTGTGGAGACTGGTGATGCGTGCAAGGCAGGGCTCTGTAGTGCATAGATAGGATGTCTCGGGGGGTGCAAAGAAAGGGAAGGGGGCTTGGAGCAGGGACAGAGAGGCTGGCTGGTTCCTCATGCAGGACCCAGCTGCCACTGTCACATGGCTGGGCAACCTGGCCACCAAACCGTGGATCCTCTGCAAGGGTGAGCCAGGTGCCTGCACTGCCATGTGGTGGGGTGGGTGTCTGGAGCTGTCCAGTAGTGGTTTAGCTGAGACTGTCAGCCATCACCTTCCCCACCTTCCCACAACACAAGGTGGCAATTCTTATGAACCTAATACAAACATCCTAAATAAAACATATAAACAAGCCTAAGAAATACTGTCAGAAAACAACAATGCATTATGACTCAGATGGAGTCATTCCACAAGTAGAAACTTCTTTAATGTGTGAAAATTAATAAATATAGCTCAATACAAAATAAATCAGTACAAAATAAATGCAGTATATTGTCCACTAATGAATTTAGAAAAATATTTTATAAAATCAGTCCCAACATATACTCCTCTCATGAAACTAGGAAAAACAAAATGTTCTCCTCCTACCCCAAATAACACACACTGCTAATCTGCTTCTGTGTGTATGTGTGTGTATTCATATATATTTGTATATATATATATATATTCCTAAAATTCAGACATATATACTACTAATATATATGTATATATAATAGAAATATATATATGTATGTATATATAATACAGTACATAATTGCATAAGCAATATTGTTTGTAAAACATTTTACAAGAGATAGTGTCGCTGAATTAAACTCCAAATATAAGCCCATATGAGTCAATCTATTCTTATCTTTTTCACTGCAGTTCTGTCTGTAATTTGCTGCTTTGACTGTGTAAGCAATAGTTAGAAGAAAAGAAATAGTATAATAAAATTACTGCAGGTAGAACATGAATTTGCTTTTTGTAGAAAGACCAAATATGAAAGACAAAGTGAACTAAAGTACTTAGTACAAAACAACTGCATCCCTGTTTAATTTTATGTTCTGGTACACCATTTTCCACTAGTCTTTTAGGAAATGACAGCAGAAATACTAAAAGGTCCTAAAATATTTATAGAAAGCCACAATTATTGTTAATTAAAACAGTGATTTCCACTCTTAACTTTTAAGGTAACAATAACTACATTAAAATATTAAAAGATAGGCAATTTAGATATAAAATGTAATTTGTAGGGTGTAGGGAGGAATTTGTCTCAAGTATAGAAATCCCTATTAGTACTTTTTAAAGGAATTTTTATTTTTTCCTCCTGTTATCTAAAATGTTTTTTGTAATCACAATATGTTTTATAACCTTATAGTAATAACAAAGCAGATACATCAGAAATACTCAATAGACTCAATTATCAACCACCATATTTAAAAGTAGTTCATCCTTTTTTGAGGTAGTCAACTTCTGTTACATCACCTTTAAAAACAAATTAGATGGTGTCTCCCTAGTAAATTGTTTCCAAGTACAAATGATGTCTCAAAGAGCAGCATCTCGTCCAGTAGGAGAGATTTTTCCCAATACCACCTTTCGTACCTTACAGTGTGCAAATGCTCTGTTACTAAGCACACACAGACACAAACAAACGCCCACAATCCATTGCACATCCTTTGTTAAAGTATCCCACTACCTTCCTTCTTTCATTTTGCCATGCTCTGCCCAATTTCTCTCCTTTTATGTGCTTCAGCTGCTTCTCCTATTGGTCTACATTCTATGCCCATTATTATGCTACAATAATTCTTTTTTCCCATAAATCCTTTGACTCTAGAATCTTCTTTATGATAATTAGCATATCCTGAAAAACTGAACAAATTTAAAAGATTTTCTTTCACATGGTCATTTTTAAAATCTCTGTTTATATGAAAAGTATAGAGATAGAAGCAGAGATAATAACTTCAGGAAATGTGTTTTATATAATAAAATATTTGCAATATTTTTTCCAAAGCAAATGATCACATGTGAGATTAGTGTAGTTGATAGAATTAACCCTCAGAGATGGCCACACACTAATCCCTGAAATCTATCAATGTGAATTGTAACCGAGTAAGAGAGATCAACAGATGGAAGGAAGGTTCTGTTTTACCAGTAGAAGTACTGTACCGAATTACATGAGCAGGGCCACCGCAATGGCATAGACATTTACATGTGGAAGAGAAGAGTGGAAGAGGTGGGGATTTGAGAATAGAAAGGTGGGCGACTCAGTGAGATAGACAAGATGAGGGCTCCATCTGTGGCTGATGGTTTTAGTGATGGAGGGAAGTGGACACAAACTAAGAAACAGCGCTCTTGACAAGCCTGGAATGATGTACACTAACAGCCAGCAAGGAATGGAAGACTTCAGTTACACAGCTTGACCCAACAACCTAAATTATGCCAACCACTTGAATGTTCAGAGAACAGTTAGTCCAGACTCTAGAAACATAGCTCCGCAGTGTCTTGGTTCAACTTGGGTAACCCTGAGCATAAACCCAGCTAAGCTGCCAGAACCCTGATGTCGTGAAGCTAGTATAATAAACCTGTGTTATTTTGAGCTGTGAAGTGATTTGGTCTGGCAGCAACAGAAAACTTTGACAGTTAACTACCTATTCCCATTCAAAATATTTAATTTTTCAAATGTATTCCCATTGAGTTATTACAAACGTTTAAGCAACTTTATATGATTCTTATTACTCATGCCCCAGTAGTCCACTTCTTCAATTATTGTAATTCGTATTGTAATTATTTGTAGTAAGACTTGTCTCCATTTCCTCAAAGCCCTTCTTTTTCAGGAGATGCCCAGTGATGTATTTTCCTTCTTCTTTTAAAATCTTTTTAGGAGAAATACTAATCTCTCCCTCTTGTCTGACTTTTGCTATGGGGAGATGTTTGAGAATCCAGACAAACACACACTTTAATGTAAGGATGCTGACCCCTACATTTTCCCATGGTAATTGTATTCCATCTTGCCATTATTTTATTTTTCCCATGTCCATACTGAAGAGTTTATTTCAGATTTTCAATTATTACTCGCGCATAACTTCTCCATCATTTTCTTTGGTTTTAATTTTTCTTTCTTTTACACTCTTATTCCAAACCACATTATTATTCTCATCAGGATTTAGATTTCACCAGTTTTTTTTTTTTTAATATTTTCCCTATGCTTTCCTTTGGAAACATTTCTCTTGTCTCTTTCCCTGCTGTTGTTTTCCAGTCATTGTGTTTCTATAGATTGCTTTCTAATGCATACCCTCTGTTTTCTCTTTATATCCCTTTTCTATCTTAAAAAACATTAGAATAGATGCATAGTAATTATACAAGTTGATGGGGTACAGTGTGGTGTTTCAATTCATATATACATAGTATAATCATCAAATCAGGGCCATTGTCATTATTTGCCGCCTAATTTATTATTCCTTTGTGTTCGTAATGTTCGATAGTCTTTTCTAGCTCTTTATTATTGCTATGGTGATGCTTATCATGTACTAGAACACCAGATTTTATTCCTCCTTTGTACCCATTGACCAAAATACTCCAATCCCCACTCTTCTCTACCCTTCCCTGTCTCCAGGAACCAATATTGTACCAGTTGCTGCCTCAGAGAATGGGAGCACTCACTAGCTTTGCGTGGTTCAGTCTCCCCAAATGCCTAAAATCAATGGGTTCCCAAGACAGGAACCAGCAACACAGTCCAAATCTCCCACTGAATGACAGGAGCCTAATTCCTTAATCCATCAGTATCTGCTTCCCATGGCTACATCAGCAGGCAGCTAGAGTCAGACTCTGGGAATCCAAATCAGTTATTGTGCCGTGAAATGGCAGCGCACCTGCTATGAGAGCTGCACTTTATTTTTCCATATAGAAATGGAATTATTCAGTATTTTTTTGTATCTGGTCTATTTCAGTGAACACAGTTTGCTCCAAGTTCATCCACGTTGCCACAATAGCAAGATTTTATTTTTTCATGACCGCATTGTATTCCATTGTGTACATTTCACATTTTCTTCATCCATTAATCTGCTCATGCACAATTAGGTTGAGCCTATCTCTTGACTTTTGTGAATAGTGGTTAAATAGGAATGAGACTGCAGATATCTGGCAAGAGAATATAGCAATTATAATGGATGTGTACACACTGTTCCCTCCAGAACCTGCAGTATATTTGTCCATCTTCATAACTACTACATGTGGGTATATGACGTTTATCTTCTATTATAATAACAAATTTTTATTAACATAAAGAGAATGGACTTCATGTGTTTCATAGTTATACTTCCAAAATTTTTATTAACATAAATTTTTTTAAAATTTTTATTAACATAAAGAGAATGGACTTCGTGTGCTTCATAGTTATAATTCTAAGAACATAATCATACTTCCCTCCCCTCCCCCTCCCTCTGTCCCTCAATCCCCTGTCCTTCCTTTCACAAATCATTTTACTTCAATATTTTCAGAAAGCACAATTACACCATTTTGGGGGGTTTTTGTTTGTTCATTTACTGTTTTTTTAAATTCACAAGCCACTTAACATTTGCTGTTTTCCATTTTCAAAAAAGAAATCACACAGAAATCTTATTGTTGCTATGGATATGTGTGCACAGGATTGTATTAATTTTGTACCCACACAAAGATATTTACTTGATTGAACATTGTATTCAAAAAGTTTGTTGAGTGACAGTAAACTATACTACACAGGAAGTTGATGTCCTATTTGTTTCCAGATGAAGAGCTCTCGGCTATGCTTATCAGGTTTATCAGTTAAGCCACTGGTTAGGATGCCAGCATCCATAGTGGAGTACCTACATTCACTTTGCCACTCTGGATCCTGTGTCCAGTTTCCTGCCTCTGCAGACCTTAGGAAGCAGTAGTGATTGTGGGGAACCGCAGGCTGGCCACCTGTGGGAACCTCCTCATCTGCATGGTTTTCAGCAATCGGTTGACCACAAGGCCCACGAAAACAGCCAGGTGAACCAGAATGGACTCTGCATAAACAACTAGGAAGAACCAGGTGAAACAGATGAACTTTCGACCTGAGGCTATCCGCGCCCTTTCATCTGATTGGACGATATCAGCATAAAGGGACATTGGGATCTGGGCGGGCCGTTGCGGCCCCTCTTCATTTCTCCTCTCCTCGCTTTCCTTTTGCCCTCACAAGTAAAAGTTCCTTGAGAACCGATGAACAGTGACCGTGTCGTGACTGCGTTGGACCCTCGCTGGTGAGGGCCCGACAAGTGGTGCCGTGACTCGGATCGTCGGACCGGTCACTGAAAGCAGGAAAGAAAAAATTAGAACGTGTGGAAAACACGGGAATCCAGGCGGTAAAGTCTAGGGTTGGTACCGCAGAGAAAAGGAATTCCTCGACAACCAAGTTGTCTTTTAAAAAAAAAAAAAAAAAGTAGCGGGGACGCCCGTGAAAGCGGCCGCTGTAAAGCGGTGAGTTAGAACAGGAACAATGGCGTGGGGTTGGAAGACAATTGAGGGCAGCAGAGAAATCGCCTGAAGTCCTTAGGCTATGGCCACTGATCGACCAAGCTAGGAAATAGCAGCCCTCTTAGATGAAGGGGCTGACTTACTAGAGGACACGCAGAGAGAATCTCAATCTGGGAGCCTAGATGGGACAAAGAGGAGAGAGAGAGGACCAACATGGGCCAGGACAGAGAGATAGGGAGGATGAGAGACCCCTTCCCTCTGCACCCCCCTATTTGAACCAAGACTCTCCCCCCTCCGGAGGACTCCTCCATGAGAGAGACAAAAGGCGGGGGCTTCTCCCTGGAACCTCAAGAAAAACGGGCAGGAGGACGAGGCACTCCCCCTAAGTGGGATAGTGGACGCGCAGGGCAACCGGGGATAGACCCCCCTGGACCATAAATTGTTGAAGGAATTACAACAATCAGTACAATTATATGGACCACATGCTAACTTTACTAAAGCAGTCCTAGGTAACATAGGCACCAAAGGACTAGTCCCAGAGGACTGAAGGAACCTAGCTAAGGCAGTGCTTGGTGGGGGAGACTTCCTCCTCTGGTCTGCGGCTTACAGAGAGCTCGCGAGGGCTCAGGCCCATGCTAACGCTAGGAACGGTCAGCCAGCCTGGAATGAGGATAATGACGAACAGGTTCAGGCTAGTTACCCTAATGAGGTTTTGATGCAAGTGAGAGAACTAGCTAGGAGGGCATGGAAGGCCATTCCAAGGAACGGGCTAGGACGAAAATGTTTTAAGTGTGGAAAAGATCACATGAAAAGGGAATGTACAGAACAGACAATCGGGAGGCCAACCAGGACTGTGTCCTCGATGCGGTAAAGGCAACCATTGGGCAAATGAGTGCTATTCCAAAAGCAGGCAATCTGCTCCTATCACTCACCAGATTAGATGGCCAGAATAGCACATTACAAAAGGAGTGGCGGGCCCCCACACCCAGGGGCCCGAAAACGCAATGGGTGAAAGGACAAACCATGGGAGGAGTAGGACCGTCTCAAAAGGACCGGCAAGCGTTCACTGCACAGAGCTGCGAGCCACCAGCTATTTAGTATGAACACCTCAAATGGGAGTCCAGGCAATAAATGTAGAACCTCGGGAGCCCATGGATGCTATCCACGGTTTAGGCCTTACTATAGGAAGGGCTACAAATTCATTAACGGGGCTTATTCAGTTGCCTTGCTCACAGCTCAAAGTAATGTTCCAATCTACTAAGGGGATAGTGCAGCTGTTGCCATTGCAGCCCTCTGCTCAGCTGTTAATAATAAGCCTTATAAAGGATACTAGAGGTAATCAAGGAAAGCATTTTGCAGCCCTCACTATGACTCTTGGCAAGCGCCCACTATGGACTCTTATTATCAAAAGAAAGGCAATCAAGGGGCTGTTAGATACGGGCGCAGATGTTAGTATTATCTCCAAACAAGACTGGCCTCCTTCATGGCCCCTCCAGGAAGGAGATAACACCTTGGTAGGATTAGGCACTGCTGTTGCCCCATCCCGAAGCACGCAAGTGCTAGACTGGAAAGATCAAGAAGGCACCACAGGCAAAGTACAACCTTACGTGTGTGCTATCCCTGTAACTTTATGGGAGAAGGATGTCTTAGAGCAACTTCATTTGCAGACCTGTTGGCAGCTGTGAGAGAAGACACCCTAGAAAGAGCTTTACCATGTTAACCTCATGCTTGCAGACAGCGGGGTTACAAATTGCATGAGAAGATTCAAAAGGGCACCGTGGTCCAGTACCTAGGACTAAGGTTAACACCAACTACTGTGGCTCCTTTAGATTTCGTTATATCCACCGCAGGACTTAAAACCTTAAATGACTTCCAAAAATTATGTGGTAACTTAAACTGGATACGGTCTTATTATTTAACATCTTGGAAGGCAATTCACAGCTCGCCTCACCTCGTACAGCTGCAATCTTAGAGAAGGTTGAAGAATGCCTTAAAAACACACAGATGCAAAGATGCCAGAGCAATTTGCACGTGTCAGTGGACACGTTCTCTGGAATTGTGTCAGCCATGGCTCTAAACAAAAAAGGAACTCAACAGGTTATTCAACACTGTCTACAGTCCTTTGCCACTTGAGGGGTGCCCAAAATTATCAAAACAGATAACAGGCTAGCGTACACTTCGGCCCATTTTGCTACATTCTTAAAAGAATTTGGCATAAAGCACATTAACAATCTCCAAGGGCAGGCAATAATTGAACAGACTCACCTGTACTTAAAAACTTTAATAAAAAGGGGGAATAGGAGAATATGTGGTAGCTAATTGTGATGCATTGGCTATAGCTCTATATACTATAAGTATTTTGAATAGGAAAAAGTGTGGCAAAACTCCTGAGTTCATGGTGTTTAGTGATGTACTTGCAGTATTGTTTGAAGAATTGTTTTGTCTTAAGGAAAGGACGTTGCACGTGATTTGTACTGCAGCAAATCGGCAAAGTGACCCGAGTTGGATATATTTGAAGGTATTTTGAAAGTTACACTTTGTGTAATGTAAATAAGAATGTTTTTGTATCAGTTTTTTTCCTTTGTAAATGGCATTAACATTGTTACTTGAGGTCTTGCTTAATCACTTTTGTTGTCCTGAGGACTTGAATTTCAAATTTCCTTAAATATCTGTAGTGGTCCGACAGGCTCTGCTTGCTATGTATCGCTCTGACCCTCAGCAACAGATATGGCTTGGCATGATGAAGCGGTAGCCAAAGACGGGTAATCACTAGCGAGTGCCCCTAGCAACCAAAGAAGCAGGTGGCGCGTCGCTGGGAACCTAAGACAGGCACAACTCCACGCCATAAATAACAAAAAAGGGGGAGCTGTGGGGAACCGCAGGCTGGCCACCTGTGAGAACCTCCTCATCTACATGGTTTGCAGCAATCGGTCCACCACAAGGCCTAGGAAAACAACCAGGTGAAACAGATGAAACAGAATGGACTCTGCATAAACAACTAGGAAGAACCAGGTGAAACAGATGAACGTTCGACCTGAGGCTATACGTGCCCTTTCATCTGATTGGACGGTATCAGCATAAAGGGACATTGGGATCTGGGCGGGCCGTTGCGGCCCCTCTTCATTTCTCCTCTCCTCGCTTTCCTTCTGCCCGCACAAGTAAAAGTTCCTTGAGAACCGATGGACAGTGACCGTGTCGTGACTGCGTTGGACCCTTGCTGGCGAGGGCCCGACAAGTGATGGCTCAGGTAATTGGGTTTCTGCCTGTCATGTGTGACTCCTCGATTATATTCTCAGCTCACAGCTCTGGCACGGCCCAGTCCTTGCCAAGGCTGGCATCTGTGGAATGAACCAGTGGAGGTTCAGGCTCTCCCTCTCTCTCTCTCTCTCTCTCTCTGTCTCTGTCTCTGTCTCTTTCTCTTTTTCCACATCAGATAAAGAAATCAAAAATTTTAAAAAGGAAGTGTAGTTGATCATTGGATAATTACATTTCTTCATTCTACAGTTTTTAGCCTCTACATGCATTTCTTAACTCATGTCATAAGTCTATCAAATACTTCTTATAGCAATGTTAAAATAAGAAACAGTGTTGTGGCACGGGGTTCGCGACATTGCCTAGATGACAGCATCCCACATTGGAGGACTGGGTCCTAATGCTTTGCCTCTGACGGCTTCCTGATAATGTGCCTGGGAAAGTGGCAGAGGACGGCCAGATGGAATTCTGGACTCCTGGCTTCAGTCTGGTCCAGCCTGTCCATTGTGGTCGTTTGGAGAGTGAACCAGTGAATGGAAGATCTATCTCTCTGTCAGTCTCTCCTTCTCTCTGTATAACTCTACCTTTTCTACCTTTCAAATAAATAAAATCTTTAAAAATTTTTAAATAAATGGCAAAATATTTGAATAACTTCTGAACTAAATCCTCAAGAGAATAATATATAATTAATGCACATTATATTTATATATTAATGTATATATATAAACATTAATTTTATAGGTGAAAATTAAGTTATTTTTGGTTTATTTTAACTGTCAGTGGAATATCAAAAATAAATCAAATTTCTGTCCTGATGTGAAGCTAGATCCATACCCGAGTGACCTGTTAAAACAAAAACTACTTCCAGACCCTTTATGAGGTGCTGGCGATAAATGAATGGGCAAAATGGTATAAATCCCTAGTCTCTCAGATCTTATGTCTTGACATTATATAAAATGTAACCCTTTTTAAATGTGTTGACAAGAGCTATAGAGACTCAAAGGTATACACAGGGAGTATGATGCTACCTTACCTAGGTGGTTGGGGAGGGAATCTATGTTAAAGGGACAGCGAGCAATATGTCTGAAGACAGCAGATGATGAGCCAAGGCAGTACCAAGGAGCAACATTACAGACAAAGTCAATGACAGCATCTCAGAATAAAAGAAAACAAAAGGTATGAGTTTTTGGACATCTTCAGGAAGCTCAATAAGATTGGGATTGAAGTAGAAAGGTAATGGTGCTGGAAAATATTTCAGATTTCATTCAAGTGCTGGCATTGTAGCACAGTGAGCAAAGATGCCACTGAGATGCCACAATCCCATATAGGCTCTGGATCCTGTCCCAGTTGCTCCACTTCTGATTTAGCACCTTTGTAATGCCCTGAGAAAAGCAGCAGAAGATGGCCCAAGTACTTCAGCCACTGTCACCTATGTGGGAGACCCAAAAGAAGTTCTTGGTTTATAATAAATAATAAATTTATATCGTATATTAAATCTATATATTATATTAAATTTATATTTATAATAAATAAAAATATTTAATTCCAACCAAAATATACAAACTTTTGAGTGTATCTAAGCTTAATTCTAAGAGTTTGGATAACTTTAAGTATAATCATTGAAATTACTGTACTTGTGTTTATAATTCTATCTTTGTTAAACACTATCTCATCTTTAAAATGAATCTTTACTGTTATATCTCACAGAGACACTCCAGTTCTCTTCATAAGAAACTACACATGGAGGCCAGCATTGCAGCATAACAGGTAAAGCAATATTTCTTCTCTTTGCTTTCTTCCTTGAGGATTGTACCAAACTTCTACTACATTGGATCAAACTGTTACCTTAATATATTTGCTAATAATAAGTATTCTAAAATATGTGCTGATGTTAGGTTTTACATAGCTTCAGTTACACTACCTGTCAATACCTATATTCTAATATCAATAAGAACAAGATGAAGTAAGCAAATTTGTTTAACACTACATAGTTTCATTATCAAATGAACAACTTAGGATGTTTCTGGGATGAAAAAAATTCGACTTGCAATTCCTGCAATGTTTGGATAAGTAAATTTTTAGCTAAAGGGCTTTCTGGAAAGTAGTTTACTTTCCGGCAACAGTTCACAAGATTTGCAAGAAAAATATTACTGCATACACTGGTTGCATCTATATTAAACTTACTCAAGAAAAAATTACATGAAAGATGATTATAACCTCTTTGATTTTTGCTGGCAGGAAATTGTAGCTTCTAAGCAGTACTTTAAAAAAAATCTTTAAGGCTATCTCACAAGGGGATGTGAATTCTTAAAGCAGGAAATACTTAGGCATGAGTATTGCCCAGGAATATATTACTTCAAATGTTATCATAAAATTGAAAAGAATATTTTAGTATTAATTTCCCATTTAAGAATTATATCACCTTCATATGATAAATTCACACACCAGAAACTAAACAAGAGTGATTATTTCAATGGTCATCTTGTTTAAACTTAAATAAATTACAAACAATTAGGTCAATTGTACTCATTTTTAGTTTTCTCCATTGTAGACTCGTCCCACAAGGCCCACACTGTCAAGATGGTGGGGCGAAGGTATTCTTAGACGAGAAACACTGAAGACAGTTTTGATGAACATGTCTGTTTATTAACAGTTGGAGACAAGCTGTTATAGGCCAGGCAAAGGGAAGTAGCTAGCTCTTTTAGCAACACTAATTCTATGGGATAAAGCAGATACTGGTGCCTCTACACTTCTCCAATCAGCCTGAAGGGCACATAGTCTATGTAGCCTCCCAGGTGGTCTTGTGAGTCTGGGCCACATCCGGGAAATGTTTACGTAGTTGACAATTACAAGGCCCCTCAACAGGACATGAGGGTAGGGGAAATGTGCCTGCGGCCTCTGCCACCTGCCAGCAGTCGGGTCATATGTGGGGAGCTCGGTGTGCTGAGCCCTTTACCGGGGTTTTTCCAGAGGGGTATGGTGTGCCACACCCTCTTGACCTCCTGCATGGGCTAGGCAGGTAGTCCCCTAGCCAGGCACAGGATCACCCACACCGCAGTTTAAAATCAATGTCTAGTTTTCATGAAATCCATATATTGCAAAGTTTGTTCATTTTTGAAATTTTCTCATGTTTTTAATAAAGTGTAGAAATCCTCATGACTCAGTATGTGTGTGAACTTGCACATAATGAAGCAAAACCTAATTTTAACAGAAAAGATAATTATTATTCTTTCAGAGCTTCACTGATTTTCTTAAGAATATTTAGAGACACCTACTTATTACTGTTATTATATATATTGGAAAATCAGAGAGACAGAGCTCTCCCAGCTGCTGGTTCGCATGCCAAATGCCCTCAAAAGCCGTGGCTGTGTCAGAATGATGCCAGGATCTCTATCCAGGTTTCCCTGGTGGCAAAAACCCAAATAAGCCATCACCTATTGCCTCCCAGGGTACACATTAGCAAGAAACTGGAATCAGAAGCAGAGCCAAGACTTGCATCCAGGCACTTTGATGCGGGTGAAGTCATCCCAAGCAGCCTCTTAAGTGCTACCCACACTCCCATCTCAGCTGTAGTATTCAAAGGTCCTAATAAGTTCTCCGGTACTCTCCCATTACTTGTAAATGTTCCCACTCCAAATAATTAAATTTTCTCATCAGCTGTGTCTTTAGCCTTTTTTGTAGACAGTTCTTCCTCACTTCCCCACCCCTTCCTCTTCCACTCCTTCCTGCTCTCCTTTCTTCTCTTTCCTTATTCCCACTTTTATATATTTAATATTGCATCATTCAACTTACATTTTCTTTGGAAGTCTTCACTTGCTTCCTGCTTCTTTATCACACCATCCTCTATGCATTTAGTTTTTCAGCACAATCCCAAACGTGGCCAATTACCCCATTCAGCTGGGAATAATGAAAACAATACATAGCCTAGCTATCACTTAACAAATATCCCAACCTAAGAATAAAACAGAACAGAATCTATATTCTGCTGACTTGGAAATTTTGAGCTATATGGTTCTGACAGTAGAAGCATGTGTTTTGACATTTACATGAGCTTTACTGTGGGAGAATCATCTTTGTAAGAGTAAATTGTTTATTTTAAAACATTTAAATCACTATTTACTGAAGTCTTAACAAGACTATTCTTTGAATTCATGGAAGCCAAGCAACCCATTCTCACAATCCCTTAACACAGTGTTTCCTGGATCTAACGTAAGTCTCACGTATACACATATGGAAAATATTGAAGAGGAAACATCTTTCTGTATGTTTCCTCAAGTATTTTCTTCATGGGAGTGAAACTCGCCATCTGCAATCTGGTAAGGTGACATGGTAAGGTACAAAATGGCAAGTGGATGCAGAGTGATTTATGGATTCCTTGAAATTAGCCAAAATGACTTCATGAAAACAGTACTTTATGTCACTACAAAGTTCCAGGTAAGTCTGGAAGTTTTAACTGGGGCCATGTTTTAAATGAATATCTGATTGTTAGTAAAGTATTTTAAGTTTTGGGCAAATTTCCCATTGTGTTTAGAAGTATATATTTTTTTTAAATTTTTAAGGTGAACAAATCATGTAGTTCATATAAACAGATTAAGGAGAATAGCAATACTTCCCACAATACCTTCCCTCCCGCCCACACTCCTACCCTTCCTCCTCCTTCCTTTCTAATTATTTCTCTTAATTTTTACAATGATCTACTTTGAGTTTATCTTATACTCTTAAGAAAAACTCTACACTAAGTGAAGAATTCAACAATTAGTAAAAAAAAAATATGCTGTTTCTTAACAGTACAGAAAAAGAACTGTAAACAATCATCAAATGTCAATTTCTTTCTCATACATGTTTTTGTGTATTTAGTTACCACAGATCAGGAAAAACGTTTGGTATATGACTTTTTGGAACTGGTTTATTTCACTAAGTATAATAGTTTTCACTTGCATTCACTTTGTTGCAAAAGACAGGATTTCATTATTTTTTATGCCTGAGTAGTATTCTATAATGTATGTTTACCACATTTTGTTTACCCAGCGATTTGTTGTGATAGCTATTGTGAATTGAGCTGCAATAAACATGGGGGTACAGATAAATCTTTCCTATGCTGATTTCATTTTGTTTGGATAAATTCCCAGGAGTGGAATGGCTGAGTCATATGGTAAACCTATTTTCAGCTTTCTAAGGAATTTCCATCTTTTCTGGGCCACAATCCCAATCCCTGGCATACTGATGTTGGATGTGGGTGTCCTGAGTATTAACCACAGTTCCAGATTCCCATCCCTATGTTCATGTTTTGCATTACCACAGATACACTTCAAAAAGCCAATATGGTCTTACTTTTTAACTTTAGTCCATAAACATTGATTGGAGTGATTATTAATCTGATGTTATTAGACTTTCAGTTAAAATTTATGCTTGCTTTATTTTTACTAGACAACTGTAATCTGTGCTGATAATAACTAAGTTTATTTTAAACTGCACAAATTTGTTCTATAAAGATGTGATTCTAAATAGATAAGTACATTTAAATAGAGAACTATATGTGCACATTTACATCAATACCTTCACACATAGTTGTGTTTTCTGGAAGGCAATTTGATTTCCTTACATCTGTCAATAAGTCAGTGTGTTGAGTTTTGTTGTCCTCGCTCTGCCTTATTGTCCATGCATTTTCGTTTTCTTTCAAGTCAGTAAGAACTGAGTTCTAACCTGTAAAGTAATGGCTTATTAATTAACATATGTGATGTAGAAAAACCACTTTCTTAATAGTATCAGTCAAGATGTGTATACTGGGTCAACAGCTTTAAAATTATGTGTCGCTTCTTAAGAAGTTTTAAAAATGTGAGAACCCATGTAAATACATCAGGAAGGGTGCTTTGAGTTTTTAGTATTCCCATTGATGGTTCAGAGTATTCTTACTGCTCTGGATCTGAATGCCATTTGGCTAAATCTGCTCCAAAATTCTATCACACTTCTCCGGGATGCATCTTCTTCACACAATTTTTTAGAGCACTGAAATGTACAAAAAGCTAGAGAATGTGACTGGTTACCTAGGTGCAAATGAATACCTCTATGTATGCCAAAATTGTCTGAGAATGTTGGTTACCTAGGTGTACCAAAAATAACCTAACAGGGGCCACCATTGGTCACAGAAGGTAAGACACTACTTGCGATGCCCAGGTCATATACTGACAAGCTTCAGTTTGAGTTCCAGTTCTACGCCTGGTTCAAACATCCTGCTAATGTTCACCCCAGAGCCAACAACTAATAACTCAACTACTTGGATCCCTGAGTGAGTTTCTAGCTCCTGGCTTTGGCTTGGCCCAGCTCCGGCCTTTGTGGCCATTTGAGGAGTGAACCAGCGGATGGAAGACCGATCTCTGTCTCTCTCCCTCTTTCTCTCTCTCTCATCCTCTCCCTTTCCCGCTCTTCCCCTCTCTCGCTCTCCCTCCCTCTCCCCACCCCCTTTCTCTCTACTTCTCTCCATCTGTCTGTTTCGCTACATTCCAATCAATATAAATAAATAACTACACACATGCATGCATACATACATAAATACAAAGACAAGTGTTGCAGTGCAGTGTGTTAAGCTACCATTTGTGAACACTGCATGCCCTATCATAGTGCCTATTTGAGCTCCAGTTACTCCACTTCTCATTCAGTTCCCTGGTTATATGCCTGGGAAGGGATTGGAGAGTTGTCCCAGTGTTTGGGTTTGGGTCCCTTACATCTGTGTAGGAGACTGGGATGGAGCTCTTGGCTCCTGGTTCCTGGCTATAACATGGTCCAGCCCTTGCTATTGCAGCTGTTTGGAGAGTGAACCAGCAGATATAAGATCTCTCTATCTCTATCTCCACACCCATCTCTATCCTATCTCTTTGTCTATCATCAACTCTAACTGCATCTGTATTTCAGCTCTTTCTTTCTGCCATTCTACCTTTCAAATAAATCGTAATAAATATTAAAATGCATATATAGATACTCAAAATAACTTGATAGTCATGCCCAACCAATTTGGCTTGGGGGGATACACACCTAGAATTGACTTTGAATCTTGTTAGTCAAATTTCTGAATGTGAAAAAGGAATGTAAATGTTCATGTAATGATAGAGTTTAAAAGGTAATATGTACAGGGGTCATGATGGTTTAATACAGGCCTTTGTCCTTTACAAAATTCTTAAGAATGATGTTTCTGTGAAATTGTTTTATTAGTCATATACAAAGGGCAACTAAGAAAGAATTCTTACACTTTTTTAAAAAGATTTTTATGAGAGTGGGTAAGATAGAAAAAGATCCTCCATCCACTGACTCGCTCCCCAGATGACCTCAAGGGCCAGGACCAGGCCAAAGCCTGGAGCCAGGAGTTTCTTCAGGTCTCCCTTTTGGATGGCAGGGGCCCAAGTACTTGGACTATTTTCTGCTGTGTTTCCCAGGACATCAGCCGGGAGCTAGATCAGGAGTGGAGCAAGCAGGACTTGAACCAGCACTCATATTGGATGCCAGCGTTGCAGCCAGAAGTTTTACCCACTAAACCACAAAGCCAACCCCTTTTTGACTTCTTATTAGTAATCTAGGGAACAGTTATTATAGCTATACACTTCTAATGTATGTTGGTATACTCATTGAATTACTGATTTTAAAATGATTTGATATAAAAAATATGAATGCTCCATTATTCTGAACTTCTTGATATTCTGCTTTATCATCGCTTGGGTGTCTGTTGTGTACGATTTTTTAAAAAGTGAACAACATAGATAACACATGAAATAGAACTTTGGGATATTGAAAATTCTTTTGGCAAACCTGAAGTTAAATCAAGGTTTCTGACATTTGGGTCATTGCTTAAATTCGCCTGATTGGTATTTTTGAGCAGTTATACTTTTATTTCTTCATTTCAAACATGCTATTACTTTTTCAATTTATATTTTCCTGTTACTCATTACTTTCATAATTACTTGTCATTTGGAAAAGTGCCTAGCAAAAAATGTCACCAGGTTACATGTTCAAAGGAAATGCAAGTATTCCTTTAGGCAATCATATTTAGAAATTTATTTACATGCAATATGGTATTATACAGCTTGCTGGAAGACATATATCTCAATGAGATTACAGAGCAAAACAGACACAGCAATGTTCAGGAATTGAAAGACACTATGGGTGTCATTATTTATCATTTTCCCTTCTCTTGCAGAAACTGTGTGCAAATAACACAACGTATGGTAACCCTTGATGGCAGTGGGCACAGTGTGGGGAACAGTTAGAGTGAGGAAATGGACTTATTAGATTTCTTCCGACTTAAACATAATCGTTTCCTTATTCCATTTCAGTATTTACAATCTTAATTATATTAAGACGTCTGGAAAGACATTAGAACATTATGCATCATTTCCAGATGTCAGCATTCCAAGTTATTTATACACCCACAAAATGTCAATAGAAAATAACCAGCTTCATCCACGGCACGTGTGCGGGGATGGCCTGCAGTAGACATATCTATTCTCCTGCAGGAGAGTGAATCATAGCAATAATGTCAGGAGTTGAGAAAGATCCAGAAAAGTTCCTACTTAGTAGAAGAGCAAACTGTCTTCATATTTCTTAGCACAGCCTCCTCATTCAGTCCGGGGCACTTCTTCAGTTTCCAAGTTCCTCCATGGCTTTATAAACATCCTGAAAGACTCCCATGTCCGTTAGGAACCACGTCTCCGCGTTTTGCTTGACTCCAGATGTGGATCGCAGCATCTCTTTCTCTTTCTTCACCTTCCCTCTTCACCTCTCTTTCTTGTCAGCAATATTGTTTCTATTCTTATTTTTATTTCTCTTCTATCTCTAGTTTCTGTCTTTCCCTTTCTCTGAATATATCTCGAGTTCTACCTCTACTTTTCAGCCTCAGGGAAAGATTCACGAATGAAATAGACTTTTAAAAAAAGATTTATTTATTTGAGAGTTAGAATTACAGAGAGAGAGAGGTCTTCCTTCTGCTGGTTCACTCCCCAATTGGCTACAATGGCCAAAGCCAGGAGCCAGGAGCTTCCTCCAGGTCTCCCATGTGGGTGCAGGGGCTCAAGGACTTGAGCCATCTTCTACTGTTTACCCAGGCCATAGCAGCTGAGACTCGAACCAGCACCCATATGGTGCCAGCACTGTAGGCAGCGGCTTAACCTAGCAAGCCACAGTGCTAGACCCAATAAAATAGACTTTTGTGTGAAGATTTGCTTATACAATCATAAATACTGACTGACTTATGTGAGTTTTGATTAAGAACTTTTATTTTAAATATGTTAAGAGAAGTAATCTGGGCACAGAAAGACAAATTCCACATTTCTTTTTCACTAGGTGAAAGCTAATACGTGTGTGTGTGTGTGTGTGTAAAATTTCATCATCTAAATAGTGATTAGTAAAGGCTCAGGAGTACAGGAACACAGAAAGAGATTTGATAATGGGTAGCAAACTTCAGTTGAGTGAATGTAATTCCGGTGTTCCACAGAATGGTAGGGTAACAGTACTCCCTGATATGGCTGGTGCCGTGGCTCACTGTGGTGCCAGGGCACCGGGTTCTAGTCCTGGTTGCCCCTCTTCCAGGCCAGCTCTCTGCTGTGGCCCGGGAGTGCAGTGGAGGATGGCCCAAGTGCTTGGGCCCTGCACCCCATAGGAGACCAGGAGGAAGCACCTGGCTCCTGACTTCGGATCAGTGCAGCACTGGCCGTGGCAGCCATTAGGGGAGTGAACCAACGGATGGAAGACCTTTCTCTCTGTCTCTCTCTCACTGCCTATAACTCTTTCTCTCTCTCACTCTCTAACTCTGCTTGGGAAAAAAAAAAATACTCCCTGATAAAGCAAACAGGAAGACTAATTAGCTGATACGGTTGGTTTCTACTGCGTTTATCTGTTGAAATACTACATTATAACATAAAATGTGTGGGTATTTAATTTTAATCCTAATTTTAAGAAATGAGCATGCAGAGGAAAGAGAAAAGGTGGGGTCTTTGCAGCCCACGTTTCTTACAATGAGATGTACTGCAGGATATATGAACAATGTCTAAGGAAAAAAACACCCCCCAAAAATAAAACCATTAAAGGATTTCAACTAGTGCTTCAAAAAGGAGGTGAAGTTCAAATGACAAACACATTAAAATGTAGATAAACTTGGTAGAAATTGGAGAAGCAAACATTAAAACCAATAAATACCGTTGCATGGTAACTAGAATGATAAATACAATGGCAAAAAAGCAAAAAGGGCAGTTAAAAAAAAAACAATTCACCAACTCTCAGAAATACTAAGTGACTTGTCAAAGACTGCTGGACGCAGTGTCAGTTGGTAGAGCTGCTTTGGGTGTGGTGGTATCCACTCAGGTTAAACTTATGAATGAACAGTTCCATCCCTACTTGCACCAGAAATGCCAAAAAATGAAAGTTCCAACAGTACTGGTGGACTAGGTGGACAATTGCCACTGAGGGGACTGTAGGGCACAGTGGGTGGGAGAGGGCAAGGAGGGTGTTTGGGGGCATTGTTAGGGCTCCACTTCTTAACATACTTGGTGAATATTTGGCTGTTTTTCCTTTGTGACAATTCATTGACCTGTTCAGTTTTAATGTTAAGCATTTTCTTACTGTTTGACTCAATAAAGCCAAGTTTATTAACTACAAGGTACTGGGAAGGAACCGAAAGGAGATGTTTTAAGAGGTCTGAGGAAATGCTGAGATAATGGATAGCCCTTTACTGTGGCTGGGTCATGGTGTCATGGATGTGTACGTATGTCAAAATATTCAACTGTACTCTCTACATGTATGCAACTCATTTTATGCCAATTAAACAAAAACATTCATTTTTAAACATATTCAGTAAACATATTCATTTTTAAAAAGGCAAAGCAAATGTAATACACACCCATTAGAAACCGAACCTCGAATTCTGAGATCTGATGTCTTCTCAGGCAGTTCTAGGTGCGTGTGGTCTGATGTGCTCGGTGAGCCCGAGCAGCAGAGTGAGGTACAGCTCCAGTTAGCCAGATGATCATCGGGGTGAACATCCGATACTCTGCAGTCTGCTGCCTCGCTCAGTTGTGGTGTTTCATAGGTCAGGTCATTAAACATGTCTTTATGTATGCATCGCGTTTGCAACTTAATGATGGGTTTATTCGTTTTTTTTAATCCTATTCTTACTCTTAATGCTGCTATTCTGATTGAATAGCACCTGTATATTGGAACATATGGTATCCATTAAACACTCCCTTGCAAATCTCCAAAGTTGAGAAATTCAGTTCACTAAGATCTCAACTTTTACAGTCTGAAATCCATTGCTATGTTTGCTTCTGCATTCCCTTCAACTGCTCCAATGTGTGTATATCTGAGCGTGATGAGATTAGACAGAGTCATTGAGGCAGAATCGTTACTGGCAAGCAAGGCACATGCTCTCTAGCCTGTTTTCTCTAGTGGTCCCATAAAGGCAGTGCTAAATGTTCTGAACATGAACTTGGGAAGGAAGGTGAAGTTATCAAGTCCCCTGGCCTTTATGTCCTTGCACCCTGTATGTGTGCTTCTATGGTAACTGATGGCATGGTAACCAACAGGTTCACCTTTCTGGCTAGTTGCCCACAAGTCTGCTATAGAACTGTTTGGCTCTGGGCCACTATTGTCCTTAAACCCATATGTCACTGGGGGACGTGGTTACATGTTGCTGCTTATGAATGTCTGTGGGTATGCAGGCATGGCTATGTGTGGGTGTAGGCGGATACTCTGTGTGTGTGTGTGTGTGCGTGTGTTAGATCGCCTCCATGGCCTCAGGGCAGACCTCTCCTGTGGCCCCACTGTGCCAGAGGCTGTGGCCGGCTGTTGCTTGTGCATTTCTGACCACCACTGTGTGTAAAGGACACATAAACCCATAGACAGCTCCAAGCTCTTCTCCAAACTGTGGGATTCTGAATCTGCTTGTCTCAGGCCCTAAGCCCTAGGCATACACTTAATGTCCCTGTGTAATATTTGAGCATGCTTTTAACAACTGCCCTTTCTTTCTTTCCTTCACTCAAGATCCATTTTATTTTTATTTTATTTTATTTTTTTTTTATTTTTGACAGGCAGAGTGGACAGTGAGAGAGAGAGAGAGAAAGGTCTTCCTTTTTGCCGTTGGTTCACCCTCCAATGGCCACTGCGGTAGGTGCGCTGCGGCCTGCGCACCGCGTTGATCCGATGGCAGGAGCCAGGTGCTTCTCCTGGTCTCCCATGGGGTGCAGGGCCCAAGTACTTGGGCCATCCTCCACTGCACTCCCTGGCCATAGCAGAGAGCTGGCCTGGAAGAGGAGCAACCGGGACAGGATTGGTGCCCCGACCAGGACCAGAACCCGGTGTGCCAGCGCCGCAAGGCGGAGGATTAGCCTATTGAGCCACGGCACCGGCCCAAGATCCATTTTACATAGTGGTCAGATGGCTGTCTCAGACTTCATTTGGCTTCCTACATATGTTCTATCACATAGTCTTTTTCCCTATAAAATCCTTCCGTGTTTAATCTCCATTTTGACTATTATCACATTTTGGCTTATCAGTTTCAAAATCGCTCAAATCTCTTGATTTGTGCCAGTAGATCTTGGATGTTGGATGGCTTTCCTCTGAGAGCATAATGGTATTCGTGCAGTAGAGGGCAAAGTTAAGGTTTTCTCCTCCCAGTTCTGTACCCCCACCAGCAGGGCCTGGCTTCCTCCAGAGCCAGTGTCCTTTGGAAATCACACGTTTTTCAGATCCCTGGCTCCTGAGGTGTATGTGGCCAGCAAAACTCAGCAAGCAGCAGTTACGCTCTGCCTGCCTTGGGCAGTTCTGTAAACTGAATGCCTGAGATGAGTACCCACCTTCTACCCCAAAGAGATTCCCTCAGTATCTCACAGGGGACATTTCTGGCAGTTTCGGAGCACAGATCCCCGGGAAGTTCTTCAATGAAGCACCACAGTGACTTCCTACTGTTGGGCAGACCACGATGTTGGTCTCTCTCCAACAAAGTAAGAATCAGCTGGGGCGGAGAAAGGCCTTTTCTGTGTACTCTATTTCAACTTGGGGAGAGCAGAGTTCTTACAGTTCTCTTCTTTTATTCTTTGGAATTCTCTGCACTACTCACTCTCACGTTCTTGTTTCCATCCTGTGTTTTTGGTTACAATTCTTCATGTTAAATCTACCATGAGGCTCATCTCTCCTGGTAGGACTTCGATTAATCAAGTATCTACCTTGCAGAGGATCTAGAAAACACACAACTGACTTTGGCTAATGAACAATTTGGGCTGCTCTTAAAATGCCACAACGGTAGAGGGAGGCTTTTTTTTCCTGCATTAAACTTTTTTTACTCCCTCAAATATATTGAACTGTTGACCTCTACGCAGGGAGTTCTCTGAACTGCAATGAGATTGTCAAGTCATATCCCAGAGCAAAGTCAGTTCATTCCTCAAGTGGATTGTTGATAATAAAATAACAAATTTCTTAATCATGTACAGCTAGCATTTAACCTAATAATACAGTTAATCTCTAAGGATACTTTATCAAACAGGATATCTGACTCTGAATAATTTTAATTTTAACACACATTGTCATGTTTGCTAAATAATTGTCTTGTTCCTTTAAATTATTTTGTGTATAATTGAAAATAACACAGACAAATTAAACTATTTGACCACTGTGTTCCTGAACAAAGATTATGGGCAGAGTTCAGAATAACAAAGAACTTATCACTGCAACTGTTTACTTGGTGGTATGGGTACTGAAAAAGGTTTTGTATAGAAAGCTAGAAAAGTCACATTTTCTTCATTAATGATATAAATATTTCTGGGAAATGGATTTTAATGTCATCTAAGTAAATGTTTAAACATTTCTAAGGAACTAGACAAAATAACCATAATTTTTTCAGTATGTTTTTTACAAATTTGCATAATTTTATAAAAACAGGAAATTTATATGTCGTGTCTTGATCTAAATATCAAGAAAAAGATCCATGGAAAGAAATAAAGAAATAAACAAAATTGAATGTTTATAAAAGAAAGAAAAACTGAAACAAAAAGTCTAATAAGGAAATAAGAGCCTAGAAATGGAAGAAAAGAATTAAAAATATGACAGAATGGAAGAAATTCTCTGTTTGCTTCAGGGGGCTGTGTTAAATAGAGGGTAGTCAATTTCTCTTGCACTTAACTAGTGTCACACAAATGTTTTCATCAAGGATAGTAAATGAAAAATATTATCCTAAGTATGTCATTACCTAAATTAAAATTGATCATGTGAAAGGTCATACATGCTCAAAATACAATCCTTTATTGCCTGCTGCTTCCAGGGTTTTGTTTGCTTGTTTGTTTGTTTGTTTTCTTGTATCGTTGGTTTTTGTGCTGACAAAAGATTCTGGAAAAACAGAATAAAACAAAAATAAGGAGATTGATTTAATAGAGAAGAAATGAACTCTTGAGAGACTGAGTGTGCCATTTCAAAATCACCTTCAATAGTGGAGTGACTGTGCATTTGATTGGGTCAGGCAGTAATTATAAGCTAAAAAAAGTAAGATTTGGAAACACATTCTTAGAAGCAAATCAGGTTGTGATGTTGGACTCTTAAAATGGTTCAATGGAGCTGAGTTTTTGTATAGCAGGTTCTCTTTAGCTTTACAAATAATTAATATAATGTGGATCATTGTGTCTATGGGTATGTGACAATTACAATGAAATATTAACTAAGCATATAGTAGAGCCAGCCTTGTGATGCAGTGGGTTAGGTAGTCAGTTGTCAAGGCAGCATCCTGGCTAGTGTCCCAGATGCTCCACTTCCCATCCAGCTCCTTGCTAATGTGCCAGAGAAAGCAGTCGATGATGTTACAAAAACCTGTGTCTCCACTACCCATATGGGAGACCAGGATTGAGTTTCTTGCTTGTGGGATGGCCTGGTTCAACCTTGGTTGTTGGAGCCATTTGGGAAGCAAAGCAGCAAATGGAAGATCTCTATCTCTCTATGTCTGTCTGTCTCTATATCTCCGTCTTGTTCTCTGTGTCCCCCATCTGTTGCTTTGCCCTTCTAAATAAATTTTTAAAAAAGAATGTAGTGAGTACTATACATCAGAATAAATAGTATGATTTGAGAGTATAATAACAAACTTTGAATTCGGCAGTGGACACACTTTATTCTGAAGGAGCCACATAGAATACAATGAAAATCATCATGTACTTAGGTAGCAAAGAGTATCTCACAGAAAACACCTTGAGACCAGTGTGGTAGATTCATACTAATAATTAGATATGGCCAGTTTGAGATTTAATCAAACACTTGGGTAGCCTTGAATTGTCAAAACCATTTAACACATCTGTTTTACTATTGGAATTATACCCTAAAATAGTAACCCTAATGTAGGGAAAAATATAAGGCCTATTATGCACATAGATGTTCGTGCCAAGAGTTATCTGTAGCATGAAAATAAAGAGAAATGGAAAACTAACACATTTTAGATTTCTCCTCATTAGTAGAATGGAGCAACATTTGAAATTTTTCATGTTCTACTAGACCCTGGTTTGAGTGTCTTGAAGCACCAGTTTACAAATTAATAGTTGCAAAACTCAAGAGTGCACAAGCGAAGTGATTGTCCATTATGAGGATGTTAAGTTGTTGACCTGATAAGGAAATGAGCATCAGGCATGATTCTGTTAGCATTCTGCTACTAATTGTTCTGTTGCTGGCCAGTTTGAGTTGGTTATACACTTGTAGTCATTTACCTTTCTTACTGGTAGAAATCCAATTAGATTCTGGTTTCCTGGGGTCATGGCCTGGCTCTGCATAATCACAATGTGACTAGAGGAATTTATATTGCAGATTTAACTTAGAGTATATGAGCAAGGTAACATAAAAATACCATCTATTTCCCAGAAAATGTGAAATATAGCCATAAAAATTGTATTTCAATTTTATCAACCTTTTAAATGAAGGTAAAGTAGATATAACACATTCAACATTTGTTGATTTTTAAATTTTTTTTCTCTACTTCCAAATCAATACACAGAAAAGAATTTTTAATTAAGGGTATGAGTTGTAATGAAAACAGAACTCTCAGCTAGGTGGGGGCAATGACAAATATAACAAAGATTTGAAAATAAATTTTTGGTTAAATAATTTATACTTTTCTGATTAGAGTGTTAATTGATAAGTGATTTGGTGCTTTTATGTTTTGAGATTATCTTATTTACTATGAACTAAGTAGTAACTAACCCCGGAGGCACAGGCAGTTAAAACCAAAATTAACATGTGGGATTGCATCAAATTGAGAAGTTTCTGTACTTCAAAAGAAACAGTCAGGAAAGTGAAGAGGCAACCAACAGAATTGGAAACAATATTTGCAAACTATGCAACAGATAAAGGGTTAATAAACAGAATCTCCAAGGAAATCAAGAGACTCCACAACAACAAAACAAACGACCCACTTAAGAGATGGGCCAAGGACCTCAATAGACATTTTTCGAAAGTGGAAATCCAAATGGCCAACAGACACATGAAAAAATGTTCAAGATCACTAGCCATCAGAGAAATGCAAATCAAAACCACAATGAGGTTTCACCTCACCCCAGGTAGAATGGCTCACATCCAGAAATCTACCAACAACAGATACTGGAGAGGATGTGGGGAAAAAGGGACACTAACCCACTGTTGGTGGGAATGCAAACTGGTTAAGCCACTATGGAAGTCAGTCTGGAGATTCCTCAGAAACCTGAACATAACCCTACCATACAACCCAGCCATCCCACTCCTTGGAATTTACACAAAGGAAATTAAATTGGCAAACAAAAAAGCCATCTGCACGTTAATGTTTATTGCAGCTCAATTCACAAAAGCTAAGACCTGGAACCAACCCAAATGCCCATCAACACTAGACTGGATAAAGAAATTATGGGACATGTACTCCATAGAATACTATACAGCAGTAAGAAACAATGAAACCTGGTCATTTGCAACAAGATGGAGCAATCTGGAACACATCATGCTGAGTGAAATAAGCCAGTCCAAAAGAGACAAATATCATATGTTCTCCCTGATTGGTGACAACTAACCGAGCACCAAAAAGGAAACCTGTTAAAGTGAGATGGACACTTTGAGAAACAGTGACTTGATCATCCCTTGCCCTGTTGATGAACAACTTAATACTTTATCCCTTTTAGTATTTTTTGTTCTACTTAATACTATTGGTTGAACTCTGTAATTAATACACAATTATTCTTAAGTGTTGAAATTTAACTAAAGTGATCCCTGTTAAATATAAGAGTGGGAATAAGAGAGGGAGGAGATATACAATTTGGGACATGCTCAATTCGACGTGCCCCAAATGGTACAGTTAGAAATGTGCAAGGGGATTGCAATGCAATCCCATCAAGGTAGCATGTACCAATGCCATCTCACTAGTCCAAGTGATCAATTTCTGTTCACAATTGATCATAATGATAGGATTAAGAGTCCAAGGGACACGTAAATAAGACTAGTGGCTGCAAATACTAACAGAATAAAAAAGGAGAGAACGATCCAACATGGGAAGGGGGAGACACAGCAGACTCATAGAATGGCAGATGTCCTAAACAACACTCTGGCCTCAGAATCAGCCTTTAAGGCATTCGGATCTGGCTGAAGAGCCAATGACAGTATTTTAGGCATGGAAAGCCAAAACACTGTGGGGGGAAAAAAAAAAAAAAACCTAAATGAAAGATCTCTGTGAGTGAGATCCCAGTGGAAAGAACGGGGCCATCAAAGAAGGAGGTACCTTTCTCTGAAGGGAGGAGAGAACTTCCACTTTGACTATGATCTTGTCTAAATATGATCAGAGTCGGTCATCTCAAAAGGCCTCCATAGCCTTGGCAACTCATGACAAGAGCCTAGGGTGATTACTGACACCATAAACAAGAGTATCAATTTGTTAAGTCAAAAACAGAAGTCACTGTGCACTTACTCCTCATGTAGGATCTCTGTCCTAAATGTACTGTACATTGTAAATTAATGCTATAACTAGTACTCAAACAGTATTTTATACTTTGTGTTTCTGTGTGGGTGCAAACTGTTGAAAGCTTTACTTAATATATGCTAAATTGATCTTCTGTATATAAAGATAATTGAAAAATGAATCTTGATGTGAGTGGAGTGGGAAAGGGAGCGGGAGAGGGGAGGGTTGTAGGTGGGAAGGAAGTTATGGGGGGGGGGAAGCCATTGTAATCCATAAGCTGTACTTTGGATATTGATATATATTAAATAAAAGTTAAAAAAGAAAATATTTTTTGGTTAAATAATTTATACTTTTCTAATTAGAGTGGTAATTTGATAAATGATTTGGTGCTTTCACGCTTTGAGATTATCTTATTTACTATGAACTAAGTAGAATTAAATTTGTATCACATAGTTAAACGAAAAAATAATAAATGATTGCATAATCAAATCACCCCAAGAGAAATATTGTTACTTTAGGTCAAGGTATATGTTTTCTAGATGAACAGGTTTTTTGTTTTTTTGTTTGTTTTTTATAATTATGATCTCTGCTTTTGAAGAGAAACCAGAATGACAAAGACATTCAAATAATGGATGCTGTGGACATTGACAGGCTACATTGCCAATTTATTTTTGTGTAATAGAAGTTTTGAGTTTGTGTTTAAGTAGAATTCAGTGCCCTACACGCTATTGAAGGAGCTATGCCAAGATTTCCTTTTGTATTATGTTCTTCATTAAAATTTAGTTCCTATTTTCATTTTTATGACGGGGAAAATGCATTGTGAATACTTATCAATAGCAAAATATCATGCAAAACAATGATCTCCCTTTTGTGGAACTTCTGCTACCACCATGGTTTTACTCTTGTTAGTCAAAGACAGAAAGCATAGCCCATACTTACTTTCTTTAGTACGAAGCGATCTTGAGATTCTTTGCAAATACAAGAGCAAGCTGGCCATTTTTCCTTAAGAAAAATTCTGACAATAGGTGCAAGCCATTACAATAAAGAGGAAAACTTTTATCCTTTTAATGTGTGTTCCACAAAGTGTTCTTAGAAGGGGAGAGAGAAAGAGAAAGGAGAGAGAGAGAGAGCAAGAGAGAAAGAGAGGCTAATGTTTGCTTTTTCCTTGTCACTATCTCACTGTCTCTATACCTACAGCTAAATATGCAAAAGTAAAAATAAAATAAAAACTTAAATGATTGGGGAAATTATCATATAATTACTTCTACAACTTGAGGATTGGGGCAAGCATTTCAACTAGTGATTAAGACACCTGATAAGACACACTAATCGAATAGGGAGCCCCTGGATCTGATCCTCAGCTGGCCCCTGACTCTAGTTTCCTGTGACGCAGATCCTGAGAGACAGTGGCTGTGGTCATGGCACTGGCTTCCTGCTGGCCAATGGGAGACCTAAACTGAGTTCCTGAATCCCAGCTTTGGTCTGGCCTGGCTGTGTGGCTGTTGCAGGTATCTCCGGCATAAACTACCACATGTAAGATTTCGGTCTGTTTCTTCCCCTCTCCTTTTCTCTGTCTCTCAAAAATACAAAACAAAATAAAACCTTTCAGTATCATGCTACATACAGACAAAACTCACTCTTCACGAGGAAATGAAAATGAGAAATAGAATTTAAGAGTCAATGGGCACAAAATATTATACTTATTAGTAAATAAATGAATTTTAGCAGCAATATTGGATCCTCACTATAAAAGAAATCATTGGGATCTTGGCAAAACTATACATCACTAAATATAAAGAAAAATGAATCGCTATAAGTTTCTTAACTACATTTTACTTACAGTATCACCTTAGCAACAAGCTGTTGTGCACGTCCAAAATAAATGCTGACAAAAAGTACTAAATAATTCCAGAGCAAAGGTAGTAATTCAGATCTCTCTTCCCCCAGGATGTCGTTTGCAAAGAGTATGTGAAATACTTCCTCCATCTGAGCCTGTATTAATAAACATGATTGAAGTAATCTCAAATTCTAATTTTCCAGTAAGCACAAACTCTACATGGGGTATTCTCCCGTATTATTTGCTCTAAGCATGCTTCTATTTTTTGGAATATCTCAAACATGCATTTTCCAAATCCTCAACAATACTCTTTGGATCAAGCATAATAATTTGTGTGAGAAGTCTTCCAAAAGTGTTCGTGGAATATGCATGTTATGAAAAAACTACCCAGGTTTTCAAAATTCCTTCAACAAAGTAAGTTTATTTTTAGTTCTATTTCCTACAAACATTTAGAAGTACTCTCATTTTTTCCATGAAGAAATAAGATGGGAAAGTAAACACCACTTGTCTAAGAAACTTTATCAGATTATTCTATGTTTTCAGTGACCCAATTTGGTATCTTCAGTTATTCTCAACTTCAACTGTAAATTAAACGTTGGAGGGGGTGAATTTTTCACTCCTTCCTTTCTTTAGGATAAATCATCTATTCTTATTCTAGTAAGACATTCTTAGTGACTGCAATTGTTTGTAAGTCTGTTGTTTAAATTTGGTTAAAAGGAAATTTTCTTTATTCATTGTGTCTCAAATATAAAGAGTATATCAATATTATTTTATTTATTTATTTATTTATTTATTTATTTATTTATTTATTCTTTGACAGGCAGAGTGGACAGAGAGAGAGAGAGACAGAGAGAAAGGTCTTCCTTTTTGCCGTTGCTTCACCCTCCAATGCCGCTGCGGCCGGTGCATCATGCTGATCCGAAGCCAGGAGCCAGGTGCTTCTCCTTGTCTCCCATGTGGGTGCAGGGCCCAAGCACTTGGGCCATCCTCCACTGCCTTCCCGGGCCATAGCAGAGAGCTGGCCTGGAAGAGGGGCAACCGGGATAGAATCCGGCGCCCCAACCGGGACTAGAATCCGGTGTGCCAGTGCCACAAGGCAGAGGGTTAGTCTGTTGAGCCACGGCGCCAGCCAATATTATTATTTTTATAGAACACATTATTTTCAGTGTTTTTAATGCTGTGCTCTTTGCTAAAGATACCATCACTGTGCACGTGTAACTGCACAGTTTAATGAAAAACCTAATCTTATTTCATTTTCAAATACATTAGTCCTTATAATCTACAGTGTCTTTGTTATTTGCAATATTGTTGTCTTGTCTAATTATTAGAGTACCTATTTCATTGAAAGCTATATTTATACTCATCAAAAGCTTGGCCCTCAGTTGCCATAGTACACCCTTAATGTTTGCAATTAATTCATCTAAATAATAAGGCTCATTTAAATTGAAATCACAGATTATAGCCTTTATTACCTTGCAGTAAAATGTTCATTACATCTCAAATATATATCCAAAGGAGGACTGAGAAATTTTCATATAATGTTTACAATAGAGTGCATATGATTATCACTATTATGCTAATGAGAAAACTGGGATAAGAGAATAAGTTAGACTGAGCAAATTCATTTTACTCTTATATATAAAGTTTGGGTTCAGACTCAGATCTATGTTCAATTCAAAATCCATCCTAGTTGAAGAACACATGCATTTAAGAATAGACTCTCACCAATCGTCTTCCTCCCTCCTTCCTTTTCTGGAGGGGTGTTAACAACTTTGTGGAATGTGTAGATAATGTGGTCAGTTTCAGATGTGTGGAGGTTTCTGTTTAGACCAGAATGTCAATACTATAAAATTTAAAGCAGCTCCTTCACTAAATCACTGTTATGAATAAAAATAAGGTGCCCTGTACATATTTAAAGAATATAAAATATTGAAATTTTATTGAGGTTATTTCCAAAATATCAGTATTTATAGAAAATTTCTTTTTTTTTTAAATCTTTCATCCAAAGTATATATTTAATTACATCTGTAAAATCCTATTGCTTTGACACAAAAGGAAAAAATGGATTTTCAGTGCTGACGTCTCAAGATAAAATAAGTTTACTAGTCACCTCTTCCATAGGCAAGGGGCCAGTTCTGACCCTGTTTCTGTCTTTTCTTCTCCATTGGCAGCATATGTAAATATTCTACATCTTCTATTATCTTTCGTCTACCATTAAGTGTCTTTGTATGACACTCTGTTTTGTTTCCTTTAACTTACATTTTAAGTAAATAGGGCTGCTACTGCAGCTTTCTTTAGACTTACATTTGTGCATTGTTTTTCTACCATGTAAAACTCTTTCTGTATCCTTTTTAACTTTTCAGTATAGACACTGCAATTTAGAATGTTTTATGTGTAAAATTTCATTTTCCTTATCTTTTAATGCATGCATTTAAATTGTTTACATTGTTGGAATTACCATAATACTAATAATTATTCATTCTTTTATTTCATGCTCCATATTTAAATCATTACATTTTGAGTAATATTTTTTCCTGCCAGATATTTACTGGGAAAAATGTGTTTTCTGCTGATGAAATTTGTTCTCAGCTTTTGAGTTTGAGCATAGTCTTTAATTTAAGCATCACTGTTTTTCCTATTAGTTAAAAATTATTGGCAATTACATTGTCTTCCTAATTACAAAATTCTTTTTCTTAAATGCCTTATTTATTTATTTAAAAGGCACAATTACAGAGAGAGGGAGAGACAGAGAGAGAGAAAGATCTTCCATCCTCTGGTTCACCCCCCCCAAATGGCTACAGTGACAGAAGTTGGGCCAATCCGAAGCAAGGAGCCAGGAACTTCTTCTTGGCTCCCACATGCGTGCAGAGGACCAAGCACTTGGGTCATTTTCAACTGCTTTCCCAGGCCATAGCAGAGAGCTGGATTGGAAGTGGAACAGCCGAGACAGGAACCAGCACTCATATGGGATTCTGGCGACCCAGGCAGAGGTTTAACCTACTGCCCATGGCTCCAGCCCCTAATTACAAAATTACAAACAGTTTTCTGTTTATTTAGTTCTTGTAACCATCATTCCATTAACTGGAAACAAAAGATTCCAGTGCACACATTTTTATTTTATTTTTTTTACATGGAGACTGGAAACTCTAAAATCAAGGTACTGACACATCTGTTGTCTTGGAAGAACTTGGTTTCTGCTTCTTTGGATTCTGCCTTGAGCATTAACTTCTTCCAGAGTGGACAAACACTGTGTCCTACTTGGTAGAAGGGCAAACGGCCTCACTCATTTGCACCAGTTCCTTTATGAAATCCAGGATTCTGGATTCCATTCCTAAGTAAAGTCCTCATGTCCTAGGCACCACCTTTTAACTCTGCTGCATTAAATTACAACATGAATTTTGGTGGGGACACAAACATTCAAACTGTTTGAGTGTCCTGATGAATTATTGTGACTCTTTTCTGTCCACACTGATTTTCTTATCAAACATTTCCAGGCCACACCATGCACCATGTCTCCTTAAGCTGTGTTTTCTTTCTTTATGTGGCCGGGCTGAGGGTTCTTTTCAAACCTTCTGTTTATTCTTTGATTTAAAAAATTCTTTAATTATTTTCTCTCTTCTCTTGCTTTACTAAGACAGTCAAGTCTCACCTACATTTTTCTCAGGTATTTCTTAGGCTGAATATGCTAGTTCATCACTCACAAGTCATTACTCCCACAAAGTGTTGGGACAAAATCACAGTGCAGCAAGGTTGATAATAAAGATGATCTTCCATCCATGTTCCTCATCTCCATCTGACAGCTCATCAGAATGCCTTTACCGTCTACGTGTTTACCAATGTGGTAATCTTGACCACTTAATGATTTTTGAAAACATCTGGAATGTCTCCCAGCTCTCCTCTTCCGAGTAGCCTTTCAAAGCCTCACGTTTCCCAATTCCAAAGTTGCTTCCACAGCTTAGGTATTTTTATTGCAGCATCCTACTTTTCAGTATCAGTTTCAGCAAGCTTGTGTCTGAGTCCATTCCTGCTGCTAAAATAATATATCTGGGTTGGGTAATTTACAAAGAACAGAAATCTATTTTGCAGGGTTCTGGATTCTGGCAGTCCAAGGTCAGAATATCAGCAGGTTCAGTGTTTGGTGAGGCCCCAGTCTCTGCTTCCTGTTTGGCACACTGAACACTGCTATCCCTGGAGACTGGGAATGGCGCATCCTCACATGGTGGAGAGGATGTAAGAGGAAGACTGTCTAGTTGCTTCCCTCCACCCCTTTGATAAGGCTGCTGTTCCCCTTGTTGAGGACGGAGGCTTGAGATTGAATTTCTACCTAAATATCTCATGTCCTGACACTCATTTTTCTCTTTTCTTCTTTCATGTAATTCAAATAATATCGGAGTAAATTCTAAACATTAGCTCATAGGACTACAAAGATTTGGTCATTTCTGATTCAATCATTTCCTCGAAGAAGTTCCAGTCTGGCAAATTGTGCTGCTTTAGCTTAAAGGTCACTTCTGCCAACTCGGGTCTTTTTTGAGGTTATCAAATTTTTTCATCATTTCATTTTAAAGTTCTACAACTTAATTGTATTCTGTGTAGTCATTTTCCTTTTCCCTTTACATTGTATATCCTCTCATGCGTTATTGGCATATTTTTCTGTATGCATTTAAAGATGTTTCCTTTACCTGTGAGCATATTGACAACACGGTTTTTCAAAACTGTGTTTACTCAAAATCTGGTTCTACTTCTAATCAATTCCTGTTGACTGCATTATTTCCCTAAGGTAGTTTAATGATTTGTATGGCTTTTTTAATATCTAGTAATTTTAGTGATAAATTAGCATGTAACAATTTGGAATGTTTCTGGAGTCTCATTGTAGTTATTTTGTTCATTTTTATTATGACTTGCTGTTGTTCTAGTAGGTAATTAGCTTGTACGCCTTTAAACTGTGGAATCTATGTACTCAGCTATGAAGATTCTTGGTAGTTACATTTTCTTTTCCCTTTTTCTTATTTAGTGCTATATTTCCTGGTCTTTAAAAAAGTCTTCTTGTCAATTGAGTTGTTTATTAATCACCTACGTTTCGGGAAACCTTCATTTTCAACTGAAGCTCCATCCTAGTTGAATAAAAAATTCAGTCAAGAAGAAGCAGGCTCCCAAATCATCTAGAGATCAGGTTTCCTTTCTAAGAGTTGACTCTGGGGATGGCGCTGTGGCATAGAGGGTAAAGCTACCACCTGCAGCGCCAGCACCCCATATGGGCACTGGTTGGAGTCCTGGCTGCTCCATTTCCAATCCAGCTCTCTGCTGTGGCCTGGGAAGGCAGTGGAGGATGGCATAAGTCCTTGGGCCCTGCACCCGTGTGGAGGAGGATCCTGGCCCCTGGCTCTGGATCAGCTCAGCTCTGGCCATTGTGGCCATTTGGGGAGTGAACCAGCAGATGAAAGACATATTCATTCATTGATTCATTCTCTCTCTCTCTCTCTCTCTCTCTCTCTCTCTCTCTCTCTCTTCTGCCTCTCGGTAACTGCCCATCAAATAGATAAATAACTCTTAAAAAAGAATAGACTCTCTATGTTCCTGAATCCGTATAGAGGAAATACATGAAATGTGTATTCTTGAATGAAAATTTAAAAAGACGAGAGTAGACTCTTATTGGTTAATTTCACTTTGCCTATCTCTCTTCCTCTTTATGTCTGCCTCTTTTTTTTTGGGGGGGGGGGCGGGGGGTTGGGAGGTTGAGACGCTTTTTGAATCTGAGATAATATGGTCAGTCTGAAATGTGTGCAGTTTTGTGTCTATACCAGAATGAACTTATTATAAAGTAAAATTTAAAACATCTAGTTTCTTTTATGTTTCCCATTTTCTCCTTAATCTACATACTCTGATCCTTAGTTTAGAAATGTCACTGAAATGTATTCCCATGAGGTTTCTAAACTACTTCAACCCCTTCTGTTACCAAAACATCCACTGGCAGGCACACGTACCCCACAAAATCTCCTTGAAAGAATATTCCATTTTTTAATATTATATATATATATCTATATATAATATATATATAGATATATATAATATATATCTATATATAATATATAATATATCTATATCTATATCTATAATATTCTTTCTCTCTTTCTTTCTCTCTTTCTCTCTCTCTCAACTCCGCCTGTCAAAAAAAAAAAAAAGACACTTGGGATGAATACATTCCATTTAAAAAAATAGTATCTCATACTTGAAATAAAAGGACTGGGAGGTAAATTCATTTGCGCAATACCAAAGGTAACACAGCTAGTCCTTCACAGTTACAATTTTAATTCAGTTCAGATACTTATTTGAAAGGCCCAACAATAATAAGGGAAGGGGGAGAGAGAGAGAGAGAGAGAGTTTACTCCCCAAATGCCTGCAACAGCCAGGTCTGGGCGAAGCAGAGCTAGGAGATTCATCGTGGTTTCCCACATGGGTGGCAGTGGCCCGGATACTGACGCCATCGTCTCTTCCTTTCCCGGTGAATTAGCAGCTGCATTAGATGTGGAGTAGCTAGGACTTGAACTGGCACCCCTGTATGAGATGCCAGAATTCCAAGTGCCATTGTAACTTGCTGTGTCTCATCAGCCTCCTCATTTCTTTCCAGTATAATTTTTTAACAATTGACTTACTTATTTGAAAGGCAAAGGGACAGAGAAAAAGATTGTGTGTCCACCCATTGGTTCTCTCCCCAAATGCCTGTCAGGTAAGGCCAGGCCAAGCTGACGCCGGAGCCAGGAATTCCATCCAGGTCTCCCTTGGGCCATCCTCTGCTGCCTTCCTGGGAGCACTATCAGAAGTGGAGCAGCCGGAACCTGAACCAGAGCTCTGTTGTGGAATGCCTGCACTGAAAGCAGCAGCTTAATCCACTGTGCCACAATGCTGGCTCCCAATCTAAAATTTTTACTTCAGGCTGGCGCCGTGGCTCAACAGGCTAATCCTCCGCCTAGCGGCGCCGGCACACCGGGTTCTAGTCCCGGTCGGGGCACTGGATTCTGTCCAGGTTGCTCTTCTTCCAGGCCAGCTCTCTGCTGTGGCCCGGGAGTGCAGTGGAGGATGGCCCAGGTGCTTGGGCCCTGCACCCGCATGGGAGACCAGGAGGAAGCACCTGGCTTCTGGCTTCGGATCGGCGCAGTGCACCAGCTGTAGCAGCCATTTGTGGGGTGAACCAATGGAAAAGGAAGACCTCTCTCTTCTTTCTCTCTTTCTTTCTCTCTTTCTCTCTCTCTCAACTCCGCCTGTCAAAAAAAAAAAAAGACACTTGGGATGAATACATTCCATTTAAAAAAATAGTATCTCATACTTGAAATAAAAGGACTGGGAGGTAAATTCATTTGCGCAATACCAAAGGTAACACAGCTAGTCCTTCACAGTTACAATTTTAATTCAGTTCAGATACATGCAGAGCATCCTTTCTGAAGCACCCTTCTTTAGTACCAAGGATCTGAAACTACAAAGCTTGGTAACAATTAATTTTTAATAAAACTGTGATTAGTCATCTACAGCCCCTATGTACCAATCTCTTGTAAATCATAAAATTAAAATGATATACAAATAGACAAAATATCCTCTTTTTGTGAAGCCAATATCGCATTTATCTAAACACAGTAACTATAATTAATCACAATAAACATTAATAATGTTCATTACACTAGTTAATGAATTTGGTATTTTATTCTTAAAATGAAGTCTAAACAGTAGTTATTGTTATTCTCTAGTTACATATGATTAAAGTAGGGTTCTCTCTATGGAAAAGGAAGACCTTTCTCTCTGTCTCTCTCTCACTGTCCACTCTGCCTGTCAAGAAAGAAAGAAAGAGAGAGACAGAGAGAAAGAGAGAAAGAGAGAAAGATAGATTCTCTTAGGATTTTATAATGACTTTAATTGCCATATTCCTAAATTTAGAATGTCATTCCTAGCACAACTATTAGCACTGAACTGTATAATATACGTTGCTTTAATTGCTTGAATTACAGTGTGCTGTAAAGGAGCCAAAATGTTACTTTCCCAGTGTTACTTACTAGTTGGGAGGGAACTTCCAAAGAATAGATTAACAAGAGAAAAATGAACAAGTTCATTAACACATGAGGACACATCATATAAGAAAAATCTCAAGAAAAAGTCATTCCAGTCACTGGCCTAGAGTTCTCAGATAGAAACAATTTTTTAAAAGATTGGGTTTGTGAAGAATCACAAGACAAGGTGGAGTGATTTTAGGTTTCCAAGGATGGGAAACTGTAGGCAGGTGAACACATGGGAGAAAAAGAATGGAGTCAGGTTCCTCTGGTGCCAGCTGTGGGCTGGTCTGAGTCTAGAGTTGATCCATTAGAGGATAATTTATATCCTACATTGATGCAAAAATTGGAGAGACTCTTCTTAAGAAGTTGCTTTGCAATTGTCATTAGTTTAACATATTTTTAAAGACTTACTTGTTTATTTGAAAGGCAGAGTTACAGAGAGAAGGAGAGAGAAATCTTCCATCGGCTGTTCACTCCCCAATATTTGCATTGGCTGGTGCAGGGCCAAACTGAAGCCAGGAGGGTCTCCCACGTGGGTGCAGGGGCCCTAGACTTGGGCTCTCTTGTATTGTTTTCCCAGGCACATTAGCAGGAAGCTGGATCAGAAGTGGGGCAGCTAGGACTCAAACTGTTGCTCATATGGGATGCCGGCACTGGAGGGAACAGTTTATCCACTGCACCACAGTGCTGGCCCCAATTCAACATAATTTTTACAGTAATGAGGTAGCATATTTTGGAGTCCAATAGTTTGGGTTCCATAAATACATAAAATATACAATTGTAGAGCAAAATATTATGAGGCTATGCTAATATTGGGGAAAAGCTATTCTCTAGATAAATAGGTTAAAAGGTAAATCCTATCTTAGTAGAGTTCAAAAATCGTTATTCATAGAAAATGGTTATGTAAAGGTCTCACTAACAGAACAGTGATCAGTTGAGGACTGCAGTACTGATTGATTAGAATAATTGATCGGTCTTTGGATATGTTTAATGGATGTGAAGTGTGGAGACAAGAAGTTTGAAAATTGTTACTTTATAAAAATCCATAGATTTTTTATTTATTTATTTTTAAATTTTTGACAGGCAGAGTGGACAGTGTGAGAGTGAGACAGAGAGAAAGGTCTTCCTTTGCCGTTGGTTCACCCTCCAATGGCCGCCACGGCCGGTGCACCGCGCTGATCCGAAGCCAGGAGCCAGGTGCTTCTCCTGGTCTCCCATGGGGTGCAGGGCACAAGCACTTGGGCCATCCTCCACTGCACTCCCGGGCCACAGCAGAGAGCTGGCCTGGAGGAGGGGCAACCGGGACAGAATCTGGCGCCCCCAACCGGGACTAGAACCCAGTGTGCCGGCGCCGCAAGGCGGAGGATTAGCCTAGTGAGCCGCGGCGCCAGCTTGAAATCCATAGATTTTTAAGGTGTCAATAACAGAAAAAAGAATCTAAGGAAGAAAAAGTAAACACGAATAGCAAGACACATGAACAGAGACATCAGGACAAAGTGCAAATATCATCAAGTAAGATCAGAGGGAAATGGAACGATGGAAGACATACTAAGTTCACTCAAGAAATCACCTCTTGGGGCAGCACTGTGGTGCAGAGGATTAGGCCACCACCTATAGCACTGACATCTCATGTGGGTACCAGGTCCACCCTAACTGCTCCACTATGAACCAGTTTCCTGTTGATGGCCTGTGAAAGGAAGCAGAGGATGGCTCAATTCCTTGAGCTCTTATCCATGTGGGAGACCCAGAGGAAGCTCCCAACCCCTGGCTTCAGCCAGACTCAGCACTGGCCGTTGAGTCCATTTGGAGAGTGGACCAGAAGATGGACAATATCTGTCTGTTTTCTCTCTTTAACTCTGCCTTTCAAATAAATAAATCTTTTTTAAAAATAAAATGAATCATCTCTTCCTACACTGCTATTGGATGTTTGTACAGAAAAAAAAAATCGGCCAGAGCCAATTTGTCAAGTTCTAAACATATAAACAAGTTCTTGAAATTCCAGTTTTTTCCAATGTTTCTCCATTGATCAATTAGCATGTTTCTCAATTCATTTTAAACTGAGAGTAAATGAAGAAGATGTAGTCTGAATCACTGGACAAGTGGAGAAGAAGTTCTCTCAACTCTACTATTTTTCCTTTTCTTTCCATTTACAATCCATTTGCCCCAAATTACTTGCAAAATAAAAATAATGATACATAAACATAAGCATTTTAACTGATTTCTCTTGAGGAGTTAATGTTCCTAGCAAATATTACCATACAATTAGCAATTTTAGAACAAAGGTATGTGGTATAGTTAACTGAAAATGAACCTAACATTTCCCAAATAGGAAAATTGCATCATTTGATTAGTGTGCTGTTTGCAATTGAATAGACAAATATCTTTAATATTCTTCTCTCTTCAAATTGTAAGATATGAAATATATATATAAGGGCCTGACTATACTATGCTGATATTTAAGAATTACTCTGGGACAAGTTTTAATGTATACTTCTTCAAGACTTTCAAGACACTTGTAATAACTCCATTGTTCAATCTGCAATATTTGTGTGATTACCACAATATATCAGATATCGCTCTATGATCTGTAAATATTGCAATATATAAAACATTTAAGAATATTTCTCTCTTGAAATGAATATCTAACATGTTTAATTGAAAAAAATACATGCTCCAGCTAATATCAGTTATGTTTAGAAATTGGTAAGAATTCATGCCGTTCTACCTGTTTAATTAATCCCATTGACCAAGATTAAAGGAGGAAATTCAGCATGAAAATGCGCCTTCTATGAAGATACCTTTCTGAACACTAATGAGTGCAGACGTGCAGGACTGCCTTCAGCTGTATTGATCCAGTTTCACAGGTGGTAATAAGCTACATGGATCTGTGCAACTGGATTGAAATCACTTGAGGACAGTTCAGCCATCTTCACTATGTGATTTATTGCCAACAAAATCAATGTGGCTTCAGAATGTGATGCTCAAACAACTGTATATCTCATGAAAGAGATATTTCACATATTTTTATTAAATATAGAATATCAAAGAAAATATTATGTTAATAACTGCATTGCTATGCCTAAATTGCTCTAATTTGATGTTATTAATTTCGTAAGTATTATAGGGTTCTGTCTCAGGGTAAAATATAAAAACATCAGCAATTGGTACCAACAGAACAAAAATGTTAGAACACTAGTTTGGTTTTTTTAAGGATTTATTTATTTGAAAATCAGAGTGACACAGAGAGAGGAGAGGCAGAGAGAGAGAGAGAAAGAGAGGTCTCCCATCCACTGGTTCACTCCCCAATTGACAGCAATGGTTGGAGCTGCACCGATCCGAAGCCAGGAGCCAAGAGCTTCTTCTAGGTCTCCCATGTGGGTGCAGGGGCCCAAGGACTTGGGTCATCTTCTACTGCTTTCCCAGGCCATAGCAGAGAGCTGGATTGGAAGAGGGGTAGCCGGGACTAGAACCAGCGCCCGCATGGGATGCCGGCATTTCAGGCCACGGCGTTAACTCGCTGCGCCACAGTGCCAACCCCAGAACACTAGTTCTTATTATGTAGACTCTGATAGTATTGCATCAAGATGTTTGTAGCTACATATGTGATACTATTTTGAAATAACTTGAGCTGAATGATGACAGATTATAACACTTTGTTGAGCTGTGTTATATTCATCAAAACATGGATATATCACTGCTTATAAATACAGAGGACCACATGCACAGACATCTCTGGCCTCCTCTTTGCAGTGGATAAAGATAAAGTGCTTAGTAATTTGGAGAGTTAGAACTGTTAAGAAAAATTTGACAATATATAATTTTGGCAATCCCCCCATTAACCTAAGATGAAACAGTCACATAGGAATTGCTCCTCAGTTATCTTCTGGTTTAAAACTAAGGGGAAATAGTTAATTTGTAACTATTTCTAAACAATATACAAGTACACCTGTATGTATTTGTGTGTATATGTATATATGTAGTATAAAAACAAATGCACTAACCAAGTTCTTTACACATATATGACATGTAATTTCTGAAGCGCCCCATCAGGATTGTCTTGATATTATGTAACAACCATTTCAAAGCTGTGCCTTTTCAGACCTAAATCCTCTTCCAGCTGCCTCCGCAGGGTTTCCTGGGCCCACATTTCTTTCATCTACTAACCTACACTGGTTCAAAATCAAAGCAGTGATTACTGACTCCTCCCCACAAATATTTTTGGTATAAAATAACTTTTATTTACATAATTTATATCTATAGAACGTAACTGCTTCTTTAGAACAAGAAAATTTACAAATGACAAATACTGCTTTTTTTTTCAAATACTTCAAGCAAGATAATGTAAAGGTTTATTTTATTTATATGACAGTTACAGAGAGAAAGTAGACACACGCACACACACACACAAAGAGAGAGAGAGAGATTGTCCATTCTCTGGTTCACTCCCCAAATCACCACAACAGCCAAGGCTGGGCCAGGCCAAAGCCAGGAGCCAGGAGCTTCTTCCAGGTCTCCCATGCAGGTGCAGAGGCCCAAGGACTTGGGCCATGGTCTACTGCTTTCCCAGCCCAGAGCAGAGAGCTGGATCAGAAGTGGAGCATCTGGGACTCGAACCAGTGCCCACAAGGGATGCCAGCACTGCAGGCCAGGGCTTTAACCTGCTGCACCACAGTATCAGCTCCCAGCAAATATTGTTTTACAAAAGTAGTCAACCATGGATTTAAGATGCTTATATTCCTAGCATTCATTCCCTGAACTCTGGCTCACTGATCCCTTTCAACTGCAGATTTTGTTCTTGTTTTGTGATGAAATTCCTAAAATACTTTCTTTGTTAAAAAATTATTTAAGGTATATAAATTAGATGTATTTTATATATACAGGTTTAGGAACATAATAATACATCCTACCCTAGCCTCCTTCCTGCCCATGCTCCAATACTTCCTTCTCCCTCTCCTATTCCCCGCTCTTAATTTTTACAAAGATCTATTTTCAGTTAACACTATACTCAAACTCTCTCTAATTTCTATGAATTTTCTCCATCACTTCTGTCATTGTGTGTAAACATTCAGTTCATTTTCCACTCTCTCTACTATTCCCTTCCAGTAAATTGACTCCCACATATGTAACTAAATATATTCCTATGAATACACAGAAATTATGTTCCTGACTCACACAATTTCAGATAGTGTTCTATTAGGAAAAAAAATAGCCAAATATATTAAAAATTTATATAACCATGTGTTCATGTCCATAATATGTATATATACATAGGTATTCCTATATCTAAACATATAATCTGGTGTATCTGTCATCACTAATATTTGGAAATATTTAAAAATATATGTGAAAAAGTAACAGGGAGATGCAGACAGAGATGGAGCAATCTTTCATCCACTGGATCATTTCCCAAACAACTCCAACAGTTGGAGCTAGGTCATGCCAAAGCCAGGAGCCAGGAACTCCCTCTGGGTCTCCCACATGGTTACTAGAGGACCAAGTACTTGTGCCATCTTTCCCAGGCCCATTGGCAGGGAGCTGGATCAGAAGTGGAGCAGCCGGGACTTAATTCACTGCCCACAGGGTATGCCAGTGTTGCAGGTATACCTGAACACACTATGCCACAATGCCAGCACCCTAATCTTTTAAAGTTTTATTTACATATTTTTAGTTATTGGAAAAGATGAAATATATAGGGATCTTTCATATTGCTAGTTCACACACCTTATGGCATGGTAGCCTTGGGTGAGCAGACCAAAGCCAGGGCCCTGGAAGTTAATCCAGGTATCCCACATGGGTAGGAGGAACCCAACCACTTGAGTGGTCACCTACTATCTCCCAGGATATGTGATAGCTGAATCTGGAATCAGCAGTGGAGCTGAGACTCACATCCGAGCATCTAATAAGAGATGCAGACGTCACCAGTGACATGTTAACAACTGTGGATTTGTCTTGATCTGTACAGTTCAGTTCCTTGGGTAGCATGGACATTTTGATGATATTAATTCTTCCAACCCAAGAACGTGAAAGATTTTTTTTTCTTTTTTTGTGTGTGTGTATCTTCTATTTATTTCATTATTGTTTTTGTAGTTTTCACTGTAGAGATTTTCACATCCTGGTTATATTTGTCATGTTATTTAATTTTTTGGAGCAATTGGGAATGGGAATGAACTTACATATTCTTTCTTAGCCAGAGCATTATTAGTTTACAAGAATCTGTCAGTTTTTGAGTGTTGACTGTTAACCTTGCAGATTTGCTGAATTTCTTATGAGTTCCAATAATCTCTTAGTGGAGTCTTTTGCATCTCTTTCATTGGGAACAGTGAAAATTTAATGTATTTCTTCCCAATTTGAATCCCTTTAATTTCTTTTTTTTTTTTTTAACAGGCAGAGTGGACAGTAGAGAGAGAGACTGAGAGAAAGGTCTTCCTTTTGCCGTTGGTTCACCCTCCAATGGCCACTGCGGTAGGCGCGCTGCGGCCGGCGCACCACGCTGATCCGATGGCAGGAGCCAGGTGCTTCTCCTGGTCTCCCATGGGGTGCAGGGCCCAAGCACTTGGGCCATCCTCCACTGCACTCCCTGGGCCATAGCAGAGAGTTGGCCTGGAAGAGGGGCAACCGGGACAGGATTGGTGCCCCGACCGGGACTAGAACCCGGTGTGCCGGCGCCGCAAGGCGGAGGATTAGCCCATTGAGCCGCGGCGCCGGCCTAATTTCTTTTTTTGACACATGGTTCTGGCTAAAATTCCAGAAATATTAAATAATAATAGTGAGAGTGGACACGCTTCTGTGGTTTCAGAAATGCTTCCAGCTTCTCCCCATTCAATATGATGCAAGCTCTGTGTTTGTCATGTATTGTTTTGATTGTGTTAAGGTGTGCCCTTCTACTCACTTTTTAAAAGTTTTTTTTTTATCATGAAAGATTGTTGCATTATCTCAAATGCATTCTCTGCATCTATTGAGATAGTCATATGCTTTTTATTCTTCCATTTGTTAAGCTGATATATCATGTTTATTGTTATGAATACATTGAAGCATCCCTGCAACCCTGGGATAAATGTAACTTGGTCTTGGTGGATAATCTTTTGGATCCATTGTTGCATTTGATTAGCTAGTACTTTGTTGAGGGTGTTTGCATCTATGTTCATAAGGGATATTGGTCTATGGTTCTCTTTTATGTTATATCTTTTTCTGGTTTTGGAGTTAAGGTTATGTTGACCTCATTGAAAGAGTTTAGGAGGATTCCATCCCTTTCAAATGTTTTGAATCACTTAAGAAGAATTGGGATTAGTTCTTGATTAATAGTATATAGAATCCAGCAGTGAAGCCATCTAGTTCTGGTCTTTTCATTTTGGGGAAGCTCTTTATTACTGATTAGTCTCAGTCTTGGTTATTTGTCTCCTCAGGTTTTTTATGTCTGTGCACTCCAATTTTCCTAGATTGTGTATGTCCAGAAATTTATCCATTTCTTCTACATTTTCCAATTTTTTGTTTTATGATTGAAAAATTCCTGATGATTCTTTATTTATGTGATGTCAGATGTAGCATCTCATTTTTCAATTCTGATTTTATTAATTTAAATCTTCTTCCTTTTTTTGGTTAGTTCGGCCAATGATTTATCAGTTTTGCTTTTTTTGTTGTTTAACCTCTCCATTTCACTGATCTTTTGCATAGTTTTTTTAATTTCAATGTTGCTCATTTATTTTGTATTGTTTTTATGTATTTCCTCTACTAATTTTGGTTTATTTTTAGGTTTTTATGTCCTTCAGAAGCATTGTTTTATGATTTATTTGATATCTTTCCAATTTCTTGATATAGGCACTAATTGCTGTAAACTTTACTGCTCAACCCTGTTTTTACCATGTTACATACATTTTGATATGTTGTTTTTTTTTTATTCTTTTCAAGGAATTTTTTGATGTTCCTTTCAATTTCTTCTATGATCCATGTTCATTCAGTAGCATGTTGTTCAGTCTCTATGCAAATGTATATTTTTAAAGTTTTTCATGCTGATAATCCTCAGCTTCATTCCATTGTTAGAAAAGATGCATGGTAAGATTTTCAATTTTTTTTTATCCTGGAGAATCTTCCATGCACTGATTAAAAGAATGTGTATTTTATAGCTGTCTCATGAAATGTTCTGTAGATACCAATTAGATACATTTGGTCTACAGTATAGATTAGTAGCTCTGTTGTTTCTTTGATGATTTTCTGTCTAGTTGATTTTTCCATTGATGAAACTGAGGTGTTGAAGTTCTCCATTTTAATGTATTGGAGCATATGTTTCCCTGTAAGCCCATGAACATTTGTTTTAATAACTGGTTTCCTTGCCTTCGGTGCTTATACACTAACAACAGTCATAGTTTCCTATTGAATTGATCCCCTAATTATTAATGAGGCCCTTTTTGTATCTTTTAAAAGTTTTTGTCTTGAAGTCTATTTTGTCTGATGTGAGTTTTGCTTCTCCTCTCCATTTTTGGTTACTCTTTAATGGAATATTTTTTGATGCTTTCACTTTTAGTCTATGTGTATCTTTTTTGGTACTGTTTCTTGTTGGAACTTTATAGATGTCTGCAAATAATGATTCATAGAATTAAAAAGAAGGCAAGCAGGATACACAGCAGACTCATAGAATGGCTGATGTCCAAACAGCACTTTGGCCTCAGAATCAGCCCTTAAGGCATTAGGATCTGGCTGAAGAGCCCATGAGAGTTTCACAGGCAAGGGAAGACAAGGCACTGAGGCAAAAATAAATAAATAAATAAATAAATAAATAAATAAATAAATAAATAAGACCTAAATGAAAGATCTCTGCAAGTGAGATCCCAGTGGAAAGAACGGGACCATCAAAGAAGGAGGAACCTTTCTCTGAATGGAGGCGAGAACTTCCACTTTGAATATGGCCTTGTCTAAATAAGATCAGAATTGGTGAACCCAAGAGGCTTCTATAGCCTTGGCAGCTCATGACAAGAGCTCGCATGATTATTGACATCATAAATAAGATTGTCAATTGTTAAATCAGCAACAGGAGTCACTGTGCATCTGCTCCCCATGTAGGACCTCTGTCTTTAATGTGTAGTACTATATGAATTAATGCTATAACTAGTACTCAAACAGTACTCTATATTTTGAGTGTCTGTGTGGGTGCAGCCTGTTGAAATCTTAGTATATACCAAGTTGATCTTCTGTATATAAAAATAATTGAAAATGAATCTTGGTGAAGAATGGGATCGGAGAGAGAGTAGGAGATGGGATGGTTGCAGGTGGGAAGAAGGTTATGGGGGGAAAAGTTGCTATAATTCAAAAGTTGAACTTTAGAAGTTTATATTTATTAAATAAAAGTTGAAAATACAAAAAGAAAGAATATCAGACTAGAATCAATGACAAAATGAGAGGGTTTTTGTAGTATTTTTTTTAAAAACTTATCAGAGTAGAATCAGAACAAAGTGAGAGGTGTTTATACATACCTGAAACAAGAATTAATCTCTTGTGCTGACTCTTGACTGCGAAATTAGGTTTAGGGTTAGGAGTAGATGAGAGGCAAATAAAAGTACTGATGGGGATCCTAACTAAGTAGGAGGAGGGAAAGACTGATCCCCAAGTATCAGTAGGAGAGGGTAACAGAGGTGGCTTAAATGTTGTGCCACTGGGGCCGATGTTGTGGCACTACGGGTTAAAGCCCTGGCCTGAAATGCCATCATCCAATATGGGTACTGGTTCTAGTACCAGCTGCTCCTCTTCTAATCCAGCTCTCTGCTATGGCCTGGGAAAGCAGTAGAAGATGGCCCAAGTCCTTAGGCCCCTGCACCCACATGGGAGACCCAGAGGAAGCTCCTGGATCCTGGCTTCAGATCCAGCACAGCTCTAGCCATTGTGGCCTTCTGCGGAGTGAACCAGTGGATGGAAGCCTTTCTCTCTGTCTCTACCTCTCAAATAAATAAAATAAATCTTTTTTTAAAAATTAATTAATGTAGTATATATGTGTTAATTGAAGAATTTAGCCCATTTTAATTCAAAGTTACTATAGATATTAGCAGACACTTGTCTTGTTTGTGTGATCCCTTTGATTTTTGGACCTATCAGAGCCATCGGTTGTGAACTGAAATTAATCACTTGGACTAGTGAGATGGCATTGCTACGTGCCACCTTGATGGGATTGTATTGGAATCCCCTGGTACATTTCTAACTCCATCATTTGCGGCAAGTCAGATTGTGCATGTCCCAAATTGTACATCTCCTCCCTCTCTTTTTCCACTCTTAAATTTAACAGGGATCACTTTTCAGTTAAAATTTAAACACCTAAGAATAATTGTGTGTTAATTACAGAGTTCAACCACTAGTACTAGAACAACGACAACAACAACAAATACTAAAAAGGATAAAGTATTACATTGTACATCTAGAGCCAGGACAAGAGCTGATCAGGTCATAGTTTCTTATAGTGTCCATTTCACTTCCACAGGTTTCCCCTTTGGTGCTCAGTTGTCGCCGATCAGGGTAAACAAATGAAATTTGTCTCTTTGGGACTGGCTTAATTCACTCAGCATGATGTTTTCCAGATTGCTCCATCTTGTTGCAAATGACCAGGTTTCATTGTTTCTTACTGCTGTATAGTATTCTGTGGAGTACATGTCCCATAATTTCTTTATCCAGTCTACTGTTGATGGGCATTTGGGTTGGTTCCAGGTCTTAGCTATTGTGAATTGAGCTGCAATAAACATTAATGTGCAGATGGCTTTTTTATTTGCCAAATTAATTTCCTTTGGGTAAATTCCAAGGAGTGGGATGGCTGGGTTGTATGGTAGGGTTATGTTCAGGTTTCTGAGGAATCTCCAGACTGACTTCCATAGTGGCTTAACCAGTTTGCATTCCCACCAACAGTGGGTTAGTGTCCCTTTTTCCCCACATCCTCTCCAGCATCTGTTGTTGGTAGATTTCTGGATGTGAGCCATTCTACCTGGGGTGAGGTGAAACCTCATTGTGGTTTTGATTTGCATTTTCCTGATGGACAGTGATCTTGAACATTTTTTCATGTGTCTGTTGGCCATTTGGATTTCTTCTTTCAAAAAATGTCTATTGAGGTCCTTGGCCCATCTCTTAAGTGGGTTGTTTGTTCTGTTGTTGTGGATTTTCTTGATTTCTTTGTAGATTCTGGTTATCAACCCTTTACCTGTAGTATAGTTTGCAAATATTTTTTCCCATTCTGTCGGTTGCCTCTTCACTTTCCTGACTGTTTCTTTTGAAGTACAGAAACTTCTCAATTTGATGCAATCCCAAAAGTTAATTTTGGTTTTGACTGCCTGTGCTCCTGGGGTCTTTTCCAAGAAGCCTTTGCCTGTACCTATATCTTGCAGGGTTTCTCCAATGCTCTCTAATAATTTGATGGTTTCGGGTCGTAGATTTAAGTCTTTAATCCATGTTGAGTGAATTTTTGTGTAAGGTGAAAGGTATGGGTCTAGATTCAAGCTTCTGCACGTGGAAATCCAATTTTCCCAGCACCATTTATTGAATAGGCTGTCCTTATTCCAGGGATTAGTTTTGAATCTTTGATCAAATATAAGTTGGCTGTAGATGTTTGGATTGATTTCTGGTGTTTCTATTCTGTTCCATTGGTCTATCCTTCTGTTTCTGTACCAGTACCATGCTGTTTTGATAACAACTGCCCTGCAGTATATCCTGAAATCTGGTATTGTGATGCCTCCGGCTTTGTTTTTGTTGTACAGGATTGCTTTGGCTATTCGAGGTCTTCTGTGTCTCCATATGAATTTCAGCATCATTTTTTCCAGATCTGAGAAGAAGGTCTTTGGTATCTTGATTGGTATTGCATTGAGTGTATAAATTGCTTTTGGGAGAATAGACATTTTGATGATATTGATTCTTCCAATCCATGAGCATGGAAGATTTCTCCATTTTTTGGTATCCTCTTCTATTTATTTATTTAAGGTTTTGTAGATAGACTCAAAAAGGGAGAGAAAGATCCAACATGGGAAATGGGATACACAGCAGACTCATAGAATGGCAGGCGTCCTAAACAACACTCTGGCCTCAGAATCAGCCCTTAAGGCAGTCGGATCTGGCAGAAGAGCCCATGAGAGTATTGTAGGCATGGAAAGCCAAGACACCATGGAAAAGAAAAAAAAAGAAGACCTAAATGAAAGATCTCTGTGAGTGAGATCCCAGTGGAAAGAACGGGGCCATCAAAGAAGGAAGTACCTTTCTCTGAAGGGAGGAGAGAACTTCCACTTTGACTATGACCCCATCGGAATAAGATCAAAGTCAGCGAACTCTAAAGGCTTCCATAGCCATGGCAACTCATGACAAGAGCCTAGGGAGATTACTGACGCCATGAACAGGAGTGTCAAATTGTTAAGTCAGCAACAGGAGTCACTGTGTACTTACATCCCATGTGGGATCTGACCTTAATGTGTTGTCTAATGTGCAGTGATGCTATAACTAGTACTGAAACAGTATTTTTACACTTTGTGTTTCTGCGTGTGTACAAACTGATGTGATCTTTACTAATTATATACTGAATCGATCTTCTGTATATAAAGATAATTGGAAATGAAAAAAAAAAAAACCCTGGTGTTAAATTGGAAATGGCATAGAAAATTAATTAATTTTTTAAAAAAAATATTATGTAGGATCTCTGTCTTTAATGTGCTGTACACTCTTATTTAATGCTATAACTAGTACTCCAACAGTATTTTTTTTTTCACTATGTGTTGCTATATGGCAGCAAACTGTTGAAATCGTTACCTAATATATACTAAACTGATCTTCTGTATATAAAGAGAATTGAAAATGAATCATGATGTGATTGGAAGGGGAGAGGGAGTGGGAAAGGGGAGGGTTGCGGGTGGGAGGGAAATTTTGGGAGGGGGAAGCCATTGTAACCCATAAGCTGTACTTTGGAAATTTATATTCATTAAATAAAAGTTTAATTTAAAAAAAAAACACAAAGTTACTATAGATAAGTAATGACTTTGTCCTGCCATTTTTCCATAATATTTCTAATGTTTATTTTGTCTCTGCTTTGTTCTTTTACTAGGAGGTTTTCTACCTTCTTTCTACATTGTTTATTATGCTGATTATCTTTCTGGATTTCTGTGTGTCATACATTGACAAATTCTTTCAATTTTTGCTTGCCTTGGAAGGTTTTTATTTCACCTTTGTTTATAAATGAGAGCTGTCCAGGATAAAGTATTCTGGTTGACAGGTTTTTTTTCTTTTATGACTTGGAATATATATCTCCATTCTCTCCTAGCCTGTAGGGTTTCTATTGAAGAATCTGCCATCAACCCTATTTGGAATCATGTAAAAGTAACCTAGCATTTCTCTCTTGCACATTTCAGTATATTTATTGTTTATCTTTTACTTATGAAAATTTCAATAAAATTGTTGTGGTGAAGATCTTTTATGATCTTGCTTATCTGAGTTTATCTATGTTTCCTATATTTTGAATGTCCATATCTTTCTCCAAACTTGGTTATTTTCTTTTTTTTTTTTTTTTTGACAGGCAGAGTGGACAGTAGAGAGAGAGACAGAGAGAAAGGTCTTCCTTTTGCCGTTGGTTCACCCTCCAATGGCCGCCGCGGTAGCGCGCTGTGGCCGGCGCACCGCGCTGTTCCGATGGCAGGAGCCAGGTGCTTCTCCTGGTCTCCCATGGGGTACAGAGCCCAAGCACTTGGGCCATCCTCCACTGCACTCCCTGTCCACAGCAGAGAGCTGGCCTGGAAGAGGGGCAACCGGGACAGGATGGGTGCCCCGACCGGGACTAGAACCCAGTGTGCCGGCGCCGCAAGGCGGAGGATTAGCCTGTTGAGCCACGGCGCCGGCCAATTTATTTTCTTTTCTATTTGTCTCACTACTTCAAAAGACTTGTCTTCTATTTCAATATTCTTTCTTATGCTTCAACAAATGTGTTGTCAGGATTTCCACTGTGTTTTTACATTTGACTTATTGAGTTTTCCATCTCTAATATTATGGTATACTTTTTCTCCTATGTATCTCTCTCCCTGCAGAATTTCTCATCCACATCATATACAGATTACCTTATTTTAGGTAACTGCTTCTCTATGGTTTTGAGTAATCCTGCAGTCAATTATTTGAATTCCTGTCTTCATTACGGACAGAGGTCCTAATTTGGAGCAAGTGCACAGTGACTTCTGTTGTTCTTTTAACAATTGACACTCTTTTTTATGTTGTGAGTTATAACCTGAGGCTCTTGTCATGAGCTACCAAGGTTATGGAAGAGTTTAGAATCCACAAACTCCAACTTTATTCAGAGAGGGACATAATCAAAGTGAAAGTTTGTCTCCTCCCATGAGAGAAAGGTACCTCCATCTTTGATGGCCCATTCTTTCCCCTGGGATCTCACTCAAACAGATCATTCATGTAGCCCACTCTTTGCCACAGTGTCTTGGCTTTCCATGCCTGAAATACTCTCATGGGCTTTTTATCCAGATTTGAATGCCTTAAGAGCTGATTATGAGTCCAGAATGTTGTTTAGGGTGTTTGTCATTCTATGAGTCTGCTGTGTGGCCTGCTTCCCATGTTGGATCATTCTCTCCTTTTTAATTCTGTCTATTATTATTAGCAAACACTTGGTCTTATTTATGTGATCCCTTTGACATTTATTTGTATCTTTATGATCAGTTATGCACTTAAAATGATCACTTTAAGTAGTAAGATGGCATTAGTACCTATCAACTTAATGGGATTGCAGTCCCATGGCAGGTTTTCAGATTTACCCACAGGTGTAAGATCATGGGAACATGTGCTGAACTATACATTTCCTCCCTCTCTTATTCCTACTCTTATTTTTACAGGGCTTAATATTCAATTAAAACACCTAAGAATAATTCTGTGTTGAGTAAAGTGTTCAACCAATGATATTAAGTAGAAAAAGAAAACAGCAAAAAGAATCAAATAATAAGCTGATCCTTGACAGGCAGGGCAAGGGCTAATCAAGTCACTGTTTCTCATAGTGTCCATTTCACTTCAACAGGTTTCCTTTTTGGTGCTCAGTTGTCACCAATCAGGGAGAACATATATTTGTCCCTTTGGGACTGGCTTATTTCACTCAGCATGATGCTTTCCAAATTCCTCCATTTTGTTGCAAATGAACAGATTTCATTTTTTACTGCTGTGTAGTATTCTATAGAGTACATATCCCGTAATTTCTTTATCCAGTATTCTGTTGATGGGCATTTGGGTTGGTTCCAGGTCTTAGCTATTGTGAATTGAGCTGCAATAAACATTAATGTGCAGACAGCTTTTGTGTTTGCCAATTTAATTTCCTTTGGGTAAATTCCAAGAAGTGGTATGGCTGGGTTGTATGGTAGGGTTATATTCAGGTTTCTGAGGAATCTCCAGACTGACTTCCATAGTGGCTTTACCAGTTTGCATTCCTACCAACAGTGGATTAGGGTACACTTTTCCCCACATCCTCATTAGCATTTGTTGTTCGTTGCTTTCTGTATGTGAACCATTCTAACTGGCGTGAGGAGAAACCTCATTCTGGTTTTGATTTGCATTTTGCTAGTGATCCTGAACATTTTTTCATGTGTCTGTTGACCATTTGGATTTCCCTTTTTTTAAACTTTTATTTAACAAATATAAATTTCCAAAGTACAGCTTATGGGTTACAATGGCTTCTTCCCCCCTATAACTTCCCTCCCACCCTCAACCCTCCCATCTCCCACTCCCTATCCCATTCCATTCACATCAAGATTCATTTTCAATTTTCTTTATATACAGAAGATCAATTTAGTATATATTAAGTAAAGATTTCAACAGTTTGCACCCAGACAGAAACACAAAGTGTAAAGTACTGTTTGAGTACTAGTTATAGCATTAATTCACATTGTACAGCACATTAGGACAGAGATCCTACATGAGGAGTAAGTGCACAGTCACTCCTGTTGTTGACTTAACAATTTGACACTCTTGTTTATGGCATCAGTAATCACCCTAGGCTCTTGTCATGAGTTGCCAAGGCTATGGAAGCCTTTTGAGTTCACCAACTTGGATCTTATTTAAACAAGGTCATAGTCAAAGTGGAAGTTCTCTCCTCCCTTCAGAGAAAGGTACCTCCTTCTTTGATGGCCTGTTCTTTCCACTGGGTTCTCACTCGCAGAGATCTTTCATTCAGGTGTTTTTTTTAGTTTGTTTTTTTTGTTGTTGTCGTTGGTTTGTTTGTTTTTGCCAAAGTGTCTTGGCTTTCCATGCCTAAAATACTCTCATGGGCTCTTTAGCCAGATCTGGTGACAACTAACCAAGCACCAAAAAGGAAACCTGTTAAAGTGAGATGGATACTATGAGAAACAATGACTTGATCAGCTCTTGTCCTGACTGTTGATGAACAACTTAATACTTTATGCCTTTTAGTATTTTTTGTTCTACTTAATACTATTGGTTGAACTCTGTAATTAATACACAATTATTCCTAGGTGTTGAAATTTAACTGAAAAGTGATCCCTGTTAAATATAAGAGTGGGAATAAGATAGGGAGGAGATGTACAATTTGGGACATGCTCAATCTGACTTGCCCCAAATGGTAGAGTTAGAAATGTGCCAGGGGATTGCAATTCAATCCCATCATGGTGGCATGTACCAATGCCATCTCACTAGTCCAAGTGATCAATTTTAATTCACAATTGATCATATTGATAGGACTAAGAGTCAAAGGGATCAAATAAACAAGACTACTGTCTGCTAATACTAACTTATAGAATAATAAAGGGTGAGAATGATCCAACATGGGAAGCGGGATACACAGCAGACTCATAGAATGGCAGATGTCCTAAACAGCACTCTGGCCTCAGAATCAGCCCTTAAGGCATTCAGATATGGATTTCCTCTTTTAAAAAAATATCAGTTTATGTCCTTGGCCAACTCTTAACTGGTTAGTTTGTCTTGTTGCTGTGGAGTTTTTTTTTTTATCTCTGTAGATTCTGGTTATTAATCCTTTATCTTTTGCATAGTTAGCAAATAATTTCTCCCATTCTGTCAGTTGCCTCTTCACCTTCCTCACTGTTTCTTCCGCCATACAGAAGCTTCTCAATTTGATGTAATCCCAGTTTTTAATTTTGGCTTTGGCTGTCTGTGCTTCTGAGGTCTTTTACAAGAAGTCTTTGCCTTTGCCAATATCTAAAAAAGTTTCTCCAATGTTTTTAATAATTGGATTGTGTCGAGTTGTATTTAGATCTCTAATCCATCTTGAGTGTTTTTTGTGTAAGGTGTAAGATAAGGGTCTTGCTTCATACTTCTGCATGTGTAAATCTATTTTTCCTAGGACAATTTGTTGAATAGACTGTCCTTGTTCCACGGATTAGTTTTAGCTCCATGATCAAATATAATTTGGCTATAGATGTTTGGATTGACTTCTGATGTTTCTGTTCTGTTTCACTGGTCTACCTATCTGTTTTTGTACCAGTACCATGCTGTTTTGATTTAACTGCCCTGTAGTATGTCTTAAAATATGGTATTGTGATGCCTCTGGTTTTCTTCTGGCTGTAAAATATTGCTTTAATTATTCGTGGTCTCCTATGCCTCCATATAAATTTCAGCATCATTTTTTTTTTTTAGATCTGAGGAGGATGTCTTTGGTATTTTCATTGTTATCAGATTGAATCTGTAAATTGCTTTCGGAAGAACGGACATTATAATGATATTGATTCTTCCAATCCATGACCATGGAAGATTTTTCCATTTTTTGTTTCTCCTATTTCTTTCTTTAATGTTTTGTAATTTCCATCATAGCAGATCTTTGACATCCTTGGTTAAGTTTTGTAGCTATAATGAATGTGATTAATCTTGGAAGTTCTTTCTCAGCTGTTGCATTGTTTGTGTATACAAAGGTTGTTGATTATTTACCAAATCTGGTGTGAGTTCCAATCATCTCTTAGTGTTTTTTTTTTTTTTGATCCCCTAAATAATCATGTCATGCAAATAAGGATAGTTTCAACTCTTCCTTCCCAATTTGTATCCCTTTGATTTCTTTTTCTTGCCTACTGGCTCTGGCTAAAAATTCCACTAATATACTGAATAGCAATGGTGAGAGTGGGTATCCCTGACAGGTACCAGAACTCAGTGGAAATGCTTACAAATTTTCACCATGCAAAATGAAGTTGGCATGGGTTTGTCATAAATTGCTTTTATTGTTTTGAGGAAAGTTCCTTCTAAACCCAACTTGCATAGAGTTTTCATCATGAAACGGTGTTGTATTTTGTCAGATGCTAGCCCCAGTGGGTAGACTATTCATCTGCTTTGTCCCAAGGACCACACAAAGGATATGTGCAGTCCTCAGTGTAAGTTCAGATTCCCCTGCAATGTCTCTCACCAGGTAACCAGGAACCCCGGAGCTTGTGGAGTCTCCCACTGGGACTGCTCAAAGTTCCAACCATACCGTGCGTCCTCCCAGAGACTCTCAGTTTTTTTCACAGTCCCAGTTCAGAAGCTTCACACAGTCAAAAGCTCCTAGCCTCCTGTTAGTTCTCCCCACCAGAGTGAGGAGTTTCCACTTGGCTGGTTGCCAGGAATAGATACAATCAGGCATAGCTGTTATGTATGTCCAAAATGGCGCCCACTCTATCAGCTTGTCACAGTACACCTTTGTAAAGTGATCAGAGAGAGAGAAATGTGTGTGTCCCATCCTTATGTTTTTTTTTTTCTTCCTCTATTTTGGCTGGTATACTTTCCCCCATGGGGCTACGAGGCTCCAAGCCTGGTTCCCTCTAGGCTCTTCCTGCCACTTTTTTGCAAGTGGCTTGGGCTCTTGCAGTCTGGACTCACCTCATATTCCAGCTCTGGTGCATAGGCTCTCTGCTGTTGGAGTCCCAAGCCACGGGCACCCACGCCCTCCACGGAGGTCCAATGTGTCCCTCTAATTTCAGTAGAGTTTCCCCTGCCATTTTTTCTCTACCTCTTCCTTGAGACTACACTATCTCTGCTTTGTTTTTTGAAATTCTATTCTTACACTTGGTCTGTCTCAAGCTTCTTTATGTCAGTAGCCTCCAAACAGAGCACTCCTGTAGTGTACTCTTGTCATCCTGATTTTTCCCCAATATGAAGATTTCTCAACTCACTGCCTTCACATATTGTAAAGTACAATCAACAATGACTAACTCCCTTGTCATTGCAAGCTCTGAACAGCTTCTGATTATTAGTATTGGGGGGGGGGGAATTTTGACATTCTTTAGGGAAAAAAATGACCAGTTTAATTGAGGTCTAATACATCTCTTAGGCTACAGAAACAGTTTTCAAGAATTCTTTACCTCATTCTCTCAAAGCTGAAAGTATTTATTCTGACTATAAAATCATATATTTACCCCTTATACTCTTGTATTTGCCCCCAATTTTTTATTGCAAAAATGTTTTTCTATATTCCCTTCTATTTGAAAGGGAGAAAAGAGGGGGTAGGGGTGTGTTGGAGGAGAGAGATAGAGACATTAGAGAGAGAGATTTCCATCCAAATATCTGCATGGTTGGGGCTGGGGCCAAGTTGAAGCCAAGAGAAGGGAACTCCACCCAAGTCTCTGACATGGATGGCAGGGACCCAAGTATTTGAGCCATCACCTGCTGTCTCCCAGAGTATGCATTACCAGGAAACTGGAACCAAGTGCAGAGTTAGGACTCAAACCCAGGCACTCCAATATGGGATATAGGTGTAGCAATAGGCTTCATAATTGCTATGCCAATCACCAGTGTTTAAATATCTTCACTAGACATGTATTATTGACCATTGCTAAAATGATTTTTGGCAAACAAATAATCAATATTAGTTGTGCATTTCTTCTTTCCCAATATAAAAGTGCAACTAGAATTTATGTTTCCCACTCTGGGATTAAAAACATCATTTTTTGCTTCTCTATACACTATTTGTTGTTTGTAACTTTTATTTCCTAATTTTGAAAACATTATTTATTTAAAAAAAAAACACCACATTATATAGAACTGTTTGAGGCTGGTGCCACGGCTCAATAGGCTAATCCTCCATCTGTGGCGCTGGCACCCCAGGTTCTAGTCCCGGTCCGGGCACCGGATTCTGTCCCGGTTGCCCCTCTTCCAGTCCAGCTCACTGCTGTGGCCCGGGAGTGCAGTGGAGGATGGCCCAAGTGCTTGGGCCCTGCACCCCATGGGAGACCAGGAGAAGCACCTGGCTCCTGGCTTTGGATCAGTGTGGTGTGCTGGCCGCAGCACTCTGGCTGCAGCGGCCATTGGAGGGTGAACCAATGGAAAAAAGGAAGACCTTTCTCTTGGTCTCTCTCTGTCCACTCTGCCTGTCAAAAAAAAAAAAAAAGAACTGTTTGCATTTATGACTATGTTGATTTATTAGAAGAATAAAAAAAGAATAATAAAGTATGATCCACCCTTAAGAATATCACTGTAATTAATTGAATCATTTAACAATTTATTTAACAATTAATTACAATAAATATTTTCAGTGCCACAATAGATATTTAAATGCAGTAGAAATTCCATATCATTGATGCCTCATAGCATGATTGAGAAAAGTTGACAAAGTTTGAACAATTTTGTTGAGTATCGAAAATGAATAAAGTTTTCCTTGGAAAAAGAATATAGCATCCATAGACAAAGAAATAGACTATGTATTAAATCACAGAGTTAAATATGCTGGAGATTTTGATAGTCTTATGTTGCTAAAATGCAGGGAACAAGAAGAAACTGGTAGACATTGAGACCTGAGTCATTCATTTCAGCTTCCCAAATTACTGGTGTTTGTTGAATTATTGATGTACTGAGAATTTGATAACAAAATAGCAATTGAATCATAAGTAGTACTCCCAGGAAATGGAAGCTAGACATCACACAATGATTTTGGTAGTATTGGTATTCCTTGACTTACAGTGGGATATGCTCCTATAAGCTTATAATAAATTAACAGTATAATAAATTAAAAAAGACTTGAATACACTACCATACATCATAACAGCAAAGTCCAAATAAAACATACTCAAAGTACATTGATGAACATAAAGTTGGCCAAAATCATGTAGTACAAAGTATATATTATAATGAAGTGTGAATAGCTCATGTAATTTATTGAATACTGAGAGTGAAAAATATTAGTTGTTTGACTATGTGTTTGGGCTAAATAAAGTCAAAAATAAAGTGAACCATCATATGATGGGGCCATCTGTATATTAAATTAATATACCAAGTATTATAAAAAAGCCTGCAACAATATGAATATGATCAGTATATTCCCAATATCTTACACATTTGATAATATGATATAATGTAAGTGTAGTACAGCAAGGAGATCGAGCATTTGGTCTAGTAGTTAGGACACCAGGATGTGCTTGAGTTCAAATCCTGGATAGGGTTATTGGAGTACCTGGGTTTGAGTCCCAGCTCCATTCCTGATTCCATCTTTTTGCTAACGTAGTGCCTGGCAGGAAGCAGGTGATTTCAAAAGTGATTTAAATCACTGCCAGTCACATGAGAGACCTGAATTGGGTCCCTGGCTCCCAGTTTTGGCTTGGTCCGCCCCTAACCCTGAATGCTGAGGGAATTTGCAGAGTGAACCAATGGATGGGGGCTCTCCGTGTGTATGCCAGTCTTTTTCCTTTTTCTCTCAGTCTTTCTGCTTTTCAAATAAAAATTTCAGGGTCAGTGCTGTGGCATAGGAGGTTAAGTCTCCACCTCCAGCACCAGCATCCCATTTAAGTGCAGCTTCAAGTTGAAGCTGCTCCATGTCCCATCCAACTCCTTGCTATTCCTCTTGGGAAAATCAGAGGAAGATGGGCAAGTACTTGGGGCCCTGCATGCATGTGGGAGATCAGAAGAAGCTCCTGGCTCCTTGCTTTGTTCAGGCCCAGCCCTGGCCATTGAGGCCATTTGGGGAGGGAAACAATGGAAGGACAATCCCTCTCTCTCTGTCTCTCTGTCTCTCTATCTACCTCTGCCTTTCAAATAAATAAAAAATACTTGGGGCCGGCGCTGTGGCGTAGTGGGTAAAGCCACCGCCTGCAGTGCTGGCATCCCATATGGGCGCCAGTTCGAGTCCTGCCTGCTCATCTTCTGATCCAACTCTCTGCTGTGGCCTGGGAATGCAGTAGAAGATGGCCCAAGTCCTCGGGCCCCTGCACCCACATGGGAGACCTAGAGGATGCTCCTGGCTTCAGATTGGTGCAGCTCTGGCTGTTGCATCCAACTGGGGAGTGATCTAGCGGATGGAAGATCTCCCTCTCTCCTCTCTCCCCCTCTCTTTCCCTCTCTCTCTCCTGTGAAACTCTGACTTTCAAACAAATAATAAATAAATCTTTAAAAATAAATAAAAATACTTAAAAATAAGTGGCTCAACAGGCTAATCCTCTGCCTTGCGGTGCCGGCACACCGGGTTCTAGTCCCGGTCAGGGCTCCAGATTCTGTCCCGGTTGCCCCTCTCCCAGGCCAGCTCTCTGCTGTGGACAGGGAGTGCAGAGGAGGATGGCCCAAGTGCTTGGGCCCTGCACCCCATGGGAGACCAGGAGAAGCACCTGGCTCCTGCCAATGGATCAGCGCGGTGCGCTGGCTGCAGCGCGCTAGTCGCGGCGGCCATTGGAGGGTGAACCAATGGCAAAGGAAGACCTTTCAGTCTGTCTCTCTCTCTCTCACTGTCCACTCTGCCTGTCAAAAAAAAAAATTTGCAATTATTTATGAATATTTTAAATGGTACACTGTAGGCAATTTGAATACTGTTTAAGCAGCATAATTCATAATAATATTTATTATGCTTTAATAGCAAACCTTAATAGAAAATTAAATAGATTAAAAAAAGAAAATTAAATAGATTTACTATCAAGCAGTCTTTATCATCTTCGTTCAAAGTACCCTTAAATCTTGCAATTTGAGTTACATATCAGTAACTACATGACATTTAAAATTATATATAGGTGAAGAGACTATATGGTCTAGGTTATGTGGATGAAATCATGGCCATAGGTAACCTCCGCATATAAATTGCATGCCAAATAAAGCAGAGTGTGGAGGCTTATAAGAAACGAGGTGAAAACGGTACATCTGAGATGTGTTTAAATGTTTCAAAGATCTGTCACAGATTATGCTGAATGTTCTATAAAATAAATACATACTCGTGTAAAAACTGTGCTTTGAAGCATTTCCTTTATTTTTTATTTTTTTTTATTTTTGACAGGCAGAGTGGACAGTGAGAGAGAGAGACAGAGAGAAAGGTCTTCCTTTGCCATTGGTTCACCCTCCAATGGCCGCTGCGGCCGGCGCACCGCGCCGATCTGAAGCCAGGAGCCAGGTGCTTCTCCTGGTCTCCCATGGGGTGCAGGGCCCAAGGACTTGGGCCATCCTCCACTGCACTCCCGGGCCACAGCAGAGAGCTGGCCTGGAAGAGGAGCAACCGGGACAGAATCCGGTGCCCAGACCGGAACTAGAACCCGGGGTGCCGGCGCCGCCAGGTGGAGGATTAGCCTAGTGAGCCGCGGCGCCGGCCCACTTTGAAGCATTTTCTAAAATTTTTAGACAAAGAACATTAGCTGAGTTGATTATCAAAACTATTTGAGGTAGATATGGTTCGCATTTAACTTTTCTTCTCTCAAAAAATTCAACTTGTTAAATCTCTTTTTCTGTTATTATGGGTTCATATATACAGTTTAATATTAATCTCACATATAAAAACATCAAATCAAAAAATAAAATATTTGAGAAGTTTCTGATACGTATTTGCAGGTGTGTGCTAATGTTGATTTTTCATGCAGCTTATGACTGTGTGCAATAGTGTGAGGTCGACGGAGTATTTGTCCCCAGTCAATGGCAACAAAAACTGAACCCTCTAGGTGTTAATGCCTTGTGGGTTTATCATTATTTCCTATTGACATTCTTTTAGCATTTTGTTTAAATTAAACTTGAGATTTTACCAAATCAAAGTAGAAATACTTTAAGATGATCATTTGCCTTCAATGAAATTGAAAGTGAGTATACAGGGATTAGTTATAATGTGTTGTGTTGGACTTTGGTCTATTTTGAAAAAAATGGGCTTAATAAAGGATGTTCCAGGTTAGTGCACTTAAACATAACAGCCTAAACCTTGATGAAGTAGTCTGGGAGACTGTCAGATATGATTTATGCAGGCAACTCACTCTACCTTACTGTTTCCTTGTTCAAAATTTACAGGGCTTTTTAATTTTAATATATTAAATATTAGTAATATATTTTGGTCCTTTATATACATTATAAATGTTTTATATATATAAAATGTATAAATGTTAAGGAAAATTGATTTTGTCTTTTAATTTCATTAGTCTATGAATATTTTGGTACCTCATATTATTTAGTTCAATATTGGTAGACTCATTAAAGTGAATGAAACTTTTAGAAAAGAAAATTTCAGATATTTTGAGTTTTCTAGCTTCTAAAGAATATCTGTGTCTAGATTGATGAAGAAATTTAGAGAATTAAAATATTTTATGTAATTTCTAAACTAGAGGAAATAAGTATGCTTTAAATAGAAAATAGGGTGGTGGTAGTTTGGCACAGTGGTTGATGTGCCACTCGGGGGGCCTGTACCCACGTCAGAATGTTTGTGTAGTCTGGGCTGTGGCTCCCAGTTTCAACTTCCCACTAAGGCAGACCCTGGGAGGCTTTAGGTGATAAGTCAGCTGGTTGGACCTGTGTTGAGTTCCTACCTCGGGCTTCGTCTTGGCTTAAGCCAAGATGCTGTGAGTATTTGGGGAGTGAACCAGCAGATGGAGATCTCTCTGCCTCTCTGTCTCTGCCTTTGAAAATCAATAAAATTAATAAGACAAAAGGAAAAAACAATAAAAAGTTCATTAGTAGAATACATCTTCTATTTCAAATCACATAAAAACTCATTGAAAAAAACCACAGTTTTTATTTTTGAAGTTGATATATTATTACTTTCAGAATTCTATTTCAGATTTGATATGACTCATGGATGTACTGTTAGTCTGATACTAACTGTAAGACATTTTCTTTCTTTGGTTTGCAGTGAGGGTTGTTAACTTCGGAAGCATAGACAACAGCTCCTTGGAGCTAAAATTGCAATACCTGAGCTGCAATGAACAGTTTTGTATATAATGAACCCTCTCTTCTTTTAATGAGGAAGTTTCATCAGTAGCCCTAGGGAATTGTAAGGTTGTACTAGTCACTGAACAAACAGATCTAGTCCCTAAGAAACCTATTAGCCAACTTATGTATGTGTTCACTTGCTAATACTAATCATCACAGATAAACTTAGAAGTTCTGGATAAATCTGCACCTCCCTAACATAAAGGGATTCATACAAATTTCTGCTCATATTTATTGTAGGAATTAGAATTTTATTATGTATACTCTATCTCACAGCTCAAGATTAGTTTTAAATCAGGAAGACTAGATTATTACTTTATATATATACACACACACATATATAAACACACACATATATACATAGCATATTTCAAAAACTATTATTATTGTTATTACAGATATAATTTTATATTTCCATTTGTATAAAATGAATGACTTGCTAAATTATAAGAAAATCCTTAATAGATTAATGATGACTAATATGTAAAATTGGAAAAAGTAATGAAAATAAGCAAATATGGCAATACATATAGTACAGTTCATATGTATTAAGTATTATCAAAAGCTTCCCAGTCATTAATTTTACAAAAAGTCCAATAATGTCAGATGAAAATTATTCAGAGTTGTAACAACATGATTTTTTATGAAAATGAAAAAAATACCCAAATATTTTAGATAATCTAAAACTTTCTCAAACTGTGCACAATAAAATACTGAAATATTTATTGAATATAAATCTTTCAGAATTTCTTTTTCCAGCTTTTATCTAAATGAATACCATATCAAAATTGATTGTGTTACTTGGAAAATGCCTGAGCCATTTTTAGTTCATTTGAAAGATCATCCCACTGTACCATCACTGTTTTTGAAAAATAAAGGAAACTTCATGATCTGAATCTCGGCCATATCTCTCCAGCCTTAATGTTAATGCAGAAGGAAGGAACAGAACCCAAGCAGAATGCAGAATTCTACTTGAATACAAGACAGAATAGAAGCCAAGGAGTGCACAAGGTGAGAGTCTAATAAATGATCTTAAAAGCGTCATGGAGTTTTAAAAGCCTAGAGAGATTTTCAGCCTAGCAAGGATGAGAAAACAGGTTGGAGACAGCGTCATGGTGAGAAGGAGAGATGATAGATGCCATTTACATTTTGTTTGAGCCATAGCATGATTCAGACTCCAAGTTTAAGGACAAATTGAAATAATCCAATACTTAAGTTGATAATTAAGACACACACAATTAGGGTGGAATATTGATAATCAATGTAGATATCAAAAGAAGTTTGATTCTTTACAGTGATAAGATAGAATTTAAATATAAAATATAGTATTTAAATATAAAAATTGAGTCATGAGAAAAAAGGAGATATATGCAGAATAGTCTATGATTCCGTTATTGATGTTATGATAAAACCAAAAAATAAATTAAATGAAAACAGTAAGAATTGAACAGAACTTAAATTATTGTAAAATAATTTGAATAACACACAACATATACACTCAAATACCTGAAACTAAATATCCCCTACATAGGAGTAATAGCAGATTGGTCAAATTTTAAGATTGGATTAATGACTTAGTGCTTTTCAATATTTTCCATTTACTTGATTTACTAAGACTATGAAAGAAAGTAGGAAGGAAGGAGGGAAGAAGCTAAGCAGGAAAGAATTAATGCACCAGACATTGTGTATAGTAAAACACCTAACATAATTATATCTGAAGTTCAAACATATAAATGGAGAGATGCTAAAGTTATCAAGATATATTGAAGTAAATCATGCCTGAAATATTTTGGAAAGAAACAAATCATTTTGAGCCAGAGATCAAGGGGATTTGATGATCCCCAAGTAGGAGAAATACAAAGAAAACTAACATATAGAAACTCCATTGTTAAGTAGGAAAAGACAAAAATTCAAGAATAGCCATAAGAGAATCAAAAGAGAAATTGCCCTAAGAGCAGTCATAAGACTGATAGATGACATTTTTATAGAAATTGTGAAAGCCCAAAGAAAATGGAATAATATTTAAAAAAAAAAAAAAAAGATTGTTCCATGTGTTGCTGTGCTACCAGCTATACCCACTTCTTTTTTTTTTTATTAAACTTTTATTTAATGAATATAAATTTCCAAAGTATAGCTTATGGGTTACAATGGCTTCCCCCCTCCCATAACTTCCCTCCCACCCGCAACCCTCCCCTTTCCCGCTCCCTTTCCCCTTCCATTCATGTAAAGATTCATTTTCAATTCTCTTTGTATATAGAAGATCAGTTTAGTATATATTAGGTAAAGATTTCAACATTTTGCCCATATAGCAACATAAAGTGAAAAAACTACCATTGGATTACTAATTATAGCATTAAATAGCAATGTACAGCACATTAAAGACAGAGATCCTACATAATTTTTTTTTCAAATTAATTAATTTTCTATGCCATTTCCAATTTAACACCAGGTTGTTTTTTTTTCATTTCCAATTCTCTTTATATACAGAAGATCACTTCAGTATATAATTAGTAAAGACCTCATCAGTTTGTGCCCACACAGAAACGCAAAGTATAAAAATACTGTTTCAGTACTAGTTATAGCATCACTTGGCTTTAGACGACGCATTAGGGACAGATCCCACATGGGGTGTAAGTACACAGTGACTCCTGTTGCTGATTTAACAATTTGACACTCCTGTTCATGGCGTCAGCAATCTCCCTAGGCTCTAGTCATGAGTTGCCAGGGCTATGGAAGCCTTTAGAGTTCGCTGACTTTGATCTTATTCCGATAGGGTCATAGTCAAAGTGGAAGTTCTCTCCTCCCTTCGGAGAAGGGTACCTCCTTCTTTGATGGCCCCGTTCTTTCCACTGGGATCTCACTCACAGAGATCATTCATTTGGGTCTTTTTTTTTTTTTCCATGATATCTTGGCTTTGCATGCCTGCTATACTCTCATGGGCTCTTCAGCCAGATCTGAATGCCTTGAGGGCTGATTCTGAGGCCAGAGTGTTGTTTAGGACATCTGCCATCCTATGAGTCTGCTGTGTATCCCACTTCCCATGTTGGATCTTTCTCTCCCTTTTTGATTCTATCAGTTAGTATTAACAGATACTTGTCTTGTTTGTGTGATCTCTTTGACTCTTAGACCTATCAGACCTATCAATTGTGAGCTGAAATTCATCACTTGGACTAGTGCGATGGCATTGGTACATGCCATCTTGATGGGATTGTGTTGGAATCCCCTGGCACATTTCTAACTCCACCATTTGCGGCCAGTCCGATTGAGCCTGTTCCAAATTGTTCATCTCCTCCCTCTCTTTTTCCACTCTTAGATTTAACAGGGATCACTTTTCAGTTAAAATTTAAACACCTAAGAATAATTGTATGTTAATTACTGAGTTCAACCAATAGTACTAGAACAACAACAAATACTAAAAAGGATAAAGTATTACATTGTACATCTAAAGTCAGGACAGGAGCTGATCAGTTCATTGTTGCTTATAGTGTCCATTTCACTTAACAGGTTTCCCCTTTGGCGCTCAGTTGTCACTGATCAGGGAAAACAAATGATATTTTTCTCTTTGGGACTGGCTTAATTCACTCAGCATGATGTTTTCCAGATTCCTCCATCTTGTTGCAAATGAATGGGTTTCATTGTTTCTTACTGCTGTATAGTATTCTATGGAGTACATGTCCCATAATTTCTTTATCCAGTCCACTGTTGATGGGCATTTGGGTTGGTTCCAGGTCTTAGCTTTTGTGAATTGAGCTGCAATAAACATTAATGTGCAGATGGCTTTTTTGTTTGCCAAATTAATTTCCTTTGGGTAAATTCCAAGGAGTGGGATGGCTGGGTTGTATGGTACGGTTATGTTCAGGTTTCTGAGGAATCTCCAGACAGACTTCCATAGTGGCTTAACCAGTTTGCATTCCCACCAACAGTGGGTTAGTGTCCCTTTTTCCCCACATCCTCTCCAGCATCTGTTGTTGGTAGATTTCTGAATGTGAGCCATTCTCACCGGGGTGAGATGGAACCTCATTGTGGTTTTGATTTGCATTTCTCTGATTGCTAGTGATCTTGAACATTTTTTCATATGTCTGTTGGCCATTTGGATTTCCTCTTTCGAAAAATGTCTATTGAGGTCCTTGGCCCATCTCTTAAGTGGGTTGTTTGTTTTGTTGTTGTGGATTTTCTTGATTTCTTTGTAGATTCTGGTTATCAATCCTTTATCTGTAGTATAGTTTGCGAATATTTTTTCCCATTCTGTCGGTTGCCTCTTCACTTTCCTGACTGTTTCTTTTGAAGTACAGAAACTTCTCAATTTGATGCAATCCCAAAAGTTAATTTTGGTTTTGACTGCCTGTGCTGTTGGAGTATTTTCCAGGAAGTCTTTGCCTGTGCCTATATCTTGCAGGGTTTCTCCAATGCTCTCTAATAATTTGATGGTTTCGGGTCGTAGATTTAAGTCTTTAATCCATGTTGAGTGAATTTTTGTGTAAGGTGATAGGTATGGGTCTTGCTTCAAGCTTCTGTACGTGGAAATCCAATTTTCCCAGCACCATTTATTGAATAGACTGTCCTTATTCCAGGGATTAGATTTGGATCTTTGGTCAAATATAAGTTGGCTGTAGATGTTTGGATTGATTTCTGGTGTTTCTATTCTGTTCCATTGGTCTATCCATCTGTTTCTGTACCAGGACCATGCTGTTTTGATAACAACTGCCCTGTAGTATGTCCTAAAATCAGGTATTGTGATGCCTCCGGCTTTGTTTTTGTTGTACAGGATTGCTTTGGCTATTCGAGGTCTTCTGTGTCTCCATATGAATTTCAGCATCATTTTTTCCAGATCTGAGAAGAAGGTCTTCGGGATCTTGATGGGTATTGCATTGAATGTATAAATTGCTTTTGGGAGAATAGACATTTTGATGATATTGATTCTTCCAATCCATGAGCATGGAAGATTTCTCCATTTTTTGGTATCCTCTTCTATTTCTTTCTGTAAGGTTTTGTAGTTTTCATCGTAGAGATCTTTAACGTCTTTGGTTAAGTTTATTCCAAGGTATTTGATTGTTTTTGTAGCTATTGTGAATGGGATTGATTTTAGAAGTTCTTCCTCAGCTGTGGCATTGCCTGTGTATACAAAGGCTGTTGATTTTTGTGCATTGATTTTATATCCTGCTACTTTGCCAAACTCTTCGATGAGTTCCAGCAGTCTCTTAGTAGAGTTCTTTGGGTCCCCTAAATAAAGAATCATATCATCTGCAAAGAGGGATAGTTTGAGTTCGTCCTTCCCGATTTGTATCCCTTTAATTTCTTTTTCTTGCCTAATAGCTCTGGCTAAAACTTCCAGAACTATATTGAATAGCAGTGGTGAGAGAGGGCATCCCTGTCTGGTACCAGAGCTCAGTGGAAATGCTTCCAACTTTTCCCCATTCAATAGGATGTTGGCCGTGGGTTTTTCATATATTGCTTTGATTGTATTAAGGAATGTTCCTTCCATACCCAGTTTGCTTAGAGTTTTCATCATGAAAGGGTGTTGTATTTTATCAAATGCTTTCTCTGCGTCTATTGAGAGAATCATATGGTTTTTCTTCTGCAGTCTGTTAATGTAGTGTATTACGTTGATTGTTTTGCGAATGTTGAACCATCCCTGCATACCGGGGATGAATCCCACTTGGTCTGGGTGGATGATCTTTCTGATGTGTTGTTGCATTCTATTGGCCAGAATTTTATTGAGTATTTTTGCATCTATGTTCATCAGGGATATTGGTCTGTAATTCTCTTTCAATGTTGCGTCTCTTTCTGGCTTAGGAATTAAGGTGATGGTGGCTTCATAGAAAGAATTTGGGAGGATTCCCTCTTTTTCGATTGCTCTGAATAGTTTGAGAAGAATTGGAGTTAGTTCTTCTCTAAATGTCTGGTAGAACTCAGCAGTGAATCCATCTGGCCCTGGGCTTTTCTTTGTTGGGAGGGCCTTTATTACTGTTTCAATTTCTGTGTCAATTATTGGTCTGTTTAGGTTTTCTATGTCTTCCTGGCTCAATTTAGGGAGGTTGTATGTGTCCAAGAATCTGTCCATTTCTGATAGATTTCCCTGTTTGCTGGCATACAAGTCCTTGTAGTAATTTCTGATGATTCTTTTTATTTCTGTGGCGTCTGTTGTTAACGTTTCCCATTTCTTCTCTGATCCTATTGATTTGGGTCTTTTCTCTTCTTTTTTTAGTTAGTTGGGCCAATGGGGTGTCAATTTTGTTTATTTTTTCAAAAAACCAGCTCCTCGTTTGGCTGATTTTTTGTAATGTTTTTTTGGATTCAATCCTGTTGATTTCTTCTCTGATTTTAATTATTTCTCTTCTCCTACTGGGTTTGGGTTTGGTTTGCTGCAGATTTTCTAGATCCTTGAGATGAAAGTGGAATAATATTTGTTTCAAGTGTGGAATACTTATATTCTGCATCCTTTACTATCAAATAATACTTTACCTTTTTTAAAGATTTACATATTTATTTGAAAGAGAGAATTGTAGAAAGAACATAGATATCTTCATACAATAGTTCACTCCCCAAAAGTCTTCAAAGACTACAGCTGAGCCAGCCTAAAGCCAGGAGCCAAGAACACCATCCTGGTTTGCTTCACTGGTTGTAAGGACCCAAGTACCTGGGACATCATCCACTGCCTTCACAAGGACATTTTCATGGAGCTGGATTGGAAGTGGAGCATCCAGGACTTGAACTGTCACTCATGTGGGGTGCAGCCACTTCAGGTAGTGGCATAACCCACTGCTTCACATACTGGGCCCAAGATAATGCTTTTTCCAAAGGGAAAAAATGTTTTAGCATTATCATGACATTACGGTTTCTTATTCAGAGGGTGTTTAAAACAATTAAAAGTCCATTAACACCATAGAAGTGAAAATAAGCCATTGGTGAGGAATGTCTTAGCTTGAAAAAATTAGTGGTTGGGGCCAGCACTGTGGCATAGTGGGTAAAGCCTGCAATGCTGGCATCCCATATGGGTGCCATTACGAGTCCTGGCTGTTCCATTTCTGATCCAGCTCTCTGCTATGGCCTGGGAAAGCAGTAGAAGATGGCCCAAGTTTTTGGGCCCCTGCACCCATGTGGGGAACCTGGAAGAAGCTCCAGGCTCATGGCTTTGGATGGGCTTAGCTCCGGCCATCATGGCAATTTAGGGAGTGAACCAGTGTATGGAAGATCTCTTTATTTCTCTGCCTCTGCCTCTGTAACTCCACCTTTCAAATAAATAAATAAATATTTTTTTAAAAAATCAGTGGTCAAAGCAACAGAAAATTTACAATGACACAATATGGTAATTTTTAAATTTTTTTACTTGCACTTTTTTATTAGTGTTTTTATTTGCACACAATAATTGTACATATTTATGAGGTACAATGTTATGTTTCAATACATGTATACATGTTAATGATAAAATTAGGATAATTAGCATCCATCCTTTCATGTAGTCAAGCTTTCTAGGTAGTGTAAGCATTCAAAAGGCTTTCTTCTAGCTATTTAGAATTACACGATATGTTATTGTTAACTATTGTTACCCTACTGTGCAATAGAACACCAGAAGGATTATTTTTTTTAATTCACGGGCTTTTATTGGGCTTCCCCTTCCGGGCGAAGTTCCACGGCCCCAAAAGAGCAACAGAGCGGGGGCCGGGGAAGTCGCACGTCAGAGACTGGGAGGGCTCCTTTTATAGATTCAGGGCATGGGGGTTAAAGGTTGAGGTGGTTCTGAAGGATTATTTTTACAACAAGGAAAAAAAACAAACTGCTTAATTCAATAAAAGTAAAGCTTTCTGAGACTTAATTTATAATATATAAATTTATTTTAAATATTTTTAAGAAAATTAACTTTGATGAAGAACCCATAATGATGTATTTTTTGCATTAGCAAAAGTAGATATAACTATAGCTTATGAGACATAAGAATATCCTCCACTTAATGCACTAAAACAAGATAAATCTTTGAGAATAAACTCTACTATTAACTCTCATCATCCAACTGTTTGAGGACAGAGGTCCTGCATAGGAAGTTAGTACACAGAGACTTCTGTTATTAATTTAACAATTAACACTGTTATGTATGATGTCAGTGATCACTGGAGGATCTTGACATGAGCTGCCTAAGCTATGGAAGCCTTTTCAATGCACAGTCAGTATTTGGACAAGGCCATAAGCAAAGTGGAAGTTCTCTCCCCTCTTCAGAGGAAAACACATCCTCTATTGATGACTTCTTTCCACTGGAGACTCACCCACTGTGGTCCTTCACGTAGGACATTTTTGCTACAGTGTCTTGGATTTCCATGTCTGAAATGTTTTTATGGGCTTTCAGCCAGACCAGAATGCCTTAAGGGCTGATTCTGAGGACTGAGTGCTATTTAAAGTGATGTAATTCTGTGAGTTTGCTATATGGGCTGCTTCCCACGTTGGAGCATTCACTCCCTTTTAATTCTATCTGTCATTATTATCAAACACTTCATCCAATCTAGATGATCAATTTAGCACTTAATCGTATCCAAATTTTTGTTATATATTTCACATATTTGTAAATGAAAAGATTATACAAATGATTCCCAACTTAAAATAGTTTGCTTTATAGTTTCTCAACTTCATAATGGTATAAAAGCAACAGGCATTCAGTAGAAAGCATACAATAAATGTACAATCACTTTGCATTTCAATTTTCAATAAATTATATATTTAATAAATTGCTAGAGCTATTTATTGTAAAATTTATGTTAGATGACTTTGCCAAACTGTATCCAAATGTACATTTTCTAAGCATATTTAACTAGACTAGGCTACATGTGACCTTCAGTAGATTTGTTATATTTAATACATTCTTTACTTGTTGTAATTTCAATTAACGATGGCTTTATTGGGATGCAAACCCATCATAAGTTGTAAAGCCTCTGAATACGTATTATGATGGATATCTAGAATAAAATGTGATATTCTTAATGTTTATAAAACAATAGAATTATTAATTGAATTAGATTTACATAATGCATTTAGAATCCTCAAAGATATCTTTAAAAATAGTAATTAATTAATTTTTAAAGTAAATCCTTAGTGGTAAAGTAAGAAAATTTTAAATTCAAATAATTCTAAAAGAGTCAGAAATAAAAGAATAAAAATAAACAACAAATTAATATAGGTCCAGGAGAAGTGAAACTAATATTAATACATTTTTTACCTCAAATATATGAACGTATTGAATACTTTCAATAATTTTTTAAAATTTTTTTAAATTTTTTTATTTTTGACAGGCAGAGTGGACAGTGAGAGAGACAGAGAGAAAGGTCTTCCTTTTTGCCGTTGGTTCACCCTCCAATGGCTGCCATTGCCAGTGCGCTATGGCCGGCACACCGCGCTGATCCAAAGGCAGGAGCCAGGTGCTTCTCCTGGTCTCCCATGGGGTGCAGGGCCCAAGCACTTGGGCCATCCTCCACTACACTCCCGGGCCACAGCAGAGAGCTGGCCTGGGAGAGGGGCAACTGGGACAGAATCTGGCGCCCCATCTGGAACTAGAACCCAATGTGCTGGTGCCGCAAGCCAGAGGATTAGCATATTGAGCCGCGGCGCCGGCCCTCAATAAAAATTTTTAAGATCTTAAATTTAATGTTTGCTCCACTAAAGAAAAAAAATAAGGCCGGTGCCGTGGCTCAATAGGCTAATCCTCCACCTGTGGCCCCAGCACCCCGGGTTCTATTTCCGGAGTCCCGGTCAGAGTGCCAGATTCTGCCCCAGCTGCCCCTTTTCCAGGCCAGCTCTCTGCTGTGGCCTGGGAGTGCAGTGGAGGATGGCCCAAGTGCTTGGGCCCTGCACTCACATGGGAGACCAGGAGAAACACCTGGCTCCTGGCTTTGGATCAGCGCAGCGTGCCGGCCACAGCGGCCATTGTGGGGTGAACCAACGGCAAAGGAAGACCTTTCTCTCTGTCTCTCTCTCTCACTGTCCACTCTGCCTGTCAAAAAAAAAAAAGGGGGGGGAACAAAAATAACTTCTAAACACTAAAATTCATGTGTAATTGTATTTAAAGAGGCACACTTTAATGTATATACATAAAAATGTTCAAAGTAAAAAAATGAATACATATTAAGCAATAAATAATCATAGTTTCGGATGTTATTCTCAGACCATAATGGATGACTAAAAATCCAAGTTGTATTACCAGAGAAAATAAGCATCTTTCATAATGAAAGATATAACCTTCATTGTAATAATAAACCAAATTTATTTGCACTTAATATAACTGTAAAATATATTCAAAATGATTTTTGACAGAATAAAAACTGTAGGTAAATATGAAGTCACAGGTGGGAAGTTTTGTGATTGTTGTGTAAGGGATATGCAGCTTCATGCCTTTACTCCATACAAATTTGGGAACATGGTGATTCTTTCCCCCGCATACCCATACTCCTACTTGTCTCCTCCTCCCTCTTCCTTTCCCATTCTTATTTTTTACAGAAATCAATTTTCAGTTAATTTTATACTCATGAGATTAACCCTACACTAAGTGGAGAATTCACCGCTTAGTATGAATTGAGTTAGCTCAAACAGTATGAAGAAAAAGAAAAAAAAACAAACAAACAAATGAACAAGATAAACATTGCTTCTCGACACGTAAGACAAGGGCTGATGACACGGTGGCAAAAACAATCTAAATGAAAGACCCTGGTGAACAAGACCCCAGCAGAAGGAACAGGCCATCAAGGAGAGAGGCGCCTTTCTCTGAAGGGAGCAAGGAACCTCCACTGTGACACGGCCTTGACTGAACAAGTTCAGAGTCGGTGAACTCAAGGGGCTTCCATAGCCTAGACAGCTCATAGCAAGAGTCTCAGGTGACTGCTGACGTCACAAATAAGAGTGCCAATTGTTAAATCAGCAACGGGAGTCACTGGGTACATGCTCCCCACGTAGGATCTCTGTCCTTAATGTGTTTTATTATGAAACTTAAAAACACTACTAGTCGAACAATACCCTATACCTTGTGCGGTTGTGTGAATGCAGCCTGTTGAAATCCTTGCTTAGTATATACTAAGTTGATCTTTAGTATATGAAGGTAATTGAAAATGAAACTCGATAAAGGGTGGGATGGGAGAGGGAGAGGGGAGGGCCACGGGAGGGAGGGAGGTTGGGGGGGAAGCGACAACAATACAAAAGTTGCACTTTGTAAATTCACATTTATGAAATAAAAAATAAAAAAGACAAGAACTGTTCAAAATCAACATATCATACAGTGTCAGTTTCACTTCTATGGATTACATTTTAAATACTCTATTAGTTACCACAAATTAGAGAGACCATATGGTATTTGTTTTGTGACTGGCTTATTTTACTAAGTATAATGGTTTCCAGTTGCCTCCATTTTGTTGCAAATGACAGGATTTCTTTTTTTCACTGCTATATAGTACTCCATAGTGTATATATACCATAATTTATTTATCCTGTCTTCAGTTGATAAGACATCTGGGTTGATTCCATATCTTAGCTACTGTTAATTGAGCTGAAATGAACATGAGGGTGCAGATCACCTTTACATATGCTGATTTCATTGCCTTTGGATAAATTCCCAAGAGTTTGATGACTGGGTCATATGGTAGGTCTGTATTCAGATTTCTGAGGTATCTCCATACTGTCTTCCATAGTAATTGTGCCAGTTTACATTCCCACCAACGGTGGATTAAGGTATCCTCCCCACATCCTCTCCATCGTTTGTTGTTTGTTGATTTCTGTATGTCATTCTAACCAGGGTGAGGTGAAACCTCATTGTGGTTTTGATTTGCATTTCCTTAATGGCTAGTGATCCTGAAAATTTTTTTCATATGTCTTTTGGCCGTTTCAATTTCCTCTCTTGAAAAATTTCTTTTCAGGTCCTTTGCCCATTTCTTGACTAGGTTGTTTCTTTCATGGTTGTTCAGTTTCTTGAGCTCTTTATGGATTCTAGAAGTTAACTCTTTATCAGTTGCATAGTTTCCAAATAATTTCTCTCATTCTGTCAGTTGCCCTTTCACTATGCTGAGTCTTTCTTTCGTAGTTCAGAACTTCTTGGTTTGATATAATTCCACTTGTTAATTTTGGCTTCGATTACCTGTGCTTCTGCAGTCTTATTTTTTTTTTTTTTTTTTGCACAGGCAGAGTGGACAGTGAGAGAGAGAGACCGAGAGAAAGGTCTTCCTTTAACGTTGCTTCACCCCCCAATGGCTGTTGCGGCCGGCGCACCGTGCTGATTTGAAGCCAGGAGCCAGGTGCTTTTCCTGGTCTCCCATGCGGGTGCAGAGCCCAAGGACTTGGGCCATCTTCCACTGCACTCCCAAGCCACAGAAGAGAGCTGGCCTGGAAGAGGGGCAACCAGGACAGAATCCAGCGCCCCGACAGGGACTATAACCCGGTGTGCCAGCACCGCAGGCAGAGGATTAGCCTATTGAGCCGTGATGCCGGCCTTCTGTAGTCTTTTCTAAGAATTCTTTCCCTGTGCCAATGTCTTGTAGAATTTCTCCAGTGATCTCTAAGAATTTGATGGTGTCGGTGTCGTGTCACAGATGTCAGTCTTTGATAGATTTTGAGTGGATTTTTGTGTAAGGTGTAAGGTAGGGGTCTAGTTTCATACTTCTGCACATGGAGATCCAGTTTCCCCATAACCATTTACACATGCTATGCTTCTGCATTTCAAGAGCTGTTCAATTCTATATGTCTTTTCATAAATAACTTTTGGACTTTTTGGTCAAATTTTAAAATTTACTTCACTGTATCTAGTCTCTTTATTTTATCATCCTCCTTGTAGGGTTTCCCCACAGTACTCTAGTAACTTGATATTATCAGTTCATAGATTTAGGTCTCTGATCATATTTTAGTAGATTTTTGTGTAAGGTGTAAGGTAGGGATCTTGTTTCATACTTCTGCAGTGGAGATCCAATTTTCCCAACATCATTTGTTGAAGTGATTATCTTGGCTCCAGTGGTTGATTTTTTGCTCCTTTGTCAAAGACAAGTTGATTGTAGATGCATGGTTAATTTCTGGAGTTTCCTTTCTGCTACATATTTCTACACATTTGTTTTTTGCCAGTACCAGGCTGTTTTCATTACAACTTCCCTGTAGTATGTCTTGAGGTCTGGTACTGTGATGCCTCTAGATTTGTTTTTACTTTTTAAGATTTCTGTAGCTATTTGGGGTATCCTATGTTTCCATATGAATTTTAGCATTATTTTTCTAGATATGAGAAGAATGATGGCATTTTGATTGGGATCACATTGAATCTATAAATAGCTTTTGTTAGCATGGACATTTTGATGATGTTGTTCTTACAATCCATGAACATGGAAGATTTTTCCATTTTTATGTCTTCTGTTTCTTTCTTCAATGTTTTGCAATTTTCCAGGATATTTAAATTTTTGTAGCTATTGTAAATAAAATTGACCTTAGAAGTTCTTTTTCAGCTATGGAATTGTCTGTGTATACAAGGGCTATTTAATTTTGTGTGTTGATTTTATATACTGCTACTTTTCAAAACTCTTTTTATGAGTTCCAATGGTCTCTTTTTGGTGTCTTTTAAATAGCCAGGCACCCTGTAATTAGGTGCATATACATTTATTATGGTCATGTCTTCCTGTTATATTGTTCCCTTAATTGTTAAATAGTGTCCTTTTCTATTTTAACAATTTTTTTGTGTTAAAGTCTATTTTGTGTGATATTAGGATAGCTACACGTGCCCTTTTTTTCTTTGCTTTTGCATAGAATATATTCTTCTAACCTTTAATTTTCAGTCTACATGTATCTTTGTTGGTGACATGTGTTTCTTGTAGGCAGTAAATAGATGAATAGATGGGTCTTGTTTTTTAATCTCTTCAACCAGTATATCTTTTAACTGGAGAGTTGAGGCCATTTATATTCAAGGTTAATATTGATAAGTAACTTCTTGGCCTGAAATTTTTCTGTGAATATTCCTGTCTTGTCTTTGGCTTTCTTTTGTACTTTTACCGAGGTATTTTCTATCTTCACATTATTTCATGATGATTGCTTTCTTTCTGTGTTTCTGTTTATAGAATATCCTTTAACATCTTTTGTAAGGCTGGACAAGTGGTAACAAATTCTTTCAATTTATGTTTGTTATGGAAGCTCTCTATCACACCTTCATTCATAAATGAAAGCTTTGCAGGGTACAATATTCTGGGTTGACTTTTTTTTTTTCTCAAGAGTTGGACTATACCGATGTCTTTTAGCCTGTAGGGTATCTGATCAGAAGTCTAATTGGAAATTCTTTGAAAGTAATTTGGCATTTCTTGTGCACATTTTAGAATCTTTTATGTTTTACTGTGGAAAGTTTGACTACAGTGCGTCAAGCTGTGCAAGGGGCTCCAGTTGAAAAGGAAATAAGGCCGCTAAGCCTTTGCTGGACAAGGCTGCTAAGCCTTTGCTGGAGTTTGCCGCACTTCCGCATTCCAGTGACAGCATTTCCAACAATCCAAGATGGCCCCCAGGGGAGGTACCTAGCCTGACAGGAGACTTCCGTATTCATGAACAATGTGTGTCCTCGGCTGTGATTGGCCCTTGAGGGCGCGCCCGGCTCGTGTCCTGCCTTACCTTTCAGCTGGTTGGCTCAGTTCCCTTGTGCCCTGGACAGCCCCCTTTCTGTGTCTATAAAAGCTTTTCCCCCCTCCCAATAATGTTGAGAACCTGGCTGCACCCTGGGCCTTGAATGATCTCCCAGATCTGGTGTGATCCCTTTGCCGCCGACACTCATCATCCTGCTCGGCCCCCGAGCTCCCGAGGCTGGCCCTGAGGAGCTCCATTGGACCTGTTGCCCCGTAGCGAGCAGCTATGGTGAAGATTTTTTCTGATAATATATGTTAGGATTCCTATGTGCTTATTGCACTTGGAAATTCCTTTCTTTCTCAAAATTAGTGAAATTTTCTGTAATTATTACACTAAATAGTCCTTCTAGTCCCTTCTCTCTTTCCACATATTCAAGTACTCTTATGACCTATATATGGGGTCATTTGATAGTCTCTCATTCTAATATTCAAATGCTTTTGTGTTCCTTTGGGGTTGTCGTAGTGTCTTCCTTATTGTTTCTTGAATTTTCCTCTGATGGCTTTTATCTTTGAGCTGTACTTCAGTGGCTTAGTGAAATGTCTATACCTTCAATGAATACAAAGAGGCATGTGGTGGGTGTGGCCAGAGAGCTGTGGTCTGTGCTCCAGGATGGAGCAAGTATCCAGGATAACACCAAAGTTGGGCATGATAGCTCTCCTCTGGTTACCTGGAAGTATAGGAGTAGTCACTTCTGTTGAGACCACCCCTTCTCCTCCAAGCTGAGGAATACCCAGTGTTAGCCCAGTGTGTTCAACACTCGTATGCACTGCTGTATGAACTGCACATATGATTTGTGCATTCCCTCTGATGAACATGGGTCCCTTTGCTATGAGCTGCTCAGGGCAACCAGGGAGCTCTGAGAACGTGCAGCAGCACTCTGTGATTGCTCAGAACCCAGCACACCCTGCCTCTCATGCAGTCACAGTGTTTTCTCAGTCTCAGCATGCAGGGCTCTCAGGGTCAGGGAGTGCAGGTGGAGCCACTGCAACCCACTAGCCTGTTCTATAGGCAGGGGTACTGTGGAGTTCCCAGAGCCACTATCCGAGTGTGTTCCAGCCTGCTGGACTGAGTCCTATCCTCCTGACAAGTCAGTGGGGAACACCGGTGCGTCTCTGGTAAAATCTCTGGATCACAGGTGCACACAATCCCCTCCAGCCACAGCCGTGCTCACTTCACACTTGTGCCAGGTATGTAGGAGAGTCTCACAGACAGCACTTCCTTTCCATAGGGATGGCTCCCCCGCCCCACCCATTGCCAGGTGGGTGCAGCTGGCTTGGTAGAGACTGTCCAGGTCAGCTGGTCTTGAACTGCTATGGTTGCCCATGGTTACTAGGTGGAGGGTGACCCAGATACTTGCTGGGTACATGCACAGGAGCTGGAGCATCTGCTGCCTGCCTATGTAGAAAGATGGCACCAGCCCTCCTACCACTGACTGTAGGTCGCCCTTGTTGGGGGAAAAGAGGAGAGAGACTAACTGCTTTCCCCCTCCTCCCCAGTGAACAGTCGCCCCACTACCATGAAGGATCAGCATGGACGGACTCAAAAACGGTGCCATTCATTAAGTTCCCCATCCAGCCGTAACAACAGCCGTGCAGTCCGATCTCACCTGGCTTGTCAGGGCGGGTGCTTGTTTCAGGATCCCAGCTTCTGGGTCCTTTGTTGTCTTGTTGGTCCTAGCTGCTTGTGTGCACCTTCCACACAGGTCCAGGCTGCTCCTACTGCTTTCTCAGGACCTCCCACTGCAGTTTCCCCTGACAGGGTACTTGCTCTACTTTATTTATGTTAATTTCTTATGTTAATTTGTGTTAATTTTTAGCCAAAATCAGACTACCCTATCACTATTCGGCCATCTTGGAACCTCTCAAGTGGAAAGATTTAACATACATTTCAGAAATTCCTAGCACAAGTAGAATTTGATGAATATAAAAATATTTTTTAAAATTACTGCTGTATAGTATTCTGTGGAGTACATGTCCCATAATTTCTTTATCCAGTCTACTGTTGATGGGCATTTGGGTTGGTTCCAGGTCTTAGCTATTGTGAATTGAGCTGCAATAAACATTAATGTGCAGATGGCTTTTTTATTTGCCAAATTAATTTCCTTTGGGTAAATTCCAAGGAGTTGGATGGCTGGGTTGTATGGTAGGGTTATGTTCAGGTTTCTGAGGAATCTCCAGACAGACTTCCAAAGTGGCTTAACCAGTTTGCATTCCCACCAACAGTGGGTTAGTGTCCCTTTTTCCCCACATCCTCTCCAGCATCTGTTGTTGGTAGATTTCTGAATGTGAGCCATTCTCACCGGGGTGCGATGGAACCTCATTGTGGTTTTGATTTGCATTTCCCTGATTGCTAGTGATCTTGAACATTTTTTCATGTGTCTGTTGGCCATTTGGATTTCCACTTTCGAAAAATGTCTATTGAGGTCCTTGGCCCATCTCTTAAGTGGGTTGTTTGTTTTGTTGTTGTGGATTTTCTTGATTTCTTTGTAGATTCTGGTTATCAATCCTTTATCTAGTATAGTTTGCGAATATTTTTTCCCATTCTGTCGGTTGCCTCTTCACTTTCCTGACTGTTTCTTTTGAAGTACAGAAACTTCTCAATTTGATGCAATCCCAAATGTTAATTTTGGTTTTGACTGCCTGTGCTGTTGGAGTATTTTCCAGGAAGTCTTTGCCTGTGCCTATATCTTGCAGGGTTTCTCCAATGCTCTCTAATAATTTGATGGTTTCGGGTCATAGATTTAAGTCTTTAATCCATGTTGAGTGAATTTTTGTGTAAGGTGATAGGTATGGGTCTTGCTTCAAGCTTCTGCATGTGGAAATCCAATTTTCCCAGCACCATTTATTGAATAGACTGTCCTTATTCCAGGGATTAGATTTGGATCTTTGGTCAAATATAAGTTGGCTGTAGATGTTTGGATTGATTTCTGGTGTTTCTATTCTGTTCCATTGGTCTATCCATCTGTTTCTGTACCAGGACCATGCTGTTTTGATAACAACTGCCCTGTAGTATGTCCTAAAATCAGGTATTGTGATGCCTCCGGCTTTGTTTTTGTTGTACAGGATTGCTTTGGCTATTCGAGGTCTTCTGTGTCTCCATATGAATTTCAGCATCATTTTTTCCAGATCTGAGAAGAAGGTCTTCGGGATCTTGATGGGTATTGCATTGAATGTATAAATTGCTTTTGGGAGAATAGACATTTTGATGATATTGATTCTTCCAATCCATGAGCATGGAAGATTTCTCCATTTTTTGGTATCCTCTTCTATTTCTTTCTGTAAGGTTTTGTAGTTTTCATCATAGAGATCTTTAACGTCTTTGGTTAAGTTTTTACTTGCTCAAATATAGAATGTGTATATGGTTATATCCCATAATGGAGTGTGGTTTGAGTACTGGCTGATCTAATACCTGCTAATGTACCTAGGGAGGCAGTGGATGATGGACCCAGTACTTTGACACATGATACCATGTGCAACAGTGCTGGATGATTGAAATGAATGTCAACAGAATTGTCTAAGTGTCCTCACCTCTACATATCATTAAGAGGCCAATCTCTCTCAAGAATGAATATTCTTAGTATCTTGGTAGCACTCAGTCACTCCATAACTGGGAGCATGGGAAATGTAAGTTCACCACAAATGAGGTAATGGATTTCATTAGATAGAAGTGGGGAATCTTCAGTCAATTATATTCCAAGCACCCAGAGATTCGAAAAATATTCTCACTGCCACCACAGGACATGTATATATCAATAGCAGTTTTTAATGTCTATTAACATATGTATATAAGATAAAAAAGACAAGGAAAAATATAAATCTAAAAGTAAAAAAAAATTGGGTGCAAAATGTGAAAATCATTGTCAGTCTTAAAAGAATAATGAAACTAATGGACACAGAATCTTACTTTGAAATGGTTCTGATTCCTGTTAAGTTGATGGATGGAGAATCAGACATCTGAATCGTGTTTGAGGTTTTCTATAATTTCTCTAACTCTGAATATATATGGAATATGGAAAAGAGATACTAAGGAATATGAAACTGCATAATTTGACTTACAAAAACATGTTAAGGAAGAATGGGGATGTTTCAATGGGCACACAATAGACTATGTATTCAATATTAATGGAAACCTGTATATAAGAAATTGTGGGGCTAGTGTTTGTGGAGGAACTGATAAAAACTGCTGTTCTAATGCCCCCCATCAAATATTGGAGTGCCATTTCTAGTCCTGGCTCCTCTTCTTCTGATGGAGCTCCCTGCTAATGCTGATGGGTCTCTGAACACCTGAAAGTCTACAATGGATGACTCTGCATTATTGTTGGGAGAGAGGCATTAGTGAGAAAGGCAAGTGTTACTTGTTGGGAGAAAGAACAGGTATTGAAGGCAATAATATGTATTCAAGGAAGCTGTAGATGTTAAAGAGGAGGTGGGAGAGCCCTGACAGGGAGATGATGGATAGGAAGGGAGAAGTTTTATATGAGATAGTCTGGAAAGGTACAAAGTTTCCCAATAGGCCATGAAGTCAAAAATGATCCATTGTCTAATGTGCTATTTGGTAGATATTGGCTCTAATTACTGCTATAAAGTTAGAATATGCATTTGGTAGGCAAAGAGGAGGGAGACCACCCTGTGAAAATATACTTATCTGTGGGATTAGGAAGAGAGGTGTCCTATTCCACAGAGAAAAGTATTTAATCACCTGTGAGCCAAGAAAATATCCATTGAAGAAGAACTTTGCTTATATAGAAATGGGCAAGGTATAGTTTCACTCAACAAAAAAGTCAAAAACTAAATCCCTGTTCAAAAAGAGCCAGACACTGGTCATGGCTCAAGTAGTTGGACCCCTGCCACTCTTACGGAATAACTTCCAGACTCCTGACTACATGTTATTGGCTCAGTCTTGGCTGCTCTGACCATATGTGGAGTCACCCAGAGAATGAGAGATCTCTCTCTCTCTGTAACTCTCAAAAACCAATATAACCTAGTTCTAAATAAGTCTCAAAATCAGACCAAGTCTTGTTTTATTCCTGATGGTGATGTATTACTTTTTCTTATAATTCCTCATGGCACTAAAACTATTTAAGGTAATAATATAATGAGAAAAGAAATAGCAAGAAATTCAAGAAATAGCTTATTTCACTTTTTTTAGATTTTATTTATGTATTTGAAAGAAAGAATTTACAGAAAGATAAAGGGAGAGACAGTAAGAGATCTTCCAATCACTGGTTCACTAATGGCCACAACGGCTGGAGCTGGGCCCATTTGGAGCCAGGAGCTTCTCCTAGGCTTCCCAGATGGGTGCCGGGGACCGAGTATTTGGGTCATTTTCAAATGCAGTGTATTTCTAAGTAAGTGTATATGGAAATTTTAACTAGATTTAAAACCTTACATTATTAAAATGATTAAACTGCTATGGCTTAACAAGACTCTCCTGAGTTTTCCTACTGTCTTACATCTTCTTCAAATGCACTGATTGCTGAATCTGATCATGCAAACTTGTACAGATATTTTAATGTAGTAATTTAATATCAAAAAGAATCATATATATATATATATATATATATATATATATATATGACAGGCAGAGTGGATAGTGAGAGAAAGAGACAGAGAGAAAGGTCTTCCTTTTTGCCGTTGGTTCACCCTCCAATGGCCGCCGCGGCCGGCGCATCTCGCTGATCTGAAGCCAGGAGCCAGGTGCTTCTCCTGGTCTCCCATGGGGTGCAGGGCCCAAGGACTTGGGCCATCCTCCACTGCCTTCCCGGGCCATAGCAGAGAGCTGGCCTGGAAGAGGGGCAACCGGGACAGAAACCGGCGCCCCGACCGGGACTAGAACCCGGTGTGCCGGTGCCGCCAGGTGGAGGATTAGCCTAGTGAGCCACGGTGCTGGCCTCCAGGTTTTAGGAAAACAAAAAGGCTGAGGCTGCTGACTTAAAAATATATGATTCTTTGGCCGGCGCCGCGGTTTAACAGGCTAATCCTCCGCCTTGCGGCGCCGGCACACCGGGTTCTAGTTCCGGTCGGGGCACCGATCCTGTCCCGGTTGCCCCTCTTCCAGGCCAGCTCTCTGCTGTGGCCAGGGAGTGCAGTGGAGGATGGCCCAAGTGCTTGGGCCCTGGACCCCATGGGAGACCAGGAGAAGCACCTGGCTCCTGCCATCGGATCAGCGCGGTGCGCCGGCCGCAGCACGCCTACCGCGGTGGCCATTGGAGGGTGAACCAACGGCAAAGGAAGACCTTTCTCTCTGTCTCTCTCTCACTGTCCACTCTGCCTGTCAAAAATTAAAAAAAAAAAAAAAAAAAAAACAAAACAAAAAAAAAAACCTGGAAAGACAAAGTGAAAAACCCTTGAGAATAAGGAAAAATTTTTAAGAAAGGCAACTGATATGTCCTATGATAATAATTGCACTTCACTAAGATGATTTCGTGTCCTCTGAAAACTAAGGAGATCATTTAACTTTATGCTATAAATTTTAGTAATATTTTATTTTTAGTGTTGATTTTTAATAGATGAATCAAAATTTCTGTACCTTTTGTTAGAGGGAAAAGATATTTTTAGACACGTCCTTCTCAAGTCCAAGCATTTGTAGGTAAATGCTAACACGATTGATTAAGTACAGTTGATTACTACGGAAATTTATTATTTGAAAAGTTACTTTTAATATATTTTAACTTATAATATAGATAATAGATAATACTGTGGAATATAGTATATAGTATCACTTTCATTTATTATTCTTGGTGTCCATGTGTTCTTGCTATATAGCCGAAGGAATTACAGAAAAGCCTGGCAGGATTTTGGTGGTGTTTGATGTCCATGCTGCTGGCCCCCATCACAGGTTGTTCCTCGCAGGCTCAGTTATTGATTGTAGGAAATTGAAATATTTTCTCAGTATCTTTTGAATAGTCTCAGAGTCTCCTTTGATTCACTTTCACAAATGCTGGAATTATTTCACTGTCTCTTTCTCAGCAGTATTGCAGATGCAAGGAGTCAGTCTTCATTACTGTGCTGTGTGATTTCATTTGCTTAGGATGAAAACTCACTGCACTGCAGTTCATTACACAGTAGATTATCAACATTTTCACAATTCCATTGATTTTCCAAGAAAGCATATCTTTGCCCAGTGCAATAGAAGAAATAAATTCATTTAGATTTCCTTTCTTCACCATATTAATAATGTATTATGCATCAAGTAAGATTAATTATTCTGTAATATTATGCAGCCTACAACCTTTTCTCATCATTCATCTTATTCAACAAAGAATAACACAGAACAATGAGATCACTTTCAAGTTAGAAAACATTTCAATCACAGCACAGAGAATAATATTGTTTGAATGTTTTTAACAAAGGAAATAATATACATATATAATATTAGCTTTTTTGGGTAAAATATCAATTTTATCTTTATGGATTCATTTTAACAATGTTAAAGTAACATTTGTTAGCCAAAGGGGACATCAGTACCTTCAACTGGATGTAAAGTTATTTTTTACTTATTTATTTATTGAAAAGGCAGAGTTACAGAAAGAGAGACAGAGAGAAGAAAGAGGTTCCATGTGCTGGTTCACTCCCAGTGACCCCATGTTGGGTGCCAGGGTTGCAATTCTTAGCTTAATCTCCTGCATCCAAAGACCAAGATGTAGAGCTGTACACCTAAATTCCAGCTACCTATCTGAAGGATTTTGCCACTTTTACTCCAGCTATCTAAGCTTCTACACTTCTCAACAAGATATGGACAACAAGATATAGACTTAGAGTGAATGTGAAAATGCTACAGCTACAAATGTATATATAGACCAAGATGTAGAGCTACTATACTGGATTGCTAAATACCACAAGTAGCTTTGCCATTGGTGATGTTGCTCAGTGATATGAGAAGTGATTCTTACAGAATTTTTAAATATGATCAAATACATTATTTCCCCTGATTTAATAATATATATTTATGAAAATCACAGGGCATGTTTACATCAGTTATAAAAAATACATGTAACTTTTACATTAATAGGTGAAATAGATCAAAATCCTTGTTGCAGAAAATTTTATATTTGTAATGATCAAGCAGATCATTTTTAGTTCATAATAGAGCAAATTACTTTTTGGTATGCATAACTGGCTCTTTGAGAGATTTCTACTATTGTCATTCTCTATGCCAATTATTCTATGGGTAAAACCATTACTGTTGCAAAACAATTCATTATATGATAAATGTGGTACCTTGGATGATTGGTAATACTACCTATATATTTCATTAAAGCTAAGAAATTATTTAACCGATAGGCATATTGTAATAATAAGAGGTTTTAAGGTCTTTTCCCATTCTCTGAGCTCATCACAGTAATATTCAAATCACATTCTTATTTAAATTATGTTTATAGCTTTTTCAAAGCAATGATAGAAAACACGTTTTTGTACTCAGTTCTTAGCTACAGATCTTACGTGTTAGAATTTTTTTGTAGATATATTTTCTAGAACACTACTTATGAGAAATTATTTTAAAATGTAACATGATCACTCTTTATGTGTGTGTGAAAGACAGAGAAGTATAAAGATTGTAGATTTAGATCTTTAATCCATGTTGAGTGGATTTCTGTGTAAGGTATAATGTAGGGGTCCTGTTTCATACTTCTGCATGTCAACATCAGTTTTCCCAGCACCATTTGTAGAAGAGACTGTCCTTGCTCCAGGGATTGGTTTTAGCTCCTTGGTCAAATATAAGTTGTTGTAGATGCTTGGATTTATTTCTGGGGTTTCTATTCTGTTTCATTGGTCTATCCATCTTTTTTTTTCCAGTATCAGGCTGTTTTGATTGTAATTGCTCTGTAGTATGTCTTAGAATCTAGTATTGTGATGCCTCCCAATTTGTTTTTGTTGTATAAGATCGCTTTAACTATTTGAGGTCTCTTGTATCTCCATATGAATTTCAGTATATTTTTTTCTAGATGTGAGAAGAATGTCTTTGGTATTTTGATTGATATCACATTGAATCTGTAAATTGCTTTCAGAAGAATGGACATTTTGATGATATTGATTCTTCCAATCCCTGAACATGGAAGATTTTTCCATTTCTTTATATCTTCTTCTATTTCTTTAATATTTTATAATTCTCATCATATTTTTTTTTTGACAGGCAGAGTTACACAGTGAGAGAGAGAGAGAGAGAGAGAGAGAGAAAGGCACCGGCCGGTATTTGATTTTTTTTGTAGCTAATGTGAATGGGATTGATCTTAAAATTTCTTTCTCAGCCGGCCAGCACCATAGCTCACTAAACTAATCCTCCGCCTGTGGTGCCGGCACCCCGGGTTCTAGTCCCTGTTGCAGTGTCAGATTCTGTCCTGGTTGCTCCTCTTCTAGTCCAGCTCTCTGCTGTGGCCTGGGAGTGCAGTGCAGGATGGCCCAGGTCCTTGGGCCCTGCACCCACATGGGAGACCAGGAGGAAGCACCTGGCTTCTGGCTTAGGATCAGTGCAGTGTGCCGGCTGTAGAGGCCATTTGGGGGGTGAACCTAAAGAAGGAAGACCTTTCTCTCTGTCTCTCTCTCACTGTCTAACTCTGCCTGTCAAAAAAAAAAAGTTCTTTCTCAGCCATGGCATTGTCTGTGTATACAAAGGCTGTTGATTTTTGTGTATTGATCTATATTCTGCTTCTTTACCAAATGCTTCTATGAGTTCCAATTGTCTTAGTAGAGTCTTTTGAATCCACTATATATAGAATCTTGTTGTTTGCAAATAGGGATAATTTGTCTTCCTCCTTCCCAATTTGTATCTGTTTGAATTCTTTTATTGATGGATTGCTCTGGTTAAAACTTCCAGGACTCTATTGGATAGCAGTGGTGAGAGTGGGCATTCTGTCTGGTACCAGATCTCAGTTGGAATGTTTCCAGCTTTTCCCCATTCAATATGATGCTGGCCATGGGTTTATCATAAATTGCCTTGATTATTGTAAGGAATATTCCTCTAAGCCCAGTTTATTCATAGTTTTCATCATGAAAGGGTGTTGCATTTTGTCTAGTGTTTTCTCTGCATCTATTGAGATAATCATATAGTTTTTGTTCTTCAATTTTTTAATGTGTTATATCACAATGATTTACAAATGCTGAACCATCCCTGAATATCATGGATAAATCCCACTTGGTCCAGGTGAATGATCTTTCTGATATGTTGTTGGAATCAATTGGCCAGAATTTTGTTGAGGCTTTATGTGTCTATGTACATCAGGGAAGTTGATCTGTAATTCTCTTTCTCTGTTGCATCTTTTCCGGGTTTAGGTATTAAGGTAATCCTCACTTCATAGAATTTGGGAGGATTCCCTACCTTTCAATTCTTTTGACTAATTTGAGAAGAATTAGAGTTAGTTTCTGGTAGAATTCAGCAGTGAAACCATCGGTCCTGGGCTTTCCTTTGTTGGGAGGTTCTTTATTACTGATTCAAGTTCTGTCTTGGTTATGGGTCTGTTTAAGTTTTCTATGTCTTCATGGCTCAATTTAGGTAGGCTGTATGGGTCCAGGAATCTATCTATTTCTTCTAGGTTTCCCAGTTTGTTGGCATACAGTTCTTTGTAGTGGTTTCTGATGATTCTTTTTATTTCTGTGGTGTCTGTTGCAACATTTCCTTTTTCATCTCTAATTTCATTGATTTGGGTTTTCTTTTTTTCCTTTTTTTTTTTTTTTTTTGGTTAGTTAGGGCAATGGTGTGTCAGTTTTATTTATTTTTTCAAAAAACCAGATCTTGATTTTGCTGATCTTTTGTATTTTTTTTCTTGTTTTAATTTTGTTGATTTCTTCTCTAATTATTCTTTTCCTCTACTGGTTTGGGTTTGGTTTGCTGTTGCTTTTCTAGATCCTTGAGGTGCATAGATAGTTCATTTATTTGGAGCCTTTCCAGTTTGTTGATGTAGGCACCAAGTGTTATAAACTTTCCTCTTGACACTGATTTTGCTGTATCCTCCACGTTTTGGTATGCTGCATTGCTGTCTGCATTTGTTTCCAGAATTTTTTTTGATTTCTCTTTTGATTTATTCTATGACCCATTGTTCATCAGAAACATGTTGTTCATTACCCGTGTGTTTGCATATGATGTATGGATTCTTAAGTTGTTAATTTCCAGCTTTATTCAATTGCAGTCTTAGAAGATGCATGGTATGATTTGGATTTTTTTTTAATTTGCTCAAACTCATTTTATGGCAGAGCATAGGGTCCATCCTAGGGAAATTCATCCCACCTCTTGTTTTTCTTTCTCATTGACTTCCATTATCTGAATATTGGGTTTTTTTGTTCATTAATCTGTGCAAAAGGAAGATCATTTTCTTGGATTGAATGACATCATACAGAGTTTACTAAATCACTGGAACACAGTGAATTTTGGATTTTTAATATTTAACTGAAGAATCACTTAAATATACAAACTTGTGATATAGTACAAATAATTCCTGTATGTCCATACCCAGTTAACCATATAAGTCACATATATATTAGATTATTTCTTAGAAAAAGTCATTTGAGCTAGATAATGGTTCATTAATTGTGAGAAATATATTACATTAATATGAGAGAGTAAAACCACAGGGACCTGCATGAATTCTGGAATAAGACATGTTTGTATTATTTTACTGTCCTTTTTTTAAAAAAAAAAATTGAAAGAGAAGGGGAGAGAGAGATCTTCTGTCTTCTGGTTCATTCTCCAATTGGCCACAGAAGCTGGTCAAGCAGAAGCCAGGAGCCAGGAGCTTCTTCCAAGTCTTTCACATGGGTGGAAGTGGCCCAAGCACTTGGGCCACCCTTCACTGCTTTCCCAGGTGCATTTGATGGAGCTGGACTGGAAGTGGAGCAGCTGGGACTCTAACCCATGTTCATATGAGATGCCGGCTCTGCATATGGAGTCTTGACTTTTTGCACCACAATGCCAGCCCCAGCCAGGCCCAGCTGTCTTTTTCTTAATAAAATGAGGTTAGGTGCATACCTGTGACTTTAGGCTTTTGAAGAATTAAACATGTATACAGCATTGAGATCACTGAGCTGTCATCTGCTGTTGTACTTTTTTTTACAGATTTATTTATTTATTTGAAAGGCAGAGTTACATAGAGGCAAAGAGAGAGCGAGAGCGAGAGTTCACCCATCTGCTGAATCACTCCCCAGATGGCCACAAGGGCTGGCGCAGGGCAGATCAGAAGCTGGAAGCTTGAAACTTCTTCTGGGTCTCTCACATGAGTGTAGGGTCCCAAATAATTGGGCCATCTTCTCCTGCTTTCCCAGGCCATAGCTAAGAGCTGGATTGGAAGTGGAGCAGCAGGACTGCAGCCAGCGCCCATATGGGATGCCAGCACTGCAGGTGTCAGCTTTACCTGATAACATGACAGTGCTGGCCCTGTTGATATACTTTTAAAAAAATGAATATAGCTTTATTCCTTAGTAGTTAGTTTAGAAACAGTTAAAATTGAGTAAAATATTCCTGAGCATACACAAAACTCCATCTCAAGTGAGAGGAAGGTTCTGTCGTAGACACCTGATAGAGAAGAGTTGAACTGAGCTATTTTTTCAGGTGAAAAGATGGCCTTACCCTGAGCAGATTGCTCATGAACTATGAATAATAACGAGTGACAGATGCAGTGATAAGATGTGTTATGTGAGGAAGGCCTTAGACCTGGGCCGATGCTGAACGGATAGTGAGAGGAATAAAACAACCTTTCTATCCTTTCTAATTCTGATGAGAGTATTTGAAGATCTACTATATGGTTAAGCCAAAGTGTTGAAATGTAATAGCATTGTTTAGAAGCTCAAAACTGATCATACTTCTGCATTCCCACACAAAAAGACAAGTCGTGATCAGAAAAGGTTTATCCTGGGGCCAACGCTGGTGCACTGGTTAAGCCGCTGCCTGCAGCGCTGACATCCCATTTAGGTACCTGGTTGGCTCCTGACCACTGTATTTCCAATCCAGCTCCCTGCTAATGCACCTGGGAAAGCAGCGGAGGATGGCTCAAGTGCTTGGGTCCTGCACCCACATGGGAGACCAGGAAAAGCACCTGGCTTTGGACTGGCTGCTGCAGCCATTTAGAGAGTGAACCAACAGCTGGAACCTCTCTCTCTCTCTCTCTCTCTCTCTGTAACTCTTTCAAATAAAGAAATAAAATCTTTTTTTGAAAAAATAAAAGATTATCACTCAATAATATGTGTGACAATCCCAACATTTTGCTCTTTAGAGGATATGTCAAGAAACTTGTACTAGCCTTTACGTATTATCCTCAAGATTAATGTAGGTATTTTATGTATAATAGGGACACCAAACCAGACAATCAGTAGATGACTGAATTTCTTAGAGGACCCTCATGAATCTAAAGAAACAAATTTGCTGAGATTCAGGTGTTCTGATTGCAGATCTCTCTCTCTCTTGAAACAAATGGCAAATGATGTCTTATTATTTTGACTGATACTCAGAAAAGGTTCACATTTCTCCAGGGAAAATGAGAAGAAGATCATCTATTTTAGTTAATAACATATGGGAAAGTTCTAAGATCTAACTGGGCAGATCAATTAATCATTTTCAAGTTAACATCTCATGCAGCTTATTTCACTTTTGATTTAGCTAAAAAGTCTGAAACAAATTAGCCTTGCCATGGTTCAGTCTTCTCTTTTAATAAAAACCAGAGCCAAGACAATTTAAGTTAGGAATTTGTAATTAATTCTATAAATTTAAATTGTAATCATTCTCAGTATGGCTCATTTTCTTGCTGATGAATAATCCTCAATTGAAAACCAAGTCAAAATTGCAGTGTGTCTATGTAATTGTTTTCACTACCAGACACAATTTAGAAATATTAGTCAGCCATGCATCAGAATCGGTTGTTGTGGTGAGACTTCTTCGCTCACCATAACTCATATTTGAAAACATAAATATTTAAGAAAATGCATACCTGAAAGGAAAATTAATTTCAGAAGCATTTCATTTTGTTGATATTACATACCTGTTTTTTAATATTTACAAATTATCATGGCAAGTTTGAATTTAAGGGAGAATAGATCTAAATATCTGAGTATTTTTATTCAAAATGACAAAGTTTTAACAATCCGATGAAGACTTATAAAAATACGTGCCAACATTTGGGCTTTAGGATTGAACAGTCCTAGGGCACTGATCCAAATTCATTCATATCCTCAATGGAGTTCTCTTTTTTAAAGTGATGACCAAAAAATATGTGGTTTTGCCACATGGAAAAATACATTAGAATTGTTTGGGATGAGTGATCCTACACTACAGGTTTGCTTAAGGAGATAGTAATATGTGAAGTACAATTTTACTATTGATCTTCTTGCAAAACAAAATTGAAAAATCTTGCTTGAATTTTCTACATTTGCTTTGTCATGGAGCAATGACCCTGGATGGAAGATAAAGGTCAGTAGTTGGTTAGCCGGAAGAGGGTCAGTCACCAAGTGCCATCTCCTTACCTAGCCTTCTCGGCCATTGTTCTTTCTGCTGTACTTGTCAGATACACTTCATTCCATAAATAAGAAAACATGTCAATTTCTCAGCCAAAATACAGAGCTACAAGTTGTTCAACCTGTACTTCAAGTATCATTGACCTAATTTCTTCAAAGTAAGAAAGATACCATAGTGAGCTCTTTGTTTATCCTTAATAGAGCAACACCTGCTCAGTAATTTCATTAAGATTTTCTTTCCTAAGAGTCTAAGTACAAGGTAAAAAAGGAGGACAATGAGGAAAAGGAAAATGTTTTCATTTTGGTTTTTACTTCCATTTTGATGGAGTCCATGCAAAATGTTTTATATACATACATCAAATAAACAGATATTTTAACATATTGATTCTTATAGCCTATATATACATTTCTATTATGAAAGAAAGTTTTATTTCTGAAAATAGCAAGCAGAAAATGTTTGCATTCCTTGAGCCTCTGCCAAAATTAAGTCCTTCTATTGCATGCAACGTGGTGAATTCCTGCCAATCTCTGAAGAAACCAATGCAGTTATGACAACACCAAAGGCAACAATGTGAGGAAGTAATACAGTACTGCTGTAATTTATTGTTCTTAAATGAAAATTGCAAGCACTTTGCACTAACATAGACAAGATTGGCAGGAGATTTATGTTTCTCAATTGAGAAAACAAGAATTTTTAATGATTGGTGTTGATTTTAATGTCTCCCCATCTTACGCTTGGCATCCAGAATTTCCAGACAACAGAGAGCAGAATGGCATCATAAAGTTTATAAAACTTCGAGAATGACTTAATTATATCTCTTGTAAATGATAAAGGGCCACTTAAAAAAAGATTTTTTTTTTTTTTATTTGAAAGGCAGAGATACAGAGAGAAAGATGGACAGTGAGAGAGATCTTCCATTTGCTGGTTCACTCTCCAAATGGCCTCCGTGACTTTGGCTGTAACAAGCTCCAGCCAGAGGCCAGGAGCTTCTTCCAGGTTTTCAACGTGGGTGACAGGGGCCCAGGGACTTGGTGATCTGCTGCCGCTTTCCCAGGAGCATTAGCAGGGAACTAGATTAGAATGGAGCAGCCAGAACTCCAAGGAGCACCCCTATTTGATGCCAGTGCTGCAGGTGGCAGCTTAAACCATTGTTCCACAGCATTGGCTCCAAAGGCCACATTTTTCAGAAAAATAGTTTGCAAATTATTTTCTGCACAACTAAAGGAACATTAGTATGTTTTCTTGTAATTTTTCAAAATTGAAAAAAAAACATGTTAGATAAAGTATTTTATGAGATATACAACAATGCAAAAAAAATAGTCCTTATGTTATTCCATACCAGTGTGTGCATGTACAGATTCCTAAATTGAACAGGTGTTTACCTAGGACAAGTTTATGATTCTAGTTCCTCTGTTTCCATACCAAACAGCATTTTTAACAGTCTGTTGATTCTTTCTTTGCTATCAATATAATATAATAGCATGGTGATATTATGCTGCTTGGCAAGACAAAGAATACTGAGTGAAGATTCTGACCATAGCTCTGGGGAAAAACTGCTTGGAGCCAAATTGTCACACTTCTTGACTGTATTATCATAGACAAATTATAGTCTGCCTCTCCTTTCACTTTCTTTAAATGTAAATCAGATTTAAAATGGCCTCTTTCTACTTTCATGCTTGCTAATGTGTGGCATACAGGTGGTTTCAACAAATCTTATTATCAAGGTGCTGCATATTTGGCTATTAAATAATCCTACAGTGGTAGGTTACAGGGGATATTTTGTAAGTATGTGTACTGGTGCACAGACATTTATACACAATCAGCCATAAGAATTCAGACACCTTGTAAATAATATCTTGCCCTTTCACATGTCTTCTCACCGTATTACCATTAATTATATATTAAAGATTTAAAATACCAATAATTCAAGAGCTCAAATTGGACAGGGTAGAAGGTGGTGAGGGAATATAAAGGATAAAATAATTCTTAGCTCATTAAGTGTAGCTCTCTCAGAGGATGTGAAGTAGAAGAAGGGAGATTACAGTAAGATTGAGCCTTTAAAACAATGTCACTCTGCCCTAGTAGAGCAGACTTGGGATTGTTCATGTTGAAGGACACCCTTCTCAACAGACACCAATAAATCTGTCCTTAGGTGTGATATCGGTAGATTGTGTAAGGCTGATCTTACTGCTCCTTTCAATTTCACTTTCCATAAATGTGTATTTGAAGACAAGAAGTGTCCAAACCTATTTCTCAGTATAGCTTTTAACTTAGCATTATATTGGGAGTGATAACTCCAGTGTATTATATTAATATGTTTATTTTACTTACTAAACATTATTTCTGAGACTTTTTATTTTTACATTTTATTTTTTCTCAATCTGAACTAAATAGCTAAGTCTCGAACCGATAGACTGTGATCAAATGAAAAAGAATTGTTAGAGATGTTATTTTGTTATGTACTTTTTTAAGGTTTTGAGAGGTATAGTTACAGACAGAGAGAGGGAGAGACAAAGAGGAAGGACTTTCATCTACTAGTTCACTCCCCAGATGGACGCAATGGACGGAGCTGGGCATATCTGAAGCCAGGAGCCAAGAGCTTCTTCCAGGTCTCCCATGTGCGTGCAGAAGCCCAAGGGCTTGAGTTATCTTCTACTGTTTTCCCAGGCCATCAGCAGAAAGCTGGATTGTAAGAGGAGCAGCTGGGACTCGAACCAGCACCCATATGGGTTGCTGGCACCACAGGCAAAGACTTAGCCTGCTGTGCCACAGCACTGGATCCTGGTGTGTACTTTAAAACCCTTCTACCTAAGGAGAAATCTTGTTGATAAAGAGAGTCAGGGTGAACACACGACAGTGGAAATTGTAGAGAAGGAAATAACTACAGCAGTACACATTTTTAAAATAATATGTGTACTGCTAATAATTGTTTTCATTCTCTTCATGTGACTTCCTGAATTAGCTCAAGGTTCACAAGTGAATAAAAATAAACTTTTTAATTAATATTATAATTCTTTATTAGACTTGTTAATGATTACTGGCCCTTCCAATTTTGACAAGAGGTATAATTTTTATGGGTCTAGTTGGCTAATAGACCTTTACCTATGGTGATACTCTAGTTACACTCACGTGTGTGCTTCCTAGAAAATAACAATTAAAGTTAATAGAGTATTTATCATTATTTCAAAGCTGTAACCATTTTTTGCACTACGCAACAGCTAACATCTGAATGCAACATTTGCATTTAAATTAATCCTAGAAGAATTAAATGGCAGTTTAGAAAGCACAATGAAATTAGTATATTTACCTGACTTAATAAAATAGCCGTAATTTTAGTTCTCTATGTGTTCCAAATGTTATTGTACTACTGCCTTAATTTAACTCTTCATGGCATCAGAAATATGAAACCCAATATAAAACTTAAGAAACTGAGTCCAAACAAGTTATGCATCAATAAAGAAGTAGGAAGCTATTACTTTTACCTTTTCCTGTTATGTTCCTTTCCTTTTTTCTTAACTGACTTCACATGGCTGAAATGCTAAGTGGTAGAACTTGACATCATGGCCAGATTCAGAGGCTGTGTTTCTGGACGTCAGGACTCACTGCCGTTTGTGCTGCTGCTTCTTCTGTGTGGGAACCACAGACAGTGTGCAATAGGGGTGTAAACTCGTATCTCCTTAAGTTGAGTCCCATTTTGTAAAATTTGCTAACTTTTGATTTATACAAATCAAATTTTTGAGAAGGCTCTGTAACCGTCTACTAATTCTCTAAGAGAAACTTCTATCACAGGGTACACTTTTCTCTCCCTCTAAACATTTGCTTATTTTCCTTTTACACTAAAATGAAAGGCAAGGAGTTTTTAAAAGTACTCTGGACATAATACTTTGTCATTTTCATAATTCAAAAACGTGTGGCAGGTGATTAAAAATGTATTAAGGAAATGCACTTGGGTTGAATTAAACTTATTTTAAAATTTGAGCTGAGTAACAAATAACCTTCTATAGCATGGATTTTTTTTTTGATATATTAGCAGATCAGCACAATATTTAAATAAATCAACCCAGGGTATTAAACCACACATATAATTGTGAAGCTCAATATTGAAGGTCTCCAATGTTACTTCTATATTATGCCATTGTTTTTACGCTGTATTTTGTTCATCAGCTCTCAGGTAAATCACATCTAAGATCTCTATTTTAAGTTAAATATTTCACTGTAAAGGAAATACTATGCCATTGTGTACTGGTGCACTTACAGTTCATCATATCTCCTACGTGCTAAGTTGCAGAAAATTTGAATTTTTTCATGATAGAAGTACTTTACATTGTGGTATAGGAATTACTCTTGTTATTCTAGTAACTGCATGGTTCAAGATTACAACTGGATAACTAATGAACTTCTGAGAGTATCAAAATAAGTTTGAGTTGTTTTTTATCTCTAGGAGCTAAGAGGAGGAAATGAATGGTCAATTCCATGGAAGAAAAAGTATTTTCAATAAAATGTAGTTAGTTTGGTGGATTTCTATAAGGAAACAGATCCTAATAAAATTCAGAACAGGGACCGGCGCCATGGTAAGCTTAGCTAATCCTCTGCCTGCAGCACTGGCATCCTATATGGGTACCGGGTTCTAGTTCTGGCTGCTCCTCTTCCAGTCCAACTCTCTGCTATGGCCTGGGAGTGCAGTAGAGGATGGCCCCACCCGCATAGGAGACCAGGGGAAGCACCTGGCTCTTGGCTTTAGACTGGCGTAACTGCAGCCATAGCGGCCATTTCGGGGTGAACCAGCAGAAGGAAGACCTTTCTCTCTCTCTCTCTGTCTAAATCTATCTGTTAATAAAAAAAAATTCAGAACAGGACCAGATTTACAGCACACAGGTTAAGCCACCACCTGTGACAGACACCAGCATCCCAAATCAGAGCTCCGTTCAGGTTCCAGCTGTTCCACTTCGAGTGCAGTTTCCTGCTAACGCATCTGAGTGGCAGTAGAGTATGGCTCAAGTATTTGTGCTCCTACAGTCCATCTGGGAGACCTGGACGAGTCCCCGGCTGTAGCAGTGATTTGAGGAGTGAACCAGCAGATAAATAAATCATTTTTAAAAATTTGGCAGAGAATTATGTAATTCAGATTAAGTAGACTGTGGAAGTCAAATCACAGAGAGGCTATCTACGTACTAATCCGAGACCATGTGCTCAGTGGGATCCTCTGGTTTATAGTTGCACTGCTGTGATACTTGACCAGGGCCCTAGAGTGTGAGACAGTACTAAACATTTCAGAAAAATTGTTACATTTTTAGTAAACAAACTTTAGTTTATGTAGACACAGTGATTATCTCTGACAACTTTGGCATATCACTTTCTCCTGAGTTTTTTTTTTAAAGATTTATTAATTTATTTGAAAGAGTTACAGAGAGAAGGAGAGGCAGAGAGAGAGGTCTTCCATCTGCTTGTTCATCTCCCATTGGCCACAATGGCCAGAGCTGCGACAATCAGGAGCCAGGAGCCTCCTCCGGGTCTCCCACGTGGGTGCAGGGGCCCAAGGACTTGGGCCATCTTCTACTGCTTTCCCAGGACATAGCAGGGAGCTGGATCACAAGTGGAGCAGCCCGGACTTGAACTGGCGCCCATATGGGATGCTGGCACAGCAGGCGGCAGCTTTACCCGCTAAGCCATAGTGCCTGCCCCCTGAGTTTTAACATTTGCTAACTTTCCCTTCTGTGTGGTTTCTAAAATTTTCTTCACTCTGTGCTGCAGGACACATGATTCTAAACTATACTTGCATCATTTTTTAGATTATATTCTATGATCCACAACGTGCAGTCATTCTGTGATTGCCTGCAGGAGTAAGAATCTTTTTCTGATTCCAAGATGGTAGAATAGCGAACTAGCAGGGCTAGAGATAAATATTGTTTAAAAAAAAAAAAAGAAGGAAGAAGGAGGAGGAAGGAGAAGGAGGAGGAGAAGGAGGAGGCGGCGTGCACGTGTAGGGCATGCACTTTTAGGGGAGAATTAGAAAACCATAGTGGAAATTCTATGGAAGGAAGAGGAACATCGTGGACTGGTATGGAGGGTGTGGACACGCAGCAAGAACATGGATACAACACATAACTCCAACAGCTGAGAGCCGGAGCGGACAGCAGCTTCGAGATGGAGGTGAGAACAGAAGGCAGCAACCCGTGGTGATATAGCCAGAGGGAGAGCATGGTGGATTGCTGCCTGGAACGCCAGGGGCTAACAAACACCTGTGGATCCCAGTAAAAGGGGCGCCTTTCTCCCACTCCAACCTTCCCACAACAGCACCAAGCACCAGGTTGAGAGACAGCAGGAGCCATTTGGGGTTTGGTCACCTTTGTGTGCACACAGGATCTGGCTGAGACAGGACACCATCTTGTTATAGTACTGGAGGCACTGGTACAGAAAGGGCAGCATTCAGCCAGTGGCTCTTGTGTAAGTGTGTGATCCTGAGATACTAGCAGAGGGGAAAATCTGTGCTCCCCATTGACTTTGAGCCTGTCTGGGAAGACTGATGGGGGGCTGGGCTATAAGGTGCCCCCAGCCTCCCAACATACCACAGGCTCCAGGTCGCAAGCCGCCTGGTTGGAGCACCTAGAGCTAGCTGGCTCAGAGAACATCTGCTTCTCTGTGGGTTGCACAGACTGGCAGGGCCAAGTGGGACCTCTGCAACCAGCGACTGTGGGGAGACAGTGGCTACACAAGAGGGTGCAGGTGCAGCTGGGTCTCTGGGCAATCACTTTGTGAGGCTCCATTCGCTCACAGCTCTCTGGCTGCCTGGGGCAGGTCATTTAGTGGGATTTGTGCTCAGAGTGAGAACTGTGCTGATCATTTACGGCAGCACAGCTGAGTGTTGCACCCTCTGGGGACTAACACTTGGCCATTGCACATATTAGAATGTGAGGATGAAGAGATCGATGAAAAGCCGCAAGAAGAATTCAAAGGTTTAATTTGGGGCTGACATTGTGGCTCACTTGGTTAATCCTCTGCCTGCGCCACAGGCATCCCATATGGGAGCCGAGTTCTAGTCCCAGCTGCTCCTCTTCCAGTCCAGTTCTCTGCTGTGGCCCAGGAAGGCAGTGGAGGACGACCCAAGTGCTTGGGCCCTGCACCCGCATGGGAGTCCAGGAGGAAGCACCTGGCTCCTGGCTTCAGATTGGTGCAGCGTGCAGGCTGTGGTGGCCATTTGGTGGGTGAACCAACAGAGGAAAGACCTTTCTATCTATCTGTCTCTCTCTCTCACTGTCTAACTCTGCCTGTCAGATAAAAGAAAAAAAAAGATTGATTTTGAGAAATCCTAAAATTAATCAAAAGAATATCCACAAATTAAAGAAAACCATACATGATATGAATGAAAGTTTTTCCCATGAAATTGAGGTTTTTAAATAGAGATAAAAATGAAATATTAGAAATGAAGAATTCATTGGGGCCAGGGCTGTGGCATAGCAAGTACAGATGCTGCCTGCTGTGCCAGCATCCCATATGGGCGCCAATTCAAGTCCCTGCTGTTCCACCTCCAATCCAGCTCTCTGCAATGGCCTGGGAAAGCAGTAGAAGATGGCCCAAGTCCTTGGGCCTCTGCACCCATGTGGGAGACCCAGAGGAAGCTCCTGGGCTCCTGCCTTTAAATCGCTGCAGCTCCAGCAGTTGCAGCCAATTTGGAAGTGAACCAGTGGCTAAAGACCTCTCTCTCTCTGTGTCTGCCTCTCCTTCTCTCTGTGTAACTGACTTTCAATTAAATAAATGAATCTTTAAAAAAAGAAAAAGAAATGAATTCAATAGATCAAATAAAAAAAATTGTGGTGGAAAGCCTTCACAATGGATATGGCAAGGAAGAAGAAAGAATATCTGAGCTAGAAGACAAATCTCTCCAAACTTTTCACTCGAACCAAAAAAAGAAGAAATTAGAAAAATATTGGCCAATGCCGTGACTCACTAGGCTAATCCTCCGCCTATGGCGCTGGCACCCTGTGTTCTAGTCCCAGTCGGGGTGCTGGATTCTGTCCCAGTTGCTCCTCTTCCAGTCCAGTTCTCTACTGTGGCCTGGGAAGGCAGTGGAGGATGGCCCAAGTCCTTGGGCTCCTGCACCTGCATGGGAGATCAGGAGGAAGCACCTGGCTCCTGGCTTCAGATCAGCGGAGCATGCTGGCTGTAGTGGCCACCTGGGGGGTGAACCAATGGAAAAAGGAAGACCTTTCTCTCTGTCTCTCTCTTTCACTGTCTGTCTGTCCAAAAAAAAATAAATATTTTCTCTAAAATTAATGAGGGAGTTAGGGAAAAATGGAATGAGCACAGTCAAATGTTTCATATGAGAAAACTTGATTTAAAATCACAAAAAAATGGAACTGCTTCACTCATAACTATGCTATAAATTATATTTAAAATGATAGCATCTCATTTTTACCTGTATATTCTGAACAGAGTACTGTTTAATACATGCAATTAACCATATATAGAATTTTGAGTGTTAAGTATTCATTAAGATCTAATAATCAACTTGTCTATTTTTTCTATTTGATGAATTTTGAAGAAATTTGAAATGTTTCTCTGTTATCCATATACTTACAAACTAGTGTGCTTTCTCACTGTCAAGTAATAAGAAAAACTTCCAGTATCAACAAAAACAGTTCTTACCGTGAGACTCAAGCAGACTCCTTGTCTCTGAAGTACTATTTACTGCCTTCATGAAAGGGTAAGACAGTCTAAATGAGCTGGTTAAGATCACATTCTGCAGGAGTGAACCCAGAAGACAAGGCGTTTTTCCTCCCTAAAAACAGATCTATGGGAAAAAGAGGGTAAAACATTTGTTTAAGCACTTCTTCCCTTTGTCCCTTAGGGTGCTCTTCATCCATAACTTCAGAATGTAACCTAAACTTCTTGAAGTGCAACTCTTATGTTTTGTTTACTTCTTCATTCTTACCTTTTAAACTTTAATGTACCATCCACGTGTGTTAATTTTTGAGGCCTGGGCTTAAATCTGGCCCTAGAAGAAATGGATCCATTTTGGATATCTCTGCATTTTCCAATGACACTTTATATTTTGTAACATACTGCTTTTTATTATATTGTGTTATAATCCATTAACCATGATTTTATTATAATCTAATTAATTAAAACATGATTTTAATTATAACCTAATGTTTCAGAATATTACTACTCAAGAAAAAGTCCCAGGCAGGCAGCTGGAGTGGGCTAAGTGATCACGTGAGATACCGCTATCCCATATCTGGGAAGCCTAGGTTTGGGTCCTGGTTCTGCTCTCCTTTTCCAGTTATTGTCCAACATGGGAGGCAACAGGTGGTCGCTCAAGTCAGTAATCTCTCCCATCTGAGCTAAAGTTCCAGACTGGGGTCCAGGCTCTCAGCCTGTGCATGGCCCAGCCTCAGCTGGTAGAGGCTTTTAGAAAGTGTACCCAGCAGATGGAAGACCCTTCTCTACTTTCTGCCATCCAACAAAATATTTAAAATATGATAATGCTTATAATAAAAATCAACTATATTAAAGTTATATATTAATAATACTGAATGTTGAATATTTATTAATTTACTTTTTTTTTTTTTTTGGACAGGCAGAGTGGACAGTGAGAGAGAGAGACAGAGAGAAAGGTCTTCCTTTGCTGTTGGTTCACCCTCCAATGGCCGCCGTGGCTGGCGCATCTCACTGATCTGAAGCCAGGAGCCAGGTGCTTCTCCTGGTCTCCCATGGGGTGCAGGGCCCAAGCACTTGGGCCATCCTCCACTGCACTCCCTGGCCACAGCAGAGAGCTGGCCTGGAAGAGGGGCAACCGGGACTAGAACCCAGTGTGCCGGCACTGCAAGGCGGAGGATTAGCCTGTTGAGCCATAGCGCCAGCCCTATTAATTTACTTTCACATGCTTACAAGGGAAGTGTCAATTACCCATTGGAATTGGTTGATACAAAGAGAGAAAACAAACTAATTCCACCTTGTAGGTTTAAAAGGAAGAAATATTCACACAAACATCTTACCCAATTGCTGTTTTCGACAGATTTTGGTTAAATATGGGACACAAATACTTTGAAGAGAAACGCCTCAGGAGTTTGTTAGGAGGATGTTTAATGATGCTGCACAACAGGGAATCCTTTTTCCAAATATGACTACAGGCAGGAGGCGGCTTCCCACCTATTGCGTTGTTTAATACTTTTCTTATTGTTCAGCATACACAACACAGACACAGCACCACCAAGCCAAAGAGAGCCAGAAGGCTCCCGCACCACAAGCAGCTATCATTATCCAGGAACATGGGCAGCAAGAATTGCAGAGTGTGTGCAGGAGGGGGGCGCATTTTTCTATAGAAGTCAACGACAATTCAACATGAAAACTGCATTTCTTCCTAAAGCGGTACCAATGACTTTCAGTAATTAGTAAAAGTGGTCAAAAAGAGCAACACAAATAGCTTTTACCAAAATATAAGGCATTCTAGGCTTAACAATAAAGGTTATTCTTCTCTTGGTCCTCTAGTTAATATTATGCTTTATTCCTATTGATTGGGAAATATAGGTCTATACTAGAAGCAGCTATGTTTCCACTGAATGTAATTTATCAAAGCATTCATATTCATAGTGCTCACAAATGCTATAAAACCCACATTTACAGCATTACAGATGCTGTCAACCCACATTTAATGATAAGGAAGTATGTTCATGTAGGTGAATCTGAATTGGCTCTGATATTTGACTGAGCTTGAGCTAATTTCTATAAAGATGTGACCAACATACAGTTACATGGATATGTAAAAGGCATAGTTTAATATTTAACAGGGGTAGTTATCTTGTGTTTTGTTAAGTAAAACTATTTCATCTTAAAAGTTGTATCAATGATGTTTAGATTAGTCATGTATCTGTTTAGTATCAAAAATGATTTCTCACTATAAAGATTATAGCATAAAATATAACATGCATGTATAGAGGAGAGCACAGAGTATTTAAAATCAATATCACTATATCAAATAAAATTTCTCTATACACACCCAATTCCTTGTATAAAGTAAACAGGGTACATATAACTAAAATATGGCTTTTAAAAAAAGTGAAAAATTATTCTAAACTATATTCTAGAATCATTTGCTACCTCATCTCAACATACTTATTCTGCAAATTAAATCTAGCAAACTAACACTCTTTTTTAATATTTATTATATTCATTTGATAGAATGTCAGAAAGTGAAAGAAATAAAAGGCACAGGTATCATTTTCAAATTCCTACTTCACTGCACACATGGCCACAGTAGCCGGGGCTGTCCAGGCCAATGCCAGGATCCTGGAAATAGATATAGACTTCCACATGGTTGGTATAGGATGCCAAGGATTTGGGCAATCCTAGGCTGCTTTTCCAGGCTGAAAGCAAGCAGCTGGGAATGAACAGGCTCTCCAATATGGCGTGCTGGAGTTACAAGAGGTATCTGAACTATGTTAAAGTGTTTGCCCCAATAATATAATGTTTATAAAATGTATGTCAAAATAACATTGTCGTTAAATTTAGGGAACCTGAATTAAACATGAGCTAATTGAAAAAGTAAAAATGCCAATATCAATATTAATGTCAAGTGGGGCCAGCACTGCGGCATAGTGGGTAAAGGCTGCACACCCATAGGAGTGCCGGTTCAAGCACAGGCTGCCTCACTGCACTTCCGATCCAGCTCTCTGCTGTGGCCTGGGGAAGCAGTAGAGGATGGCCCAAGTCCCTGGGCCACTGCACCCATGTGGGAGACCTGGAAGAAGCTCCTGGCTCCTGGCTCCTGGCTTCAGATCGGCACAGCTCCGGCCATTGTGGCCAATTGGGGAGTGAACCAGTGAATGGAAAACTCTCTTTCTCTCTCTCTCTCTCTCTCTCTCTCTCTCTCTCTCTGTGTGTGTGTGTGTGTGTGTGTAACTCTGAGTTTCAAATAAATAAAACTTTAAAAAAAATTGTCAGGGAAATGGAAGTTCAAATCGAATCCCAATTCTTTTTTTTTTTTTTTTTTGATAGGCAGAGTGGACAGTGAGAGAGAGAGACAGAGAGAAAGGTCTTCCTTTGCCATTGGTTCACCCTCCAATGGCCACTGTGGCCAGTGCACCACGCTGATCCGAAGCCAGGAGCCAGGTGCTTCTCCTGGTCTCCCATGGGGTGCAGGGCCCAAGGACTTGGGCCATCCTTCACTGTACTCCCGGGCCACAGCAGAGAGCTGGCCTGGAAGAGGGGCAACCGGGACAGAATCCGGCGTCTGACCAGGACTAGAACGTGGGGTGCCGGCACCACAGGCAGAGGATTAGCCTGTTGAGTCACAGCGCTGGCCCAAATCCCAATTCTTAAACTGTTCAAGACAGTTGAAAGGAAAGGAGTCATCTAAATTCCTTCTATGAGGCTAACATCAACAGTTTTAAAACCAGTAAAATATACACAAAAAAGACTACAGACCAATATCTATAGAACATTGATGCAAAAATCTTTGACAAGATACTAATTTAATCCAACAACACATCAAAGAGAGCATCCATATGGACCAAATAGGACTTATTTGCATATATATGCATATACATTAAGTATGCAAAGGATGAGAAAGAGCTCTATAATGAAAATTATAAAATATTAAGGAAATAAAGAGAAGAACCAACATTTGGAAATATCTTCCATGGCCATTGATTAGAAGAATTAATAGCATCAAAACATCCACACTATCCAAAGCAATTTTTCAGATTCAATGTGATACCAATCAGGATATCAAGGATATTTTTCCCAAATCTATTAAGAAAATCCTAAAGTTCATATGGAAATACAAGGGACCTCAAATGACTAAAACAATCTTTAAAAGATTTATTTAATTAAAAGATTTACACAGAGGAGGGAGAGGGAGGGGGGAGAGGGGGGAGAGGGGGAGAGAGAGGGAGAGAGAGATCTTCCATCCCATGGTTCACTCCCCAATTTGCTGTAATGGCTGGAGCTGCACTGATCCAAAGCCAGGAGCCAGGAGCCTCCTCCAGGTCTCCCATGAGGGTGAAGGGGCCCAAGGACTTGGGCCATCTTCTATTGCTTTCCCAGGCCATAGCAGAGAGCTGAATGGGAAGTAGAGAAGCCAGGTCTTCAACTGGTGCCCATATGGGATGCCGGTGCTTCAGGCCTGGGCATTAACCCACTGTGCCACTGCACTGGTCCCAACTAAAACAATCTTAAACAACAAAAATAAGGCCAGAGGCATCACAATACCAGATTTCCAGACATACCACAAGGCAGTTATAAGCAAAACAGCCTGGTACTGGTGCTAAAATAGACATGTAGACCAATGGAACAAAACAGAAATTAATCCATGTTCCACAGCCAACTGATCTTTGACAAATGAGCTAAAATTACTGCCTGGAGAAAGCAAGGTCTTTTCAACAAATGTTGGGAAAATTGGATCCCCACCTGCAGAAGTATGATGTAAGACCCCTACTTCACACCCTATATAAAAATCAAATCACAATGGATCAAGGATATAAATCAATGACCTGATACTCTCAAATTACTAGGAGAGCACTTTGGGTAAACTCTGCAAGACTTCAGCATAGGCACATATTTCTTGAATTTTTCAATGGAAAATGTGTGGGGACATGACAACAAAATCACTCTTCTGTAGACCGTTGTGACTATTTCTCTTCTAGTTCAATATTCATTCCTGCTGAACCCAGATTAGCCCAGAGTGCTTCTCTAAATTTTGATCCAGGTAATAATCAGAAACCTACAGATTCCATTCCCTTCAGCCCTACTGGGTTAAAATGACTCTACCTCTACTGCCTCAGTTACCATAAGCAGCTGGATCAAAAGGGTCAAAGACGAATTGGAAAAAAATGGATTTTTACATATCTCCTATTACAAGTAATTATTTATTTTAGTAAGAAATAGCATATTTACTTTTAGTAAAAATGCTGAATGTTTTAATAGCATTTATTTAGTCATATACCTTCAGAGACACATTCTTTCCTCTGTGCTTAACAAAGTAAGTAACAACTCATTAATGGTTTCTGAAGTTACTGTCACCTTCTAAAAGTTATAACTGTTAGTTATTCTGCATAGAATATGTTCTTATTTATGGCCATTAGCTGGGATCACAGTGAGAACACACAACAGGATTCTCATATTGAGGTGGACTAGTGCAGCCTTTTGTCATTTTATTTATGTGATTTTGCATATCATCTCACCTCCTCCTAACAGGCATATTTATATTTCAGCTACCCTGTAACATTAACTCTATGTTCATTATAGCATTTGATTAAAAGTACAGAGATCTCCATTAATCCTACTGTGCCCTTTGGTTCTATTCAGTGTTCTGCATCATTAGAGTTAGGTCATAATCTCATATTTTTTATGACTTAAGGTAAATCGCAAGCTGTGAGAACCCAAAGTGAACAAGACAGTAAGAATTGGAACCACAATGTAGTTAAGGACTGTTAAAAGCATCAGGGAATGAACATAACCATGGAAAGTTTTAGGATGTAGAAATAAATAGATCTCTACAAAACAAAATGGAGAGCAATTACAGTATGACACAAAGGATTCCCAAGGGATATAGAAGTATACATAAGCACAAATAAAATACTCTGGGGTAAGATTATTTGCAAATTTTTTAGGCCTTGTAATAAGTATGACAGGGACTGACACTGTGGTGAGTGTGTTAAGCTGCTAATTGTAATGCTGGCATCCATATGAGCACTGACTTGAGTCCCAGCTGTTCCACTTCCGACCCAGCTCCTTGCTAACGGGCCTGGGAAAGCAGTAGAAAATGGCCCATGTGTTTGGGCCCCTGCCACCTCCATGGGAGACTCAAAGGAGTCCCTGGCTCCTGGCTGCTCCAGGGCCTTTGTGGGCATTTGTAGAGTGAACCAGTGGCTTGAAGATCTCAATCTCGATCTCTGTCTCTGTCACTTACTCTCTCCCTCTCTCCTTTTTATTTATTTAGTTTTTGAAAGACAAACAAATTGAAAGGGAAAAACTGCGTGACAAAAAGCAAACCTGTCTGAGTATCTTTTAAAATTATGGTATATATTTTCAGTGACAACTTATTTAATTTTTGAATCTGGGCATTGATGTATTGTAAAATACATAATGTGATAGATTTTAAAATTGAACTAGTTTTTGAATAAAAAGTAGCTGCATGTTTTGTTGACTAACCTGATATTTTATCACCAATAATAGAGTTCAATGATTTAAACACTAAGCAAATCAAAGAAACAGCCCACACTAAAGAGTCCTAATTTTAAAACTTTTCCTTGAAGTACAAATATAATGCAGATGTCACATAAAATATAACAGGTATGGACTAGTGCGATGGCATTGGTACATGCCATCTTGATGGAATTGTGTTGGAATCCCCTGCACATTTCTGACTCCACCATTTGCGGCCAGTCCGATTGAGCATGTTCCTAATTGTTCATTTCCTCCCTCTCTTTTTCCACTCTTAGATTTAACAGGGATCACTTTTCAGTTAAAATTTAAACACCTGAGAATAATTGTGTGTTAATTACTGAGTTCAACCAATAGTACTAGAACAACAACAACAACAACAAATACTAAAAAGGATAGAGTATTACATTGTACATCTAAAGTCAGGACAGGAGCTGATCAGTTCATTGTTGCTTATAGCTATATGGGCAAAATGTTGAAATCTTTACCTAGTATATACTAAACTGATCTTCTGTATACAAAGAGAATTGAAAATGAATCTTTACATGAATGGAAGGGGAGAGGGAGCGGGAGGGGGGAGGGTTGCGGGCGGGAGGGAAGTTATGGGAGGGGGGAAGCCATTGTAACCCATAAGCTATACTTTGGAAATTTATATTCATTAAATAAAAGTTTAATTAAAAAAAAATATAACAGGTATGGTATGTTACAAAGAAAAATTAAGAAATCAGTTAGTCAACATTTCACCTGAGAAGCTATTAAATTTGGTTATATTATAAGTAAGGTTGAGCTAGGATACTGATTGCCTTTCTTTGCTCCCCTTTATTTTCTGAAATATTATTTACAGTCCAAATACTGGTTCTAATAAATTAGTAGACTTTACTTATTTCTAAAAGATTAATTTTAAAACCTAATTCTTTAGGTTTGATGTAAGGTTGACCTACAACAACTTATTCCTTTATTTTTGGAAATACTTAGCAAAATTTTGTTTTCAAAATTAGCAGACTTTACTTAAGTTTTATTTTTTAAATCAAAGGCATACAAATAGGAAAGAAGAGAGCAAACTGTCCCTGTTTGCAGATGACATGCTCCTCCATACAGGGGAACCCAAAGACTCCCCTAATGTACTGTTAGAACTCATAAAAATGAGCAAAGCTGCTGAGTATAAAATAAACACATAAAAATCAATAGTATTTGAATACACAATGTCATGATGAGGAAGAATTTCTTTTGACAGGCAGAGTTAGACAGAGAGAGACAGAGAGAAAGGTCTTCCTTCCGTTGGTTCACTCCCCAAATGGCTGCTTCAGCCACATACTGCGCCAATCCGAAGCCAGGAGCCAGGTGCTTCCTCCTGGTCTCCCATGCAGGGCCCAAGCACTTGGGCCATCCTCCACTGTTCTCCCAGGCCACAGCAGAGAGCTGGCCTGGAAGAGGAGCAACCGGGACTAGAACCTGGCCCCCATATGGCGCATATTACTTTCCAATTGCTCTATTCACCATGGCTTCTTATATACCATGCTTTTCTTTACAGTACATATGAGGAAGAATGTGTGTGTGTGTGTGTGTTTCTTGTGTGTGTTAAAAGAATTGTACATTTCAATCAGTCTCTTAGCTCCTTTGCTTGTAAAATATTTGTGAGAATCTCTGAAAAATTTTAATTCTTGAATGGATATTGCACTGTGCATAGAATAGAATATTGGGTGTCATTTTTTTTCCCAGTACTTTGAAATCCTTGTGACATTGACTTCTATTCCTACGGTTACTAATGAACAATTTAATGGTAATTGGATTTCTTTCCTTTGAAGGTTACTTGTCTTCCAATGTGGTAGCTTTGAATTAGTTTGTCCTCTTATTTTTATGTGCTGAAATTACATTTTAATTTGTTCTGAAATTGAGAAAGATATGTTAAAAGTAATCCTCTTACTTTTAGGTGAATTAGGAATGTTTTCATCAATTCACTTTTGAAGGCCAGGGTTTATTTTGTATATTGTATCTAATTTTTTTAAAATATTTTCTTTGATATCGATGTGTGCTTTGTTTCATTATTTCACAACTTCTCAATGTTCATGGTTGTTACACATTTATATTTTCAAGCATCATATCCATCTATCTAAATATATAACTGTCTATGTAAATTTCGATTTACAAGCTTTTTTATGTTTGATATTTGGGGAGTTAATGTATTTTTCATTTTTTTAATTTCCTTTGTGAACCCTTATTTTTGGATTACAATACTACTTTATGGCATTGGGGTTTTACCACTTCAGCAATTCATTGTAGAATAGGAACTGGACAAATCTGGACCATCGATCTCAGCAACATTTGGGCCAGGATAGAATTAGACATATAGCCAGTGGTTGGCTTGGTTTGTTTCTTTTTCATTATTCAGTGTGTGTGTGTGTGTGTTATATTATACATTATATACATATTATACATATAAATATAAATATATAAATATATATATATATATATATATTTCCAACTCATTGGCTACACAGTTTCTAGAATTACACTTTCAGGCAGGACCATTAGCTGTTTTGCCCTCCCCTGTCATTGAGAGAAAGCATCATTGCTAGCCCTAGTTACTGTCATGACATCCCAGGGCTGAGATTAACTGGTGCCACTTATGAGCCCCCATGTGGGGTTGGAAACCTGAATTCTGATCACTCTGTTGAAGCCTAAAGGATGCCTCTTCGTGTTATCACACTTTGAAGACTGAAGTGTTTTCCACATTGTTTACAACTTGGCATTTCAGTTCTGTTGAGCATAGGTTTTTTTTTTTTTCTTTTTCAAAGAAAAAGTACAATTCACAGTGAAATTTACTGTCTGCACATATAAATTTTACAATCATTACTATGAAAGTAATTGTTGACTCAACAACAATATTTTCCATAGTTCGTGAATCTTATTTCCAAGTCAGCTATACACACTGCCCAAGTCCCTGCTCAGTGTGAATTTTTATCCTGATTAATGTTTTCTAGGGATACTCCTTGGTACTAGAGAAAGTGTATGTTGTTACATGTCCTTAAGTATCAGTTCCATCTTGGAGTGCCATCCATGCTTTTGATCATTTTCCTGTGTGGTCATAGATAAGGGTGAGGGCAAAGTGACACTGGAATTGACAGTTTCAGAGACTGAGGTGTCATTGTAGCTGCTTGTTAACCTGGTTATAAACTGGTTATATAACACTTCCACATTACACTGAACCAATTCTGGATTTGGTTGACATCAATCACTTGATGAGTCAGACAGAACCCAATACTTGAAGGACAGTTCTAGCTCATCACTTACTATTTTCAGGTCAAATCCTTCGCTTCCACTAACAATAGCACCAATAAAGCCATTTTTCAATGGTGTATAATTCTCTTCTGTAGAAATCAAGGCACTGATTCAGTTTCTTAGTGAACTTACATTTGGATTCTCTTTGGGAAATTTGTCATAAACTCCTTATAGTGTCTTTAAAAATCAAATACTTCCAAACAATTAGAAGCTGTGGAGGAAATGCTCCAGGAAGCAGGGCTCCTTTTTAACACCACAACTGGACCTTCTTGATGAATTTCAAATTCTGCATCTACCTGTGCACATTGATAAATGGTCAGAGGTGCAGTTGGAAGATGCTACTGCTACCGAATGACCTGGTGAGGTCAAATCAGGATGAGGCAAGAGAGATGGGCAAGGGAGCAGGGGAGTGTGTGTTACTGAGCCAGGTAAAGACTGCTGACATTTTCTCTCAGTAAAGGAAAGGAGAGCATTAGACTACAATAAAAGTAAGGGATGTTTTGCAAGCCAAGGAGCACTTCAAGAAAATCAAATGTTGCAAAGCTTTTGAATCCATCAACTCAGAAGAGCCTCATCCCATATGTCAGGATTCCCCCATCACAGCCCTGGTCTCTGTGTTGCAGACTTGCTGAGGTTGAAATTACTGCTCACTTGAAGCTCATTTACTCTTGATTAATTAAAGTACTTGAGGATCAGATTTTCTGCCCTCTGCAGCGGATAAGAATCACTTTATATCTTGCTAAGGAAAATCTCTGCTGTTCTCATTGAGCCTGAAATGAGTGATTAATCAGTGTCTGCTTTTTTGTCTTTCTGGAACCAATCCATTACTTGCTACTGTAATGAGCCATGCATGCATTCCCAGAGAAAACCTACTTGGTATAATTGCTACAATTGAACTAAATAATATAATATATTTAGTAAAATATGCAATATGTGCTAATAGCAGACTGGTCACCCCAGAAGAAAAATATCAGTTAATTGTTTGAACAAGTTATATGGCACGTTATAAATTGTGGTACAGAGAAGGAAAACATAAGAGGGAAAATAGAACCAAGAAGTTTCATATACTTTGAAATTGATTAGGAAGGCATACAAAAGAGAAATGGATGCAGAAACAATCCAGAAAATAAAAAAGCCATTTACCCCAAATAAATATATAATATACTCATTATATATTATATATAATGTATATTATATATATTATATATTTGCACAGGGATATTGTATGTATATATATATATATATATATATATATATATGCACAGGGGAAAATGGGTAAAGAGCAGAGGAGATACAAGCAGTGGCAGAATCATGAGAAGTTCATGCAGAGTGGCCAAAGAGTCCCCCAGAGGCTGCTCAGGTCCACGCTGTGGAGAGCAGAGAGGAGAGAGAGGCGGCAGAGGTGTAGTGAAGGACTGGCTTAGGAACCGAGGGAGGACAGAGGCGCTGCCCCACAGCAAACTGAGTGACAGTCTGAGCGCCCATGGAACTGTAGACAGTGGCAGGTGGGGCAGCTTGGCAAACTGTGCTTGAAGTTTTAAGCGGGAAGAAGGAGAAACAGGGGAATGGGCAGAGCGGTTGGGCACACCACGATCTATCTGTCTCCCCCCTCCCCCCCCAACAAGACCTACAGCCAGCAGGGAGAAGCCATATTGATTGTTTACATTTTTGAGTGTAAGCAGAGGGACCATTGCGTCTGCCTCCCGCGCAAACACCCAGTTGTGGGGGCCACCTCACAATGCACCCCACCCAGAACAAGGATCGAAACATTTCAGTGATTTCCGCCCACCACGCACGTTGTACAGCAAGGAGTAATCCTAAACAATGGAAACCACAGTTCATTTCAGGAACCAGTGAGCAGGGAACCCAGCCCAAGCGGGCAGGGCTTAGTGCACCAAAGCCCTAGTACCTGGCTCCATAATGATTCAGAAGTAAACAAAGCCCCGGAGGCAGAGCTCTGTGCTTCCACTTGCAACCCACAGACACTTAGCATCTCCTAGCAGAGGGAAATCAATTTAAAACTAAAATCAACCGGAAATGAAACAAAATGCCGAAGAACAAATGAAAAATCCTGAATAACAATAAGGAAGAATTTATGAACTCACCAATGGAGCAATCAAAATCTTCAATAATGGAGGCTGAAGAAGAAGAAATCGAGGATATGCCAGAAAATTAATTCAGAAAATTAATAATCAGATTACTTAGAAGCAAGCAGAAACAAATTCAAGATCTAAATGAAAAGTATGCCCAATAAATTGAGATTTTAAAGAGAAGCAAGAGTGAAGTAATGGAAATGAAGAACTCAATAGAACAAATAAAAAATGCAGTGGAAGCTCTTAGCAACAGAACAGGTGAAACACAATAATGAATATCAGAACTAGAAGACAAACTTTGGGAAATAATTCAGCCAAACCAAATACAAGAAGGAGAAATTAGAAAATTAAAAATCACACTTGGGGATTTGCAAGATTCTATCAAACGATCCAACTTACAGATCCTAGGAATTCCATAGCATGTGGAAAGAGAGAATGGATTAGAAAACCTTCTTAAAGAAATTATAACAGAGAACTTCCACAATCTGGAGATAGAGACATTCAGATACAAAAAAATATACAGAACTTCCAATAGACAGGACCAGAAAAGACCTTCACCACGACACATTGTGACAAAACTCAGTGAAATACAAAAACAGATCTTAAAAAGTACACAAGAGAAATCCTAAACATTTTAGAGGAAACCCAATCACATTTAGAGGAAACCCAATTAGACTCACCCCAGACATATCATCACAAACCCTACAGGCAAGGAGACAATGGCGAGGCATATTCCAACTCCTAAGAGAAAAAAAAAAAAAAACACCTGTCAACCCAGAATACTGTACCCTGCAAAACTCTCATTTATGAATGAAATAGAATTAAGATGTTCCACAACAACCAGAAATTGAAAGAATTTGTAACTTCTCACCCATTCCTACAACAGATGCTTAAGGATGTGCTGCACACAGAAAAATAGAAGGAACACCACTACAAAAGAAGATGACCCAGCAAAAGCGAAATGAAATCCAAAATACATAAAAGGGACTATTTAAGGAAACATGACAGGGAAAAGACAGTATTTAACCATAGTCACACTGAATGTAAATGGTCTCAACTCCCCAGTTAAAAGACACAGACTGGCTGAATGGAGTAAAAAAGAAAATCTGTCTATCTGCTACCTACAGGAAACACCTTACCAACAAAACTGCAGGCAAACTGAAAGAATAGAAAAAGATAATCCATGCTCATGAAAACCAAAAAAGATGTGGTGTAGCCATGCTAATACCAGACAAAACAGACTTTGACACAAAAATTATTTGAAGAGGCCAAGAAGGACACTCTATAGTGATTAAAGGATCAATTCAACAGGAAAATGTGACTATTCTAAATGTACATGCACCTAATTGCTGGGCACCTGGCTATTTTCAAGAATTATTAATGGATTTAAAGGGAGATATAGACTCAAATAGTAACAGGGGACTTCAATACCTACCCAACTTTCAGCAATGCACAGATCAACCAGACAGAAAATCAGCAAGGAAACAACTAATTGACACTATAGACCAAATAGACCTAAGAGATATCTACAGAGCCTTCTATCCTACAGTCACAGAATACACATTTTTCTCAGCAGGGCCTGGAACAGCATGTCATAAAAGCATAAAGAGCAGGGCCATAAAGGCAGTCTCAGCAAATTCAAAAAAGTCAAAATCATACCATGCATCCTCTCAGACCTCAATGCAATGAAGCTGGAAATCAACAACTCAGAATCTCTACATCATATGGAAACACATGGAGATGGAACAACATGTTTCTGAATGAACAATGGGTCATAGAAGAAATTAAAAGAGAAATAAATTCTGGAAACAAATGAAGACGATGATACAAAATACCAAAATTTGTAGGATATAGCAAAAGCAGTGTTAAGAGGAAAGTTTATAGCAATCAGTACCCACATCAAGAAACTGGAAAGGCAGCAAATAAATGAACAAACTATGCACCTCAACGATCTAAAAAAACAGCAGCAAACCAAACCCAAAACCAGTAGAAGAAATTATTAAAATTAAAGAAATCAACAAAATTGAAACCAAAAATCAGCAAAGAGTTGGTTTTTTGAAAAAATAAACAAAACTGACACATCATTGACCCAACTAACAAAAAAAAAGAGAGAATAAAATTAGAGTTGAAAAAAGGAAATGTAGCAACAACCACCACAGAAATAAAAAGGATCATCAGAAACCACTACAAAGAACTGTATGCCAACAAACTGGGAAACCTAGAAGAAATAGATAGATTCCTGGACACATACAACCTACCTAAATTGAGCCATGAAGACATAGAAACAGACCCATAACCAAGACAGAAATAGAATCAATAATAAAGAACATCCCAAAAAAGAAAATCCCGGGACTGGATGGATTCACTGCTGAATTCTACCAGACAGAAGAACAAACTAATTCTTCTCAACTTAGTCGAAACAATTGAAAGGAAAGGAATCCTCCCAAATTCTTTCTTTGAAGTCAGAATCACCTTAATTCCTGAACCCAGAAAAGAAACAACAGAGAAAGAAAACTATAGACCAATTTCCCTAATGAACATAGATACAGAAATCCTCAAGAAAATTCTGGCCAATCAAATCAAACAGCACATCAGCAAGATCATTCACCCAGACCAAGTGGGATTTATTCCTGGTATACAGAGTTGGTTCAACATTTGAAAAATCAATCAGTTTGATACATCATACTAACAAATTGAAGAACAAAAACCATATGATTATCTCAACAGATGCAGAGAAAAAATTTGACAAAATATAACACCCTTTCATGATGAAAACTCTAAGCAAATTGGGTTTAGAAGGAACATTTTTCAACCCAGTAAAACCCATGGCCAGCATCATATTGAATGGGAAAAAGTTGGAAGAACTCCCACTGAGATCCAGTCCAAGATAGAGGTGCACACCATTACCATTGCTATTCAATACAGTCCTGGAAGTTTTAGCTAGAGCCATCAGTCAAGAAAAAGTAATCAAAGAGATACAAATTTGGAAGGAGGAAGTCAAACTATCCCTTTTTGCAGATGTCATGATCCTATATGCAGAGGATCCAAAGGACTCTACTAAGAGACTATTGGAACTCCTAGAAGAGCTTAGTAAAGTAGCAGGATATAAATCAATACAGAAAAATCAACAGCCTTTGTATACATAGGCAATGCCATGGCTGAGGAAGAACTTCTAAGATCAATCCCATTCATAATTCGTACAAAAAATCAAATACCTTGGAATAAATTTAACCAAACATGACAAATACCTACAATGAGAATTACAAAACAATAAAGAAAGAAACAGAAGATACAGAGAAATGGAAAAATTATCCATATTCCTGGATTGGAAGAATCAATATCATCAAAATGTCCATTGTTTTGAAAGCAATTTACAGATTCAATGGGATATCAATAAAAGTACTGACGATGTTCTTCCCAGATCCAGAAACAATGATGCTAAAACTCATATGGAGGCATAGGAAACCTCAAATAACCAAAACAAAACAATCTTACACAACAAAAACAAAGTCGGAGGCATCACATACCAAATTTCAAGACATACTACAAGGTGGTTATAATCAAAACATCCTGGTACTGGCAGAAAAACAGATAGGTAGACCAATAGAACATAATAGAAACCCAGCGATCAATCCAAACATCTACAACAACTTACATTTGACCAAGAGCTAAAATCAATCCCTGGAGCAAGGACAGTCTCTTCAACAAATGGTGGGAAAACTGTTGTTGACATGCAGAGGTATAGACACACAGAAATATGGAACATGGCCCCTACCTTACACCTTACACAATAATCCACTCAACATGAATTAAAGATCTAAATCTATGACCTGACACCCTCAAATTAATCAAGAACCTTGGGGAAACCCTGCAAGACATTGGCATAGGCAAACAATTCCTGGAAAAAACCCCAGAGGCAGAGTCAATACTAAAATTAACAAATGAAATTACTTCAAATCAAGAAGCTTCTGTGTGGCAAACCAAACTGGCAAGTAAAGAGTCTACTGACAGAATGGGAGAAATTATTTGCAAACTACGCAACTGATTTAGAATTAATAACCAGAATCTACAATGAGATCAAGAAAATCCACAACACCAAAACAAACAACTCAGTTAAGGATGGGCAAAAGACTTAAACATACATTTTTCAAAAGAAGAAATCCAAATGGCCAGAAGACACATGAAAAAAATGTTCAGGATCACTAGCTGTCAAGGAAATCAAATCCCAGCCACAATGAGATTTCACCTCACCCAAGTTAGAATGGATCTCATATAGAAATCAACAAACAACAAATGCTGGAGAGGCTGTGGGGTAAAAGGGCATCCTACCCCACTGTTGATGGGACTGTATACTGGTAAAGCCACTATGGAAGACAGTATGGAAATACTTCAAAAATCTGAATATAGACCTACCATATGACCCAGCCATCCCACTCCAGGGAATTTATCCAAGGGAAATGAAATCAGTAAACAAAAGAGCTATCTGCACCTCCATGTTTATTGCAGCTCAATTTACAATAGGTAAGACTTGGAATCAACATAAATGCCCATCAACCAAAGACTAAGAAAAGAAATTATGGGATATGTACACTATGGAATACTACACAGCATTAAAAAAGAAAGAAAGAAATCTCGTCATTTGCAACAAAATAGGTCAATCTGGAAAACCTCATACTTAGAGAAACAAGCCAGTCCCAAAGAGACAAATACCATATGTACTCCCTGACCTGTGAGAACTAATAGCATACCTAAAGGAAAAGCTATAGAACAGAAATTGACACCTTGAGAAACAATGACTTGAATAGCCCACATCTTGACTGTCAAGGAGCAGTTTTTTTTTAGTTTTATTTTTTATTTTTGCTTTTATTTTCTTCATACTATATATTGAGCTCTTTACTTAAGATAGAATTAATAATAATGTATAAAGTCAACTAAAAATAGATCCCAGTAAAAAACAAGAGGGGGAATAAAAGTGGGAGTAGGAAGTTTCTAACTGTAAAACTGTTTAGTTCTCTATACAGTCCTATGGACTTACTTCTAAGGGTAAAGATTAAAAACTTGTCATGGGTCTCCAATCCCATTAAAATTGGTGGTAATATTGCCATCTTAATTGTTAAAGTGACCATATTAAGTGTTAAAGTGAACATATGCATAGGATTAAGTGTTAAAGAGATCATATAAATAACATCAAGTGTCTGGTAATAATAATAAACAGAATTCAAAAGGAGGAAATTTCTAACATGGTAAGCAGTCCACACAGCAGACTTGTAGAATGACAATCGCTATAAGTAACACTCTGACCTCAGAATCAACTCTTAAGGCTTCCTGGTCTGGCTGAAAGGCCTGTGAGAGCATTTCAGGCATGGAAAGGCAAAATATAGTGTCAAAAACTGTTCTGCATTAAAGATCTCTGTGAGTGAAACCTCAGTGGTAAGAAGGGGCCATCAATGAAGGATGTACTGTTCTCTGAACGGAGGAGAGAACATCCACTTTGCTAATGGCCTTGTCCAAGTACTGATGGAGTTTATGGTCACAAAAGGCTTACATAGCCTTGGAAGCACATGGCAAGAGCCTCAGGTGATCACTGACGTCATAAATAAGAGTGTCATTTGTTAAATCAACAACAGAAGTCACTGTGCACTTACTCCCCATGTAGGACCTCTGTCCTTAGTGAGTTGTTCTGTGAGAATTAACTGCAAAACTTGTTCTCAAACTGTACTTTATATGTTGTGTGTTTTGTAGAGGCTGCAAACTGTTGAAATCTTTGCTTAGCATAGACTTGGCCCTCTCTATATAAAGTTAAACTAAAAATGAACTATAATGAAGAATAAATAGGATGGGAGAGGGAGTAGGAGGTGGGAGGGGATTGGGGGTAGGAGGGCAGGTATGGGGAAAAGAACCACTATATTCCTACAGTTGTACCTATGAATTTTGCATTCATTAAATAAAAGCTTTAAAAATAAATAAAAATAAAGCAAGATAAAGAGAAAGGAAAAGACATTTAGATGTATCATAACTAAATTTCTGAATGCCAAAATTAGGAGAAAATTCTAAAATATGGTGATGTTGGGACATGCAATTCTTTTTTTTAAGAACTTTTCCTGGCCGGCCGGCACCGTGGCTCACTAGGCTAATCCTCCGCCTGCAGCGCCAGCACCCCGGGATTCTAGTCCTGGTTGGGTGTAGGTTACTAGTCCTGGTTGCTCCTCTTCCAGTCCAGCTCTCTGCTGTGGCCCGGGAAGGCAGTGGAGGATGGCCCAAGTGCTTGGGTTCCTGCACCCACATGGGAGACCAGGAGGAAGCACCCAGCCTCTAGCTTTGGATCAGTGCAGCGCCAGCTGTCACGGCCATTAGGGGAGTGAACCAATGGAAGGAAGACCTTTCTGTCTCTCTCTGTGTGTCTGTAACTCTGGCTCTCTCTCACTTTGTAATTCTGCGTGTCAAAAAAACAAACAAACAAACAAAAAACACTTTTTCTTTATTTATTTGAAAGGCAGAGTGACCGAGAGAGGAAAGGAGAGAGTGAGAGATCTTCTACTCACTGGTTAACTCTCCAAATGGTTAAAATGGCTAAAATGTCCAGGCCAAAGCCAAGAGCCCAGAGCTTCTTCGGGGTTTCACACATGGTACAATAGCCCAAGGACTTGAGTCATCTTGTGCTGCTTTCCCAGGTGCATTAGCAAGGAGCTAGATAAGAAGTAAAGCAATAGGTCTGGATCCTGTGCCCATATGGGATGCTGGCCTTGCAGCCAGATGCTTAACTTGTTATGCCACAATGCTGGCCCCAAGGACACATATTTCATTATTAACTTTTCTAAAGATTTCTCATCTAGCTACTTACAACTCCACTTTTCCATTTAAGTTGTTAGACAAAATTACAATAATTCTAATTACAGAACCTACAATAATTTGCAAACTATAGTCTGTAAATTAATACTTGCCTACTAATTTACATACATATAATTTATGTCTGCTTATTTTATTCACCTGTTTCTGAATTACATTTCCTGGTTTCATTATGCTGACTTTTGGTGTCAAGTGCTTGAGAGATCAGATTATGTTTTTGAGTAAATGAGTTAATGTTGGTCTCTTTCAATGAATTAGAAGAGCTCAGAGTTTCCAAACATTAAGAAGTGACGAGGAAATGGAAATGTTTTAACCATACTTGATAAGTCCGTACTTTATTCATGTATTACAACATTAGATTGTACCCCCATGAAAATGTCCGTTTATTAAGGGTAATTCCAAATGTAAGTAAATAAATGAATAAATAAAAGAGAACTGCTACTTTTGTAAATTAAATGTTTATTTTCTGGCAGGTTGTCCAGATTTGGCTGAATGTGCTGTGCCTAGTGGAGTTTCCCTACCAGCTGCCTTGACTACTGACAATGGGCTCAACTGAGTGCAAAAGTTATTTTTGCCCAATCCAAATAATCAGAAGCCTAGCTGCATGATGTGACTGATTTCTCTCCAGCACACAGTTCTGAGCAAGTGCGTAGGGGGATACCTATCCAGGGTTCTCAAACCCCTCTGCTCATCCTCAAGCTCTGTTTTCTATAGATCTAAATCCCAGATGCGTCATTAGCCTCTGTCTTGATTTATGTTTCTTCCACTCAGTGAGATTGCTGCTGTCTGTGAGAAATCATTCTTGTTTTATTTTGGGGATAGGACAATGTCCCTAGAAAGAAAGTTGAATTTAAATCTGATATTTGCCTCATTTTCTTCCCTCCTCTCAAGAATCCCAGTGCTCCACTGTCAATTGTCTGATTCTTGAAAGTTACTTCTACATTCTACTTAATTTTATGATAAATTATGTAGGTACATAATTTGCAGTTCTCTCTTCTGATGGAGAGGCAACATGCAAACTGAAGTAGGTTACTCACAGAAGAGTGAAATTCTACAGTGATTACACCTGAAAAATGTGTTCTCATGAACTGTCCTATATTTGATCATTTCAGGGTTTTCATGATGTGTTCTAAAAAGTGAATAGATCATTAAGCAACAATATAACTAGCAATCTTCAGATATATATTTAGAATATGACCATCAGGGGAAAAATATGTGCTGTTTGCTGAATTTCATGGTGTTAATATTTTTGCCATGGACTGTTTCAAGTTATCAGCACAATGTTATTGAATGTGGATTTGGGAAATGTCACAAATATTTTTTTCTTTCAAACCAAATATAGCCACATTCAACACATAATGATCATAATTAAGATGAAATTTATTAACATATGTTTATAGCAGTCATTTAGAGTTTAGATCATTTTGGGGTTAAGGAGTTTTCATTAGTCCAATTTACTGTTGTTCATATATTTCTAATTATTTTTTTCTTTAGTAAAGGTATTGTGTGAGTGTGTGTAGCTTCAATCAACCAGGCCATATTCCATGAAACTTGATAGAATTTTCCAAAAAAAAAAAAAAATATATATATATATATATATATATTTCCAGTATCATGTTTAAGAAAGAGAAATTAAGAAAGAGAAAGCAACACACTAATAGAAGTTCATAAAAGAATGATATTAGTTATCACAAATATTTATCTTCTCCCCAAAATCAGAAGAGAATGTACTCTCACTTTTCTTTTTTCAATATACTTGTCAAAAAATTACACAGAACTAGGTTTGTGGTATATAAATTTTGATTTAATGAGTAATGCAAAATATAATTCATGAGGCTACTGATTTTTAATAGTGTGCTGTTATTTAGTTTTTATAGTATTTAATGATATAATTTTCCTTAACATTTATTATAATATTTTGTTTTAGATTAGCCCAAAAATATAACAAAATAATTTTTCATATCTAATGAGTTGTAAACTTTAGCAATTGCAGAAAACCTGTTTCTTGGGAAAATGAGTTTCTTGAAGGTTTTGGAAAATAAGTTCTATAATCTGCATCTGATTTTAGTGGCTCAAGTTGTTCTTTGTGCATTACATAAATTTCTTGCTACAATAAAGTTATTTTTCTCTCAATACAGATTAAAATGCATGGATAATATCCTGTTTGTTGTTATCTTTCAAATATAATGTGGTTGTTTTTAAATTTCTCACCTTAATTTTAATTCCACAATTACCTCATTTAATGTTTTTGTTAAGTCTAAATTTTAATATTGTACACTTGCATATAATTACACTGCTTTATCTAGTCAAATAGAAATTATTTTCTTTGAGCTCAAATTGCTTTTAATTTCAATTTACTGTATTTAGTAGATAGGCAGAGTGAGAGTGGAGGACGACGGATAGACAAACGTAACTCCCATCTTCTGATTCGGTCCTCAACTATCATCAACAGCCAGCTGACAATCCCACAGCCAGAAACTAGGTCTCTCAAATGGGTGTCAGCGACCCAACTACTTGGGTCATCACCTGTTTCATCTCAGGGTATGCATCACCTGGAAGCTGGAATTGTGAGTAGAGCCAGGACTAGAACCCAGGTACTCCAATCTGGGATGTGGACATTCCTTAGCAGCTGCAACAAGCGCACTGCACACCTTCAAGAGCCCAAATCATGAATGATAGATAACAATTCAACTTTACTTTCCAGTTGTCCATCACATGAATCGCATGTGGAAGCCTGAGAAATACAGCATGGGTATTTTAACATGGTATCAAGGAGTCAGACATTATGTGGGATTAAAAATGCACAGGTTCTCTTCAAGCCCTAATCCCCGGAATTAGCAAATGTTTCTTATGTGGCCGAGACTTTGTGACGTGAGTAAATGGAAAAATTCTTTATGTGGCAAGATTTACCTGAATATCTATGTGGGTTCTAAATTTCATCAAAATTGTCTTTAAGAGAGAAACAGAGGAAGACATGTCACAGACAAAGAGGTGAATTTGAGACAGGGATTCCAAGAGATGGCCAGAAATCAAAGAATGGTGGCAACCACCATCAAGTTGGAAGAGCCCAGTCTATTCTCCTGTGGGGTCCCGGGAGGATCACAGCCCTACTGATGACACGTTTTTGACCCAGGGGTCCTGATTTCAGACTGTGACCTCCTGCATTGTGGTAGCATTAATTTCTGTGGTTTTATCTCACCAAATGTATAGTGACTTCATGTTTGGCTAATGTCGTTTTCCTCTAGTATTTCTGTTGTCCTCCATTTAATATTTTTATTTGTGAGTTGCTGTCCATAGGGAATATGCTTGTGTTTCAATTAATTATCTCAAAATCAGGTTTCAGCTCTAAGAAATGAAGAATGTGAAGACATTCTCCTGTGTCTGTGATAAAGACACACTCAAACTCTTACAGACTTTCTTAAACTCTACAGAGAACTCAGTTCAAAAGGCAAATAAATAGCTATTCTAAACTCAATAAATTCAGATGCATCCAGACAGATACATCGACTGAGATCAGCTTATTTGGAGCAGATCTTGCTGGAGCCATGAACTGGTAGAAACATTTACACAGTATCGCTAATGAATTGCTGGATGCTGCATGTGGATTAGTGTCATAGTAAGAAACATCAGGTCACGGTCTTTGGGAACCCTACATTTTCATGGGGTTTATGATGGATAGTAATCCTACAGATTCATGAAAAAGATGTGAAAATTCCCCTCCTGACCTTGATAAGGAAAGGAGTACTTACTATTGTGACATATGCCCAGATCTTACTCCATAACAAAGGATGAATCTCTAGGGAAGAACAAAAACTTGCTATAGCCTTACCCCAACTGGGAGAAAGACAGCATCCTGCTGTAGCCTTCCTGTTGTAGGTAAGAGTGGAGATGACCATACAAATGCCTAGAAAATCAGGGCCAATGCATTACAAAAATAGACTGGGGTCACTGCATCCAGGAAAGGGAGTAGGGGAAAAGGAAAGAAAAAAAAAATATATATATATACACACACACATATATACATATATACATATACATATATATACATATATACACATATATGTATATGTGTGTGTATGTGTGTATCTCACTGGGAAGATGTGAGGATCATAGTCCAAAAACACAGCTTCAGAGAATTTGATGTCACTGGACTATTAGAGAGCACACCTGCACCTGACCATCATGGGATTGATCCTGCTGACCATCATCTGAACAAGCCTCCACTAACAAAAGTGGGGATTACAGATGGATGTGCTTCGGGGTACGGACAGTTTTTGAGAAAGAATACATAGGGCATCCCAGTGTCAAGAGAGGAATCAGAAACCATCAAACAAGAAGAGACATTAGAGGAATTCGACACCTTTGGCACACAAAGCTCCAACAAATATTAAGCACAGACTAATCAAAGTCCCATGGTAAAGGTCTGTACATTTCACTGTTGTAACCTCATGGAACTGCCTGAGGTTTAACAACACAGAAAAATTACAGGGGGTAATGAAACTCACAAGATAAAAATAGCATGAAGAGACAAACTATCAGGACTAGGTTCGGCCATAACGTGCACATTCAAATTAAATTCAAACTTAGTATGATTATATATAAAGGATTCTAATGAAATAGAGAGGATGTAAGGAGATATGAGAAAGAATAGCAAATAAATGGAAACACAAAAATGACTCTAAATGAAATGTTAAAAATAAAAACGACGATAAAATTAAGAATTCATTAACAAATAAATGACAGCAACCCAGAATTCTATATGCAGTCCAATGTTCCTTCAAACTGAGAGACGATAGACTTTCTCAAACAAAATTATGATTTATTATCAAAGACTTGCCTCAGAAGCAGTGTTAAAAGATGTAATTCAGACCAAAGAACTATTTTTAAAAACTTGAGAAAGACAGCAAAAGGAAACAAGGACTAAATGGAACTAAAAGTAGAGAAAGAACACAATTAGCCAAGATGGATAAGAAATGCTGTTTGCTAAGTTCCAGCTTTCGCTGGATCTCATGCAGGGAAACAATAATTGTACATAAATTTTAATTCTAAAATTCTATTCTACTCATTTATAAACAGTAAATTTCCAAGAGCACAGTGTACTTTATTAGTATGATAAAAATGGAAGCATATTGACCCTTCTTAAGGTGAGAATAATTTCTATGGTAAATCAGATTCTTAAGTAGACCACAGCCACAAATTATTATTATTTTTATAGATTTTAATGCAAATATTACATGAAATGTTTTGGACCAGAGACACATGTCCTGATCATTCTTAATAGTAATGTTGACCCTTCTATTCTAAGGGGACACGAAGAGCCAGATCAATTAATCGGCAGGAGTAGAGAGCCACTCTGCAGAAAGGGAAAAAAGCTTTTCTCTGCTGACAGTCGATGGAGTTAATCTTTCCCTTTCCTTCCTAAATGGAAGTCTTTGATTCGCTAATAGTCTCAAGAGGAGCACCTTCTGGGCTTAACCCAGGACTTCATCTGGGGCACTAACCTTTTCCCTTTCTCACAGAGATAAGAAATGCTCATTGTGCTTTTTGATCTGAGCAATTAATGGAAGCAAATATTGCAGATCTAATTCTGATTGTTATGTGAATATTCACAGGGGGCTGAAACTTTCATAGGAGCACTGAGGAATCCAACAGCCTTTAATTTTCCACCATCACGTTGCCTTTATCTCGTTTAATTCATGGAACTCCTGTCAGCCAGACTCGTCTGCTTTGAAAATGTTGGTCATTTATTCTCCTCAAAGTCGTGTAATCTGTCTGTTTCATTAAATTACACCTTACCTCTTCATGTATTCCTAATAAATTTAGTTCTAGGGTGCTGACCAGTTTTGATTCAATGATTCTGTCAAACATACTGGGGTAGAATTGTGCTGCCCATACCCTAACTCTTATTTTAAGATGTATCAGTGTGCTCAGGTGGTGAAAAAGAGTGGTTTCAACCACGAATGATCATTGTCTAAATCAATTATTTCTTTAGAGGTCATTCTGGTTACTTTTCCAATCATACTCTTCCTTTCATGGTTATCAGCAAAACTTTTCTTCTTAAAAAAAAAAATGAAAATATTTTCAGGGTCATGCGTTACTCAGAAATTCAGACACTTTCTCTTCCTTGCCCTGGTTACTGTCAGGAGCTTCTGCAATCCATCTGACGTGGTTGGCAGGGACAGGGCAGCACTGTCCGAGGCAGGCAGAAGCAGAGAGCACACAGCAAACTGCCTTCCTCTAACATGTTCTTCCTCTGCCGCGGGCTACAACCTCTTTTATTCTGTTGCCCTTGGCCTTCTACCATCAATGAAAGCCAAGTCTCTTTATGTTCAAATATATTTTACTTCTGTTTTCATATTGTTGAAATTAAAAAATCAGACATAAATTTAATAGAGCTTATTGGAACCAAGCAGAACAAAACAGATTCACTGATAGGTAGCTCCCAAAACAAGAGCAGGTTCTGAGAACTCCAAACACCATTGTGATCAGAAAGCATTTATAGAAAAACGGAAGCAAGACAGATACCTCATTAATTGGCTACAGTTTAGTCAATCAACCAATTTGTGATGGTAAATTTGTGATTGATAAATTATTTATGCTTAATTAATTCGTCACAGGGCCTCCTGCAATCAACCAAACTCCATAACAGTGATTGAAATTTTATACTGGTTTAGTCTGTTTGGTATGCAGTATAGGTGTCCAGCTCAAACTGATGTTCCTCTACAAAATTTTTAATAAGAGGAGCTTCCTCTATTTCTTGTTTGCCATGATGTGTCTTTCTATAGACCAAGGGAGATGACATGTGTCAAGTCTCTTAGGAATAAGAAACTCCATGGTGCTGGTGTTGTGCCATAATAGCTTAAAACTGCGTGGGATGCCAGCACTCCAAGCAGATGCCAATGCCTGTCCTGGCTGCTCCACTTCTGTTCCAGTTCACTGCTATTTTGCATGGAACAACAGTGGGAGATGGCCCAAGTACTTGGGTCCCCGTGCAGACGTGGGAGACCCTGATGAAGCTCCTGCCCCCTGACTTCATTGTGGCCACTTGGGGAATGAATCAGCAGATGGAAGACTTTTCTCTGTGCCTTTCCCTCTCTGACTCTACCTCTCAGGTAAATGAATAAAAAAACTCTAAAATAAAGTGAAATTAAATGAATGCTGAAATTTATTGTAATTAAAAAAACGTATTACTTGGATTATAAAGTGGGTAACATTTGTAAACAGTCAAATCTGAATTCTGGGAAGAACACTGTTAGATATACTAAGACAGCAAGTAAACAGTCTAGGCATATTTCTTTTTATTTTTAGTGACTGATTGTAACAGATTTGTGTAAAATATAATTTTTTTTAGATATTGGAAAATTTTTGGATTTTTTTTTTCCAGTGGGGGAGAGTGAGGAGATGCAGTAATCAGAAGTGAAGGTGAGACCACAAGCGTGGGAACACCTAAACAAAGTGGAGGAAAAAAGTGAACTAAGACCACATCTGTGGGTGTCATTATATCAATCCAGAAAGAGAAAGGTAGGACAAAGAGCATACCCGAGAGTCACTGTGCGAGGTTTGGGTACTGGCTTCACGTTTGATTCCAGCTTCCTGAAAAGGCAAACGCTGGAAGGCAGCAGTGATGGGTCAGCCACCTCAGTCTCAGCCATGGAGGACACCGGAACTGAGTTTTCAGCCCTGATTTCAGAATAGCCCAGCCTCAGGTGTTGGCAAGGAACTTAGGGAGCTGAAGCAGCATATGACAACCCTCTGTGTCTAGCTCTCCATCTGTGGCACTGTCATTTCTCTATGTATCTCTGCTTCTAAAATAAATGAAAACGAATTAAGAAAAATCACTGTTATTTTGTAATTGTGACCCAGATAAAGGACTTCTGATATTACAAATTTCACGATGTCAGTGAATATCTTTAATTGCTTCAGCAAATTTGGAAATTAATTCCATTGGAAAGAACTAGTCACACAACAAACTTTTATCATCAACTTGACAAAAAATACCACTGACTAGCTAATCACTGATGTGTACTTATCTAAAACTGTAACACATTTTCCAGTACAAAATAAGACACAAGGATTGCTATTCACTAATAATAGAAATGGATGTTTCAAAGCTTTAAAATATACTCTGTGAAAGTATGCATAGCTGTGTTCAGTGGGAACTGCTCTTAGATTTCACTAATTAGGAAGCCTTCTGACAGGCATTATGCTATTAAGTGTTTGGGGACACCATGCTTTATGCTTCAGAAGTTCGGTTTAGCATGATGAATTTAAATAGTACCCTTAACTTGCATATTTTTTTACTCCTTTTAAAGCATGTCTCATAAATTAAAAGCAGTGGGTATATTATACAATCTAATTAGTTTTCAAGCTTCCCGTCAGTTCTGTTTTTCTCCTGGTAGTGAGAAAACATGCCACATAGAGGTAATATGCCTCTCTTCAAGTTTTGTAAAGAACATTATAAAACTCCAACATTACAAAACATTATAAAACTTTAGCTTGATATTTCCAAAAGTACATTGACTTTTTTAAATCGTGAGGGGAACATTTAGGCAGTAGAGCAGTAATTCACGGAATTTCAGGCACTGGTGGCTTGATGTAGTTAGTACAACATAATTTACACCCAGGGAGTAGTTTATACACCTGGAAGGATCGAACCCACTGCCTACTTAATTGACATGATTTTTTAAAGAGAGATGGAATACGCTAATATTTATATGAAAAGAAAATTGGGCAGAAATTACCTCTTCAAGGTCAAAGAAAAAGCAATTATTGAGGTAAGTCTTGAAATTTTGTTTGCATTCTGTATAGTCTACCTAGGGAAAAAGCTTACAGTGTTATTATTGTGATATAAATCTATTTGAGTATAATTCTATACTCTGTTTAGGTGGTATGTCTTTTTTTCAAAAAAGACATGGGTTAATGCAAGAGACAAGCCTAAAGTTATATAGTACGTTTATCACTTACATAAAAGAAATTATGAAGCCAGCAAGTTATGCGAATACCATAGTTAGGGTACCCTGAAAAACCTCTTGGAGAGGTGCCACTGAAGAACTTTCACTGGACTGGCATTGGGGCACAGTGGGTTACGTCCCACCTTGATGCCCACATTCTATACGAGTGCCAGTTCAAGTCCTGGCTGCTCCACTTCTAATCCATATCCCTGCTAAGTGCTTGGGAAGGCGGTGGAAGATGGCCTAAGTCCTTTAGCCCCTTACAGTCATGTGGAAGTCTTGGATGGAATTCCCAACTCCTAACTTTAGCCTGGCCCAGCCCTGGCTGTTGTAGCTATGTTGGGATTGAACGAATGAGTGTAAGGTCTCCCTCTGTCTCTCGATCTCTCTGAAACTCTGTCTTATGAATAAAGGCAAATAAGTCTTTTTTAAAAAAGAACTTTATAATTCCTCTCAAGTACTTTCTTTATTGTTTTTTTTTTCTATATTAGAAAATTTTCCTCTTCTATGAGATTAAAAAAATACACTTAGTTTAATATCAGGAACTGTGAAAATTCATACTGTTAAATATAGGAATCATGTTTAGTATGTCAGGTTTCAATTTTGAGAATAAAGTACAAACAACCAAGGGTACAGAAAATTCAAATATCTCATTTCATATGCATCAGTAGTAACATCCTATTTAAATTCAACTCTGTGTCTCCACAATAAACACATGTGCAAAAAATACACACCTATCTGAAATACCTAGACAAGAGCACATAATTAATTCCATGTATACTTAACTCCAGTATAATATCACATGACAACAAATAGAAGGACCCAAAATGAGTCCTCTAACTACTGAAAATAAGACGAACGCAGAAAATCACACCAAGTTGAACAGATAAGCTATAAATTCTGCTTCTAATTAATATGTTAAAACACACAAGCATGGTAGTCTTACCACAGCAAAAAAAAAAAAAAATAGCTTCAACATAATCTTGTGAGCTTCAAGACAATCATTGCAAAGGCAGGAGAACACTGGAGCTCCTCCAAGGAGAAATAAGACAAAGCAAATGTGCCACTGCTGTCAGAGTGGTAGCAAACGTTGCAGTAAACGCTGAGGCAGCCACTTACATTTTGTGCGTTGTTAACACCTGAGTGTAGCCTACAGTGCTCGGATAGAACACATGGTGTCACAGTAAGTGTGATGCATACCCCCCAAGCAGCTATTTCCCACAGGCCTGGAGCCACCTCCGCATGGTACATGGAAACAAGCCCATGTCTGACTCTCTTGGTCTCTTCTTACACAGGGAAAGGCACAAACACTGCCCGAGAAATGGAGATACTACCCTTCTTCTTCTCTGATAAACATGCCACACTACCGAGGGAATCACGGAGGTGAGGCAGAGCCGCACATGCCCGGACATAAGAGAGAGCCCTGCCCCACTATGACCACTCAGCAAATGATAAACAAGTAAGCTACTTGCCAGTGATGAAAGAACAAACCCTATGCCTAAGAAAAGTTAACAGAGGGAGGATTAGCAAACAAAGGTTTGTTAATAATAAAGAAATTCATCAGAGCCAGGATGCTGAGCTGATAAATTATAAATCTGTTATCACTATGGATGCGGCAGGACTCTCAATCTCACAAAAGAACTCCGTAGACACAAAGCTAACTTAATGCCCTAGGGTTGTGGATGACTGAACCACTGACAAAGTCCAACCCCAATAGCAATCACACAGATGCTTCCTTCAACTGAACCGGAGAGAAGAACACAGAAAATTCATCCACCTGACAATAAACCTTACTACAAATAACAGGAAGTAAGGAAGGAGCAAATGCATGAGAGACCCTGTAGCAACTACAGACTCCACAAAAATGCCAACAGCAGCACAAACTTCCTTTCTGTTAGACTGGTCAGAAAGGCATTGACTGCAATTGAAGATTAAGATGTTAAACTGAAAAAGCTGGAAATAGATATGAGCATATGGAACTTTTCAGTGAAACCCTGAAACTTCAACAAAGGATTCAATATGAATGCTAGATTACATATAGCTTCTACAAGGAATATAGAGAGGAAATTGCAGATAAAGAATTTCATCACATGGTTTATAAACAGTGTAAAATCAACAGGTGTAAGAAAAATAGGAATTCATAAGTAAACAATGACAGAGATTGAGCAAGAGCGCCGCCATCTTACAGCCCCACCTCTGCCTGAGGACAGCCCTGACCCAAACCCAAAGCCCGCCAGCTCCACTCAGCACCGCCTAGCGCCCGCCCCCACAGGAACCGTTGGATCTACGACTAGTTAAGACTGCACTCTGCATGAGAGAGCTGCTTGTCTGCCTTCTCTGGTAGTGGGTCCCTCTCAGCCTTGTCTTGGAATGAACCTGCACTCTGGCTGTTGACTTTGTGGTTGGTCTCCTTCTTGCCCTGCTCCTATATGCTAGCATTTATAATAAGACACAAAATCATGAAGAAAAGAGAACAGAAAACCTAACTACAGGGAAATAATATATGCATTTGGAATGTCAAATAACTAAGAAAAGAAATGGAGAATATAAGAAATGGTGACCATAATACTTCTGAGTTTCCTATGCCACAGCACAGCCAAAGATAGCAAAATGAGAAAGAACCCAGGAGAGGCTCAGAGAACTTCAAGCAAGTAATACAAATTTTTAATAATCACATGTTAGTCAAACTACTGAAAACCAAATTCTTCATGAAGGCAAAATTACAATCAGTAGAAATTTAAAAAAAAAAAAAAACACTTTCACATATAGAAAAACAGCTTAAAAATACAATAGATTTTCATATCAGGTTTTGAAAGCTGGAATTGTACACCTAAATGAACTATAAATATCTCAAAAATCAAGGAAAAGTTATCTTTTATTTTTCAAGCAACAAGAACTAGGAAATTCCATTTCTAGCAGAATATGTACCACAAAAAAAAAAGAAAGAAAAAAAAAAAGAAAAAAAGAGGCCTAAATTTTTTTTTAGATCAAAGGAAAAGTTGGTTAGAAACATGATGATTTATACAAAGAAGAGAAGAAAAACTGAAATTGGGAAGAAATTGAATGAAGATATGAAAGAAAAGTTTTGTTTATCATGCCATTAAATAAGTCATTGTCTAATACTGAATAGTAGTAATATATTGTGAGGTTAAACAAAAACTTTCATAGTGTAATGTGGAGGTTATGAGTATGTAGAAGCAAAATGTGTTATGACAATGACATAAAGAATGTGAGGTTGAAAATAATAGTATAGTTTTATAAGTATCATATTGCTTTTGATGGACTATTATGGACAAGATCTAATGTAGAAACTAGTGAATACTTTGAAATAACTGGGTGTGTCGGCCGGCGCCGTGACTCAACAGGCTAATCCTCCGCCTTGTGGCGCCGGCACACCGGGTTCTAGTTCCGGTCGGGACACCGATCCTGTCCCAGTTGCCCCTCTTCCAGGCCAGCTCCCTGCTGTGGCCAGGGAGTGCAGTGGAGGATGGCCCAAGTGTTTGGGCTCTGCACCCCATGGGAGACCAGGAGAAGCACCTGGCTCCTGCCATCGGAACAGCGCGGTGCGCCGGCCGCAACGCGCCTACCGCGGCGGCCATTGGAGGGTGGACCAACGGCAAAAGGAAGACCTTTCTCTCTCTCTCTCACTGTCCACTCTGCCTGTCAAAAAATAAAAAAAAAAAAATAACTGGGTGTGGAGGCTGGCATTGTGATCTAAGTGGGTAAAACTGCTGCCTGGAATGCCAGCATCCCATGTGAGGCCCATATGATTGTGTACCAATGGCTCCATTTCTATCCAGCTCTCTGCCAATGGCCTGGAGAAAACGGAAGATGATGCAAGTGTTTGAGCCCCTGCCACGTGGGAGGCTGGGATACAGCCATCTGGGCAGTGGACTAGTTGATGGAGCATCTCCTGTGTGTGTGTGTGTCTGTGTGTCTGTGTGTCTGTAACTGACTTTCAAAGAATTAACAAAATCTTAAGGGAGGAAGAAGAAGGGTGGGAGTGCGGGAGGGAGGACAAGTACCGTGGTAAGAATCACTATGTTCCTGAAGTTGTATTTATGAAATGCATGAAGTTTGTATATTTTAAATAAAAAGTTTCTGGGTAAAAAAGAAGATGTAATTTATAAGCACTGTATTAAACTAATGTATCAATTACCCTCTCTAAATTGTCAGTATTTTTTGAAATACCTCCTTTTAAAAACTCTTCTGTTAACAACAGTCTTGTAATTATTCAGCAGATTTAAGGATAATAGCGCCCCCTTTCCATTAAATTAGCCTTTACATAGACTGTTTATGATTTTAATACACCTTGTTTCCAGGATGTCCACTTCGGCATGCCAGTCCCTGACCATAGCATTTAATTACCTTACCTGCCCTGCCTCCGCAGGGCTTAGTGACCTAATGTGATGCCCCAAATGATCTCTGCTTCAATTACTCCTGATGAACAGAATCCTAAACCGTTTCTCCTGTTACACTGTCAAAATAAACCCTCCTCGCTCGTGGTAAAGCCACTTGGAGTGCCATTCTCCACATTCTCTCTTCTACTTATCAACTACTTTGAAAGTCTCAACTCATTACATTCTTGTTTCTGCTGTACTGCAAATGGAGATTCACTTTCTCTGGCTATTCATTTATTTATTAATTATCTTTACATTGTCCCTGTCATCAAAGTATCATGAAAAAATGGGCAATAAATATCCATGCATGAATATGGATCTAGATTTTGGAGTTATGAGAAAATATGGATAATCTGCTATGAAAATGACAATTTAAAGTGATTTTTTCCAAATCAGACATTATATAGGTGGGTTTTAATTACTGTGGACTGAGTCTTAAATGTTTTTTATTGTTTATATGGAAAGAAAACATAAATGGAAGTAAATATTCAATAATCACTGAGAGAAATTAGGAAAAAAATTGTAAAAAATAATTAAGATGGCAAATAATAGATATTTTATACATATCCAAAGATACTTAGAGATGATCTGAGCTGATTAATTTTTTCTATGGAGAAAGGTTTGTCAACAAAGAGAATACTCAAAAGCCTGTAGTTTATAATGCATTAAGCATCCTTATTAGCTTAAGGGTGGACAGTGTTAAGTGTCATGTGTCCACAATAAGAGATTCAATATTAATTCTCTGAGTTACAGAATGGTAAATCACACAATATAAATGAATTATTATAGTCTTTAGAGCAGAATCAAGAAGTCTAAAAGGAATGTTCATTAAAAGAAATCAAATTGCTTTATTGAGAGAAAATCATTTTTAGTATTTTTATCCAGCCCATGGACTTGTTAGTAACAACTAAAGCATGACATGCCATTCTTTTCATCCATTGCACTCTACTCCAATCTTTGTGAGGCATTAATGTGCCCAGCTAAGTTCTGATTTACCTGGGCTCCCAGAGGTTACGGGTGGCTATTCTCTTTTAACAAATGAGATGTAAACTGAATGATGCGGAGTAATTTTAGAAAATCATTTCAAAGATAACTTAGAATTGGGACAGTACTGACTGTTCTAAATCAAAGGAAGGGGAGAACCAGAAAGAATATTTCACTAATAATCATATTCTATAAAAGATCATAAGAATGCCTATGACGATTCTTGTGATATTTTCTTTCCTTGGAATTGGAATCTATTTTATTATTCTTATTTATTTGAATGGAGGAGCAGTCGGGGAAGAAAGAGATCATGCATCTGCTAGTAAACTATTCATATGCGTGCGACAGCCAGAGTTGAGAATCCAGAGTCTCATTCAGGTCTCCCACCTGGGATTCAGGGACCCAAGCTCCTGAGGCTTCAATTATTGCCTCTCAGAATGTGTGTTAACTGAAAGTTAGACCAGAAGTGGAGACACTGCAGCCTAGCCCACTGTGCCCACATGCCTGCCCCAAGAATGGCATCTATAAATTTAGCCAACAAAAGTATATTCACAAGACAACATGGATAAAGAAGAAAACCATCATACTAAGAATTGTGGAGGCCGGCACCGTGGCTCAACAGGCTAATCCTCCACCTTGCGGCGCCGGCACACCGGGTTCTAGTCCCGGTTGGGGCACCAGATTCTATCCCGGTTGCCCCTCTTCCAGGCCAGCTCTCTGCTGTGGCCCGGGAAGGCAGTGGAGGATGGCCCAAGTGCTTGGGTCCTGCACCCTCATGGGAGACCAGGAGAAGCACTTGGCTCCTGGCTTTGGATCAGCGAGATGTGCTGGCCTCAGCGGCCATTGGAGGGTGAACCAATGGCAAAAAGGAAGACCTTTCTCTCTGTGTCTCTCTCTTTCACTATCCACTCTGCCTGTCAAAAAAAAAAAAAAAAAAAAAAAAAGAATTGTGGAGTGGTAAGATATAAAGAACTGATTTATTAAAGGGATTTTTGATAGCTCTCAATTCCAGTCTGCATGTGCTTATATTGTGATCTGAGGTACTAAATAAACCCTTATTTGTTTAGTCCACCAAAAGTTCACTTCCATTACATGCTTCTGATTATAGTTTTGTATGTAAATAAAGATTGGTTTACAGTATGCCTTACATGTGAAATATTTATATATTCAAAGGATATCCAATTTGGTTTTAGCTCTCCAATTTTTATATATTCTATAAAATGTATACACTGGTCACATCAAATTATCTTCACATTATCATTTGATATCTAATTTATCAGTTCAGCTATAGAATATATGCTGATATTCAATATAAATCTGTCTTTAGTATTTTATCCAGAGATCCAAAATGTCATATTCTTCACTTACTGTTGACTATATTTTTATCTAATATTTATCATATTACAAATTCCATTTGCCCTTTTTCCTGGAAATTCCTAGAGCACTATATATTAAATTTGAACCTAACTTTGTGATAGGTGCCAGAATTTATTTTAAAAAATGTTCAATGTATAAAGTAATGACACTTCTATGATCTTTATAATATCAACAGTTTTAATTTTTCTCAACTCCGAAGACATTTAATTGAAAAAATGACATAATAAAGCTAGAAAAAGTATGAGATAAAAAAGATATAAATTACTAATGAAGGGCACAGCTACTCAAACATTCTTATATGCTTTATGTTTTTATTTGAGTCATTTAGCAATAGCCTGACAAGTACTTTTCTCAAATCTTTGAAAATATAATTTTATTTAAGCCTCTACCTTGTATATAGTAATATCACCACTGGTTTTCAGAGGCAAGGATGAAAGAGTAAGAGCAGAGAGGCAGGTACCGCGGCTCACAGGCTAATCCTCCACCTGCGGTGCTGGCACCCCGGGTTCTGTCCCGGTTGCCCCTCTTCCAGTCCAGCTCTCTGCTGTGGCCTGGGAGTGCAGTGGAGGATGGCCCAAGTCCTTGGGCCCTGCACCCACATGGGAGACCAGGAGAAGCACGTGGCTCCTGGCTTCGGATCGGCACGATGCGCCAGCCATAGCAGCCATTTGCGGGGTGAACCAACGAAAGGAAGACCTTTCTCTCTGTCTCTCTAACTCTGCCTGTCAAAAAAAAAAAAAAAAGCAGAGAATAGTGGTTTAGCAGGAGCCTGACTACTAAAACTGCTCAGTCGATATATTACCAGCACCAACGTAGTTGTCTAAGCATGGATTCTATGATAGAACCCACTGGTAATAGTTAAGGATAGACATGTAGATAAAATTACTTAAAGAAACAGGAACGTTGGAAGCTGTTTACCATCCTCTCGAGTACCCTTAAATGTATACCAGTAATGATCTGGATTATGTTATTGAAAACATAATGTGAGTGGCATTAGCTTCCCATCCCTTTCTGCCTCTAGATAGGTTAGTCTTTTGTTTACTTACCAAAGTGTTCCAATGGTGGATGCACTGAAGGTTACAATTACTATAGCCTATTGGTGATTTAACCCAGTTATCATTAGCTAATGTCCTACTTTGTTCATGTAACATTTCTTGAATCAAAGTGTATTTTTCTGTGTGTGTGTGTGTGTGTGTGGTATAAGTAGAGCCACCCCTCCTTTCTTTCAAGCAATTGTTAATAAGGACTTACTGTTACTACTTTGTTAATTGTTTTCTGAAGATTTCATTGTTTCTATATTCCTTTCTCCCTTTTTTCCTTTTTTCTTTTGTGATTAAATGATTTTCTAAATATAATTTTTACATTATCTAATATAGACTTTTGCTTTGTATTACAATGTGAAGTACATAAAGAATCATATAGTAACAACATTTTATTTGAAGTTGATAACTATGATCACATACATTTTATAATTTTACTTTTTATTTTACTTTTTGATGTCGTAATTTATGCCATCATATCATGTATATCCATTAACATTTATACTTACATAACTAGTATTCTTTTTATTATAAATAAAAATTGATTATGATTAAAATGTTCTTCCTACTAGATTTAAAAGAAATTTACAAACCACAATTAAGAGTGCTAAGATTTTCCAACATGCTTACCTTTGACAATGAGTTTTACACTTCCATATGTTTTTACGTAACTAGAAATGTTCTTTTATCTCCAGGTTAAGGATTATCTTTACTACTTTTTGTAAGGGAATTTTGAGATAATAGTCATTAACTTTTTCTTGGGAAAGTATCTCTCCATTTCTGAAGCACGATTTTTCCCATGTAAAATGTTTATTGGCAGGTTTTCTTGTTTGTTTCAGCATTTTGAATACAGCATTCTATTCTCTCCTTGCTTGCAACGTTTCTTCTAAAAAAAGTGCCAATCATATTATGACACTCGTTTGTATGTGATGAAACTCTTTTCTTGCTGCTTTTAAATTTTTCTTTGTCTTTGAGTTTTTTGAGAGGTAGAGAGATGCAGATGCAGTGGAGAGAGAAAAAGAAGTCTGCCATCTACTGGTTTACTCCCTAAGTATCTGAATGGCTGAGGCTGTGGCAAGACGAATCAGAGCAAAGAACTCAACTCAGGTCTTCCATGCGGGTGGCAGGAGCACGATCACTTGAGACTGCTTCCCAGCGTCCACACTAGCAAGGAAGTTGAAACGGAGCAAGAGCCAGGCATGGACCCCAGGTATCCAACATGAGACACAGGTATTTTAAGAGTTAGCCACTCTGCCACTGTCTTTCATTTTTGGTGGTTTGAATGTGTGTTAGTGCTGTCTTCTTTGAGTAGTGATTGTTTGGATCTCTTTCAGCATTATGTCCCTGGATGTTCATATCTTTCCCCAAGTTTGAGAAATTTTCAGTAATCATTTATTTAAATAAATGTTCTCTCATTCCCTCTCTTCCTATTCTAGGATGGCCATAATTTTATTAGTTTACTTTATAATGTCCCATAAATTTTACATCTTCACTTTGCATATTTTTACTTTCTATGTTTTTTTTTAGATCCATTTTATTTTATTTGAAAAACAGCATTACAGAAGAAACAGGGGGATACATAGATAGAGATCTTGTATCTGCTGGATTACTCCCCAGATGGGCACGATGGCCCTGGGCCAGGCCAGACTGAAGCCAGGAGCCACAAGCTTCCTCTGGGTACATTACCATCTTCTGCTGCTTTCCCCTGCGCATTTGCAGGTAGCTGGGTCATAAGTGGAACAGTTGGTACTCAAACTGGTGCCCATCTGGATGTTGGCATCATGAGCCTTGGCCTTACAAGCTATGCCACAATGCTGGCCCGTGTATGTTTTCTATTGTGAACAGACGATGTCAGATGATATCTGAGTTTTCAATATTTTTTCCTACTTGGAGAAAAATGATTTTTATGCCCATTACTGCACATTTTATTTCATTCCCTGATTCTTTAACTTCAACATTTCAGTTTGGTTCCTACTAAGGATTTTTGTCTATTTTTGTACCTCATTTTGTTAATTTAATACGCTATTTTCTTAATCCCATTGATTTGTGAATCTTTTCTGTTATAGATAACTTTGCTTCCTTAAAACAATGATTTTGGAGGCCAGCATTCCTGCATAGAGGTTTGGGCCATCACCTACAGTGAAGGCTTTTCATAAGGGAACCAACTTGATTCCCAGTTACTCCAGTTCTGATCTGGCTTCCTATTATGTGCCTAGGAATGCAGTAGAGGACGGGCCAAGTGCTTGGGCCCCTGAATCTACGTAGGAGACCCAGAGGAGCTCCTGGCTCCTGGTTTTACACTGGCCCAGCTCCAGTCTTTGTAGCCATTTGGGGAGTGAACCAGTGGATGGAACATCTCTCTATATCTCCTCCACTGTTTCTTTAACTCTTTCAAAGAAAAATAAAATAAATTTTAAAAACACTGTGGTTTTTAATTATTTGTCAGATTATGCATAAATTCCCATTAAGGTCAGTTACTGGAAATTTTTTTTTTCCTTTGGTAGTGTCATGTTTCCTTGGTGTTTGTGTGTGGTATCTGACATTTTCATCGTGTTATTTGAAGTTTTCATATCTGAAGCAGTCACTTCCTCTAGCCATCCTCACTGGCTTTGGAAGAGAAACACCATAATCAGTCAGATTGACACTCTTTTGTATCTTTGCTATGGATGTACCCACTCCTCACCTCTTGTGTCCTCTCAAGGAAGTAGTCGCATGATTAAGTATTTTTGAAACCATAAGGCTAGGATGGACATTAATAGCTGCCCGATTAATTCTCGAGTGAAAAATCCTGAAATAACCTGGTTTGCTTTCTACACTCCTGCTATTTCAGATGGCATTGTATGTGAGCTTGAAAGCTGTGTGCAGAGGATAATTCATGCCATTTTCAAGCATCCCCATAAGGAGCTGGCCTCTTTAGACTTTGGGTCAAGCATTGAGGGCACTGGGGTTTTCTGTGAACCAGTTGGGAAATGATACAAAGTACCTCAAAAGAATAAAAGGTGATTTTCCTGATGTAGTCCATGAAGACCTTAGTAAGATCTCTGGCACTTTGTTGATCTTTGAACTCTGATTATTGTGAGTTCTTGATTTTCTCCCTTGCTCAGTGCAGACTGAGAATTTATGTAGCTCAACACTAGACCTATGTAAAAATAATTTTAACATTTTTATTAAACTCATTATTACTGTTCATGAACATTTACTAAAATATACATCATAAACTGTATAAAAGCAAAATTTGTATCTTGTTATTCTTTTGACTCATTAATATTTATTAAAACTACATGTCATAGAACTACCCAAAACGAATGAACTAGATTAACATTTAATTAGATTATACCTCAAGTGGTGATGTCCTATTATTTTCTTCATGTTTGTGTTAGGTTATGACCCTAAAATATTTTGATATTACATAATAAATATTTCAATTTGAAAACTGATATCTACTTTTATGCCTTATGAATTGGGATATCTAGGATATGAGACAACTCTCATTTATCACTTTTATCGCATGATTAGATGCATATCTATTTTACTCATTTATGACGGGTTGAATTGTTTCTCTTCAAAATTCATATGCTGAAGTTGTAATATTCAGTACCTCAGAATACAATCTTAATAAGATATACATAATATAGTTCAAATTAAATCACCTCTTTGGGCTCTAATCTTATATACTTTAAAGATAGAATACATTTGAACAGCACGCATGAAACAGCACGCATGAAACACTTGTAAAGATGAAGTGAGTGGTTGGAGCAATGCTTCTCTAAATCAAGGAACCGAAAGCTTGCCCAGAACTACCAGAAGGTAGAGAAGAGTTAAGGGATATAATTAGTTGACAGCTCTCAGAAAGAACCAATCCTATCTGTACCTTTAAATAATAACCTTAATAACCTATAGAACCAAGAAGCAAGAAAATATGTTGTGTGTCACTTGTTGGTGGTGCTTTGTTACGATACTCTAAGTAACCAATATCTTAATCTTAAGAGGTCCCAAGAGGGCAGAACAGCAACAGGATGATCCAAGTCAAGTGGGGCAAAATAGGGAGTTAAAGAGGAGTTAAAGAGTTAAAGAGATAAAGAGATAGAGCCATGGGAAATTCTCCACAGGAAGCCCAGGAGAGAAACTGAGACTGGGCAGGTCCATGCTGAAAGAACAAGTAAAAAAGGGAAGTGGAGAGGCTCAGACCAGGGAGGCTGGCGCAAGCCCCCAGTGGACCAAGTGAGACAGGAAATCGCAGGTCCATGAAGCTGTAATAGCAGCAGGAGGGAAAGCTTAGCGAACTGCATTTGAAGTTCCATATGGGCAAAGACCCCAGAGGCAGAAGTAGTCAAAGCCAAATTTAACAAATGGAATTAAATCAAATTGAGAAGTTTCTATAGGGTAAAAGAGACACTCAGGAAAGTGAAGAGGCAACTGATAGAACGGGAGAAATTATTTGCAAAGTATTCAGCTAATAGAGGAAAAAATAAACAGAATATACAAAAAGATCAAGAAAGTCCACAACAACATAACAAACAACCCAGTTAAGAAATGGATCAAGGACTTAAACAGACATTTCTCAAAGGAGGAAATCCAGGGGTTGGCGCTATGGCATAGGGGGTAAAGCCGCCTGTGGTGCTGGCATCTCATATGGGCGCCGGTTTGAGACCCAGCTGCTCCACTTCTGATCCAGCTGTCTGCTATGGGCTGGGAAAGCAGTAGAGGATGGCCAAAGGCCTTGGGTCCCTGCACCCGCGTGGGAGACCCGAAAGAAGCTCCTGGCTCCTGCTTTTGGATTGGTGCAGCTCTGGCCATTGCGGCCATCTGGGGAGCAAACCAATGGATGGAAGACCTTTCTCTCTCTCTCTCTCTCTGCCTCTCCTTCTCTCTGTGTAACTCTGACTTTCAAAATAAATGAATAAATATTTAAAAAAATAAACAAAAGAGAAAATCCAAATGGCCAACAGACACATGAAAAAAAAAAAATGTTCAGGATAACTAGCCATCAGGGAAATGCAAATCAAAACCACCCCAGTTAGAGTGGCTTCAACAAACAACAAATGCTGGCGAGGATGAGGGGGGAAAAGGTACCCTAATCAAGTATTGGTGGGAATGTGAACTGGGAAAGCCACTACGGAAGACATTATGGAAGTACTTCAGAAATCTGAATATAGCCGTACCATATGACCCAGCCATCCCACTCCTGGGAATTTAACCAATGTAAATGAAATTAGTAAATTAAAGAGTTATCTGCACCACAATGATTATTGCAGCTCAATTCACAATAGCAGAGACATGGAATCAACCTAAATGCCTGTCAACCAAAGATTGGATAAAGAAATTATGGGATATGTACACTATGGAATACTACACAACAGTAAAAAAAAAATAATGAAATCTGGTCATTTGCAACAAAATGTATCAATCTAGAAAACATCATACTTAGTGAAATATGCCAGTCCCAAAGGGACAAATACCTTATGTTCTCCCTGATCCGTGAGAACTAATAGGGCACCTAAAAGGAAATTTGTAGAAGTGAAGTTGACGCTTCAAGAAGGGATGACTTACAGCTGGCACTGTGGTGCAGTGGGTTAAAGACCTGGCCTAAAGCACTAGCATCCCATATGGGTGCCAGTTCTAGTCCTGGGTGCTCCTCTTCCGATCCAGCTCTCTGCTATGGCCTGGGATAGCAGTAGAAGATGGCCCAAGTGCTTGGGCCCCTGAACCCACATGGGGGACCCAGAGGAAGCTCCTGGCTCCTGGCTCCGGATCGAAGTGGCTCCGGCCATTGTGGCCATCTAGGGAGTTAACTAGTTGATGGAAGATTTCTCTTTCTCTACATCTCTATAAATCTGTCTTTCAAATAAGTAAAATAAATATTTAAAAAATAAAAGAAAGGATGACTTGAGTGGTCCTTGTCTTGACTGTCAAGAAACAGTTTTTTTTTTCCTTCATACTATTTGTTGAACTCTTTACTTAACAGAGTTACTCATATGTGTATAAAGTCAATAGAAAATAGATCTCAGTAAAAAAAAGGGTGGGAATAAGAGAAGGAGGCAGAATTTTTTAAGTGTAAAGCTGTATAGTTCTACATATATTCCTACAGATTTACTTCTAAGAGTATAGTTTAAAAATTTGCATGGGACTCCAAATTCCATTAGGCTTAGTGGTTAAAATGCCATCTTAATTGTTGAAGTGTGGGTGTGGGCTGGCACCATGGTGCCCTGGGTTAATCCTCCAACTGTGGCACCGGCATCCCATATGGACACTGGTTCTAGTCCCAGTTGCTCCTCTTCCAGTCCAGCTCTCTGCAGTGGCCTGGGAAAGCAGTGGAGGATGGCCCAAGTGCTTGGGCCCCTGCACCTGCACGGGAGACTGGGAGGAAGCACCTAGCTCCTGGCTTCAGATCGGCACAGCTCAGGCCATTGTGGCCACTTGGGGAGTGAACCAACAGAAGGAAGACCTTTTTTCTCTGTCTCTCTCTCACTGTCTAACTCTGCCTGTCAAATAAATAAAATAAAATCTTTAAAAAAATTGTTAAAGTGATCATATTAAGTGTTAAATTGAACATATAGATAGGATTAAGTGGCAAAGTGATCATATATCTGACAATAATGATAGAATTAAAAAGCAGGGAATGGCCAACCTGGGAAGCAGTCCAAACAGCAGACTCATAGAATGACAATTGCTTTAAGTAACACTCTGACCTCAGAATCAGCCCTTAAGGCTTCCTGGTCTGACTGAAAAGCCAGTGAGAGCATTACAGACATGGAAAGCCAAGACACTGTGGCAAAAAATGTTCTACATAAAGGATCTCCGTGAGTGAGACCCTAGAGGAAAGAAGTGGCCATCAAAGAGGGTTGTACTTTTCTCTAAAGGGAGGAGAGAACTTTCACTTTGCTGATGGCCTTGTCCAAGTGCTAATGGAATTTGTGGACCCAAAAGGTTTCCGTAGCCTACACAGCTCATGTCAAGAGCCTTGGGTGGTCACTGACATCATACATAAGAGTGTTAATTGTTAAATGAACAACAAGAGTCACTGTGCACTAATTCCCCATGCATGACCTCTGTCCTCAATGAGTTCTATTATAAGACTTAACTGTAAAACTAGTTCTCAAACAGTTTTAGTGTGTGTATGCAAATTGTTGAAATATTTACTTAGCATAGAGTTGGTCTTCTGTGTTTAAAGCTAATTAAAAACTAATGTTAATGGAGAATGGGACTGGCAAGGGGAGAGAGAAGAGGAGGAGAGATGAGAGTATGGGTGGGAGGGTGTTATGGTGCAAAGAATAACTATATTCCTAATGTTGTACTATGAAATTTGTATTCCTTAAAAAAATTAAAAAAGAAAACTATATTGCTAAATTATTTAGACAATAGTACTGAGGCAGGTTAAAAATTTGTTTATTGTATGGTTAAAAGGGACCAATATATATGAGGAAAACTTTTTTCCCTATAATTTAAACAAAGGCAATAATATGCAATTTGTCATTATCTCACAAATGTACTTCTGAATCAAGAAGATATATTTTATGTGCAGTATTATTTATAACAAGAATTGTAATTATCTCATATTTCTTCACAGTACATAAATGATCTTACAGTTAAGTATATGAAAGAACTATTTTCTTCTAGTTATGTGTTTGCCAAAATGTTATTTTCAATAAGTAAATGTGGAGGTTCAGAAGAATGAGAATAACTCATAAAAAGAGGATGTAAGAAATCAAAGACCTAAAGGCATACAATAAGTTAACCTCTTTTCATGAGAGAAGAATAACTTTTACTTCAATTTAAATATAAAAGAAATCAAATATTATAACCAGTGGATGGAAAGTACTTCAAGATTCAAAACATTAATTTCCATAAATTATTGTTGTGTGGCATGAAAATGGTTACTTTCTGCATGTTTCTGGAGAAAGTAGACTTTTTCAGTAGAGTTCAGAAGTTATGTCTGAGTTATTAGGTCCTTTTATCGTAAAAATACTTTGATACTATTTTTGCATTTTGGAAGCCTTGCTTTCGTAGGACTGCTCATCATGACAAAAGCGTAAATGTCACTCTGCAGCACACTGCTGTGGTTAACTTCAACAAGAATGTCAGGAGAAGTGACAGGGCAGATACAGACTGAGTGATGACATTCCTGTTGATAATAGATCGCCTCCCATGCATGCTGCTGCATCTTTGATCTTTCAAACCTCTCATTTCTTAAAAAATGGAGAATTCTACTAGCCTGTGGATATTTCAATCTTTCTACCAAACATTGTCAGAATTATCTTTAGATGATTTAAATGTCAAGCTCACACTATTTGTTGGATCATTTTACAACTTAATTTAGACCAGAGATTAAGTATCATCTATTGAATTAGGCACCACTGTCATCATTTATTTCTGAATATAATCTGTGATGTGCAAATAGTAAGTATTCATGAGCAGTGTGGTATTTTGAACCAAAATGTCATGGAGAGAGGTGATAAACATTTTGTGAATATGCCAGAGATTATTTATACATCACAGGCTTAGCTTTCTTGTTCACGATGAGAATACTCAGTATTAAACATTTGCAAATAGCCCTCTACGCATTGGTTTTTCACGATATGAAGGTAAAGTTTGTTATTTTGGGATTATAGAAATCTCTTTTTCAGTTCTATCAACATATTCTTTGCTTAATTTAATTAAATGTACAATTTTAAATAAAAAATGAAAAACCTTAAAATTAGCTGTTTAAAATTATCATGTTAGAAGAAGCCTCAATAGTACTTGAAATTTTTATCCATGGGCATAATAGATAAAATATTATTTGAAATAAAGTGCTTCGTAGCTAGGTTTTGCTTTTTACTTTGACAACTTCAATCATTCATTATGTTCATGACAAATCCAGATTATGTATGAAATGAGATACTTACAATAAACGGACTGTACATTATCAAGAGGATTTTTATGTCAATACTATATCACCAAGAGAATTGAGATTTGAAATCTAAAATGCAGCTGGGACTATCTTGAGATATGTATAATGGTGAGTAAAATAGAATTTGTGTCTCCCAACAACTTTATTGCTAGTATTCAACAAATATTATTTTGCTGTACAGAAACCTCAATGTGATACTCAAAAACAGGTGAGGCTCAGGAATTGTGAGTGCATTCCACAAAGCACTGATCCTTATACGATCCATCATGTTTACATTTAACTTTAGGCAAATACTTACACCAAAAGGAATAAACCTGAACTCTTGTTGTTCATCATCAATGTGATGTGCAAACCTTGCCTTCCCTAAATCAGTTAAAAACTGTAGAGTTGAGCATCACACATCGGAGGGGAAAGAGCAAAAATGAAATACAGGTTAATGCACACGTAACAAAAGTAGATCTAACCGCGGATATTACCTTGTATGTGCTGTCTGTGAGGATATAGCTGGTGTTTCATAGTTTACTTCTATCCCTTTGAACACAGCCATCACCTAAGTGGGTCAGTTTTCCTTTCTTATTGAGATGGCCTAAAGCTTTGTTTTGAAGGATCTATGTTCTTAGTGAGCACTGATTTATTTTTGTATACTACCATTAAGCTTGGTCATAAAAGTACTAAGAGACATCCCACTAAATACTGTATTGTCTAAATATATTACTTCTTATTCTATTTTTTTAAATTGTATATTTATTTGAAAGTCGGAATTACAGAGAAAGATCTTCCACCTGCTGGTTCACTCCCCAGATAGCTGCAATGGCTAGGGCTGGGCCAGGCTGAAGATAGGAGCAAGGAGTTTCTTCCAGGTCTCCAATGAGGGTACCAGGGGCCCAGGCACTTGGGCCATCTGCTGCTGCTTTTCTAGGCCACTAGCAGGTAACTGGATTGGAAGTGGAGCACCCAGGACATGAACTGGTGCCCATATGGGATGCCAGTGCCGCAGGTGGCGGCTTTACCCAATACACCACAGTGCTTGCTCTACTTCTTGCTCTAATTTTGCAACAGAAAATTAATGCCCTGAAGATCAATTTTACAGCCCTGAAGATCAATTTCACTGCATCACGGTCAGCTCAGAGCTCATAGCCATGGAGTGCACTTGTACCAAAAGAAATAGTTGCTGTTCAAAATATGCATCACGAGAAGAGAACTTTACCACAAAATTCTCACAGTCTGTGCTATAGTCATTGTACTAGAACTAACCAGGAGATCCAAAAAAACATTCCCTATGGTTGTCATAACCTCTGGTTCTTTCTGCGAATATATATAATTGTATTTTATATAAGAAATGAAATGCACAACTAGAGGTTCCACATTTCTTTCTCTACTTCAGACTGAGTAAGATCTGCTCTCTTACATCATTAATGTAGATAAGTCATTGTTAAATCTAGACTTTACCCAATGAATCTAGTATTGTGGTAGGGCCACTTTCGTCTGCATGAGGTAATATGTAAAATCCCACATGTGATTATCTGCTATTATATATGCAATTAAACTCACGTTCAACATTAACCTCAGGCCTAACACTACTGAAGTGAATTCTCTCATGTGCTCATATTTTCTTGCTATTCGGGCTTGCAAGACCTTGTAATTCATTTTGCATAAAGGTAATCTCGTCCTGCACAGGATTTGATAATCCTCAGAAATAAGACTTACTTTATTGGCTTAGAGACAATGGATGGGTGACTTGTATTTCAAAGATCTTCAGTTTACCTAAATTTACATAATTGGGTACCCCAGGTCACTCTGAAAAATGCTTTAACTGTAGTTTAACAAATTTATCAAGTTTATGTTTTAAACTCAACTTGTAGTTCAAAATTGCCACAATCAAAACACTGAGCCTATCATTTCAATTATTAAATTCTTTAACATCTTCAGAGGCAGCCAGTTCCTTCCATGATTTTGTAGTAACAATCTCTACAATACCATTGTGGGTGGCAGTTACTAGATTTTCCAAAACTTTGCCTTCACCCACTATTTCATCTGTGCAAAAATTAGGTGATGATCATACTCGGGTATAGGTCATATGTATCCCATTTTCACCCACAAGGAAGTTCTTTACAGGGTTCATGTTCATGTTCTTCCCATGTTGATTTTTTTTTGAGTTACCCATTCTTCACATGTTGTGGTTTTTTTCCTGTGATTACTTATATTACTTATATATTACTTATATTACTTATATTAACAATAACTTATATTAACAATAACTGTATTATTCGGGGCCAATTCTTTTAACAAATACAAATCGGTCTGAGTATTTTTAAAAAGCTTGATGAGACAACATAAAGTTTTAATGATACTTCATTCAGAATGGTAGATCTCTGCAGGGGGTTCAAGGAACATAGTCTATGACTTAAGTTCTAAACTTTCTGGTAGATACAGAGAAAGACTGCATGGGACACATGGACGTTTCCTTCTTCCCTATTCCTCTTACGCCCAGTTGTTTAAATACAGATACAAACTAGCACACATGGACTTGTAGAGTCATTCTGGGTTCACACATTCCTGATAGCGAGTAACTTAGAAGAAAAATGGAATAGATCTGAGGGCCACTAAATCCAGAACTGATACATTTGCCTTTTTAAGAGAGACATGAAAAACTATTTATTTGTGGAGAAAAATCAGAAAAATAATATGAAGCTCCACTTTTTTTTGTTTTAGCAAATTGGAGTCTATGTCACTAGCTAAAGGAATATGATGTTTTAAAAATATTTAAATTTTATTAAGTGCAAAATGAGAGCCTTACTTAAATTACGATTTAATCTTTAAGCTATCCTACTTATGATGAATGTTTTACACATAGACTAATTCTAAGAAATTCTATGACTTAGCTGGTCTTACTGTCAGTCTTTATAGTTTTTGTTTGTTTTATTTTCATAAAAGAAAAGGCATTTCCTCTTCTGGGCTAGAGGGGCTAACATGGCATGGGCTTACCGCTCTTCATGTAACAAACAATGATCGTAATGAAACACCCAAAAAGCAACGTTGAGCAGTGTTTCCTGAAAGATGAGAAATGCCAGGCATGTCATCCTCATGACCGTATCTGCCCTATCAATTTCTAGCTGGAGTCACAGGGCCACCTCCCCTCTCCAGGGCCTGCCCTGGGGCGTGGCCCACAGGAGGGATCTGGCCACCAGCTCTACCCAAGCCAGTGCAGCCGGAGGCTCAGGAGTGGGTGGCGGAGGCTGGAGGGGAGGCCTGGGAACGGTGCCCTCAGAGGTGGTGATGAAGAAGGTAACGGAACCAGCCCAGGAGGACCGTCTGCAAAAGGGTCAGAGCCAGCAGCATTGTAACAGCAGCTCCGGTCAAAGTTTTAAAAACTGCTACTCTATTTATTCCTGATATTTAAGGAAAGGCTTCCGCTCTAATGTGGAAAGACATTTAGTTTATTTCCCAGGACAACTTTGCCAAGAGAGAAAACTGTTTCTATTGAAGAAAGACTAAATAAGTGTTTAGAAATGAAGTTTGTTTTCTCAAGTAGAAAATAAAATCCAGGCCACAGAAATAAAATAGAATGCTAAATTCAAGCTGTGGAACTATAATAAAATACTTAATAATGTATAAAATCCTCTAAGTTGGCAGCTGAATTTTTATTTTCTCTTTTTAAACTAACTGTTAAATTGTGATGCCTGCATGCTTTAGCTTCTCTTACAAATGTACGGGTCACAATTCACGGGCAGTAACATTTCAAGGAACTGGCATAAGTCAAGTGGGGCAAATTGAAGGTTAGATGGCATAATGTCAATGCTTTAAAAGTAGAAGGGAAATAAGGACTAGAAATACGAACAGAAAGAAGAGCCCTTGAGATCCGAGGGAATCTTGAATCTACACCTACACGGACTGTAAAGGCATTCAGAGAGAGCACCACTCAGAGGACATGCACTGCTGTTCTCATGTGGCTTTTGTCATGAGAGGCAGATGGCAGGTGCTTTCGAGCTGCTGCTCGAAATTGTATGTTATACAATTAAGCACAAATCTAAGGCCTTAAATAAACAAGTAAACAATCTGTGTGGACTATAACTTGGATATTTTCTCTCTTCCTGTAGAAATACTTTGGTTTTTACACAAGGGATTATCAAATCCTTTTAAAAATATATATTCCCAAAATTTAAAAAAAAGGTTTATATAAGTCCAAAGAACATATTAAATAGCTCCCAGAATAAGAAAGTTCACCAATGTTTTGATAAAAAGTAAATAGAAATGTCACTCATATTCTTGTAATCTAGCATGAGAAACTGGATTCCAAAATTAAAACATTTATATATAAGTGTACATATGTGCACATACAGACAAAACAAAACTCAGAATGCTTCTGTTTAACAAGGTGCAAACAGGGTCTCCAGGCAAAAAAAAAAAAAAAAAAAAAAAAAACTACAAATCACTGCTATGTGTGTTTAAGTGTATGTGCATGCTTATAAAATACATGGGCGGTAAAAAATACTTTATCAATCCTCTTAAAATAGATCTATAGATTGAAACCCATTAAAATCCCAGCAAGTGTTCCTGCAGTGAGAAACAAGTTCTAAAGATTAGATGGGTAGGCAAATGAACTTCATAGGCCAAAATCATTAAGGAAAATGACATTGGCGAACCTACACCATCAAATATCAAGACTTATTATACGGCTACTGTAATAATTGAACTAACATTATTCACCTGGACTAGACACACAGTAATTGGAATAAAATTGATGTCCCAAAAATAGACCCATGTCAACACCATTGAATAATTTTTGACAAAAAATATGAAGAAAATTTAAGAGATAAATGTCTTTTCAGCACATAGTTCTGAAAAACCTCAATGTTAATAAGTAAACAATAAAGCCCTTAGTAAACCTTGTATCTTACCCAAAAATTAATTCTTTAAATGATAGAACTAATATAGAAATCAACACTATATAACTTCTTGAAGAAAATCTTGACTATGTTGGTTAGCTTTTATATATAATCATAAGCATACTTCACCAACTGAGAATGTATTAATTAGATTTTAATATAATTAAGTATTCAGATCTTTGTAAATTAATGTAGAATAGTGCTCTACAAGATACTGCATACCTGTAAAAATATGGAACAGGAATACTATTTCCCTCACTAGTAGTAATACAAAATAGCACTCATTGCTATTTTGGATAACGGGTTGTAATTTCTTATAATGTTAAACAAAACTTGCCCTGATACCTAAGAGTTTTATCCTAGGTATTTACCCAAGTTAATTAAAAACTTTTAAAAAAGATTTATTTATTTACTTGAAAGGCAAAGTTACAGAGGGAGAGAAAGAGATAAAGAAAGAGAGAGACACACACACACAGAGAGAGAGAGAGAGAGAGAGAGAGAGAGAGATCTTTCATCCACACGCTTACTCCCTACAAGACAGCAATGGTTGAGGTCTGGCTAGTCTGAACCCAGGAACCAGCAGCCTCTTTTGGATTCACCACAAGGGTTCAGGGGCCCAAGCATCCAGGCCAGGCTTCACTGCCCTTGCAGGCTGCTAGCAGGGAGCTGTATCAGAAGCAGAACAGCAAGGACTCAAACTGGCACCCATAGAGGATGCCAGTGCCACAGGTGACGGCTTTACACAACACACCAGGATGTTGTCCCGAAAACTGTTTTTACACCAAAATTATACAGGGATGTTTATAGCTCATTATTAACAATTGATCAAACTGGAAATAACCAAGATAACCTGGCCTTCTAAATGGATAGACAAACTAGTACATACATGCAACGGAATGCTATTCAGAAAAAAAAAAAAACCTATTCATTCAGGCAGAGGCATGAAATGAGTTTTGCAGGATGTGAGACTTGTTTCTCAGTAACAGAATAGGGCTAAGGTGATGGAATCCCAGTTCTGCAATGTGTTACTTTTACTACTAGATTCCCTTAGAAGAAAATTGCTATAGTAGGCAGGCTCCCATGGACCTGAATTGAGGATAGCATCTCTCTAATAAGTCTAACAACCCCAAGGTAACTGATGCCTTTGGAAATTCCCACTAGTTTGGAAGTAGTTCATTCCCCCATTCGAACTCAAAAATGATCCTTGGACATGGCCAATGCCTGGATTAAGCCTCCTGGGCAACCCAAAAAAGGACATAACTGGATATAGTCAATGCATGTCCTCATTCCTGAACCACAGAAATTGTGAGATGATATATGCATGTTTTGTTAAACCACCAAGAGTGTGATAATTTGTTACACAGCAAAGACAAATAATTAAGATGACATTTATCCAATTATTTCCTTTTAGGTACCTAAGGTTTTCTTTTTTAAATAATTCTTAAACTTTATCAGGATGCCAAGAATGTTTAATAGCTACTTTGTCCAATTAGTTTTTCTATCTCCAAATTTTCTCAATTCAGTGATGTATGCTACTGAGCTCTGGACCACTAATCAAAATATATGTTTATATTTTGTAATTTTGTGTATATATAATTTTAAAATTATATATAATTTTGTAATTAGTTGAGACTATTTTTTTTCTTTTTTTTTTTTAATTTTTGACAGGCAGAGTGGACAGTGAGAGAGAGAGACAGAGAGAAAGGTCTTCCTTTGCCGTTGGTTCACCCTCCAATGGCCGCCGCGGTAGGCACGCTGCGGCCGGCGTACCGCGCTATTCCGATGGCAGGAGCCAGGTGCTTCTCCTGGTCTCCCATGGGGTGCAGGGCCCAAGGACTTGGGCCATCCTCCACTGCACTCCCTGGCCACAGCAGAGAGCTGGCCTGGAAGAGGGGCAACCGGGAAAGGATCAGTGCCCCGACCGGGACTAGAACCCGGTGTGCCGGCGCTGCAAGGCGGAGGATTAGCCTACTGAGCCACGGCGCCGGCCGAGACTATTTTTGTTATTTAATAAAATTATTAAAAAAGGTAACATTCAGAATCAACAAATCTTAATGAGAACTACTAAAATAAATCTCATTCTACAGCTTCTAATGGAGCTCATTACAACTGTCAATGCTTGCAGTATCCAGGTATCTAGGGATAAATAAATAAAATATACAGTACATGCAATATTATATTTAGCCTTCATAAATTGAAATGCTATGGTCCAGAAATGAGTAAACAATGTAGCAACAGGAACAATATGAGTGAATCAGTGTTTCTTACCAAGAAACTAGAAAACATAGATCACCTGATATCATAACTACTGGCCTGGTCTGGTCATTCCAAGGTGGCGGAATAGGGAGGGAGCTCACTGATAGTCCAAGAGAAGACTGTTTAATGAAAGTGGAGATAATATAGTCTCAGTGAAGAGTAGGGAAAATATGGCAGAGGAAAAACTTCCAGAATTAGAGGGACACGGTGGATCTATGTGGAGGGCACGGGTGCCCACAGCTCAGGACCACAGCTGCAGAGTCTCCTCTGATCAGCACTGGAAAGGGAGGTGAGGCAAAACCACAGCAGCCCGAGACACTGGCAGAAATGTGGCAGGAAGACCTAGAGGGAACGAGGCTTGAAGCCCCGTGGGGGAAAGTACACCAACCTAACTTGAGGAGATCAACTCAACAGGATGATGTAACTATTATAAACGTATATGCAGCTAATTACAGGGCACCAGGTTATTTAAATGATAATTTAAGGGACTTAAAGGGAGACTTGGACTCCAATACAATAGTACTGGGAGACTTCAATACTCCACTTTTAGCAATAGACAGATCAACCAGACAGAAGATCAACAAGGAAACAGCAGATTTAATTGACACTATAGAACAAATGGATTGAACAGATATCTACATAACTTTTCATCCTGCACTTAAAGAATACACATTCTTCTTAGCATACATGGAACCTACTCTAGGATTGACCACATACTAGGCCATAAAGCAAGTCTCAGCAAATTCAAAAGAATCGAAATCATACCATTAATCTTCTCAGACTACAGTGGAATGAAGCTGGAAATTAGCAACTCAGGAATCCCTAGAGCATAGGCAAACACATGAAGGCTGAAAAAATGCTCCTGAATGAACAGTGGGTCATAGAAGAAATCAAAAGAGAATTCAAAAACTTTCTGGAAGTAAATAACAACACAACATATCAAAACTTATAGGATACAGCAAAAGCAGTGTTAAGAGGAAAGTTTATAAGAATAGGTGCCTACATCAAGAAATTGGAAAGGCACCAAACAAATGAGCTACAAATGCATCTCAAGTATCTAGAAAAACTACAGCAAACCAGACCCAAAACTAATAGGAGAAGAGAAATAATAAAAATTAAAGAAATCAACAGAATTGAATCCAAAAGAAATCGAACAAAAGATCAGCAAAATGAACAGCTGTTTTTTGAAAAAATAAACACAATTGACACACCATTGGCCCAACTAACAAAAAAAAAGAAAAGACCAAAATCAGAAAGTCAGAGATGAAAAAGGGAACATAACAACAGACATCACAGAAATAAAAATAGTCATCAGAAATTACTACAAAGAGCTATATGCCAGCAAACAGGGAAATCTATCAGAAATGGATAGATTCCTGGACACATACAACCTACCTAAATTGAACCATGAAGACACAGAAAATCTAAACAGACCCATAACTGAGTCAGAAAATGAATCAGAAATAAAGGCCCTCCCAACAAAGAAAAGCCCAGGACCGGATAGATTCACTGTTGAATTCTACCAGACATTTAAAGAAGAACTAACTCCAATTCTTCTCAAACTATTCAGAATAATCAAAAAAGAGGGAATCCTCCCAAATTCTTTCTATGAATCCAGTATCAACTTATTCCTAAACCTCAAAAAGATGTAGCAGAGAAAGAATTACAGACCAATTACCCTGATGAACAAAGATACAAAAATCCTCAGTAAAATTCTTGCCAATAGAATACAACAACATATCAGACAGATCATCCATCCAGACCAAGTGGGATTTATCCCTGGTATGCAGGGATGCTTCAAGGTTTGCAAATCAATCAATGTGATACACCACATTAACACACTGCAGAAGAAAAACCATATGATTATCTCAATAGACGCGGATAAAGCATTTGATAAAATACAACACCCTTTCATGATGAAAACTCTAAGCAAATTGGGTATAGAAGGAACATTCCTCAATACAATCAAAGCAGTTTATGAAAAACCCATGGCCAGCATCCTATTGAATGGGGAAAAGTTGGAAGCATTTCCACTGAGATCTGGTACCAGATAGGGATGCCCACTCTCACCACTGCTATTCAATACAGTTCTGGAAGTTTTAGCCAGAGCTATTAGGCAAGATAAAGAAATTAAAGGGATACAAATTGGGAAGGAAGAACTCAAGCTATCCCTCTTTGCAGATGATATGATTCTTTATTTAGGGGATCCAAAAAACTCTACTCAGAGACTATTGAAACTCATAGAAGAGTTTGGCAAAGTAGCAGGATATAAAATAATTGCACAAAAATCAACAGCCTTTGTATACACAGACAATGCCACGGCTGAGGAAGAACTTCTAAGATCAATCCCATTCACAATAGCTACAAAAACAATCAAATACCTTGGAATAAACTTAACCAAGGATGTCAAAGATCTCTATAAAGAGAACGAAAAATCTTAAAGAAAGGAATAGAAGAGGATACCAAAAAATGGAGAAATCTTCCATGCTCATGGATTGGAAGAATCAACATCATTAAAATGTCCATTCTCCCAAAAGCAATTTATAGATTCAATGTGATACCAATCAAGATACCAAAGACCTTCTTCTCAGATCTGCAAAAAATAATGCTGAAATTCATATGGAGATGCAGGAGACCTCGAATAACTAAAGCAATCTTGTACAACAAAAACAAAGCCGGAGGCATCACAATACCAGATTTCAAGATATATTACAGGGCAGCTATAATCAAAACAGCATGGTACTGGTACAGAAACAGATGGATAGACCAATGAAACAGAATAGAAACACAAGAAATCATTTCAAACATCTACAGCCAACTTATATTTGATCAAGGATCTAAAACCAATTCCTGGAGCAAGGACAGTCTATTCAATAAATGGTGTTGGGAAAATTGGATTTCCACATGCAGAAGCATGAAGGAAGACCCCTAACTTACACCTTACACAAAAATCCACTCAACAAGGAGTAAAGACCTAAATCTATGACCCAAAATCATCAAATTATTAGAGAACATTGGAGAAACCCTACAAGATAGAGGCACAGGCAAAGACTTCTTGGAAAATACCCCAGAGGCACAGGTAGTCATAGCCAGAATTAAAAATTGGGATTACATTAAAATGAGAAGTTTCTACACTGCAAAAACATAAAAAATAAAAAAAAAAAACAGGAAAGTGAAGAGACAACCAAAAGAATGGGAAAAATATTTGCAAACTATGCGACCAATAAAGCATTAATAACCAGAATCTCCTAGGAAATCAAGAAACACCACAACAACAAAACAAACAACCTACAATAGACACTTTTTAAAAGAGGAAATCCAAATGGCCAAGACACCTGAAAAGAATGTTCAGGAATACTAGCAATCAGGGAAATGCAAATCAAAACCACAATGAGGTTTCACCTCACCCTGGTTAGAATGGCTCACATTCAGAAATCTACCAACAACAGATGCTGGAGAGGATGTGGTGAAAAAGGGACACTAACCCACTGTTGGTGGGAATGCAAACTGGTTAAGCCACTATGGAAGTCAGTCTAGAGATTCCTCAGAAACCTGAATATAACCCTACCATACAACCCAGCCATCCCACTCCTTGGAATTTACCCAAAGGAAATTAAATTGGCAAATAAAAGAGCTGTCTGCATCTCAATGTTTATTGCAGCTCAATTCACAATAGCTAAGACCTGAAATCAAACTAAAGGCCTATCAACAGAAGACTGGATAAAGAAATTATGGGATATGTACTCTATAGAATACTATACAGCAATAAAAAAAATGAAATCCAGTCATTTGCAACAAAATGGAGGAATCTGGAAAACATCATGCTGAGTGAACTAAGCCAGTCCCAAACGGACAAATATCATATGTTCTCCTGGATCAGTGACAACTAACTGAGCACCTAAAATGAAAGCTGTTGAATTGAAATTGACACTATGAGAAAAAATGACTTGATCAGCCCTTGTCCTATCGAGGAGCAATTTAATACTTTATCCCTTTTAGTATTTTTTGTTCTACTTAATACCATTGGTTAAATTCTTTAATTAATGTACATTTTTTCTTAGGCATTTAAAATTGACTGAAAAGTGATCCCTGTTAAATATAAGAGTGGGAATAAGAGAGGGAGGAGATGTACAGTTCGTCACATGCTCAATCAGACTTACCCCTAATCATAAAGCTAGAAATGTGCCAGGGGACTCCAATTCAATCCCATCAAGGTGGCATGGACAAGTGCCATCTTACTAATCAAAGTGATCAGCTTAAGTTCATAATTGATCAAAAAGATGGGATTATTTGTCAAAGAGTTCACACAAACAAGACTAGTGTCTGCTAATAATAACTGCTAGAATTAAAAAGGAGAGAACTATCCAACATGGGAAGCAGGATACACAGCAGACTCTTGGAATGGCAGATGTCCTAAACAGCACTCTGGCCTCAGAATCAGCCCTTAAGGCATCCTGATCTGGCTAAAAAGCCCATGAGAGTATTTCAGCCATGGAAAGCCAAGACACTTCCACTTTGATTATGGCCTTTTCTAAATAAGGTAGGAGTTTGTGAACTCAAGAGGCTTCCATAGCCTTGGCAGCTCATGACAAGAGCCTTGGGTGATTACTGATGTCATAAATAAGAGGATCAATTGTTAAATCAACACCAGGAAATCACTGTGCATGTACTCCCCATGTAGGATCTCTGTCCTTAATGTGTTGTACTAGGCAAATTAACAGTAAAACTACTACTCAAATAATACTCTATACTTTGTGTGTCTGTGTGGATATAGTCTGTTGAAATCTTTACTTACTATATACTAAGATGCACCTTTCTTAGCTCCTCTAATAATGACTCTGTCCTTTGTTCTAGACCCTGTCTAGCACACTTGGGCCTCATTCCTTTGTAATCATAACCTCTACTCTACCACCAATGGCTCTACTCCCAACCTGTGTGTACTGATGGTCCTCTTCCCCACTTAATGCTGTATAATTGATCTTCTGAATTTAAAGATAATTGAAAATGGATTTTGATGAAGAATGGGATGAAGTAGGGAGTGGATGTGGATGGTTGCGGGCGGGAGGGAGATTATAGGGAGAAAAGCTGCTATAATCCAAAAGTTGTACTTTGGAAATTTATATTTATTAATTAAAAGTTGAGAAAAATAATTATTGACCTTCAATATATTATAGTTTCCAAGTCCCAAAAAATACTAGGAGCAGGTATTTGGCTCTAAGTGGTTACAACATCATTTAGGATGCCCTATACCATGTTGAATATACCTGGGTTCAAGTCCTGGCTCTCCCAATTCTGGCCTTCTGCTAATGCATACCCTGGGAAGCAGTGGGTTATATTTAAGTCATTAGGTTATTGCCACTCACATGGAAGAATTGGAGTGAGTTTCTGGATTCTGATTTTCTCCTGGCCCAGCTCTGACTGTTGTGGGTATTTGAGAAGAGAACCAATAGTGGAATTCTCTGTCTCTGCTTTTGGATTATTATTTTTTTAAAAAAAGAAGAAGAAATATACATGAAGTTATAATAAAACTGAATGTTTTTATATTTACTATTCTATCTGGTTCCATTTGTTCATATGCATTTGTGAACTCTATTCTACATATTCTAGGTGGTCAAATGTATATGTGTTTGGACATTTATAACTATAGAATTTAAAGATAAATTTTATTAATTTTTCATTATAAAAGCAATTCATGCTGAATTTGTAACAAAATAGTACACAATATTTTAAGAGACAGAATAGACTTTCCACTTTGTTAACTATTTCATTTGTGTATATATAAAACCCTCAGTTATATTTCCCAGTGTCTCAGGAAAAAAGTTATTTATAATCAAATTTATGTCTATTCACATTTATGCATGCTACTTCTATAGAAATTAGCCACATTTCAATACAAACTATTACCTCTCTCCATTTCCCATATCCTTGAGGAATCACGAAATATTTTAGATTCTTGAATAAGAAAAATCCTATTCATTTAAAAAAAAGTTCTTATTCTGTTTTCAAACAGCTTAACTGTTGGATTCTATCCATAATTGAACATTTAATTACTTTTTGCCATAGATATAAAATCATACATTTTATTAATCTAATCCTATTTCATGTGTTAATATAACATTGATTTTTAATGTTACAATACCATGACTGAAACTATATGTCTTAGAGACCTGGAATGAGTCACACTTGTAGATAAAAGATAAAATGCAAAGTTGTTTTCTTTTATCAAGAGTCCTTCAAAAAGTTCATGGAAAAATGAAAGAAATGATAAGCTTATTTTGGTGCAAAAATATATCAAATCTATAAGTTTTTTCATAATGTATTATTAATTACCTGAGTATCATTTATTTATTTGAGATATGAGGAGACAGGTTGAAAGGGGAGGGACTCAGAGAAAGAGAGAAGGAACCTATGTACATGTTCATTTTCAAATGGCCACAGCAGCCACAGTTGGACAAGGAGCACAAGCCATGATTCTGACGTGAGTGACAGGAACCCAAATTGAGCCATCCCCTCTGCCTTCCAGGGTCTGCAATAGCAGGGAATGGAATCAGGATCCACAGCTTGATTTTTAACTCAAACACTTTGATATGGGACTGTATGCCCTAACCAGTATCTTAATTAGTAAAATACATCCCCCCTATAATATGCATTTTCATGAATTTTTGAAGACGCCTCTCATGGATAGAGATGATTGTTCACACATGTTATCCACCTCTTTTCATTGGGACATCCTAACCCTTGCACAAAGACCTTTTGAAAAGGGTGGCTACTGAAGCAAACACAAAGAATAAAGAAACCAACTCTGGTCTAGCCCTTCTCCTATATTGGTTACAGTAGCTTCCATTGGTGAATTCCATTGGTGAATCTTCAATCAAAGAAGTCAGGAGACCTGCTATACCTTCAACACAACCAAACCAAATCAAGCTACTTGTTGTCAAGTTAATTGTTTTAGGATTCATATATCCAAGTAAGGACCATAATCTCCTCTTAGAATTAACACTTATTCAAGGTATGACTGACTTCCCTCAGCAAACACTAAAATCCATAAGCATTATGAAGTGCCTGAAATACCTTTCTGACATCAGACCTAGCATTCCTCTGGCTCAGGAATCATGTAATAGGGGTGGAAGTGCCATAATTTGCACATGATAACAGGATTTCATATTACTACCTTCTACTTAAGATGCTGCCAAATTTAAACACTAGACACTTCTTCTGAAGATGAATTTAAGACGCCAGCTTGTGTATGGGGTTCTGTGATTCAGGCGCTCGCTGCCTCGCTCTCCTTCTCTTTCTCTCTCAATTCTGGTTTGTTGTTGACAACATTGTTTCGCACATCAAATAGGTCAAAACATAAATAAATAAACAGAAAATTAAAAGACAAAAAAGGAGAAAAAGAATTTTTTGGCCCTTTTAACCATCTCATAAAAAAACCAACTACTAATATTACAGCTAAGTATATACACAAGAAAAGTTACTGGAATGCTCATAATAATAAGATTCTGTTGTTTAAATGCTGGCAAGGATGTGTGGAAAAGGTACCCTAATCCATTGTTCGTAGAATGAAAGCTGGTAAAGCCACTATGGAAGACAGTATGGAGATAACTCAGAAATCTGAATATAGCCCTACAATATGACCCAGCCATCCCACTCCTGGGAATTTTCCCAAGGGAAATGGAATAAGCAAATAAAAGAGGCATCTGCACCTTCATGTTTATTCCAACTCAACTCAAAATAGCGAAGACATGGAATCAAACTAAATACCCCTGGATAAAGAGATTGATATATACTCTATGGAATACTACATAGTAGTAAAAAAAAAAAAAAAAAAAAACGCTGGTCATTTGCAACAAAATGGATGAATTTGGAAAGTATCATACTTAGTGAAATCAGCCAGTCCCAAAGGGACAAATATCATATGTCCTCCCTAAACTGTGACAACTAACATAGCACCTAAAAGGAGGCCTGTAGAAGTGAAATTGACACTATGAGAAGCATTGACTTGAACAGCCATGGTTTTGACTGTCGAGGAACACTTTATTATTTTATTTTTTTACTATTTTCTTTTTCTACTTAATACCATTGGTTGACTCTTTACTTAGTACAGAATTATTCATAGGTGTTTAAATCCAACTGAAAATAGATCCCAGCAAAAAGTAAGAGTGGAAATGAGAGGGAGGAGATGTATAGTTTGGCTTATATTTCCACAGACTTACTCCTAAGTGTAAAGCTAAAAACCTGCCATGGGACCCCAAATCCCATTAAGCTGGGTGGTTATGTGTTAAAGTGATCATAATAAGTGTGTAACTGATCATATAGATAGAATTACATGTCACAACGATGACATAAGTAAGACCAAGTGTCTGCTAATAACAAAAGATAGAATTAAAAAGGAGAGAACAATCCAACATGGGAAGCGGGATACACAGCAGACTTACAGAATGACAAATGCCCTAAACAGCACTCTGGCCTCAGAATCAGCCCTTAAAGCATTTGGATCTGGCTGAAAAGCCCATGAGAGTTTCTCAGGCATGGAAAGCAAGACACTGTGGCAAATAATAACCTAAATGAAAAATCTCTGTGAGTGAGATCCCAGTGGAAAGATGGGATCATCAAAAAAGGAGGTATTTTTCTCTGAAGGGAGGAGAAAACTTCCACATTTTTATGGCCCTGTCCAAATATTGATGGAGTTTGTGGTCTCAAAAGGCTTCCATAGCTTTGGCAGCTCATGATAATAACATCGGGTGATCACTGACGTCATAAATAAGAGTGTCAATTGTTAAATCAAAAACAGGAGTCACTGTGCACATGCTCCCAATGTGGGACCTCTGTCCTTAATGAGTTGTACTATGAGAATTGATGGTAAAACTTGCCTTCAAACAGCACTTTATACTTTGCGTTTCTGTGTGGTTACAAACTATGAAATCTTTACTTAGTATAGAGTCAGTCTTATGTATATACAGATAATTAAAAATGATTCTTAATGAAGAATGGGATGGGAGAGGGAGTAGGAGGTGGGATGGGAGTAAAGGTGGGAAGATGGGTATGGGGGAAAAACTGCTATATTCCTAAAGCTGTACCTATGAAATTTGTATTTATTCACTAAAATCTCTCTAAAAAATGCATTTTGTTGTTTTTGCTTTTGTCACAAGGTTTTTTTTTTCTCCTTTCAGATTATAAAATGAAAATGGTCATATTGCAAATAAAGTCAGAAGTGGGAGGGAGAATATTCTCAAGACTTGTTTGCTCATCCTGAGATCACTAAAGATGGCTGTCCTAACAAACATGTACAAACATATAAAAAAATAAAAATACAAAATTTTTTGAGTATCTTCAGAAGAGAAGCTGTACAGTCATCCTCATCAGTGTGCTTCTTGTAGTAAACATCGTCCTCATCCTCAACTGCCCATTTCCCGTAGCTGCCCTGCCCCCTCATCTCCATCTCCATCCTCCTCCTACCATCGCCCTGTCCACTTTTTTTCTCTTATTTATCTACCTGATTGCCCGCTTCCTGCTCCCCATTTTCTCAATTAGCATTCCCATTGAGCATCTCCCATTATCTTACTCCACAACTTCCTCCTTCTCCTTGAAGTCCTTGGTGGTGGTCTTAGAGCTGGTGTTGTCTGACAGGGTGCAGCACACTGCTGATCCCAAGCAGCGGACTCTGTCAACAGATGTGTGCCTGCTCCACATCATCTGTGCCCTGACCTGTGCAAGCTAACCACAGCTCCTGTGGACACATTCATCCTTCTGCCTTAAGTAGTTTTTTTTTTTTTTTTATGATATATTTGTTGTGGATACATAACAAATCCAAGTAATCTCTATTCAAAGACTTTGGAATCATCCCTGAACCACTGATGATCGATGGCTCTTAGAAACACGATCCACCACCCTACCATTCAGGTGCAGTGTCAAGGCAAGCATTTTCCCCAGGCAAGCGTTTCCCTCCCTCCACACAAAGATGTGACCTGCTTTGCTGTATTGTCCACACTCCTCCAAACTGTCTTACTTCTATACTCTATTTGTGTTTCTTAAAGGCCTTTTCAAAACTCCTCAATCACATATTCTGCTTTTCAGAGTGTGCACCTTGGTGAACTTCAATAATGCCACCTGTGGTTATATCGTCATCTATTATGTTGAGTGGAAACAACATTGGTATTGTGCAATTTCCTTTAATGGCAGGGAATTTTCTCAAATTTTTGGATAACTTCTCTGAATCTGCACTTTTGTGGTTTTTTTTTTTTTTTTTTTTTTTTGACAGGCAGAGTGGATAGTGAGAGAGACAGAGAGAAAGGTCTTCCTTTTGGCCATTGGTTCACCCTCCAATGGCTGCTGTGGCCGGCGCACTGTGCTGATCCGAAGCCGGGAGCCAGGTGCTTCTCCTGGTCTCCCATGCAGCTGCAGGCCCCAAGGACTTGGGCCATCCTCCACTGCCTTCCCGGGCCACAGCAGAGAGCTGGACTGGAAGAGGAGCAACCAGCACAGAATCCGGTGCCCCGACCGGGACTAGAACCCGGTGTGCCAGCTCCCGCAAGGCAGAGGATTAGCCTGTTAAGCCAGGGCGCCGGCCACTTTTGTCTCTTTATAGTCCATTATCCCCATGTAGAATCTCTCAGCTAATCTATTAGAATTTGGTCTCCAAAATCACAATTATAATACATAAGTGATTACTTTGTTTTTTCTAAGATATATTTGTTTATTTGACAAGTACGAATTAAAGAGAGGGAGAGGCAGAGAGAGAGGCATTCCATCTGCAGGTTCACTTTACAAATGGCCACAATGGTCAGGGCTAGGCCAGGACAACCCCAGGAGCCAGGAGAATCATCCAGGACTCCCACGTGGGTGCAGGGGCCCAAGGACCTGGGCCATCCTCTGCTGCTTTCCCAGGCACATTAGCAGGGAGCTGGACGGGAAGTGGAGCAACTGGGACTCAAACCAGTGCCCATATGGGATGCCAGTGCCCCAGGCAGCAGCTTTACCCTCCAAGTCATGTCACCAACCCCGTTTTGCTTTCTTAATATCTATTTCATGTACTACTATGCCCTGTTTGATGGATCCAACATCTATTTCATCACCCAGAGGATATTAACAGCAATGTTTAGAGTGGTCATCTGTCTGCAAAATTCATGTTTCTTCCAGTTTTTAAGTTTGGTTCAGTATTTGTTACCTGTACAGAGTTTAACACAGATACTTTTTGGTCTTTTTGTTGTTCTGATTGTTGATGTTGTCCATATTTAATAATGAAGTTTAAAGTATTGATTGGTTCTTCTGATCATGGTTAAGATTTGCTTACTGGAGATTTTAGTTAGGATGAAATACATGGGGATATTTTATTGGAAAATTCATAAACCAGTTTCGTTTTTATTTATTTTTATCATTTTTAAGGCTAGTAAAGACCCAGAAAAGTGCACTTTTATCTTCTGCCTACCAACTACTTTAGAAATCCTTGGCTGGATGTCTCAAATTTCACTATGGACATACTTACTGAATTTCATGTTTTAAATATTTTATTCCCCTCAGTTTCACAAATTTTGTAATAATCTATTAAATTTTTTTTCAAAGAATAGAACTACATTATTTTGCAGGTCCAGAATGTTTGCTGCTTCTTCAGGATTAACTTGTGGATATCGTTCCAATTTCCTTTTTATTTTTTAAGTAAGATTAACTTTATTTTATTTGAAAGGCAGAGTCATATAGAAAGGGGAGAGAGAGATGTTCCATCTACTGATTCATTTCCCAAATGACTGCAATGGACAGAGCTAGGCCAGGCCAAAGCCAGATGCCAGGAGCCTCGTGCAGTCTCCCACAAGAGTGCAAGTGTGCAAGTACCTGGGCCATCTTCCGTCGCCTTCCCAGGCACACTACCAGGGAGTTGGATGGGAAACAGAGCATAAGGCACTTCAATCAGCACTTTTAGGAGATGCCAGTGTCACAGGCGGCGGCTTATTCTGTATGCCACAACGCCGGCCCCATTTGATCTCCTTCTTAAACTCGGTCTCATCAGTTCCTTCAGATTTAATTTCCAGTCCCAGCCTTCATTTAAAAGTCCTTCAGAATCCTTTGAGGTGCTGGAGTTCTAACATATTTGCCTCCAGGAGTACACACTGCCAGCTTAAGACAGTTTTTCAGGACTCGAAAACTAGTCCCACATCTTTACTTTGTTTCTAGTTTCCATTGTTTTGCAATAGCTTGTCCTTTTGAACCTACAGATAAGAACAATATGTTGAAAGATTTTACAGTTGTTTTCCTGGAGTCAGGAACGGGTGCAGAGACACTTGTTTGTTTTCTTTCAGATAGTCCTGATTTGCTGCGGTGTTTCCTCAGTTAACAGTAAAATAATACAAAATGGGAAAATCTAGCACTCTGCAAATGCTTGTGCGATTTAAAAACGTGTTCAGTGACTAGATATTATATTTTACGACTCTGGTATTCTTTCTAGTTGGTGTTCAGAAACTACATTCTCTGTTCAACAACCGCAACCAAAACATCTTTTTTTTTTTTTTACTTAAACTATTTGCATTATGATAAACACTCACTGCTTGATGAAAAAAATAGACAATTTGAAAAATCCATCCTTGGGTGACTATGTTTACTTGCAGTTATACTATCGGGCTTCTGATCTAAGGCATTTTTCTTACTCTTGAAAAAGCCAACTACCCAGCTCGTATTCAGTTAAATTAGACTTCACTTTTCTGAAATTATTGGATAAGTTAGATTGTTAATGTTTTTGTAAAAGTGATGAGCAAAAATATTGACCAGAGGAATCAAATCACTGAAGAAACTATTAAATACTGTAAAATTAAAGAACGTGTCAAATTGTAGTGATTAGAAACTTTTAAGAAAACATTTTTTTAAAAAAATTGATACAACTTTAAAAAGAAAATAACAGTATTCAACAAACAAGAAGCAAACTAAATGTCATATTTATGATGTAAGTACAAAATGCATGGTTCTTTCCTGTAAGACTACTTTTTAAATTTGAAGTATGAAAGCCAAGATCTGCCTACTCATGAACTGTGGGTCTCTAGTATATGCACTCATTTTTAATGGTAATCCCATGCAATCTTGTGTGTGTGTGTGTGTGTGTGTGTGAAGGAGTGAGAGTTAGTAAAGAGAAAGTTAATTTGACACCCTTCAAGATTTTCTACGTAGCACTTTCTATAACATAACAAATGGAAATCATGGAATTCAAATTCAACTCACTTTTTACTTTACTATTATTTTTAAAATGTTTTTAGAGGAAAAAAGAGAATAAAACAGACAGACACAGAGAGCTCCCAAAGGCCCACAGTGACTGTGACAGGGCCAGGTGTACACTGGGAATGCAACCCAGGTCTCCCTCCTGGGTCTCAAGGATGCATTGTGCAACTATTTTTGCCATTTCTGCTACTTATCTGCGTTTGCATTTTCAGGAAGCTGGACTTGGGAAATGAGCTGAGACACAACCCCAGGAACTGCAGTGTGTGGCACAGCTATCCCAACTAGTATTTTTTTTTTCTTTTTTTAACAGGAAGAGTGGATAGTGAGAGGGAGAGACAGAGAAAAAGGTCTTCCTTTTTGCCATTGGTTCACCCTCCAATGGCTGCTGCGGCCAGCGCATCACGCTGATCTGAAGCCAGGAGCCAGGTGCTTCTCCTGGTCTCCCATGCGGGTGCAGGGCCCAAGGACCTGGGCCGTCCTCCACTGCCTTCCCGGGCCATAGCAGAGAGCTGGCCTGGAAGAGGGGCAACCGGGATAGAATCCAGCACCCCAACCGGGACTAGAACATGGTGTGCCGGCACTGCAAGGCAGAGGATTAGCCTGTTGAGCCACAGCACCGGCCCCAACTAGTATCTTAGCTACTAGGTTAAACACTGGCCCTCTGGAACGCTTTAGTAAATACTCCAAATATGTCAAGTTTAATATACCTTAGTAGCTTCTCATATATAAATAAAGATTTATAACACTGTAGCAGGTTGCTTAAGATGATATATTGTAATATTATAATACATAATATTTTAACAATAATGGTGTCACTCATATTACCACCTATATAAAATTGCTGCTAATAGTGTGTAGTGCTTGTTACCACTAGTGATCTTTGTTTCCAGTGATGTACTCTGTTTACAGACCAGAGAAACTGACACTGGTTACCTTTTGCAAAATTAAAGGAAATTTAATATTTTGAACTTGGGTGGAAGGTACTAGAGCATTCATAACTATAGTTATGGGTGGGGCTACCACCTGAAGTGCTGGCATCCCATATGGCCGGTTCAAGTCCTGGCTGCTCCACTTCTGATCCGGCTCTCTGCTATGGCCTGGGAAAGCAGTGGAAGATGGCCCAAGCGCTTGAGCCCCTGCACCCATTTGGGGGACCCAGAAGAAGCTCCTGGCTCCTGGCTTCCGATTGGAGCAGTTCAGGGGAGTAAACCAACAGATGGAAGATCTCTCTCTCTCTCTGCCTCTCTATAACTCTGCTTTTAAAATAAAATAAATAACTCTTAAAAAAAAAAAAAAAAGACATTTAACTCCCCAGTCTTCATAATCTTCAAGAGATTCAGATTCTCAGAGAAGAATCTGATTGGCTCACCTTGAGCCACATGCTTATTTTTGGAACAAGTGTTCTTTGATTGACAGAAATCTAGAAACCACATGGTTATACATGTTTCAACCACTAATGTTATGACAAGATTTACAGATATTATTATAACTAAAAATAAATCAAGAACATAGCAAAATGACTGCTAAGGAAGAAGTTATGACTAAGAATACCATCAGGTGAAAGAGATAATCTTTAGTGACAGCTAAAAGATTAAGGTTATTTCTAAGTCTCAGTTAATTTTATTCAACATAGTGTTGCATCAGGAAATGTGGCATTGGTGGTGAGCATTTGCCAGAGGAGTTAAGCTTTGGGACACCTCCACACCTTATTGGAGCGCCTGGCTTAAGTCCCGGCTACTCCACTTCCAATCCAGCATCCTGCTAACGTACATCCTGGCAGGGAACAAACAATGATGCAAGTACTTGGATCCCTGCCACCCACGTGGGAAATGCAAATTGATTTCTGGGCTCTTGGCTTTAGTCTGACCCAGTCCTAGCCATGCAGGCATTTGGGGAATGAACCAGCAGATGGAAGACGTCTCTCCATCAGTCTTTCTGTCTCTTTGTCTTTCAGATAATGTGAAAATGAATGAGTAAAAATTAAGAGGACTAATGAGACATTATTTTTTCTTTCAATGTATATACTGTCCGTAAATTAATACTAATATCCATATAGTATGTTAAAGGCATTTTATATGTTTAATGATTTCAGTATTGTCTCAGCAATTTTTTTTCTCTATTACGCTAACGTTATTTGCTTAATATATGCCTTGATGGCAGTGTTGTGACATAGCTGGTTAAGCTGCCAACTGCAAGGCTAGCATCCTAATGGGCACTATTTCATGTCCCTGCTATTCCACTTTCTATCCAGCTCCTTGCTAATGGCTTGTGAAAAACAGCAGAAGATGGCCCAAGTGCTTAGGCCCCTGCTACCCACATGGGAGACCAGCATGAAACTCTTGCCTCCTGGCTTCAAACTACCCCAGTGCTGACAGATGTGGCCATTTGGGGAGTAAACCAGTGGATAGAAGATTTCTCTCGACCAGCGCCGCAGCTCACTTGGCTAATCCTCTGCCTGTGGCGCTGGCACTCTGGGTTCTAGTCCTGGTTGGGGCGCCGAATTCTGTCCCGGTTGCCCCTCTTCCAGGCCATGTCTCTGCTGTGGCCCAGGAAGGCAGTGGAGGATGGCCCAAGTGCTTGGGCCCTGCACCCACATGGGAGACCAGGAGAAGCACCTGGCTCCTGGCTTCAGATCGGCACAGTGCGCTGGCTGCAGCGCATCAGCTATAATGGCCATTTGGGGGGTGAACCAATGGAAAGGAAAACCTTTCTGTCTCTCTCACTGTTCACTCTGCCTGTCAAAAAAAAAAAAAAAAAGAAGATTTCTCTCTCTGTATGTCTCCCTCTCTCAAGGTAACTTTCAAAAAAAATCTGAATATATCTATATAGCTATAGAAATAGATAATTCATACACATATTTAAGGCATATCTTTAATTAATATAACTGATTTTAACATGCATTTCAATAAAAGTATATAAAACAAAAATTAAAATTCCTTTTCCTTGACTAGTATTCTGTTGCACGTGATTTAAAAGTTGGTTAATATCTACAAAGAAATAATCATTTAAATTTTCTTTGAAAAATATATTAGTCCTTATTTTTTTAATAGTTCCTGACACAAAGAATACTCTTGCATAATTATTGGCATTATCTTTTTCATTTTAAAATTGAATTTGAGGAAATAGCTGAAATGTACATCAAGAACTGTTTATAAGCTTGAAATGTAATTTATGATAACAAGGTACTCATGGTGTAGCTCTCTCGTATTATTTCCCAGAACTCTAAGTATTTTCTGATGTGTGCTAGGCAAGAAGTCCTAATTTACTCAAAACTTACTCTAACATCATTGATAACTAGATATAATTAAAAGATTTGCAAAAGAAATGCCTATAATGTATGGTAGCAATATCATTATTTTCCTTTAAACAAAGAATGTAGTAACTACTTCCCTTAACAAATCATTTGTATTGACAACCTCCATTGTGCTTAAGCCCTAGTGGTAAATTGACTTCATCTGTGAATTTTCTTTTCAGAACCCCATTGTCTGATGGCTTACCTTAAATCAATACATCGGCCTTTGCTGTGAAAACATCAGAGAGAAAATCAGAGTTTATAGTCTCAAGGAAAAGGAAGTAATGGTTGACTTGTACCATCAAATAGAAACCAATTAGGAAAATAGCATGTTACTATAAGTCCTATTATCACTTTATAGAATAGAAACTGGATTTGGATTTACTCAATGTCTAGTTCAGAAATTATTAAATATATTTTTATATAACTTTTTGCTGATCACTGACTAGAACTGAAGGGTAGTTCTGGAACAATACTGTTACAATAAAGAAGTTGTTTCTTCATTCTGACTCGTGATGTGAAACTACGGGTGTCAGTACTTAAGGGAAACAGATTTTAGCAGCTAGCTTGCCTTTGTTGATTATGAAAATCAAGTATTAGAATTTCCTAGTTAATGCCAAAATTGTGATCCTTACAAAGATGAATAGACTTCATGATCAACATGCAAACAAATGACAGATTTTTCACACTGTCTGACTCTGGAAAATATTTTGGTATAATCAGATGTCTGATTACTAAATTTTCCTTACGTACAAATGCAATTTAATTGGAGAATATGAAAGTTATACCAAATAAATATCTTAATTTTCTGGCTTCATTTTTAAACATTTTGTGTATTTTTATAGTTAAAGAAAATTATAAAATCACAGAAAATATTGGCAGAAACACATTTTTCTTGGATTTTGAAATAGGAAGTTGCAAATATATGCCTATTTATACCCAAGTCATTTAGTGTCTATCCCTCTTCCCCAAACGCATGTGTAAAAGTGTACTTCAAAATGTTTCTAGAAAATGAGTATGAGAGAAAAACACCATGCTTGGATTTAAAAAGTTGGTTTCATGAACATAAACTAATAAATTAATTCCATTTCTTTGTACATTTCCTTACAGTATCACTTATTTAGCTACCCATATGCCACTGGCCAAATTAAGCATCTTCCAGATCTAATCAAATTTACAGACATTCATGAGGTTTCTTTTTTATTCTTTTCAAATATTTATTATCTATTTGAAAAGGCAGTGTTACAGAGAGGCAGAGACAGTGAGAGAAAGAGAGAGAGAGGGAGGGAGGGAGAGAGGGAGAGAGAGAGAGAGAGAAACCTCCATACACTGGTCCACTCCCCAGATGGCTGCAGCGGCCAGTGCTACACCAATCCCGAGCCAGGAGCCAGGAGCCTCCTGGGGGGTCTCCCATGTGGGCTCAGGGACCCAAGCACTTGGACCATCCTCTACTGCTCTCCCAGGCCACAGCAGAGAGCTAGATCGGAAGTGGAGCAGCTGGGACTTGAACTGGTATCCACAAGGGACGCTGGCACCACTGCCAGCAGCCCACCTGCCAGGGCACAGCACTGCTCCTGACTCATGAGGTTTTGTAAATTGTTTTCCTAGCATTAATGATAGCACAATAACATTCAATACTGTGTGTTGCATGTACTGGTCTCATTTCTTTGAGTTGTATTTATCTGGAAGTACTTTGGAATCTCTTTTCATAAAAAAAGATGTTATAAATACATAAAGAAAAACGGAATGAAAAAACTGAAAGTTAAAAATATAAATATCATTTCTCATTACAATCTTCAACAAGTCATTTTTATATGATACAAGCAATTTAAAAATGTATGTATTTATTTTAAATTCAGAGTATCAAAGTGGGAGACAGAGAGAGAGAGACATTAATCGTCAACTAACATAGGCCAAAGCCAGGAGCCAGGAATTCCATGGGGGTCTCCCACATGGATAGCAGAGGACAAGGACTTGGTCATCATCCTCTGCCTGTGCAGGCACATTAGCCAGAAGCTGGATTGGAAAAATAGTAGCCAGGATTCAAATATGGGATGCCTGCATTGCACTCTATGTGCAATCCACTGTGCTGCAAAACTGGACCCCTAGTCTACACCTAACGAACTGATAAGCCGGGGAATTTAAACACGTCCATGAGGTATTTTTGGTAATATTGGGTAAGGAAGGATGGATACCATGTAAAGGTTTTTTTTTTCAAATTAAGAAATAAACCAAAGAAAATACAGTCAGGAGTCTAAAATGCTTGCCTCATGATTTTTCCTTTTAAGCTCTCACAAAGCTGCCTTTGTGTGTTGAGAAGAATGAGCAGCAGCATTGCCAGGATTGAAAAGCTACTCCAGTGAGGATTCTCCATGGATTTCTCTGCTAAAAGTTTGGTTACCTCCTTTTAAAACACCCTCATATAGACCAATAACCCTGATGAACATAGATACAAAGATCCTCAACAAAATACATGCTAATTGAATCCAAGGACACATCAGAAAGATCATTCACCCACACCAAGTGGGATTTGTCCCTGGTATGCAAGGATGGTTCAACATTTGTAAATCAATCCATGTGATACATCATATTAACAAATTGAAGAACATAAACCATATGATTATCTCTATATATGGAGATAAAGCATTTGATAAAATGCAGCATCCTTTCATGATGCAAACCTTAAGCAAACTGGGTATAGAAGGAACAATCCTCAACACAATCAAGGTAATTTATGACAAACCCATAACCAGCATCTTATCGAATGTCCACAAGTTGGTAGCATTCTCCCATCAGATATTAAAGAACAAGGAGAAAACAGAGCTACTGATATCAGAGATGATACCCTAAACTTTATACAAAAAGGTGGCCCCTTAGAGTTCCCCAGAAATGCTATCTGGGGTGCCACATATGCTACCGGAATTTGGGGTGCCATACATTATCACCATACGCTTATTAATAAATCCCCAATATTAATAAGCCCAAGAGGGTTCTTGCCTAATATTTAGAGAAGAATTCTAAATACCAGCACAGATAAACAAGGCAGCATGGTACATTGTAAGCCTTTATTTAGTGTGAAAGATGCATAGGAGAATGAGAGCTTTATTAAGGGAGAGGTAAATCTGGGTTCATCCTGAGCACCAGGAACCAGCCACATGGAGGAACATCTAGGCCTTGAAGCACAGGCTACAGCAAACCTCCTCCTGGCAAGAAGCAAGGGCAAAGAGAAGGGCCAGACATACCATGTCCCAGGCTTTTAACCCACTTCCAAAGGGGAGTGGTTAATTAACCTGATTGGCTGGTGGGCACCCAGGTGAGGCCAGGTAGGGCATGAGGTCACACAGGGCATGGCAAAGGCATGGTCTTCCAGCTCACAAATCTAATCGCTTTTAACCTGTATGCCTGCCTACTTCACTACTAGATTAGGGTAAGGGAAATATAAAGGGAATGTTGGTAAAGATCTTGAGACAAAATACACATACAAGAAAACAAAGCAGAGGTAGTGATCACAGGGCTCCTTGACTTCAAAGAAAATACAAAGAGGAACAAGGAGGAGTAGGAGGGAGAAATATTGATAGCAACATACAAATTAATGTCTATAGGGTTAAGCCTACTTCAGGAATGACTAGATGCAAGCATTCAGAATGGGATTGTATGAACTTGATTTTACTTCTGCTTTGATTTACTTTACTGTGATTCTATGTTCAGAAGGCAACAAGGCCAATGAATAGCTCAAGGACCTCATTAAGAGAAACTATTTTAAGCACAAGACTAAAAGACACATGTTTGGGCCAATGTGTTCAACTCAGAATATCTCAGGTGTTCAGGTGACATGGTACTGTGAGAGTATATGCTTAGATAGGTGCTGTCCCTGAGGCTAATATATTTGTATATTATACAAATTGTATATTCTATATATAATATTTGTATATTTTCATTATCATTTATATCCAAATAATAAATATAGAACATTTATTTTGTGTAGGTCATTAAAATATTTCCACTGGGGGCTGGCGCTGTGGTACAGTGGGTCAACGCCCTTGTCTGCAGTGCTGGCATCCCATATGGGCACTGGTTTGACACCCAGCCACTCCACTTCTAATCCGGCTTTACGCTATGGCCTGGGAAGGCATTGGAGGATGGCCTAAGTCCTTAGGCCCTTGCACCCTCCGGAGACCCGGAGGAAGTTCCTGGCTCCTGGCTTTGGATTGGCACAGCTCCGGCCGTTGAGGCCAATTGGGGAAGTGAACCAGTAGATGGAAGACCGCTCTCTCTCTCTCTCTGCCACTCCTCTCTCTGTGTAACTCTGACTTTCAAATAAATAAATCTTTAAAACAAAATAAATAAATAAAATATTTTCACCTTCTCAATACATGTCATATGTTGGTTTTATATGCGTGGAAGCATTTTTGGAACTCTCAAGATAGAAACTGCAGTATTTCTTTGCCAGTAGCCCCTGCTGAGTCCAGTTATGCACTGGGCTGTGGGAGTCTGAGTTAGTCCCTGAGAGGTCTCAGTGCACTGTAGTTTAGTTCGTCTCTTGTGTAACCGCTGCCAATTGTGGCAGGGGTGTGTTTCTATAGATTTCAATGCGTGTCACCGAGTATGGACGATGGGAGTGTACTCAGGGAGAGATCACTGAAAAAGATGGCAGCAAAGATTGCACTGACTTCATCGCATCAGCAACGAATCATCGTCTCGTTCACTCTGAGTTCTAAGAATTAGGCTGTACACTCCTCGGGTATATTATTCACACCTGCCTAAAGAGATTCACAGGCTATGCAAGATGACTTGAAAATGTTCTTGCAAAAGTTCAATTAACAGATGTTAGTTTTGTAGAAAACGTTTAAGTGCATACATAGTTTTTCAAAAAATATGGTTTTCATGAACACTCTGAAGACCTTCTGTTACCTAAAGGTAACATTTCAAATAGAATTCATTTATAATAGAATTAACTTAAAAACTGGATCACAATACTTTGAATAACAGGTACCATAAAATTAATTTAAGCAGTCATAGGATAAAATGCTTATTATTATCATTTCATAGCTTTGGCATAATGTTAGTTCCATTAAGATTTGAAGATGGAATCAAGATGAAGGAAGTTTTTGATAAAAGGGTTGAGTTTCACAAAAAAAAAAGGAAGGAAAAAAAATCTGGGGAGAACCTCTGTAAAGAATTTTTTAATGGACCAGAAAATTAGGCAAGGAAATCAAATATGTACTTTAGAAGTGGTAAGAGACTAAACTACCTTTCTTAAAGGGTTATCTATTTATCTATCACAAATTGTCCAATATGCATTTTCAATTGACATTTGATCATTTTTATTGTTGCTTAGTCATTAAAATAAAAATTTCCAATGTTGTCAGAATAGTATTTTTTCTAATACTTCCAGAAATCAGTAAGTGCATCAGAAATATTTACATAGTATTTTGAGTAACTATTATGTAGATCAGATCTTCTTTCCTTAATTTTAAGGCAAACAGGTTAATGCCTGAGTCTTTATTCCTGGTTAGGAACAGTTTTGTTACTATTAGGATACTCATATTTTGCTGCAGTTATACTAGCATCTGACCCAAACTCCCTAAACACACCTTAGGGCATTTTAAACAACATATCACTGCGAAGGATGATGACTGTTTTCACATACCTGCTGTGACATAAAATTTCTTTCTGGGCATCAGTAGAACTATATATTTTTTTTAAGTTTGTGTGTCCCACTATCTGAAATGAGCACACGAGAGGTGTGTCTTGCTATAAGATTTTAGATATTTAGCATTCCACCAAAAAAAAATAACTTTAAAATAAATAGCTTTGATTTATCTGTTCATAGGTTGATGGAAATTTCCACTGTTTCTACCTTTTGGCTGTTATGAGTAATATTACAAGTAACGCCTGCTTTCAAAATTAAATAAATAATAAATAGATGACTGCCAGTGAAACATATATTTAACAACTTTATAGAGATTCAAAGAGTGATGAAAAGATTAGGAGAAATGTGTATTATGAAAAAAAAAAGCTGTGCATGTGTAGCAAAATGCTTTGCACCAAAACATCTCTTAAATCTATTTTTCTATAAGCTTTTTGAAGTTCCCTTTTCTATTGCATAAAATTAAAATGCCAGAATTTTGCACTGCTTTGTGCATACACTGACAAAACCGCTACCCAGATAGAGACAGAACATGCCTTTCCATCACCTAATCCAGTCTCCTAGTTCCCCTGTACAGTTAATCTGCTCCGACATTCCCACCAGGCTACCAGGAACATGATTGTTAAACAATAACATATTTTTAAATACTATATATTGATTAAATACTATAACTTTTATGCATGAACTATAACAGTGCATGCTATTTTCAAAATATTTTTGAAGTCTATGTCATTCCATCTGTTGATTATTCATACTTTAATTTTAATCTTACTTAGAATTCATAATTTGATTACTACTACTAAAGATTTCTTTTAAAAAAATATTTGTCTTCTATATACAAGATCAGGGTCATCCAGGTTAGGTTTCTGTTAAGAGTTTATTTTTCTTTAAATTATTGAGTGTGTGTCACATTCTATTGTTTCTTCCCTTATGTTTTAAAGTTTTTGTTGATACATTGAAGACCATCTTACCTTCCTTGAGGAATATTGTATCTTCAAAACATGCCAATTGCTGTGTGGCACTTGAACTTCTGCAGTTTGATTTTATGTTTTGTTTTCCTATATCTGTGAAAAAAGTAATTTTCCAAGTCCCTTTAACAAATTAGGGCTTAATCTTCAATTTTGTCTCCCCTATGAATTTTGTAGAACTTGTTGCAGATGATAGAGATGAGTCTAGAATAATTCCACCAGTAACTAGTGCGTGCTTTTTACAGCCCTTCTCTTGTCATAGTTGAATGGTAGAGGTCTGAACATGACAGTAGGTCAAAGAAAACACCACTTCCACAAAACTGCCTGTTACTTAGTGTTTCTGTTCTCTTTACCACTGGGTGGCATCTTCCTGCCTGCAAGTCTCATATGATGTTGCTCTGAGTATTTCTTGCTCAACTCTTGGCCAAAAGATCTTGGGGAATCTCCTCTCACACTTGTAGGGTTCCCTTGAGGGCACCTATTCTCCTTTTTGGTGCTGTCCTCTGCTGTGTTTCAGCCACTTCAGCTCCCATGAACTCCTACTCCCCAGCCTTAAAGGGACCCTCAAACTCTAAGTACAGCTTGCTAAGCAGGCAAGAGGCAATTTGGCAACTTGTGTCATAGGTTTCTTTCTTTTTGTCATTTCAGTCTTGTCCCCAATGCTAAAAAAAGTCTAATATAGGTGGCACCCATCAATATTTGTTAGAGGACTAATAATAATCTGGAATTAACTAGTAGGTCAACAGGATGGATGTCAACTCAACAAGTTTGTAATTATACATTCACACTACATTACACAAAATTAGGATGCAATTCATGTAGAAAATGATGGAGAATTCCTGTGTCTTTCCCTTTAAGTGAAGATTTCATTTAAAAAAAGACAATAGGATTCCTTTTTCAGTTTTGATTTTTTAAATTTATATTAGGGCAGTGTAATGCATGAGCACATATATACAGCATAAACTGATATAAATAGGTAATTAACACTTTGAATTTAATGCATTTTAAGTTTTTCATTCTCATTTTAAATTATTCTATTCTTCAAGTATCCACAAGGCATTGGAATCAGATAAAGATTATGTTATCTAAAAACCAAATAATGATCGTGGAGCTCCCCACATACCAATTCTTAACACAGAGAAACAGAGCAAATACCCTTCACTTGAATATTCTAATTATATCTCATAGGTGAGAAACAGAGAAAAATAAATTTCCCAGGATTATATACATTAGAAAGGTGCTACATCCTTTTTGTAAAGATACAGATTTTATGTTGTTGTACCGCTCTCAAACAAGTATCCATGAAAATGTGAAATTTTTTTTTATTAAGAACTCTGTTGTCTTTTACTGTTTTAATTGGAATAACTTGAATGAATCTTACGTCTTGCATAACCAAATCCTGAGGAAAAAAATCAGATTTGATTTGATGACTGCATGTTATCAATATGAATTTTCAGATAGATGGAGTAACTAGACAGTCGTTTGGGGTTATAGATTTTGTGAAAAAGAACTATACACTTTGAGAGCATTGGACTTGGGCAAGATGTAGAAGATGTAGAAAGTCCTAGAGACTGAATATTTTTCCACTATATTCCATTATTGTGTCTATTCTATCTCTTGCCCTCTTGCTCCCTCTTTTTTCCTCTCTTTCCATTTACACTATGGAAAACCGTGATTTTCATCACACACAAATACCTAGAATAAATTTAATACCTCCCACCCTCCCACAAAGGAATTACAGGCACAGTCATATTGTGCAGGTAGTACTTTGGTAGTGCAGTGTTATGTCTACAAGAAGAGGTGATTTCCTTTGTCATCGGGTTTTCTTGCCTATTGACTGAACTGTAGACGCTCTATCTGCAGCTCCGGATACCATCTAAGTCAATGCTATTTGAAAATTCATGTAATGAAAGGCAGAGGGGAGAAAAAATACACCTTGGTCTCCGGCAAGAGGGAACTCCGGCACAGTTCTGGATCAACTATATCGTTAGGAAAACAAGAGCGTATGTTTTAAGCAATTATGACTTGAGGTGTTACGTTGCCAATTTCTGAAATTTGTATCAACACATTCAGGTAAGCAGTATGCAGTCTGGTTAAAGTAATCTGTGTAACATTCAAGGAGAATATATTGACTATCTATGAAAGTGTGATAATACACTTTCACAGCTTACACTTACGCAACTATAATAGATAAAATGCATTCAGAATATTATGGACTTCCTCAGTCTCCAAGGCAACTAATTTTCACATTTTATATTTAAAGTGTGGGGGTTTTTGTATGTTAAATACATTGTGAAACTGATTTCATGTAAAGACCAAAAAATAATTGTTTTGACATTCTAACATTACAAAACAGACTAATTTAAAAAATTTTTCCAAAATCATATTTTGTAGAGAATTTTTAAACTACATACATACTTAACTACAAAACAAACACACATTGACAAAAAAAATTCAAAAACAATTAGCAAGAACATTTTTCCTGACTGGAATCATTTTTGGATTATTGATTTATGTTAAAGCATCCTGAAAATTAGCAAATACTTTGGTAACACAATGAACTCTAATGTGGTATCATGTTCATTGAGGAAGTTGTGTCTTTTCTGTAACTTCTTACATTACAAAATTGGACATTTAAGCAATTTAATCCATCATCAACCTTAAATTCCTCTGGTTTTCCTAAGACCAGTTCTATCACTTCCCATAGTTGGCTAGTGAAGTCTGTACGGTTTTCTAGGTAAGATCCCATCATTTTCAAATAAAACTAATTTGCTCTTTCCAGGTTGGATGCTCTCTTCTTTCTCTTGCCCAGTTGCTCTGGCTAAAACCATACTTTGTTGAACAAGAATGGACATCCTTGTTTATCTCACATCTTAAAGGAATGTTTTCAGATTTTCCCCATGTAGCACAGCGTTAGATGGGAGTTTGTCATATGCACACTTTATTCTGCTGGCATATGTTCCTTTTTTACCTCATTTGCTGAGGCTGTCATAAAGGGTGTTGCATTTTACGATTGTGCTGCTATGTCTATTGCAATAATCCTGTGGTTTGTATTCTGCACTGTGTTGACATAATGTGATTTCTGTATGTTGAACCATCCCAGTATTTCTGAGACAACTTCTGCTTGATTGCACTGTATCATCTGTTTGATGTGCTCTAGGATCTGGTTTTGTGATATTTTATTGAGAATCTTTGCTCTTATTTTCATCAGGGCTACTACTCTGCATTTTTTAAGATTGATTTCCTTATTGGAAAGGCAGAGTCACAGAGAGAGGGAGAAACAGAGGGGTGGGAGAGATAGATAGATTGATTGATTGATTTCATCTGCTAGTTCCCTCTCTAAATAACTACACCAACCAGGGCTGGGCCAGGCTGAAGCCAGGGGCCAGGAACTATATGCAGGCCTCACGCATTGGTGGTAGAAGCCCAACAACATGGCCGTCATCTGAATTTCCAGGAGCATTAGCAGGAAGCTGGATCTGAAGCAGATCAGCCAGGACTCTGAGTGTCACTGCGATATGGGATGTCAACAATGCAAGTGGTGGTGCATCACCCTACACCACTACGCCAGCCTCATGTAGCTTTTTATGTTAGTGTGCTTTGGGTTTTGGTGGCAATCCTCATCAATGTATTAAATGAGGGCACTTTAAAAATTAAAGGAAATGGAATTACAAGTTAAGTATAATCTGGTACAAAACAGTTTAGTACATTTCAAAATAACTGTAGAATTATTTGGAGATCTCCAACACAGAGATATAATCGAAAATATTTGAGTATAGGAAAGTGCAAATTATTTGATTTGATCATCATACATTGCATGTATGTGCCAATTACAATAGTGTATTTCATAAATAGGTGTACATATTATATGTAAATAAAACATTTTATAAAGTCTACTTAGGGGACAGGTGCTGTAGCACAGCATGTAAAGCTGCCCCCTGAGGTCCTGGCATGCCATATGGGCACTGATTTGACTCCCAGTTGCTCCATTTCCAATCCAGCTCCCTGCTAATGATCCTGGGAAAGCAGTGGAGGATGGTTTAAGTTCTTGGGACCCTACACTCACGTGTGAGACCCAGAAGAAGCTACTGGCTCCTTGCTTCAGCCTGGCCATTGCTGCCATTTGGGGAGTGAACCAACAGATTAGAAGATTTCTCTCCTTCCCTCTTTCACTCTCCCCCCCCCCCTTTCTGTAACTGTAACTCTTCCTTTCAGATAAATAAAGCTTTTTAAAAAGCCCGCATACATGCATTTTAGATTCCCCAGTTTGTCCTTCTATTAGTCAGCTTTTTGTTACCTCAACAAAAGACCCGAGGCAAGCTATTTACAAAAGAGAAAGCTTTCTATTGGCCCGTGATTCTGGTGGAAATGGTTTATTTTGGCTCAAGCTTCCACAGTTCAAAACTGGACAGGCCCCACTGTTCGGTCTCTGCTGAGGGCAGTGGATGTCTGTGGTTGGAGGGCTTGAGGGTGAGGTACCACATCGTGAGTCGGGAAGCAGAGAGACAGGGTCCCATGCGAGGTTTGTAACCAACCTTTCATGAGAAGTACCTTCCAAAGGTTTGTCCAGAAGGAGGGAAGGACCCCCCAGCAGGCCCCGCCTCCAAATCGTCAGACTAATCTGACGTAGTGGCTGGTTAACATGTGTGGCCCTGGCATCTCATAGCAGCATGCTGCTTTCATTACCTGATTCTCTCCTTCCTCTCTGGCTCCCTGCTGACGCACCTGGAAGTGGCCCAATACCTGTGGCTCCGCCACCCGTGAGGAGACCAGGACGGCATTACTGTCTTCTGGCTTTGGCCTAGCCCAGATGAGGCTGTTGTGGCCAACTGGGGAATGAATCCAGGGTGGGATTTCCCCATCCTCCCTCCCTCCCTCCCTCTCTCTCTCTCTCTCTCTCTCTCTCTCTAGCTCACTCTCACCTTGCCTTTCAAACAATCAAGTATTTTTTTTTTTCATTGCCATCCTCTTAGTAATATTAACATATGACTTTGGAGTTTAAACATCTGCATGAGTTATAAAACCAATCATATTCAAATTATACAAGTCCCTAAATATTTGAAAGGTCATCACTATACACAAGTAATGTTACATTCTTTCAATGAGATAAAGATGCAACACAACTGAGGTTCTCTTGGAAATTCTGGAGTAAATAATCAGAACTCCAAATATTGTCAATTAAAATAATCCCTCAAAAAGTAGATACAATATCTTCCAGAGGACTTACCAATCCATACACCATTGGAGAGTGATAATTAGAATAATTTAGATTTCTTCTATGAATAAAGATTAACCTTATAATTTACTAAGTAAAAATTATAAACTTGGCCTTATACAAGGATTATTTTTATTAGTTTATATGGACATAGTGTTTTAAAAGGTCTAGAAAATACCCAAAATGAGAAAAAGCCCCAAAAGAAAGTAAACATTATAATATTAATGGTGCTCAGAAAATTAGATCATAATGTAATTATTGAAATGTATAGAAAATATAACATTGTAATATAACTATTGAATTCATAAAGAAATTAATAAACATTACAATAAACTAACTGTTTTAGACTTGTGAAAGCTCTCTGTTGTGAAGTGATTACCAACATTAGGGGCAATTATAAACGTCATGAATTCATCAATACAAATCTATTTTTAAAAGATTTTTTATTAGAGAGAGAGGGGGAGAGACAGGGAGGGGGGGAGGGGGGCAGGGAGATCTTCTGCTCACCAGAGCACTACCCAGGTGACCACAACGACCAGGGCTGGCTCAGGTTGAAGCCAGAGACAGAGCTTCATCCAGGTCTCTCACATGAGTAGCAGGGGCCCAAACACTCACAACATCCTCTGACATTTTGCAGGCCATTAGCAGGAAGCTGGATCAGAAGTGGAGCACCTGGGACACAAATCGGTGCCCATATGGGGGGTGAGCATTGTGGACAGCATGCTTGCTCACTGAACCACTACACTGACCACTACACTTTCAAAAGCAAAATTACTACCAAAATGTCTTTACATTCTTAATAGAAACAAGTATATCCAATGTAGATCCATCTGTATTTTTGTACTTGATATATGTTGGTGTGTATAAGTTAATACACAAATTTTCCAAAAAATCTTAGCCTTGGCTTTTTTAAATACCAGTATATTTATCTAAGACTTAAAATACTGTGTTAAATTTGTTAAAAAGAAATTTGGACTCCATAGGCAATAAAGCATATGCTACTTTAATTTTGTTTTAACTTAGCACTATTTTGGGTCATGAAGAAAGATTAGACATATTTACTCACTTCAATAAGTCAGTAAAGAAGTAAGATTTGAAGGGTTGTTAAGTAACATGCTGAAGAGAAACAGGAAATTTTAACACTTCTAACATTCTATTATTTTTATTTCTCAATTGATTTTTTTTCTATTATAGATTGTTATGTCAGGATCCTTAATAGGTATGGATTTTTATCTTACTTGAAAGCCATCTACTGGGGCCAACGCTGTGATGCAGTGGGTAAAGCTGCTGCCTGCAATGCCAGCATCCCATATGGGTGCCAGTTCAAGACCCGGCTGCTCCACTTCTGATTGAGCTCTCTGTGATGGCCTGGGAAAGCAGTGGAAGATGGCCCAAGTCCTTGGGCCCCTGCACCCACGTGGGCTACCTGGAAGAAGTTCCTGGCTCCTGACTTTGGATTGGCACAGCTCTAGCCATTATGGCCAACTGGCAAGTGAACCAGCAGATAGAAGACCTGTCTCTGCCTCACCTTCTGTGTAATTCTGACTTTCAAATATATCTTTTTTTTCAAATAAATCTTTTTGTAAAAAGTCATCTACTTAGTCTTACACAGTACAAATACGTGTAACTATATTTACACATATGCAACATGTATGCATACATATAGTCACACATGTAGATACTGTAGAATGCTGTTTCAGTCATACTATGGCTACAATGTTAATGATATCCACAAAAGCCATTCAAGCTTACTGAGTTATGCTATGTGTCCCTTGGCCTTGTGATGCCATCTGGCTAAGGGATTTCCAAACCGGGATACATGCTACCTCAACACAGATACAACTTCCATAAGCCTAGAAAAATGCTTACTCTTAAGAAGAGTAACTGTAATGAAACTGATGGAAGAAACACCTCGTCACTGGCCCATATGGAATAAAGATATAGGAAAGGCCAAAGATCCTCTGAACTTGACGACGGTCTCTGAACAGATACTCTCCCGTACGCTTCCCGTCAGTGCATCTGACCCCTCTGACTGTGTCAGGCCCAGGCCAACGGCCCACTCCTACCATCCACCTTGTAGGAGTGATTGCAGAATAAACTGCTTGACTGTCAGACCATGTCTTAGATCCATCTTTGATGTGAATTAGACCAATGGGAAAGGTTGCCTCTGGTGTCCCCTTGAAACCTCTAAAAATGAAATATATGTGTATTATAAATACTTATACATGTGAATGTAAATGCATATCGTATTTCTGAACTCACATGTGCACATGTATGTATGTGTACTTATATGCACACACGTATACATACACACACACAAAGATCTAGAATCCCCGTGTTAAAGACAATGGCCACTGAGGCCAGTCTTATGGCACAAGGGTTAAACCTCTGCCTGCAACATCTGCATCCTATATGGGAGCCGGTTCATGTACTGTCTGCTCTACTTATGATCTAGTTCCCTACTCATGGTCTTGGAAAGCAGCATAAGATGTCTCAAGTGCTTGGGCCCGAATACTCGAGTGGGAGACCTGGAAGAAGCCCCTGGCTCCTGTCTTTGGCCTGGGCCATCTCTGACCATTGCTGCCATTTAGGAAGTGAACTAGTAGAAGAAGATCTCTATCTCTCCTTCTCTGCCTGTAACTTTTTAAAATAAATAAAAGAATCTTTCAAAAAGTAATAGGCAAAGAGGATTTAGCACTCCCAAGGGGAAAAAAAAAAACATAAGTGTAGAAATAGCCATTCATTTTCATGAGTATCGATCTAAGCAGGGTGAACTGGTCAGTGTCAAATGATGCCTGCACTGCACAGGCAGTGGGTCAGTGGGTGCATTAGAAGAGATGGATCCCAAATCAAGAGCCACTGACTTAACACAGAGCTGCTGATGACCCGCCTATCTAAGAGAGATAGAGTTTGTCCTTACCCTTGGATACAACAACAACCTTTTCTGGGTGGGTCTTGAGACTTCACTAGCCCACAAGTTTCTGGGATAGGAGTCTTCATACCATAATGTATCCTCTATCCTCTATCACACCAAAGTATACACTGTCTAAATATTTCCAAGATGACACTCCTTTCCTTTGTTATGCATAGCAAAGTTTTGAGTTTCAACGATAAATTGATGTATTCACTCAGGGCAGCATATCTAGTAGAGAGAATTTATTTTTGCAAGTATGCAAATTTTACAGAGATTATGAGTGCCCTTTGCTCAGAAGATCCACACAGCAGAACTAGGAAGTGTTCATGGAGAATCATGTGTCCCGGTGGACACCTAATCTTATTTGTGGAATTTAATGATTCATCTAGTACAGCTATTTTTATATAATAATACCTACAGAGAATTATTTAAATGGCACTTTAGAAAGTTAAATGTTAAACATGTATGTATTTATGTAATAATACAACAAGAATTATTAAGAACTCCCCATACTTTTGAACAGCAAATAGAAATATGTCACCCTAGTCTTAATTAACATACTTATTGCTAATTCATGCTAGTTTGGTAATACCTACTAGAATTGAATCCAGATCACAGTAATCATTTTCTAACACCTGATAAAGATTCAAGGATAATTCCTCTGTGAACTCCTTAAGAACTTCCGCTCCTTCTCTTTTGCAGCTTTTCTCAGTAACCCAGAAAAGTAATTATTTGTTGCTTTTTAAAGCAATTTCCTGTGTATCACAAACTCTACAATAAAAGTGCCAATTTCACAAACAACACAAACTATCTAATAAGTGATATCATGAAATTTCACTGGTGAATAATTACTCACTAATTTCTTGATCTTTGGGTCAAGGAGATTCCCTTGAAATAAATCAAGGCATTTCTATGCAATAGAACTTGAGATAAATAGTACCAAAATGATCTCAAAAAAAAAAAAAAAAGTCACCGAAGCCCAGTCAACTAATCTTCTACAAGGGTGGAAAGACTATACAATGAGAAAAAAGCTGTCGTAAAAACAGGATGTGTGCACATGCAGATGAATAAAATGTGAATATCTCAGATTACACACAAGTCACTCAAAATATATTAAACACTCAAACATAATATCTCGAACTATAAAACTTTTGGAAACAAAGACAGCAGAAGACCTTTATGACATTGATGTTGGGGATCATTTCTTGGATATGACACCAAAAGCATAAATAACAAAAGTAAAAATAGCCAAGTGAGACTTCTCCAAAACGCAAGTTTTCTTAACAGCAAAAGAAACAATCAACAGAATGAAAAGGCAACCTGCAGAATGGACCAAAATATTTATAGACCATACATTTGATCAGGGATTAAAATGTAAAATAAATAAGAAATCCTACAACTTAATCTCAAAATCCAAATTATCCAATTTAAAAATGTGTAAAGGCCTTGGAAAGATAGCTCTACAAAGAAGGTGTTTATATAAAATATCTTGTAGATTAATGAGAAGTTGTTTCATATCATTGATCATGCGATAAACCCAAATCAAAGCAACAGTGACATGTCACTTCACACCTCTTGAGATAGATGGCTGTCATAAAAAACAAAATAGCAAATGTTGGCAAAGACGTGGAGAAAATGGAATCATTGTACACTTTAGTTAGTAATTTAAAATTGTGCAGCCACTGTGGAAACAGAAGGGAGCATCCTCAATATATGTAGACATGCCATATATTCCAGCAATTCTAATTCTGGTTATACATACAAAATAAATAAAATCGAGATCTTTAAGTGATATTTATACTGCCACATTAATTACATCGTTATTCATGTCAGTCAAAGTGTGAACAAAAAATGAAAAGCTTGTATATGGATAACTAAGGAAAATGTGGTATATATACACAATGAATTATTACTCCATCATAAAGAAATCCTGCTATACACAACAACAGAAATAAACCTGGAAGGAGGGATGCCAAGTAAAATAATCCAGTCACAGATTAAACGCAGCATACCACCGTGGATGTGAGGTGTCTAAACTTTTCACACCCACGAGAACAGGGAGTAGAATGGGGGCATCGAGGGACTGAGGGTACACTGAAATGAGAATACGCTGAGTATTGGGTTTAATGTTTCATTTACTCCAGATGAACAAATTCTCGAGATCCGCTGTACAACAGTGTAACTTCAGTTAGCAAGCTGCATTGTGTACTTAAAAACTGTTAAAATTATTGATTCCATATTAAGTTTTCTTAACAAAATAAAAATAAAAGTCAATACGTTCCATTTTCACTTGTTTTACTATTAAACTTTCTGTTTATCAATTTTCATTTTATCTGTAAGGCAGAGAGACACAAAGAGACGGACAGACAGAGGTCTTCCACCTGCTGATTCACCCCCTAACTGTTTGCAACAGTCTGGGCTGGGCCAGGCAGAATAAAGGAGCCATCAGTCCACCTGTGTCTCCCACGTGGGTGGCAGGGATTTAAGTACTTCAGTGACCACCTGCTCTCTCACAGGGTCCACACTAGAGGAAATCTGGGTGGAAATACATCTATCCAGGATGCAAACCAAGCATCTGTTATGAGATGTGGGTGACACAAGTGGTAACTTAACTGCTGAACCATATGCCAGCCTCTATCAGCTGTCATTTTAAATTTTTTAGCTACAAAAGTATTTTGATTACTCCTAATGCAGTTTTAAAGATTTCAATTCAACTTAACATTAAAATGTACATAGTACTCCTGTGATTTATACTGCTTGGCTAAATGATTACAATAAACAAGATGCATTGTTATTTGTAAAGATGTACACATTAGTGTACTAACAACAACATTTGAATTGAATCCATTGATACTAACTAGATGTATTGAGGTATAACACCAGAGAGCCGAAAGTGACAGACTCATACTGTAATAAATCCCATTATATAATACACAGTGAAATGGTTTAAATGAAATATAGTGATAACCAGACAATATAATCTTGTTTATTATATAATGCTTTAGCTTTTAGAGTAGGAATTAATGTATTTATATTAAATAACTTAAAAATTCATGCCCTCACTCATATTAACCACACTTCAAGGGATCCAAGATTGCATATGGATAGTGAAAACTACAGTGGATAGGATAATGTTAGTGAACTCCTTAGATGTTCTTAATCCTGAAGTGGAATTCAGGATGTATCTTTCTATTCGTGTAATAGATGTAGCCTGTGTTGGAATTTAAGAAGTCACCCCAACAAATCCCTCTTCAGAATAACTGGAATTTAAGTATCTGAAGGCCACAGCGTCCTACGGCAAGTCATCCTGGTACCCTAACAAACTTCCCACTGCAGGTTGGGGACTGATGGATGTTGGTAGCATTTTTTATAAGGGAGAATGTCACACAAGGAATGTAAATTTTGATGGCGTGAACGCAATTATGCTGAGAGGTGAGAAAGGTTCAGAGCGAGGAGGATTTTTTTGAGAAAACAGAACAAGAGGTTAGAGCCTCTTCATGCAGCTGACAGCAAGGAGCTCCTGTGCAGAAGAAACTGCGGGAATCGGAGGGGGAACTTTAAGGATTTAATCAATCCTGAGCAAAACTGGAAACCTGACTGTGGGCACGGATGCAGTCCCCAGTCAACCAAAGAGATGTGGCTAATAGTTTGACAGTGAGCTTGCTTCATGAACTCCTGTTCCACTTACTGACTAAATAATTGAGCCTAACAGATTCAATGTGTTTCCTTATCCCAATTTGGAAAGTCTTAATAACAATCCTAGCAAGGTTTTAAATATTTGTGGTTTTCTTTTTTCCCCCAGAAACCTTTTATTTAACGAATACCCACTTCATACATTTCATCATCACAACTTTAGGAATGTGGCGATTCTTCCCACCATGATCACCTTCTGCCTCTCCTTCTAACCCTAATCAGAGGGCTACCTAATTTCTTAGTTCACATTTCAGTTGTCCCTGCCTCCCCTGGGCTTGTGGGGGTTTCTCTGGGGCACCAGCCTCTTTCTATACGACCTCCATCAGGGGCCTTGCTGAGAAGGGCACCAATTTTCAACTGGCACTGTAAGTGAGCAGTGAAAATCCGGAGCAGTGCAAACATGGAGCAAAGATGGGGATCTTTGAATCCTTTCTCAGCTCAGGCTTTCTGTGAAACCATGGTACAAGACAGAGTCCTATCTCACACTTGACTTCATACATGGGCATTTTCCACTTTAATTCAATTGGAGTCACTCCTTTTGGGATTGATGTGCTTTGTTTAACTGTCTTCCTCCTGTTTTCCAGATTACAAGAGGAGGGGAGTTATCGTCACTATTCCCAGATCTCTATACCAACTCTTCTCCAACTTCAAGAGTTCTCAGATACTAAAAATATTGTTTATTGTTCTATATGTTTATATATCCCAGTGTTTAAAAGCTAAGTGATTCCTAGAACACTCACCAATCCAACACTTTGCTAATCTCAAAGTTAAGTGACTTCTGGTACAAAGATCATAAATGGCTGATTTAGACTTTGAGAACATGAATTATCGCTTCAAAAATTCCTCCTGTTCCTTAGAGTCAGTAGTAACAGGAACCTGGTCATTCCAGTCCAGAGAGAGTCACTCAGCAGAACAGTAGAGCACCTTGTGCTTCTGGGAGAGATTTGCCTGTTCCAGCTGTCCTGTATGTTCATGCATTTTAAAGGCATACAAGGGAGGGAGGGGAGGGAGGGAAGAGAGGGGAGGAAGAGGAAGAGATTGATTGATTGATTGATTGATTGTACTATCTGCTGGTTCATTCCCTAAATGTTCACAACAGAACAGCCAGGGCGGGTTAAGCCAAAGCCTGGATCCCAGAACCACATCTGTGTCACTCATATGAGTGGCAGAGGCCAAAGAACTTGAGCCATCATTAGCTATCCACTTTCTTCCATGCCTCAGTTCTTACAAAGCAGATTTATTGTACTAGGGGACTTCAAAAAGTTCACACTAAACAATCATCAAATCTCAAAATGTCCATTTCACTCCTATATATTACATTTTTGGTACTCTCATAGTTACCGCAGATCAGGGAAAACATAACGGTATTTGTCTTTTGGGAATAGTGGTTATTTTTCCTTCTTACTATTTGATGAACTCTATTTAGTGTAGGGTTAGTTTTTGTTTGTTTGTTTTTTGTTTTTGTTTTGTTTTGTTTTTGACAGGCAGAGTGGACAGTGAGAGAGAGAGACAGAGAGAGAAAGGTCTTCCTTTGCCCTTGGTTCACCCTCCAATGGCCGTTGTGGCCAGCGCACTGCGCTGAAGCCAGGAGCCAGGTGCTTCTCCTGGTCTCCCATGCGGGTGCAGGGCCCAAGCACTTGAGCCATCCTCCACTGCACTCCCTAGCCACAGCAGAGAGCTGGCCTGGAAGAGGGGCAACCGGGACAGAATCCGTCACCCCGACCGGGACTAGAACCCAGTGTGCCGGCACCACAGGTGGAGGATTAGCCTATTGAGCCGTGGCACTGGCCTAGGGTTAGTCTTATGAGTATTAAGTAAACTGAAATAGACTGCTGTAAAAATTAACAGAGGGAATAAGGAAGGAGGAGGAGGAGGAAGGATTGGAGGATGGCAGGAAGGAGGGTAGGGTAGGGTAGGGCAGGGTAGGGTAGGAGGTATCATTATGTTCCTAAATCTGTATATATGAAATTTGTTTACCTTAAATAAAATTTTAAAAAGATCCAAAAAGAAAAAAAGATCCAAGTATATTGATACCTCATATGAGCATCTCAGGGGGCATCTCAACTGATGATCCAAATTTCATCTACACCCTCAGAAAATCCTATGCTATTTATCCTAGAAAAACTAAAATTCTAAGTTTATTATTTTGAGCAGAAGAATACGAATAAGAGGGCTCACAGACTAAAAATTTGTAAGAATATGTAGTTAGCTCATGTTAGGAATCATGTATTCATAACTCCTAGATTATTACTTAGCACACAGACCAAAATACTATGTAAATATGTCACTGAATATAAGCTTTTATTTGCCTACTCTACTCTTCTCAGTTTATAATTACGTAAAAATAACAGTTATATAATTGAATAGCTTAAAAACATGGGCTCTGTTATAAAATCAAAATAATTGTCAAGAATAAAGTCCCATATTTACTAGGAGTTTCTAGAACATGGATCACTTATTTGAATGCAGAATTATATAAATACTCATGACCGCAACTCTTTTTTGAAATAGGGTCAATTGAGTAGTTTAATTCTAGTAAAAGATTCATTCTCTATGTAGATTCTAATAGGACTCCAAATCAATTTAGAGGGTAATAGCTAATATTTGATTGACATTTTGCATACTCACTCAAAATTCACCCTTAATTCTATCGTCTTTGATAGTGGATAAGTAGGCTAAATTATTGCACATACACATTCATTCCTGGCCTACTCTTGTCATGATTATATTATTTTCTTGCAGTGCTGTCTGTACATATGGTAAAATATAGCCTTTTCCTATGCTGTGACAAGTGTAGGGTTTACCAAGTTGCCACTTCTTGAAGGTATTCGACAGAGGGCAAGCACTTTAACAGGGTTCAGTGTATCTCCTTCAAGGCAGGTGGTTTTATTGTATATCTCTGATACTCAGTGAGGAAGAAAACTAAAATGATATTTTAAATTTAGATGGCATTATCCACAAGGAAGAATAGGGAGAAATGGGGAGTTGAGGAAGAAGACATTGATGAAACACATTTCCTGAGGTTTTACGGCTTTTTAAAAAAAATTATTTTATAAGGTAAAAGTTACTTTGTCTAGAGATCAAACCTTACAAAATCTGGAGCTAGGCATAATTTGTGTATATCCGTATTTCCACTATAAGCAGTACCCAGAACTTGGTCTTGCTACCTCTACACAACACAGGAGGTATATTTTCCTGAACCTTTCAGCTTCAAACCATACAGTGCTCAACATCAAGACTGGGACTTCTCTGACTGTGTCCTCCAAAAACACAATGTTCTGAGTTCCCCTAGTTTGACTTTTTAAAGTACTATTAAAGACTTTATCATGGGTTTGTAAATTTTAAATTTGCTTTCATACATTTTTACTTCATACTATAATACAGAATGATAATGAGGGAAAATCCTCTCCCTAGAAAACCAGCTGGAGAGAGAAAACACAATGAATGATGTAAATAATTCAAGGACTTACAAAGTATTAGAAGGATCAGGGGAGATGTAGAATAGTGAAATCAAAGGGAAGAGATTTAACTCCATTGAATTATAATACCTATTTAATGAGGTTGTAAGAGTTAGCCTTCATTGAATATTAAATATTATACTTTTATATAATGCGATTACTCCAACCATTAAATTATAAAGATTTCATGTGTGGAAAGACAAGCATCTCATTTGTGTAACTGTAATTATTCATATTATAATGAAAACTGTTAACTGTTACAATTTAAGAACATAGATAATTCATGAATTCTTTATTTGGACATGACATGTAAATAGAAAAGCTGAGGTTTTCAAATCCTTTATATCCTTGACTTCCTATTAATATTGTTACAGTTGTGGGTTGTTCTGTGTGTATCTGCATGTGCTTACTTTATAGTATATCTTATTACTTTGCAAATGACTTATGTGCAAATTAAATGCAATAATAAATATTTTTAGATATATAATTTGATGGAAAGTCTTTTTGTCATTGTCTTATTAGTTTTGTTTTTTTTTTTTGTTTTTTTTGGTTTTTTTTTTTTTTTTTTTTTTTTTTTTTTTTTTTTTTTGGACAGGCAGAGTGGACAGTGAGAGAGACAAAGAGAAAGGTCTTCCTTTGCCGTTGGTTCACCCTCCAATGGCCGCCGCGGTAGGCGCGCTGCAGCCGGCGCACCACGCTGATCTGATGGCAGGAGCCAGGTGCTTCTCCTGGTCTCCCCTTGGGTGTAGGGCCCAAAGACTTGGGCCATCCTCCACTGCACTCCCTGGCCACAGCAGAGAGCTGGCCTGGAAGAGGAGCAACTGGGACAGAATCCGGCACCCCAACCGGGACTAGAACCCGGTGTGCCGGTGCCGCAAGGCGGAGGATTAGCCTAGTGAGCCGCGGCGCCGGCCCTTATTAGTTCTTATTATTTGGGCCCCTGAGACATTATCAATACTTCATTATAATATGCATTGTAACATTTTTATTGACAGTAATTTTACATATTTACGGGCTGGAGTGTGACATTTCAATACATTCAAACAATCTACTCCTCAAAAAAGGGGTAAATAACGTCCTCCCTTGACATTCCTTCATGATTGCATTCTGGGAGCTTTTCTTCTATTTGTTCATAGAACATCGACTAGGTTTTCGACAACTATGTCAAAATCTGCTATGCAATACTAAATTTCTTCAGTCTCTGATTTGAGGCCATAAACTAAATTCCCCTATCCCTTCCTTCTCCTTCAGCCTTACTAGTAATCATCATCCCGTGTTCAGTTTGAATTTCTTTTAATTTCCCACATATGAGACAGAACATGCAGTGTTTGTCTTCCTGGGTTCTGCTTCTTTCATTAATAGAATGTCTTCCAGTCCCATGTGTTTTACTGAAAATGACAAAATTTCATTTTTCTTATGTCTACATAATATCCCATTGTGTATATATACCACATTTTCTTTATCCATTCATCTGAGGAAGATGTCTTGGCTGATTTCCTATCTTGGCCTTTTAGAACAGTACCTCAAAAATCCTGATGAAGGAGGCATTACATTGACACACTCATATCTTAGGTTTGGGACACTTACCCAAGTAGTGGCAATGTTGAATCATGTGGCAAGTCTATTTCTAGCGTTTTAAGAAACCTCCATATTTATTTCTACAATTTTTTTTTGACAGGCAGAGTTAGAGAGACAGGGAGAAAGGTCTTCCTTCCATTGGTTCACCCCCAAAATGGCCGCCACGGCTGGTACACAGTGCCAATCCGAAGCCAGGAGCCAGGTGCCTCCTCCTGGTCTCCCATGCGGGTGCAGGGCCCAAGCACTTGGGCCATCCTCCACTGCCTTCCTGGGTCACAGCAGAGAGCTGGCCTGGAAGAGGAGCAACCAGGACAGAATCCGGCGCCCCAACCGGGACTAGAACCCAGGGTGCCAGTGCCATAGGCAGAGGATTAGCCAAGTGAGCCACGGCACCGGCCTCCACAATTATTTTAATAATTGACATCTCCACCAACAAGGTATGAGTTCCTCTTTCTCCATATTTTCCCCAGTATTTATTATTTTGTGTTATCAATAGCTTTACTAACAGGAATATGGTAAAATTTCACCATGGTTTTGATTTGCATTTCACTAATGGCTAGTGTTTTTTATCATTTTTTTACATATTTCTGGCTATTTGTACTATGGAGAACTATCTACTTAGCTCTTTTGTCCATTTCTTAATTGGACTGGTTGTATTTTCATGGTTGAGCTTATTGAGTTACTGATACATTCTGAATATCAATCCTTTGTCAGATAAGTAGATTGCAAATACGTTCTTCCATTCTGCCAGATGGCTCTTCACTCTGCTGGTTGTCTAGTGTTTCTTTGGTTGCCTGCTATTGGAGTCTTATCAAAAAAATTATTACCTACACCAATGTTTTGAAGTGTTTCTCTTGTTTTATTCCTGCAACTTCATAGTTCCATGTCTTATATTAAGTTCTTGAATATCTTGAGGTGATAAGTAGGTGTTAATTTCATTCTTCTATACATGAATATTCACTTTTGCCAGCTCCATTTATTGAAAAGGCTCCTTTGTATAATGTCTGTTCTTGCAACTATGTTAGAAATCAGTTGCTGCTGCCGTGGCTTAATAGGCTAATCCTCCGCCTTGCGGTGCCGGCACCCCGGGTTCTAGTCCCAGTTAGGGCGCCGGATTCTATTCCGGTTGCCCCTCTTCCAGGCTAGCTCTCTGCTATGGCCCAGGAAGGCAGTGGAGGATGGCCCAAGTGCTTGGGCCCTGCACCCGCATGGGAGACCAGGAGAAGCACCTGGCTCCTGGTTTCGGATCAGCGAGATGCACAGCCGCAGCAGCCATTGGAGGGTGAACCAATGGCAAAAAGGAAGACCTTTCTGTCTCTTTCTCACTATCCACTCTGCCTGTCAAAAAAAAAAAAAAAAAAGAAATCAGTTGACTGGGGCCAGTGCTGTGGCATAGTAGGTAAAGCTACCGCCTGCAGTGCTGGCAACACATAGGGTGCCGGTGCGAGTCCCAGCTGCTCCACTTCTGATCCAGCTCTCTGCTATGGCCTGGGAAAGCAGTAGAGGATGGCTCAAGTCCTCGTGCCCCTGAGCCCACATGGGAGATGTGGGAGAATGTCCTGGCTCCTGGCTTTGGATCGGAGCAGCTCCGGCCATTGCAGCCATCTAGGGAGTGAACCACTGGATGGAAGACCGACCTCCCTCCCTCCCTCCCTTCCTCCTCCCTCCCTCCCTCTGCCTCCTTCCTCTCTGTGTAACTCTGACTTTCAAGAAAAATGAATAAATCTCTAAAAAAGAAAAAAAATCAATTGAATATATTAATGTGGATTAATTTATAGCTTCTGTATTCTGTCTATTGATCCATGTGTCAGCTTTTATGCAAGTACCACACTATTTTAATTACTATAGCTTTGGAATATCTTTTGTAATCAGGGATTGTGGGGCCAGAATGTCGGTGCACTGGGTTAAGTTGTCATCTGTGATGGAGACAATGCTTGTGAGTTCTGCATCAAGGAATGCACCTGGGAGAGCACTGGAAGATGGCCTGAGTGCCTGGGCCCCTGCACCCAGGTCAGAGACTCAGATGCAGTTTCTGGCTCCTAGATTTACCCCGACCCAGCTCTGGTTGTTGCAGCCATTTGGGGAGTGAACTAACAGAGGGGATCTCTCTCTCTCTCTCTCTCTCTCTCTCTCTCTCTCTCTCATTCCCCCTTTCACTCTCATTTTTTGCCACTCCCTCTCTGTAACATTGTTCTTAAAAAAATCATTGATTGATTAGCATGACAAAGTATTATGAAGTTATGTTTTATTTTCTGCTCAGGGTCATTTTGACTATTATGAGTCTTCTGTGAATAACATTCATGTTGATCTCTCAAATTTTTACTTCAATAATTATTCCCTTTGTTTCCCCACCACTTTTCAGTCTACCTCGAGTTATGTTTAATGATTCCTACTAAATCAAAATAAACAATTTCCAAGAATATAATTTCTTAGTGTGACTTACAAAAGATATCCTCTGCTTCCATATGTCAGTAATGTGTGGAGGTTCCTAAGTAGCACTTACCAGAGAACACAGGTAGAGGGCTTGTGACACAACTATAATTATGAGTTGTTTATAAACAAGGGAAAGTATGATTGTGAGTATTGTAACTAAATAGCTTACATTGTAAGGGAACTAAAATTTCTGGAAATCAGTGATAAACATGAGAAATAAGATAGGAAATTAATTGAAACTGAGGCACCTCAGAAGGCTAGAAATGAAGAACATCCTCACAGAAACTGTATACTTAAAGCATTTGTCCTAGAGTGGCCTTCACCCTTGCCATGATCCAAGCCAACAGGAAGGTCTTTGGCACCGTGGTAAACCTATCAGTTGGGACTTCTCCATCTAATATCACAGTGCTGGAGTCAAGTCTCTGCTGCTGATGGCAGTCTGCTAAAATGCATACTCTGGCAAGCCATGGTGACTACTTCAGTACTTGGAGCTGTATCATACACACTGGAAAACCCGTCATGTGTGCTCAGCTCCTAGAATGGGCTCCAGCAAGGGACCACTGAGGGCATTTGGTATGTAAGTCAGTAGATGGAAATTTCTTTCTGTCTGTGTATTTTGTGTCCATGCATGCCTCTAAAAAAATGATTTAGACCAACAAAGCCCCAAAACACACAGCCCACATCCCCAAAACTGAAACAAAGAGGAAAACAAAAGATCAGTAAAAGAAAGTTGGTTTTTTTAAGAAAACAACCAAAATCGACACTTCATTGGCCCAGAAATATGAAACAAGACCCCTACCTTACACCTTACACAAAAATCCACTCAAAATGGATCAAAGACTTAAATCTACAACTCTCTACCATCAAATTATTAGAAAACACTGGAGAAACCAAACAAGACATTGGCATAGGTGAAGAGTTCTTCAAAAAGATCCCAGAGGCACAGGCAATCAAAGCCAAAATTGACAAATGGAATTACATCCAATTGGAAAGCTTCTGCACTGCCACAGAAACACTCAGCAAGGTGAAGAGGAAACCAACATAATGGGCGAAATTATTAGCAAACTACACAACTGATAGAGGATTAATACCAAGAATATATAAAAAGCTCAAGAAACTCAACAACAAAAACCCAGTTAAGAAATGGTCAAAGAGCATGAACAGGAACTTTTCAAAAGAGGAAATCCAAATGGTCAACAGACACATGAAAAAATACTCAGCATCACTAGCCATCAGCAAAATGCTGAGCAGAACCACAATAAGGTTTCACCTCACTCCCATTAGAAGAGTAACTTTCATTCAGTAATCAACAAACAACAAATGCTGGTGAGGATGTAGGGGGAAAGGTACTTTAATGCACTGTTGGTGGGAATGCAAACTGGTATAGTCATATGGAATCAGCATGAAGATACCTCAGAAATCTGAATATAGACCTACCATATGACAGAGCCATCCCACTCCTGGGAATTCACCCAATGGAATGAAATCTGATATGAAAGAGTTATCTGCACTCCCATGTTTATTGCAGCTCAATTGACAACAGCTAGCATATGGAATAAACTGAAATGTCCATTAACTGAAGACTGGATTAGGAAATCAAGGGATAGATATATACCATGCAATACTACACAATGGTAAAAAAAAAAAAATTAATCCTGTCATCTGCAACAAAATGGATGCAGCTGGGAAAGCATTATACTTAGTGAAATAAGCCAGTCCCTCAAGGAAAAATACCATATGTTCTCCCTGATCTTTGTTAACTAACAGAGCACCTAAAAGGTACCTTAAGGAAGTGAAATTGACATTTTGATATATGATAACTTTGAACAGCCCTTGTCTTGATTGTTGAGGAACAGTTTTTTTTTTCCATACTAGTTGTTGAACTCTTTACTTATTATGTGTATAAATTTAATTGAAAACAGATGTTAGTAAAATACAAGAATTGAAATAGGAGAGGGCGGAGAGAAAAGGGTGGGAGTGCAGGTGAGAGCAGATAGAGTGGGAAGAATCACTATGGTCCTAAATTTGTATTTATGAAATGCATTAATTTATATACCTTCAATAAAACGTTTCTGGGTAAAAAAAATTGTGGTAAGTGGTCAGGACTGAGTTGTATGTACCTTGACTAAGATGGTACCAAGAAGGGAGAGAAAAGGTATCACATATATATTCTCCATAAAACATTGTTTTCATAGAGACAGGCAATTTGACTAAGAAGCCTCCTGAATCTGTATACAGCACTGGATTTCTCATAAGGAATCTAGACTGGCGATAAAAATGTGGACTAGAAATGGGCAGGCACAAACAAGTCTGTGGTGGCTGAGACTTTCATACGTGACACCTATTTGTCTTTCACATACCATTGTCCTGAACGGTCTTTTCATTGTTCTCAATCTGATCATGTCACTTAAAATGAATGATGCGGGGTTGGTGCTGTGGCATAGCAGATAAAGCCACCACCTCCCATGCCAGCATCATACATGGACACCAGTTCCAGTCCTGGCTGCTCCACTTCTGACCCAGCTCTCTGCTATGGCCTGGGAAAGCAGTAGAAGATGGCCCAAGTCCTTGGACCCCTGCACCCATGTGGGAGACCCAAAAGAAACTCCTGGCTCTTAGATTTGGATCGGTGCAAGGAAACTCTCTGTCTCTGCCTCTGCCTCTCTATAACTCTGCCTTTCAATTAATAAAAAAATCTTTTAAAAAAACTTAAAAGGTTGTATAAGAATAAAGTTTATTTCTAAGAAAACAAAGATGCATACTCGGGAAAATTCATTGTTGAGAAAAGATTAGTATATGGTGTTTTTCTTTTTTTAAAAAGATGTATTTATTTATGAGAAAGTCAGAGTTTCACAAAGAGAAGGAAAGGCAGAGAGAGAGAGAGGTCTTCCATCTGCTGGTTCACTCCCCAGTCGGCCACAAGGACCGGAGCTGCGCCCATCCTAAGTCAGGAGCCAGGAGTTTCCTCCGAGTCATCCCACGCGGGTGCAGGGGCCCAAGGGTTTAAGCCAACTTCTACTGCTCTCCCAGGCCACAGCAAAGAGCTGAATTGGAAGTGGAACAGCCAGGACTTGAACCAGTGCCCATATGGGTTGCCGGCACTGCAGCCAGCAGCTTGACCCACTACGCCATGGTGCCGGCCCCATTGTTATAAGTGGTCATGTCTTTGCTGTATTCTAAAGCTTTTTATTTTATAGATATTCATAAAAATCCAATTGATCCAACAGGTGTAACTTCACATCGCCATCAACTGATTATTTTCTTGGCTAATCTTCTTTCTTTGACAATAAATTGTGTAGCTGTATGTTTTATTTATGGCAAGCTTTTCATTTTCTTCTTACCCTCCCATAAACTTATGTTTTGGACAGCATGGCCAGTCAGTATTTCTGAACAGAAAATAATTTGTTTTATCACAGCAATTAATGTACAAATCTAGATGAAACTCTAATGTAGAAATCATAATGTATATACTAAGGCTTTTGCCTTGTGAATATTAAAAATTACAACACCTTTGAATAAAGAAATCTGTAGTATGATGCTAGGCACTTTCTTAACAGTGCATTAGGAAATTGCATTGTTTTGCTTTTTCCTTTTCTTCTTTTTTGAGAGAGAGAGAGAGAGAGAGAGATTGATTGATTCATTTCCCATCTACTGTTTTACCACCCAAATGGCTGCAGTAGCTGAGGTTTGGCCAGGCAGGAACCAGAAATTCAATCTTCATCTCCCATGTGGGTGGCAAGGGCCCAAGTGCTTGAGCCTCCGCTTCCCAGACTGCTCAACAACTGGAAACTGGATTGGGAAGTGGAGCCAAGATGTGAACACAGTCACTTTGAATACGAGATGTAAACATCACAGAGACATCCTTAATTCTATTCTAAATGTCCAGCCCTTCCTTATGCCATCTGTGCCAAGTAGTTTTTGTCCTTACCACTTTTCCCCTGCTGCCTTCTGCCCTACTCTGTAAGCAAAATTCTTAAAAGAATCATTTCTGCAGCCAGTGCTATGGCACTGCAGTGCTGGCTTCCCATATGGGCACTGTTTGAGTCCTGGCTGCTTCACTTCCCACCCAGCTCCCTGCTAATGTGCCTGGGAAAGCAGGGGGACATAGCCCAAGTGGGGAGATCTAGAAGAAGCACCTGGCTCCTGGTTTCAGCCTGGCCCAGCCCTGGCCATTGTAGTTCCTTTCTCTCTCTCTCTCTCTCTCTCTCTCTCTCTGAGATAGAAGGGGACAGAGAGAAACTCTTTTAAAATAAATATATCTTTAACAAAAAGAAGAAATAAAATAACCATTTCGGACCAGCTTACAGTATTACCCAGAAACCTACTTTGCTTTCAGGTGACTTGTTCAGTCATTTGCCTTTTGTTTCTTTTTTAAAATATATTAGAATCGTTTTTATTTTGGAAATAGAGGTGGAGGGGAGGCCGCACACAAATCATTTCCCCTCCCCAAGTGTAATCATGGACAGGATGATATAAAAGCTGTAACAGTGGTTCTTGTCATAATCAAACACAGTGCAGGGAATTCCCACAGTGTACAGTTTTCCTCTAACTCTGGTCAAATCGTGTTTTCCAGGCTGCTTTTACAAAGCAATGTGTTATGTTTCAAGGCTCAATTGTTGGCTTTCCCTGTTGCCCATGTACTAGGAATGCTTTAATTCCGATTTGACCTCTCAGAGGCAGCCGGAGCAGAGCACCTCAGCTAAGACAGGACTAAGTGCTCCAGCCTTCTCACCAGCGAGCCTCAGTGCTGAGGCAAGCTTCCTCCCTCATTTTCTTTGAAACCAGCCCCTCCTATGCAGCTTCAGTTACAACACCAGGCCATCCTCACCATGCAGGATGGTAGTGCTGGCATGTCAGGCTGCTTCCCCTCTGCAGATAGATTACATCTTCCCTTTTTATGCTCAAACCTTGTTCTTGTTACAACTGAGGACAGGGCCTGAGCTTTTGGTAATAAAACCCAAATTATTTCATTTTTTTATGTCTACACAATTTTTTTTTATCCTCAGACTGGAATAAATGTTCAAGTATATTGACAGCATTCATTAAATCTGTAACTGAAATGTCCCATTCTAATTTTTGACTTTAGAATTTATTAAGTACATTATCATTGGAACTTCTTAAATTTTATCACTAACATCTAGACTGATAAGCACAAGAGCAGGGTTTTGAAATCAAGGACTTTCTTATTTATAACTTACTGTTCTGAAGATCATGTTAACTCATGTGTCATACTCACTGGAAGCTTACTGAAAGTACATGTTTGAGCAGACTCATAAAATGGCAGATGTCCTAAACAGCACTCTGGCCTCAGAATCAGCCCTTAAGGCATTTGGATCTGGCTGAAGAGCCCATGAGAGTATTTTAGGCATGGAAAGCTAAGACACTCTGGCAAAAAACAAACAAACAAACAAACAAACAAACAAACACACACCTAAATGAAAGATCTCTGTGAGTGAGATCCCAGTGGAAAGAACAGGCCATCAAAGAAGGAGGTACCTTTCTATGAAGTGAGGAGAGAACTTCCACTTTGACTACAAGCTTGTCTAAATATGATCAGAGTCAGTGAACTCAAAAGGCTTCCATAGCCTTGGCAACTCATGACAAGAGCCTAGGGTGATTACTGATGACATAAACAAGAGTGTCAATTTGTTAAGTCAACAATAGGAGTCGCTGTGCACTTACTCCTCATGTGGGATCTCTGTCCTTAATGTGTTGTCCAATGTGAATTAATGCTATAACTGGTACTCAAACAGTACTTTACACTTTGTGTTTCTGTCTGGGTGCAAACTGTTGAAATCTTTACTTAATATATACTAAATTGATCTTCTGTATATAAAGATAATTGAAAATGAATCTTGATGTGAATAGAATGGGAGAGGGAGCAGAAGATGGGAGGGTTGTGGGTGGGAGGGAAGTTATGGGGGGGGGGCACTGTAATCCATAAGCTGTAATTTGGAAATTTTTTTTTATTTAACAAATATAAGAAAGTACATGTTTGTATGATTTCCCTTGAATGAATATGACATTCCAGAAAAGGTGAAATTACAGAGTCAGTAAAAATGATCAGTGATGATATCAATTCATGAAGCAAAGGGAAGGAGTATAAATGAAGTCAAGGAGAATATTAGGACATTGAAAGTTTGTAGGATATGCTAACGTAGACATGTGAAATTATGTATTTGTCAAAACCCATGGAACTTAATCCTAAAGCAGACTATGGTCTTTAGCTAATAATGATGTATCCACGTTGCTTCACCAGTTATAACAATAGCACCACAGTAACTCACGATGTTAACAATTCCTAACCAGGAGGAGGAACAGGCATATGGGGAGAGCTACAGTTTCGACTGAAATGTCCTGTAAGCCTCAAACAGCTCTTAAAAATCTGTTAATTTTTTAAAAGACATGATTTAGAGTCAATAATTTGAGTCTATGTATTCATAATCTCTATAAGTTGATTTTGACTCCTCATACCATCCAGAGACACATGTGGTTCAAGATATGCATTCAGGTTTTGCTATAATTTCAAAATCAGAATGTTTAGGTTATTGGAATAATTTATCAATTTGTTTATAAAATAATTGTAATAACCAATAAAACGTCTTACCTGTCATCTTCTTTGTCTCCCTCTCATGCCCCATGGTCAGGATGGAATCTCCAGGGTAGTCCATACACTTCCATTTCCAATTTGAGAGCCAGAGCACACAGTTCACATCAGCGTGCTTTAAAAGGAAAACACATTTTCACTCCTAAAAAATACATCTTAATCTAAGAAAGTACTTATTTTTTTAAAGATTTATTTTATTTATTTATTTATTTTGGCAGTCAGAGTAAGACAGTGAGAGAGAGAGACAGAGACAAAGTCTTCCTTCCTTTGGTTCACCCCCCAAATGTCCACCACAGCCAGAGCTGCGCCGATCCAAAACCAGAAGCCAGGTGCCTCCTCCTGGTCTCCCATGGGGTGCAGGGCCCAAGGACCTGGGCCATCCTCCACTGCCTTCCGGGGTCATAGCAGAGAGCTGGCCTGGAAGAGGAACAACCGGGACAGAATCCGGCGCCCTGACTGGGACTAGAACCTGGGGTGCCGGTGCCACAGATGGAGGATTAGCCTAGTGAGCCACGGCGCTGGCCTTATTTTATTTACTTGAAAGAGTTACAGAGAGAGGTAGAGACAGAGAGAGAGAGGTCTTCCATCCGCTGCTTCACTCCCCAGATGGCTGCAACAGCCAGAGCTGCACCGATCCGAAGCCAGGAGCTTCTTCTGGGCCTCCCACATGGGTGCAGGAGCCAAAGGACTTGGGCCATCTTCTACTGCCTTCCCAGGCCATAGCATAGAGCTGGATAGGAAGAGGAACAGCCGGGACTAGAACCGGCACCCATATGGGATACCGGCACTTCAGGCCAGGGCATTAACCCACTGCGCCACAGCCCTGGCCCCTGAAAAGTACTTATTTTTTACAATAGGCCTCAACTGTACTTATGTCTAATCTCTCACACTAAAAATAATAAAATTATAAGATATAAGTTATCTTTATACTATCTCATTATAAAGTAAAAATCCACTCCATGAGACTGATAAATTTGTCACAATCTCAGGTTATATGCAGTCAAATAATATTTATAAATAGTAATATTTATGAACAGTAATACCTTTATTTATGAACAGTAATACCTTTATTTAGACAAGTTTTTATCAGTCATTATATAAAAGGAACTAACTAAAATTCTTAACTTTTTTTAATTTGTTTGAAAGCAGAGTTTCAGAGAGAGGGAGGGACAGACAGATCTTGCATCTGCTCATTCACTCCCCAAAGGCTGCAACAGCCCAGGTTGGGCCAGGTAGAAGTGAAGAGGCAGGGATTTCTTCAAGGACTCTTACATTGGTGACAGGGCCCAAACACTTGAGCTGTCCCTTGCTTCTTTCCCAGGCCATTAGCAGAGACACAAAAGCAGGGCCCCTATTGAATGCCAGCGTCACAGGCGGCTACTAAACTGGCTCTGCTACAACACCATCCCCTCATTGTTTGCTGTCATAGGGAACAGCCATTCAGCCTAGAGCTTAAGATGCCTGTACAGAAAGATGGGAGGAACAGAGACGAGATAAGATATGAACCTACAGCCAAAATGAACTTATTTCAAGGGAGACGACTTCATAGAGGCAGCTAACTGCTAGTATACACAGAGTGAGCATGCTACAGAGGCTATAGTATAACTATAGATAACTTAGTATTTTTTTTTTTTTGACAGCCAGAGTGGACAGTGAGAGAGAGAGAGAGAGAAAGGTCTTCCTTTGCCCTTGGTTCACCCTCCAATGGCCGCTGCGGCTGGCGCACCGGCTGATACGAAGGCAGGAGCCAGGTGCTTCTCCTGGTCTCCCATGCAGGTGCAGGGCCCAAGCACTTGGGCCATCCTCCACTGCACTCCTGGGCCACAGCAGAGAGCTGGCCTGGAAGAGGGGCAACAGGGACAGAATCCAGCGCCCCAACAGGGACTAGAACCAGGTGTGCTGGCGCCGCAAGGCGGAGGATTAGCCTATTGAGCCGCGGTGCCGGCCTTATAGTATTTTTAAGATCAGACAATCTTGGTAAGTAAACATAGTATGAGCCAATGTCTAAGCAGGACTGATGGTGGTGCCCTGGGTCACTAACAGACTTTTTTTTTCTTCTTTTTAAGAGTTTTACTTATTTGAATGTCAGTGACAGAGAATTTTCCATCCACAGGTTCACTCACCAAATGGCTGCAGTAGCCTGGAAAAGGAAGCTGAAGTTAATGGCCTTGAACCCCCCCCCCCCCCCCAGGATTCCAACGTGGGGGGCAGGGACCCATGCACTTGGCCCATCCTCTGCTGGTTTCCCAGGCACACTTGCAGGCAGCTCTATTGGAAACAGAAAAGCTGAGACTTGAATCCGATTCTCCGATAGTTGATGTCAGTGTCATAAGCAGTGGCGTCCCCCAATGCCAGACTTCAATTTTTACTATGACTCACTTCTGTACATGTTTTCAGTATGACTGACCGAACCACTAATTGTCAAAACTAAATATGACCAATTATAATAGATCTATTATTAGAAAATATTTTTTGAGTTTTGAACCACTTTTCCAATTTAAACATGAATGGTTCATGGATTTTAAAAAGATAAAATATGGTGCTATGCGTACATATTCAGGGAGTCTACACCTTTCATGAATGCCATGTGTAACAGGATGTCACTTATTTTTCCTGGATTATTCAAGAGCAAGCAGCAGCTCAAAATCTTTTTCATCAGCCTTAAACTATGATATTTTAATCCTGATGCCTTTACACGTTTAGCTCTATATACAGATTTTGGTGTCTACCATTAGAGAAATTTCACAGAACTTCTGGCACAGCTGTCCATAATCAGAGATGCCTATGCTGGCAAAAAACAAGAATGCAGCAAGCTGCTTCTCATATTGCAGATGGAAACGGAGCCATAAATGAAGAAATAATTTTCCAAAAAGATATCCATTCCCTATTATCAGATATAAAATCATGACCTTGAAATCAGTAAACCGTAAACACTTAAGATTTTCTTATATATTAGAATACTCAAAATAGTGCATCCTGTTTATCAGGTATCATCTGTAACATCATTATGCTACATGTGGTTTCCAAATGAACATTTCCTTCATGACTATTGTCATATCATTCCAGCAAAATAAGGCTTTCTCCTAATCAGAAATCACTTAGTGCCATAGTGATGTGTTTATATATTTTTAGGGATTAAAAGGAAACAAAAAGTAAATATACACTTAGGTTTGGAGAAGTAGATATAGGAAGAAATATTGTGGGTGTTAGTAATTAAAACGTTTTGCCTGTTTGTTGCCGTTATTGTTACTGCTGGTTTTATTTTTTGTTTTTGATCTTTCAAAATCAGAAAGAGATGCTAACCTTCAGGGACTCTCTGTGCCCCAAATGTCTAAATGCACTAAAGCTGTATATGAGAAGAGACTACATCTCTGCTTCACTCCTTTGTTATTTATTTCAAATAGGCTTGGAGGCAACTTGAGAGTAGCCTAAAGCCAGCTGCTGTGTGCATGCTGTGAGAAGCAGAGCGTGGCTGCATTCACACCGGAACAAGCACGTGTACTCCACATGAGAAACATTATCAGTCCCTGAGGGTCTGTTTCAAAAACAACACAGAAGCCCCACCCTCCAGTGAGCTGAATACGTACACGTCTTTTTACCCCCTTTGGATCACATACGACACCTTACTCTAGACATTACATCACTGCCCATCACAAATACAGGAAGAACGTGGTTTCTTATTCTTACTTTTCTACATAAGTATTAGAGGCAAACATGTTACGTTTTTATGCCAACAGCATAACATTTGGCACAAGTGCTAATGACATCTGCTTTGTGCATTCACATTCTGTATCAGGGTGCAGGATTCAGGTCCGGGTCCACCCCCAATTTGAGCTTCCTGCAAATGTACACCCTGGGACACAGCAGGGGATGGCTCCAGTACTTAAAACCCTGCCCCCCTCAGGGGACGCCTGGATTGAGTTCTGGATTCCTGACTTTGGTCTGGCCCATCCCTGGCTATTGTGGGCATTTGGGGAGTGAGCTAGCAGACAGGTGGGGTGGGCCTGCTATCTCCCTACCTCAACCTCTGCATTTCTTTTTTTAAAAGATTTATTATTTTACTTAAAGGTCAGAAATACATAGAAGAGAGGCAGAGAGAGAGAGAGGTCTTCTATCCGTTGGTTCACTCCCCAGATGGCTGCAGTGGACGGAGCTGGGCCAATCCGATGCCAGGAGCTTCCTCCGTTTCTCCTACATGGGTGCAGGGGCCCAAGGACTTGGACTATCTTCTACTGCATTCCCAGGCCATAGCAGAGAGCTGGATTGGAAGAGGAGCAGCCAGGACTAGAACTGGCACCCATGTGGGATGTTGGCACTGCAGGCGGCTGCTTTACCCGCTATGCCACAGCGCCAGCCCCAATTTTTTTAAAGATTTATTTTAAAGGCAGAGTTACAGAGGGAAAGGGAATGGGGGGAAGAGAGAGTGAGAGCGAGAGCGAGAGCTCTTCCATCCACTGGCTCACTCTCAAATGGCTGCGATAGCTGGAGCTTGGCAGATCTGAAATCGGAAGCCTGGAGCTTCACCCGAGTCTCCCACAGGTCAGGGCTCATGTACCTGGGCCGTCCTCCGCTGCCTCCCCAGGTGCATTAGCAGGGAGTGAAAGCAGAAGTGAAGCAGCTGGGACTGGAACCAGTGCCCAAGTGGGACGCCCTCTGCATTTCAGATACAAACATCAGCTTGTAAAACCAAAAAGGAGGAGAGACCCACTAGTAATGGTTAACCATATGCTACCTTACTGATTTTTTACAGTGTAACTGTTCCAACTTATGTAAAGAACACACTCATTCCTAAAAAACACAGTGGAAAAAAATCAAAGCAAATAAAAACAAGTTCTGTGATTCTAAAGATTATTTGTTTGTCTGCTCAGATTTGGGGATTATTGATTTGGTCCATGCCTGGATTGTTATATTTGCCGTGAATATCTACCAACAATATTTTCTCTTTTTATTTTCTGGGATATTATGCATTCTCAATAGCATATTTTTAGTCAGCAGTTAAGACATACTGCATCATTTCATGTATGTATGTGTGTGTGTGTAACTTGTGTTGGGAGTGTACTGGACGTGAAGGAGAGCCAGGATGCGGGAATTCTCCCTCTGAAGAGCATCACTGGAATCAATAGTGAGCTGCTTTTATTGACAAGAATTACATCAGCTATTGTACAGTGCATGTGCTTATAGAACTGATTTTTTTTTTTTGACAGGCAGAGTTAGACAGTGAGAGAGAGAGACAGAGAGAAAGGTCTTCCTTCCGTTGGTTCACCCCCCAAATGGCCGCTGATCCGAAGCCAGGATCCAGGTGCTTCCTCCTGGTTTTCCATGTACGTGCAGGGCCCAAGCACTTGGGCCATCCTCCACTGCCTTCCCGGACCACAGCAGAGAGCTGGACTGGAAGAGGAGCAACCAGACAGAATCCGGCGCCCCGACTGGGACTAGAATCCAGGGTACCGGCACCACAGGTGGAGGATTAGCCTAGCGAGCTGTGGCGCTGGCACTTATATAACTGATTACTTGCAACATTACTTGATAATCTTCAGAACATGACTGTCAAGACATTGGTCGGGCACTTTGTGACTTGGTTTACTCCTCGATAAGTCAGTCTGGGAAAGTCGCTGCTTGTCCTCATGGGAGCCATTGTTCCTATGAGAACTCAATGCTGTTCTTGATCATAGGTCAATCACTTTGCTTAATCAGTTCCAGCAGCCACACTATGTCCAGGAGGAGGGTGTCCTCACTAAGAATGCTTTGGCAGAAACTCTGTTCACTGCAAACTAGTTTAATCAACTCACTGTAGAAGTTTTCGTGTGTGTGTGTGTGTGTGTATCACACGTATCAACTTCTTTAATGAAGTCACTTTAGAAGCAAGCAATGCAGACTAAATCACAAGGGCTCATCATGGACATGATTTGCAAAATCAATTATGTGGTCATGCCTGCAGGCAAAATGGCTCTATCCATATATGCATCTGGACTGCCATAGAGGTGGTAAACTTGCAGTTAAAGTGGGTTTAATTACAAATAGGATATGAGAATATTATGAAATACCGTATAAATATCCTGTATAGCCAAAATCCATGTTTGTTTCTGGAATGAAATTACTTTAATGGTAGTAGTAGGTATGGGTGAAACATTAGCATTACTCATTTGAATAAGCTTCTGATCTGTAGGATAAGGTGTAAGAAAAGGACAGGGGAATCGAGTAGAATAAAAAGTGTATCGGTAGGTTGTTCCTAGGATTGATCCAGAAAACTGAGCAACTCACTTCCACATCAGTTTCCAAAATAAGAGTCCTAACACGAACCGTACAAAACTCCCGTCTCACTTTGCATCTGGGTGTGTAACCCCTCCTGCAACCAGGGATACGTAGTGCCCCACTTGTCTGTGTGCCACAGCACCGTACTGAAACGTCAGCAAGTGCCGAGTCAGGAAGAAACACTCACGAGGAGTTTATGGAAATGGCTGGCAGAGGCTGCAAGTGAATCAAGACACTGCAAACAGAAAGCAACAATAGTGCTCTTAAAAAGAACTCTTGTGGTAGGATTTAAAACTCCTTGCCATTTGGTGTGGTGCAGAGAACTCTCTAATTAGGAAATAGGAAAACACCTCTAGGAGAATGCTTTTAGAATTTTCCATGTTCCCAAAGAATAGAAGTGAGCATATAGGCTTGTTCGATATTATTGATTCACCGGAGTTTAAAATGTGATTTGAAAAGAGTCTAGTCATAAACAACAACACCTGGCTCCCACAGCAGCGCCATGGCAAGTGCTCATTGTTCAGGGTCAGAGCACTAGGGGATAGGGCACAGAAACAGGAGCTTTCTCATGCATATGTTAAGGGAGAAAATTTAAAATAACTTAATGGAAAGTGGAAAAAATAAACTGGCCAAATTGGCTGAAAGGAGTAGAGAGGATGGACAGAAACACTGATTCTCAATGGGGATTAAAGAACAATTTTATATAATAGTACAGAATCTACGTGACTATGTAGTTTTTCTCCAGAAATAATCAGCAATGCTTGCTCATGTTATGAAACCCAAAATTATATACATAAGCAATCCTTCAAAATATAGCAGTAAATTGAAAAAAAAAAAATCCAGATGGATCATGATGGCAAGTGAGTTTACAATTCTGCCACTCAGATAATGAAAGAAATATACAATCCTCCCACCACCTTACTGAAGGAGCTTTTATCAAAATTTGCTTTCAAATGATTAAAGATATTTTAGACTCCGGGAATGTAATGGTTCACCCAAACTTAATCATGACGATTCACTAGGAATGGTTTATGAAGCACCCTACTTTCAAAGTGGGCACTCAGCTACTATCTAGCACTGTAGAGTTTAGACATGTGCTAGGAAATCAACAAGCAGCACCTGGAAAGCAATGCCTCCAAAACTTCAAGAGCTTTCAAAACACAATATTTAAGGATACAGAGACTCTAGCCAGTAAGCATGGTTGGTCAACACAAGACCTCATTGCTTGGTGAAGTCACTTGGGCACCTTTATGCTGCAATACTCTGATCTGTGAAGTAGGATGATGAGCATACTCAATGTATTTGTGATTATTAAATGAGTTATCCTTGGGAAACATTTACAGCAGCACTGGGAACACAATCAGTATAATACTGGCACTTGTTAAGTGAAGGTGTCCCAAAAGTTTGCTAATTTTTTCCTTCTACAAGACAACATAATATATCAACACCAGCTACACCCACACTACTATCATTACTACAGAAAAAAGCTAAGATCTTGTCACTATGTATTCCTGCTTATCTGCCTATATATGTCTACAGTTATTTGAAGTTGTGTTTTTTATTTTTCCATTGGGAAGAAGGTGGAAAAAAAAGGAGGAGGAGCAAGAGTAGGAATAGACATAAAGGGCAGGGTAAGGTGGACATTGGTGCTCTACAACATAAGTGTCTAAGGAGATGGTAAAGCATAATTTAACTTTAGTGAATCCTGATGCATTGACTTCCCCAGAAATCAGGATTCTGTCTTAGTGAGTATTATTCAGCTGCTGTGAAATAAAGGAGATAATTTAGTTCTTCATCTTTCAATGGTTTCAAGGTGTAATTTTATCTAAAGGACAAAAAAAAAAAAAAAAAAAAGCCCAAAGCCATTTTTAAAGCCAGGCAATTCACAAATTCCTACTGAAGGTTAGTTGTAAACATAGAGTAAAATCTCATCAATTTCAATAATTGAAGGAGAAGCTCTTTTTTTCCCCTCTGTCAGTCTGGAAATTAGGTTGGGAAAATGTTGCCTATGGTAATTCCTCCTGGACCTACTCTAATAAATAAATATTAATCATGCAATTATCACATTGTTTGTATGCAAACTTGTGCTGTAAAGATGTATACAATTGATTAAACAAGTTCAATAATCCATTTTTTGTTTTGTTTTCCCCAGGTGCTAAGAAACACTTGTTAAAATTTACATAGTAACACGAAGTCTCTGGAGCTTGGTCTGCTCATCTGTAGAATGGTGTGATATTTAATGGCTCCTAAATTATATTCCACATGTACCCAATGTTGTTCTGTGATATTATTGAAAATTTCAAATGTTTGGAAATGAATACCTGAGTTTCTTGCTTCCCAACCCCTCTAAGGAAAACAAAAAATAAAAAATACTAGAGTTATCTGATTGTTTAATATGATATAATTCTGTTCATAAAATTTATAGGCAGCAACTGAATTTCCTGCTTACCTTGACCACTTAAGTAATGCAGCTGGTCCTGCAAAGCCACACTGCCCTGGAGAGCAAGGCGACAGTGTCCTTCCTCCCTCAAAGAGCACCGGAGACAAGTTTCGGGGAACAGGTCTGAGTTTACTTACAGAAACACATGCTTTTTAAAGGGCAGGAATAAGGGGCGTATCTAACTCAGGGGAACATTGACTATAGGACAGAACCGACACTGACGCCCACATGCCTCTCCAATCAGCTTGAAGGTAGCTTTCCAGGTGGGCCTGGGCCACACCTGGGAGCAGTTTACCTGACTGGGAGAAGGCAGGGGTGGGGAGAAATGTGCCTGGGCTCAGGCTAACTGCTGGGATTGCCCACATCTCCCCCCTTTGTTTTAGAGTGAGAGTGACTCTCCTTAGCATGGCATGGCCACAAGCTGCAACCCACAATAAGCTTTGGCTTACACTGAAGGGCACCTAGCATGGGGATTAAGAGCAGGGAGGAAATAGAAGGGCAAAGGGAAAAAAGGCTGGGCCCACCCTGTTTCAGGCATTTCTGATTGGCAGGTGGGCAAACAGGTGTGGTCAGGTAGGGGCATGTGATCACACAGGGATGCAGTAAAGATGTGGTCTTCCAGCTCACAAACCTAATCCATATACCTGCCTACATCACTCCCCTTTCAGAGACTCCACTCCCTTAATCCTAAGGGATGCTGAAGGATGAGAATCATCACGTCTTCTATAGCTGCTTCCTCTGATGAGGGGCGTGGAGCAGGCCCTGCCTGACCCAGGTCTGGAAGTCTCTGCCTATTCATCTAACAAATTTGCCTGGTGAGCTGGAGCAGTCTCAGTCACTGCCAATGTCCGTGTCCCCTGCATGGTCAGTGACTCCTAGACGTTGAGTTCTGATACATGTAAGTTTGTCAATTAGCATGAGCATAACTGGAACAACAGCAACTGTAAGTGGAGGGCCCCTTTAAGATGAAAAGAACATAAGACTCCCAGATAGTGGGTGGTGATAGACTGCGAACCCATTTAGTTTGTGAGAATTATAATAGAGGAATCCATTAGGAGTTTTATTGTCAATAACAGCTCCCAGAGAGAATCAAAGAGGCAGGTACAGCATGTCTGCCTTAAGGTGCAGCATTTTTTTTTTTTTTTTTTTTGGACAGGCAGAGTGGATAGTGAGAGAGAGAGAGAGAGAGAAAGGTCTTCCTTTTTGCCGTTGGTTCACCCTCCAATGGCCGCCGCGGCCAGCTTATCACGCAGATCCGAAGCCAGGAGCCAGGTGCTTCTCCTGGTCTCCCACGCGGGTGCAGGGCCCAAGTACTTGGGCCATCCTCCACTGCACTCCTGGGCCATAGCAGAGAGCTGGCCTAGAAGAGGGGCAACCGGGATAGAATCTGGCGCCCCAACCGGGACTAGAACCCGGTGTGCCGGTGCCGCAAGGTGGAGGATTAGCCTGTTAAGCCACAGCGCCGGCCAAGGTGCAGCACTTTTGTTGTGACAAAGGCAAAGGCTTTTCTTGTCTTGTGCTTAAGATCTCTGGCTAACAGGAATAGTCAGCTGTGTCTTTTGCGTTCACCTGTCAAGACTTAGGAGGCAGCAGTTTAATCCTAATTTCACGGAGGTAGTCGTGCTCAGTAGCACCTGGTACGGTGCCTTCCATTTAAGCTGCAGCTGATCTGAAGAGGATCTTCCTATGCCTGGCCTGCTCAGGAACTCCTAATGTTGGAGTTTTGTTTAAAACTCCCTAATTCCTTGGAACACCTTCTGTAGCTTCCCTGTCCAGCACAGTGTGTCTGTGTCAGGGTTTTTTTTTTTTTTTTTTTTAAAGAAAATACAAGGTTTAGAATCCAAATCCTGGAATCCATATTCCATAGAATCCTGTCATCAGCAATTCCCAATCTCAGAGTTTCTGTTAGAAGCTCCTTAATTCTCCGGAACAACATTTGTAGCTACACTTTTCAGTACAGCGTCTGTATTAGGGCATTTTTAAAGCTATATCCAAAAGTTTGGAATCTAAATCTTGGAATCCAAATTCCACAGAATCTTGCCATTGCCAGAAATCTCCTTAGCTGCCTTGTAAGTATCTGACCTTCTGTTAAAACATGAGATAGGAATTTCACAGAGACATGGATCAAGAGTTCACATGTGAGACACTTAATAAACTTCCTAAGAATACAGGCAATGGAGTTTGACACTTAGACATGACTAGAACTTACGATGCATAAAAATATCACACACCAGAAGAAGGTAAATCTTTGGGATCAAGTTTTACCATGAATGCTAATACTGTAGCTCGTTGAGGACTGAAGGCCTGCATGGGAAGTTAATGCACAGCGACTCCTGTTGTTAATTTAGCAATGAACACTCTCATGTGTGACGTCAGGGATCACCTGAGACTCTTGACATCCAGAGAAGGCTGTGAGCAGAGTGGAAGTTCTCTCTGCCCTTCATAGAAAAGTGCATCCTTCTTTGATGACCACTTCTTTTCATTGGGATTTCATTCAGGAATGTCCCCCATGTAGGGACACTTTTTGTAGGAGTGTCCTGGCTTTCCACACCTGAAATGCTCCTGTGGGCTCTTTAGCCAGACCAGAACACCATTAGGGCTGACACTGAGTGCTACTGAGACCAACTGTCATTCTATGAGCCTGCTGTACAGACTCCTCCCCATGTTGTAGCATTGTTCCTCTTTAATTCTATGTATTATTGGCAGTAAACACTTAATCCTACTGACGTGATCACTCTAACAGTCAATCTCACCTATACGAACACTTTAAAACTTAAGATGTTACCATCACCATCTAGCCCAAGGGGACTTGGGATCCCATGGCAAGTTTTTACACTGTACCCTTAGACGTAAGTCCGTAGGAATGCATGTAGAGCTGTATGGCTTTAATCAGGCATGTCTGTCCTGCAAAGCCACACTGTCGGGGAGAGCAGGGTGACAGCGTCCTTTCTACAGTGAGCACCAGGGAACAGGCCTGAGTTTACTCACAGCCACACACGCTTTTTAAAGGGCAGGCATAGGGGGCGTAACTAACTCAGGGGAACACTCACTATAGGACAGAACCGACACTGACGCCCACATGCCTCTCCAACCAGCTTGAAGGTAGCTTTCCAGGTGGGCCTGGGCCACACCTGGGAGCAGTTTACCTGAGTGTCAGAGGCAGGGGTGGGGAGAAATGTGCCTGGGCTCGGGCTAACTGCTGGGATTGCCCACAAACTAGCAGTGACATATTTAGTTATTGACATATTTAGTTAAAAGCTATTCATATATTTTGTACATGAGAGCATATATATATATATATATATATATATATATATATATATTTAAATGTTATCAGTTCCAGAATTTGATTTACATATTGCTTTATATTCAGTAGTAAACCTAATATTGTTCCATGGAAGTTGTCTAACATATGTCTTAAATAAATGACTGAGTGTGAATATCAAACGAAAATAGAGACTTTTTAAATATGATGATAAGATTTTTCAGCTTTCAATATGTGCTTTTTCACAAATGAAAATGAGAAAGCTGAGAGATTTTAAATGATATTATTCAGATTACAACCAAAATCAAGTACTAAATTAAGATAAAATGCGTCTCACAATTTCAGTACTATCTTAATTTTAGCTTAAAATTTCATATCCTCAACTTCTTTTGTCATTCCTATCAGACATCACTCTCCTCTCTTTTCAACATTATTAAAATTTTCCTAGAAGAATGTTTCAATCAGAACAGAGACATATTTTTAACTTACTTTTTAAAAGATTTATTCTATTTATTTGGAAAACAGAGTTAGAGAGAGGGATACGGAGAGAGACAAAGAAAAAGGCCTTCCATCTGCTGATTTACCTCCCAAACAGCTGCAACGGCTGGAGCTGAGCCCATCCAAAGCCAGGAGCTGGGAGCTTCTTCCAGGTCTCCCACACAGGTGCAGGGGCCCAAGGACATGGACCATCCTCTCAGGCACATTAGTAGGGAGCTGGATCTGAAGTGGAGCAGCTGGGACTCGAACTGGTGCTGACATGGGATGCTGGTGCTATAGGCCAGGGCTTCAATCCACAATGCCACAGTGTAAGCTCCAACTTACTATTTTTAAATAAAAATTTTGACCCTCCCCCTAATATCCCTGCTGTACTTTGCATCAAAACTCTGTGTGAAATAATTATCTATACTTGGTGCCTTCAAGGAAGGCTTTCTTTCTTTTCTTTTCTTTTTTTTTTTTTTTTTTTTTATTTGACAGGCAGATTTAGTCAGTGAGATAGAGAGAGACAGAGAGAAAGGTCTTCCTTCCGTTGGTTCACTCCCCAAATGGCTTCTATGGCCGGCGCTGCGCCGATCAGAAGCCTGGAGCCAGATGCTTCCTCCTGGTCTCCCATGCGGTACTCAAGAAAGGCTTTCACATTCTCTCTCAGAGTGTTTGACTTAAGCTGCTCTCCCCAGTGTTGCCAATGCACTTCCCATCTTATGCTAAGTTCCAAGAACCATTAGGAACATTTGACAAAGTAAATACTCCCTCCTTCTTAAGGTCTTGGTTTTCAGCTTAGGCACACTTTTGATTGCCTCCTGCCTCACTGATTTTTTGTTTTATTTTTTTTAAGGTATACAAACTCCATGTACTACATACAGACAAATTTAGGAACACAGTGTTTCTTCCCACCCTACCCTCCTTCATGCCTCACCCCCACTCTTCTTCCTCCTCTCTCTGCTGTTCTCACTCTTGATTTTTACAAAGCTCTCTTTTCAGTTTCCTTCATCGATTGTCGTACACCATTCCCCTGCATGTCCCGCTTCTTCTATCAGACATTGACAAGCAGAAATCCTTACGCGTATCACCTCCTCCTCTTCTTCTGCCTAGAGTCACCCTGTAAGAATCTTACCATTTGTATTGGTAGCAGAAATGACAGGCAGGACCGTGTTAACTCAAATCTGCATGAATCAGAAATACGCGGTGGGCATTGGGTGTTGCAGAGAGCACAGTGACTGAGTCTCTCACATTTCATATCACAGCGCCTGGGTCTGAGTCCTAAATCCACTGCTGATTCAAGCTTCTTGCTGATGTGCACCCTGGGAGGCGGCAGGTGATTGCTTAAGTGGTCAGGTCTCTGCCACTCACATGGGAGAACTGGATTGGTTCCTGGCTCCTGGATTTAGCCTGGCTATTCCCCACCTACTGTCAGCATTAAGTGAACCAGTAGGTGGGAACTTTTCCTCTCAAATAGAATAGTAAAATAAATATTTTACAAAAGAGCAATACTATGCAGCGTAAGAGTGTGCCAATAAACCTCGAGGCAAAGTCAAAGTATAAGACGCCTGTGACTCTCAGCACAGGTGTACTGGCCCTGTCACTTTGCTGTGGGTTTTATTTGAGCTAATTATAAATTTAGCACAAGTCATCACCAAGTGATGCGTAGTTTTGGGAACCTATACAAAGGGGACATTTGGTCACAAAATCAATCACTTTCTAACAAATGATTAAATAACTTACATAGTCTAGGGGTCATTAATATAAATTCATAGATGGTAGGTATATTGCAAGCAATTATAGATCAAGTGGGTCTTGTTTTCTCTATTTTTTTCAAGATTTATTTATTTATTTGAAAGGCAGAGTTACAAAGAGGCAGAGGCAGAGAGAGAGAGAGAGATCTTCCATCTGCTGGTTCACACTCCCAAATGGCCACAATGGCTGGAGCTGAGCCAGTCTCAAGTTAGGAGCTAGGATCTTCTTCTAGGTCTTCCATGTGCATGCAGAGGCCCAAGGACTCGGGTCATCTGCCCTGCTTTCCCAGGCACATTAGCACTGAGCTGGATCAGAAATGGAGGAGCCAGGACTTGAACCAACGCCTACATGGATAGTAGCACTGCTGGTGCTGGCTTAACCTGCTACACCACAGCGCTGCCCCCTTGCCTTCTTTATTGGCCCGAGTAAGTGGAAGCTGGATGGAAGGCAGAGCAGCGGCTTATGTACCTCCTGGCGTTGCATCAGTGATTCGAAATCTAATTGTCCAGCATGTCTGTCTTGAATTGCATAATATTTCACCCAAGGGCATTGCAATATATCTATTAAGATGTTAAATAGGCATCTCATACTACCCAACTTAGCAATCACTGAATTCCTACAACAATGGCAACTGCACTCTCATTGCCAAGAGTCTGCTAGGCGCTGCCAAACAGACCATCAGCGGTCTCTCCCTCAAGGAGCCTTTTCCAGAGAGCTAGCTATCACTGAATTCCTAATAAGACACTTCTTACATGATCACTCTCATAGTAATTGATGGATAGCCTCACTTTCAATGTCAAGATCTCTCGAGGCAGGCACCTGACCCAGTGATAACAACACCACTGGGGATGTCAGCATCTCATGTTGGAGTCCCTGGCTATGAGTCTCAGCTCTACTTAGAATTCCGGCTTCCTGCTAGTGTGCACCCTGGAGCCAGCAGGTGATGACCCAAGTGTCTGGGCCTCTGCCACCGACATGGGAGGCCCAGACTGAGTATCAGACTTCTGGCTCCTGCCTGACCCAACCCAGCTGTTGTGTGCACTTGGGGAATGAACCAGCAGTTGGGAGAGCTTCTGTCTCACTGTCTCTCTGCCTTTAAACAAAATGAAAATAAATTTTAAACATTTAAAAGAACTTATCATGTAGCAACTGATTCACATATAGCCCACCATGAATAACTAATTTTAAAATTTAAATTGCTGGAACACTCTCTGTATTTATGCATCATCCATGACTGCTTTGGGAAGAGATCTATGATTACCCTGTGTTCTAATCTCATCAGTGGGTTTTCATAATAAAATGGTATTGCCCTCAAAACTGGTCAGTGGGGCAAACACTCAGCCTACTGGTTAAGACATCCATTCAGATGCCTGCATCCTAACTGGGGTTAGATCCTCAGCTCCAGAACCAGACCCCAGCTTCCCGTTAATGCAGATACCAGAGGCAGCAGGTGAAGGCTCAAGGACTTGGGTCACTGCCACCCATACAGGAGCCCCTGATTAATCGACTTTGTTGTCCCTGGCTTTGGTGAACCCCAGTCCCATCTGTGTGAGCATCTGAAGAGTAAACCAGCAGACGGGAGTTTATTCTATCAATCTGTCTCTCCCCCTGTCAAATAAAAAAGGAAAATAAATAATTTTTAAAAGTTTGTGCACTACACTATCTTTGTACTCCTCTGGATTAGTATTTTAATTAAAAGTGTTTTCCACTATTACCAAAAAATATTTCCCTATATCCTATGATTTTTATTTGATCCATATAGTATTTCTAATTTTATTTCTTTTTATTCAAACATACGGAGATTTACACATTTATAATATGTATAGTAAAACGATTTGGTGTCCGTCCTGTTATTCCTTTGATATTTTTGAGACTTGCTTTATAGACAAGTCCATGTTGATATGTCTTTTCTATCTGAGCTTTAGTTTAGATAGTTTGTGTGCTCTATCTTCTAATCCATTATTTTTTCATTCATCTCTAACTAGTCTACCATGAGACCCATGTGTGGAGGTTTTTATTTTAGTTCTTGTGACTTTATATGCATTGGTTTGTTTTTCAAATATGTAAGCATTTTTTTTTTATTTTATTTTTAGGTCTTGCCAGCATGCTATAACTAAACATTTATTTCTTATAACATTCTGGTCAAAATTTGTATTCAATCCTGTGTTTAACATTGCCAAGTCATCTTTGAGAAACTATTTTAATTGCCTGTAGGCTCATTCCTGATCATTCATTTTCTGGTGTGCCCAGTCATTTTTACTCCACTCTAGACCTCGTACTGGAAAACCATTTCTAATAACTTTGTGTAGTTGACGTTGTTGAGATTGTAACTTATTTCAAAGGAAAAAATGTGTTGCTTATTTTCAATGCAATCTTATACCTAAGGATATAAGTTCATGACTACATTTTATTTATTTATTTATTTGAAACTCAGAGTTACACAGAGAGAGAATGAGAGGCAGAGAGAGAGAGAGAGGTCTTCCATCCAGTGATTCACTGCCCATTTGGCTGCAACAGCCAGAGATACACCAAGTCAAAGCTAGGAGCCAAGAGCTTCTTCTAGGTCTCCCATGTGGGTGCAGGGGCCCAAGATCTTGAGCCGTGTTGTACTGCTTTCCCAGGCCATAGCAGAGAGCTATGGAAGTGGAGCAGCCGGGACACAAACTGGCACTGCAGGTGGAAGCCTTACTGGCTACGCCACAGCATTGACACCTCATGAATGCCTTTTTAAACTCAAGCCTTAAAAGACCATGCAAGGGGCTGGCACTTCAGCATAATGTGTAAAGCTGCCCGACTGCAGCACTAGCATCTCATTTGGAGGCTGGTTCAAGTCCCGGCTACTCCTCTTCCCATCCAGCTCTCTGCTATGGCCCAGGAAAGCAGTACAAGATGGCTCAAGTCCTTGGGATTCTGCACCCATGTGGGAGACCCAGAGGAACCTCCTGACCCCTGGCTTCGGATCAGCACAGCTCCAGCCATTGCGGCCATCTGAGGAGTGAACCATCAAATGGAAGACCTCTCTCTTTTCTCTGCCTCTCCTTCTCTCTGTGTAACTCTGACTTTCAAATAAAAGAATAAATCTTAAAAAAAAAAAAAAAGACCATGCAAATACAAGGCTATAATACATAGTAGACTGACTTAGTCCAGGTAAGTGTTAAGGGAAGAGAAGGAGCGTTGGGTTCTATCTTAAGATACTGAATATTCAAATCAGGGTATTTCTCTACTTCCTTAGTCTAAGAACAGATTTGTATGATGGTTCTTCTATCCTTGATTATAAGTTTGGCTGTCCTCAAGGAGAGCTTGGATTCACATTATGAATTCCTTTGTATGCTACTGTAAGTGACAAATACTCTCAATACATTTTTGACAGCAAAGAAGGAATTGAAGTCACAAACACCAGGTGTTCACATTTAAACTGTGTTAACAACTTGTGGTGATGGGCAATTTTATTGCCACCTCTGAATCTCACTTCCTACCTGTTCAATATCTTGCTAATAATTGAGACTATACACAGCATAATCTGAGAAATATAAACAAAGCATGTGTTGTCATGAACATACATATGTCACATGCAGCAGCTGTGCCAAAATGGCCATCTATCTAGCCAGTGTTTCTGTTAGTATTACAGCAAATTAAAACTTTTTTATCATTGCCATGAACTATTTGAATACTTGTAGTGAAGATCCCCCTAAGGCAAAGAAGAAAGAATGTGTGAAAGTAAGGATCATGGTGGGTGAGGTGGAGAGAGAGAGAGAGGTGAACACAAAGAGAGAGAACATATTGCATAAACATTTTTTAGAATTTAAAGTAATCCTCCAATTACACACAGACATTTGTTGACTACTTTTCTAATTTGATCTCCTCATACTATAAACATAAAATACAGAAACAAAGTAGACTAATAAGTTAGAATATAAAATTTAAAGGACAAAATAAATGAATGAAAACATTTTAACTTGTTAACAAGAAATGCTTGTACTATCCATGAAGATGTACAATTCACAGGTTTCTTATTCATGTCCTCTAACAGCAAACTGAGAGCTAAGATTTAGTGAGAGAGATTAAGATTGAAGTTGTATAAAAAAATTAAAAAGTAACTTGAAATAAGGCATTTCTGTGCTTTTTTCCAGAAGAGTCTGAAAATATAATGGATCCACATATTAAGGTAATTTAGAGTCTTTTCTAAAAAGTAGAACATTAGTCTGGCGCCGTGGTACACTAGGTTAATCCTCCGCCTTCGGCATCACCATCACATGTAGGTGCCCATTCTAGTCCCGGTTGCTCCTCTTCCAGTCCAGCTCTCTGCTGTGGCCCGGGATGCAGTGGAGGATGGCCCAAGTGCTTGGGCCCTGCACCCGAATGGGAGACCGGGAGGAAGCACGTGGCTCCTGGCTTCAGATTGGCGCAGTTCCGGCCATTGTGACCGTTTGGGGAGTGAACCAACCGAGGGAAGACCTTTTTCTCTCTTTCTCTCTCACTGTCTATAACTCTACCTGTCAAATAAATTAAAAAAAAAAAATCTTAAATAAAAGTAGAACATTAGATGAACTCACCAGTGTTCTTTCATTCATTTGTTTGGACTGCAGTTCAAGATCAGAAGAGCTCATCATCACTACATCCTATAAATTCAAAACAAACATACAACAAAAAAAATTTTCATACGCCATGACATAAGTTTCACCTATATATTTGTAACAGATGTGATTTGGGTTTTGGTATTCTACAGAAGTCGTTTTATTTCAGGGTATTATCAAGCAATAAATATTTGCACAAATTATTTAATTAAACTATAAGACTCTTTTCCTTATTTATAGAATACAAGTAATAATTCATATAACTAATTTAAAAGTGAATTAATAAATTAACAAATATGAATCTAATTAACACTATAAGCAGTAGTTCTTAAACATTTCTCAGTGTATAAATAGATAAAACAAGTCAAACCAGGGAATAAAAATGAACAACCCCATGGTAAAATACAAGAACCTCTATTTTTTATACATCTAGGGGTAAGGATTTAATACACACAAATAATGTAAAAAGTGCTTTAAGTACACTAAAAAACCATGATTATTTATTGTTTTCATGACCTGGATCTTTGCCTCTGATAGGAAGACGGGCCTCCCCACTTGATCTTATTTTGACACTAACGTTTGCTCAATAACTATTAACACTATTATAAGGTATAAATGAATTAACATTTGTCCAACATTTAGAATAGTGTTCAGAACATAGCTAGCATTGAATATACTCATTTTTCAAAAGAAATGCTATATCATACAATAATCAGATTGTAGCCCAAAACTTCAAGAAGTTTAACTGACTTGTGTATGCTTGTAGGCATGTGTATGTATGTATAAAGCAGGCTGGACATTTTTTGGACTTACTAAAACTTAATATATCTGGCCGGCACTGAGGCTCACTAGGCTAATCCTCTGCCTGCGGCGCCGGTATCCTGAGTTCTAGTCCCAGTTGGGGTGCCGGATTTGGTCCGGTTGCTCCTCTTCCTGTCCAGCTCTCTGCTGTGGCCCGGGAGTGCAGTGGAGGATGGCCCAGGTCCTTGGGCCCTGCACCCGCATGGGAGACCAGGAGAGGCACCTGGATCCTGGCTTTGGATCGGCACAGCAATGGCCACGGCAGCCATTTGGGGGATGAACCAAAGGATCTCTCTGTCTTTCTCTCTCTCTCTCACTGTCTAACTCTGCCTGTCAAAAAAAAAAAAAAATCTTAATATACCATATAACAGTTTTCCTAGGGGCTGGCGCCATGGCGCAGTGGGTTAAAGCCCTGGCCTGAAATTCCGGCATCCCATATGGGCGCCGGTTCTAGTCCCGGCTGCTCCTCTTCCCATCCAGCTCTCTGCTGTGGCCTGGGAAAGCAGTAGAAGATGGCCCAAGCCCTTGGGCCCCTCAATCCACATGGGAAACCAGAAAGAAGCTCCTGGCTCCTGGCTTCAGATCAGTACAGCGCCAGCCTTTGTGGCATTCTGGGGAGTGAAGCAGCGGATGGAAGACCTCTCTCTCTGTGTCTCTACCTCTCTCAGTAACTCTGTCTTTCAAATAAATAAAATAAATCTTAAAAAAATTTTTTGCTAATGAATACCAGGCCTAATATGTATGTGATCTGCATATAAATAAGTATGATTTGGGAAATTATGTAATAATATTAAACACATATTAAATCATCAGACTCATAATTAATTTAGAATTAACAAAAATAACTGTTTTAATTTACATTTAGCATATAAATTGTTGACAAGCTACTAAATGATATTTAATGCAACCTTTCTGAACTGTAATTCTGTAATAATAATAAGTGAGATTTCCTTTTTTTAAAGATTTATTTATTTGAAAGTCAGAGTTACACAGAGAGGCGAGGCAGAGAGAGAGAGAGCAAGGTCTTCCATCTTCTGGTTCACTCCCCAATTGGTCGCAACGGCCAGAGCTGGGCCAATCCGAAGCCAGGAGCTTCTTCCAGGTCTCCCACGCAGATGCAGGGGCTCAAGGACTTGGGCCATCTTCTACTGCTTTCCCAGGCCATAGCAGAGAGCTGGATCGGAAGTGGAGCAGCTGGGACTTGCACCAGCACCCATATGGGATACTGGCACTTTAGGCCAGGGCGTTAACCCACTGTGCCACAGCACAGGCCCCAATAAGTGAGATTTCTTACATGAATAATCTACTGAATAAACAATAATACTGCAAAGAACACTTTTATTCTTTAAAGTATTTAATACACATAAAAGCTCTATGAGATACTTTATTTTTTTTTCAAAAGATAAATAGCTCAAGGAGATAATCATTACAAAGAGGGGATTCAATCTAGTTTCTCCTTTCTAATATCCAATCACTCAGGAGCCTCACATAAGTATAAAGCTACTTAGAGAAACACTTCTTTGTTGAGGGTGACTGATACACGCTGTGATAGCAGTACTGTCTGTAGTACCCAAACTCTAGCTTGAGGACTTTGGTTGCAAAAGTGACATCCAATAGTCACGAAGCTCTTATATTTGTAACAAACTCAAAAAGGCTATTGAACATCATACATGGTACTTCACAATTAACACGAGTGCTCAATGTACAACTTTCACTAACATGTCTTTGTAAATATGGGCTTTTAGCAGTTGCTTTGATAAAAATCAAATAACGTAGGGCCAGCACAGTAACATAGTAGGTAAAGTCTCTGTCTGCTACACTGGCATCCCATATGGGCACCTGTTTGAGTCCAAGCTGCTCCATATCCAATCCAGCTCCCTGCTAATGTGCCTGGGAAAATAGCAGAAGATGGCCCAAGTCCTTGGGCCCCTGTACCCATGTGGGAGACCCAGAAGAAGCTCCTGGATCCTGGCTTCAGCCTGATCCAGCCTGGCCATTGCAGCCATCTGGGTAGTGAACCAGTGAATAAAAGATTTCTCTCTTTATGTCTCTACCTCTTTGATTTTGTCACTCAAATAAATAAATACATCCTTTCTGAAAATCAAATAATGCATGCAAATAACCACAGAACAGAATTTGAAGATAATGGTACTCATTCAAATAGAAAATTTGAGGAACTGCTACATGTACGAATGGTGAACATATCCTGTTAATAAGAAATCTTGATTAAGAATCAAGTAAATTGGCCAGTGCCAAAGCTCACTAGGCTAATCCTCCGCCTGTGGCACCGGCACTCAGTGTTCTAGTCCCTGTCAGGGCGCTGGTTGTATCCCAGTTGCTCCTCTTCCAGTCCGGCTCTCTGCTGTGGCCTGGGAAGGCAGTGGAGGATGGCCCAAGTGCTTGGGCCCTGCACCCCATGGGAGACCAGGAGAAAGCACCTGGCTCCTGGCTTCGGATCAGTGTGGTGCACCGGCCATAGTGGCCATTTGGGGGGTAAACCAACGGTAAAGGAAGACCTTTCTCTCTCTCTCTCTCTCACTGTCCACTTTGCCTGTCCAAAAAAAAAAAGAATCAAGTAAATGGGGGGCAGTTGCTGTGGCATAGCAGGTAAAGCCACCAACTACAGTGCTGGCATCTCATACGGGCAACGGTTTGAGACCCGGCTGCTCCACTTCCGATCCAGCTCTCTGCTATGGCCTGGGAAAGCAGTAGAAGATGGCCCAAGTCCTTGGGCCCCTGCACCCATGTGGGAGACCTGGAAGAAGCTCCTGGCTCCTTGCTTCTCTTCGGTGCAGCTCTGCCCATTATGGCTAATTGGGGAGTGAACCAGCTGATGGAAGACCTCTCTCTCTCTGCCTCTCCTTCTCTCTCTGTGTAACTCTGACTTTCAAATAAATAAATAAATCTTATAAAAAAGAATCAATAAAGGGAGAACATGCAGTATTTGTTTTTCTGTGTCTAGATTATTTTACTCAAAATAATGTCCTCCAGTTGTAACCATTTTGATGCAAATGATAGAATTTCACACTTTGTATGGCTGAATTATATCCCATTGTGTATATATAAATATATATGTGTCTGTGCCTTTGTGTCTTTGTATGTATACATTATATATGTGTGTGTGTGTGTATATATATATCTATATCTATATCTATATATATATATATATATAGTGCTGGTGCTGTGGCTCACTTGGTTAGTCATCCATCTGCTGTGCTGGCATCCCTTATGGGCACCAGGTTCTAGTCCCAGTTGCTCCTCTTCCAGTCCAGCTCTCTACTGTGGCCCAGGAGGGCAGAGGAGGATGGCCCAAGTGCTTGGGCCCCTGCACCCATATGGGTGACCAGGAAGAAGCACCTGGCTCCTGGCTTCAGATCAATGTAGCTCTGGCCGTAGCAGCCATTTGCGGGGTGAACCAACGGAAGGAAGACCTTTGTCCCTTTGTCTCTCTCTCTCACTGTAACTCTACCTGTCAAATAAATAAAAATAAATAAATAAACAAATCTTTATATATATATATATATATATATATATATATATATATCACATTTTCTTTATGCATTCACCTGATGATAGATAGTTTGATTACTTATATATTTTGGCTATGGTGAACAATGCTGCTATAAACATAGTGGTGTGGGTATCTCTTTGATAAAGTGTGTTCATGTCTTTTGGGTGCACACCAAGTAATGAGCCTGCTGGATCACATGGAAAATTTAATTCTACTTGTTTAAGCAATTTTCCAACTGTTTTTATGGTGGCTACACTAATTTGCACCCCAACCAACACTGTGTGTTTTCCTTTTTCCAGGTATTTGTCAGCATTAGCTGTTCTCTGTCTTTGGATAACGGCCATTCTGACAGGGGTGAGACAATACCTCCTTGTGGTTTAGGTCTCTATTTTCCTGATGGCTAGTGATGTTGAGCGGTTTTTTTTTTTTTTCCACATATTTGGTAACCATTTGTATTTATTCTTTTGGGACCTTTCTATTTGAGATTCTTTCCCCATTTCTTGAAGGGGTTCTTTGTCGTTATTGTTGAGGTTTTTTTGAGTTCCTGATATATTCTGGATATTAATCTTTCATCAGAGAAGAATATCACAAATATTCTTTCCCAATTCTGTTGGCTCTGTTCACCCTTTTTATTGTTTTATGTGCATGTCAAATACTGCATGTTCTCCTTTATATATGGGAGATATATTTTTTTTAAATTCAAAAAAATAAAATAAAAAACAAAGCAAGAAATAAATGCCTGGTGGGATCAATTTAGCTAATTAGGTTATGGTCAAGTAGTATTTCATCATGTATATATACAACAATTTCTTTATCCAGTTATCACTTGATGGACATCTGGGTTGATTCCATGTCTTAGCTATTGTAAGTTGAGCTGCTATAAACATGAGGGTACAGATAACTCTTTAATATGGTAATTTCATTTCCTTAGGGTAAGTTCCCAGGAGTAGAATGGCTTGCATTTTCAGATTTCTGAGGAGTTTCCACACTGTCTTCAATAATGCCTGTAATAGTTTACATTCCCACCAACAATGTATTAGGGTAACTTTTTCTCCATATATATCTTTGTCCAGCATTTGTTATTTTCCAATGGTAATCACTCTCACTGGAGTGAGGTGAAACCTCATCATGGTTTATATTTGCATTTCCCTGATAGCTACTGATCCAGAGCATCATTTCATGTGTCTATTGGCCATTTGAATTTCATCCTTTGAAAAATATCTGTTCATATCTTCAGCTCAATGTTGCTATGTTGTTGTTGAGCTTCTTGAACCTTTGACTATTATGTAAATTAACAGTATACTATTTCAAAAAAATAATAATGAGATAAAAAATCAAGTAAAGGGTTGGGTGTTTGCTATACAAGTTAAGATGCTTCCTGGATCCCTGAATTCTTATTACAGAACCAGCTCCTCTGCTTCAGTCCCCTCTTTCTGCTGCTTAAGACTCTAGGTGACAGCTGGCACCATGGCTCAATAGGCTAAGCCTCCGCCTTGCGGCGCCCGCACACCAGGTTCTAGTCCTGGTCGGGGCACCGGATTCTGTCCCGGTTGTCCCTCTTCCAGGCTAGCTCTCTGCTATGGCCCAGGAGTGCAGAGGAGGATGGCCCAAGTGCTTGGGTCCTGTACCCCATGGGAAACCAGGAGAAGCACCTGGCTCCTGCCTTCGGATCAGTGTGGTGCGCCAGTAGCAGCATGCCGGCCGTGGCAGCCATTGGAGGGTGAACCAACGGCAAAAGGAAGACCTTTCTCTCTGTCCCTCTCTCTCTCACTGTCCACTCTGCCTGTCAATAATAAAATAAAATAAAATAAAATAAAATAAAATAAAATAAAATAAAAGACTCTAGGTGACAGAAATTGATGGCTCAAGTAGTTGAGTCCCTTGAGCTCTATTGGAGAAAATGAATGAAATCCTGGCCCTTAGATATAATCTGGATAAACCCTGGTTGTTGCATTCATTTAGGGAATGAAAAAGCAGGTGGAAGATCTCTCTGTGGGGCCAATGCTGTGGCTCAGTGGGCTAAGCCTCTGCCTGACGTGCTGGCATCCCACAGGGGCACAAGTTCGAGTTCTAGATGCTCTTCTTCTGATCCAGCTGTCTGCCATAGCCTGGGAAAGCAGCAGTATATGGTCCAACTGTGTGGGCCCCCCCACCCATCCATGTAGGAGGCTCAGAAGAGACTTCTGGCTCCTGGCTTCGGTTTGGTCCAGATCTGGCCTTTACTGCCATTTGGGGTATGAACCAACAGATGGGATAGCTCTCTCTCTCTCTCTCTCTCTCTGTCTGTCTCTCCCTCTCTTTGTAACTCTGCCAATCAAAGAAATAGATGAATAAATATTAATTTATTAATAAATAAATATTTATTTAATAAATCTTTTTAAAAAGGGCAACCAACAGAATGGGAAAAACATATTTGCAAGTTATGCAACAGATAAAGGATTAATAACCAGAATCTACAAAGAGATCAAGAAACTCCACAAAAACAAAACAAACAACCCACTTAAGAGATGATCCAAGAGCCTAAATAGACATTTTTCAAAAGAGGAAATCCAAATGGCCAACAGACACATGAAAAAATGTTCAGGATCACTAGCCATCAGGGAAATGCAAATCAAAACCACAATGAGGTTACACCTCACCCCAGTTAGAATGGCTTACATACATAAATCAGCTAACAACAAATGCTGGCGAAATGTGGGGGAAAAGGGACACTAATCCACTGTTGGTGGGAATGCAAACTGGTAAAGCCACTATGGAAGTCTGTCTGGAGATTCCTCAGAAACCTGAATATAGTCCTACTATACAACCCAGTCATCCCACTCCTTGGAATTTACCCAAAGGGTATTAAATTGACAAATATAAGAGCTGTCTGCATCTCAACGTTTATTGCAGCTCAAGTCACAATAACTAAGACCTGGAATCAACCTAAATACCCATCAACAGAAGACTGGATAAAAAAATTGTGGGATATTTACTCTATAGAATTCTACACAGCAATAAAAAAAATGAAATCTAGTCATTTGCAACAAAATGGAGAAATCTGGAAAACATCATGCTGAGTGAAATAAGCCAGTCCCAAAGAGACAAATATCATATTCTCCCTGATCAGTGACAACTAACTTAGCCCCTAAAAGGAAACCTGTTGAAGTGAAATGGACACTGAGAAACAATGACTTGATCAGCCCTTGTCCTGACTGTCGAGGAACAACTTACTCTTTCAATCCTTTTAGTATTTTTTTTGTTTTACTTAATACCATTGGTTGAACTCTTAATTAACACACAATTATTCTTAGGCATTTAAATTTAACTGAAAAGTGATCCCTGTTAAATATAAGAGTGGGAATAAGAAAGGAAGGAGATGTACATGGAAAGCCAAGACACTGTGGCAGAAAAAAAAAAAAAAAAAAAACCTAAATGAAAGATCTCTGTGCGTGAGACCCCAGCGGAAATAACAGACCATCAAAGAAGGAGATACCTTTCTCTGAAGGGAGGAGAGAACTTCCACTTTGAATATGGCCTTGTCTAAATAAGATCAGAGTTGGTTAACTCAAAAGGCCTCCACAGCCTTGGCAGCTCATGACAAGAGCCTCAGGTGATTACTGACGTCCTAAATAAGAGTGTCAATTGTTAAGTCAACAACAAGAGTCACTGTGCACCAATTCCCCGTGCAGTATCTCTGTCCTCAATGTGTTGTGCTATCTGAATTAACAGTAAAACTACTACTAAAACAGTACTCTATACTTTGTGTGTCTGTGTGGGTGCAAACTTTTGAAATCTTTATTTAGTATATACTAAATTGATCTTCTGTACATAAAGATAATTGAAAATGAATCTTGATGAAGAATGGGATGGGAGAGGGAGTGGTAAATGGATGGTTGTGGGTGGAAGGGTGGTTATGTGGGTAAAAGCTGCTATAATCCAAAAGTTGTACTTTGGAAATTTATATTTATTAAATAAAGTTTAAAAAAAGCTAGAAAAGATACACACAGGTTGGGAGTAGAGCCATTGGTGGTAGAGTAGAGGTTATGATTACAAAGGAATGAGGCCCAAGTGCACTAGACAGGGTCTAGAACAAAGGACAGAGTCATTATTAGAGGAGCTAAGAAAGGTGCTGTCTAAGCTACAATTAAGTTTTCTGATTTAGAGGCAAATAGAACCTGATGGAAGGGGAAAAGATAAACACTGTAAAAATGTACCTGACTTTTTTTAAGATTTATTTGAAAGTCAGAGTTACACAGAGAGAAGGAGAGGCAGAGAGAGAGAGAGAAGTCGTCCATGCGCTTGTTTACTCCTCATTTATGGCAACGGCTGGAGCTGCACCAATCAAAGCCAGGAGCCAGGAGCTTCCTCCAGGCTCCCACATGAGTGCAGGGGCCCAAGGCCTTGGGCCATCTTCCAATGTTTTCTCTGCCCACAGCAGACAGCTGATTGGAAATGGAGCAGCTGGGACTTGAACCAGTGTCCATAGAGAGTGCAGGCACTGCAGGTGGCATCTCTACCCACTAAGTGTCTGTATCTGCCTCTGTGCCTCTGCTTTCATATTCCAGATTTATGGTAATGAGCACCATGCAGGCAGAAAGTACTCGGGGCCGTCACTCACATGGGAGAACTCTTCCTAGCTTTAGCCTGGCTCACGATACCAGCCATTACAGTCATCTGAGGAGTGAACTGGGTGATGAACAGTCTCTTTATCTCTCACTTTCTCTCTCTCTCTGCCTTCCATTAAAATCAAAACAGACAAAATGTTAAAAAGAATTTTTTAAAGATTTATTTACTTATTTATTTATTTGAAAGAGTTACAGAGAAGAAGAAGAGGGAGAGAGAAAGAGAGAAAGAGAGAGAGAGAGAGAGAGAGAGAGAGAGAGAGAGAGAGAGAGAGAGAAAGAGAGGTCTTTCATCTGCTGGTTCACTCCCCAAATGGCTGTAATGGCTGAGCTGTCTGAAGCTGGAGCCTGGAGCTTCTTCCAGGTCTCCCATGCACGTACAGGGGCCCAAGCACCTGGGCCATCTTCTGCTACTTTCCCAGGCCATAGCAGAGAGCTGGATTGGAAGTGGAGTAGCCAGGACTTGAACCGGCGCCCATATGGCATGTGGGCACTGCAGGTGGCAACTTTACCTGCTACATCACAGTGCCGGCCCCTATGTATATTGTTTTTCAGATGGCTATTTTAGCTTAGGTTAGCTACCTGGTACGTGAAACTAACTGAGATCCCATTTGACCCAGAGGCACCCTACAAATCAACACGGTACAGTAAGGGCTCTGGGAGTTGAGAAATTTGTGAGCCTCTAATCCACATCAAAAATGATACTCCACGAGTATCAACTGTGGATTTCGGATTGGTTCTCCCTCTGTTCATATCCAGGGAATACATTTTTCAATCCATTTCTGACATTTTTTTCTCTAAAAGCACAAATCATGTCTTTAGAATGTGTTCAACAACTTTTTTCAGCTTTTGAATTCTATTCTTTTAGCAATATTTCAATCAATGTCTCTAAGGGAAATATACAGTCAAACAACCAAAAGAAAAGGTTCCTGGTCTTCACTCCCTTCTATTAATATTCTGTCTCCAGCATTTGTGGCTCTCTGACATTCCAGCAGTAACCCGGACTGATGTGTTGGCACAACTCTTTCCCAACAAACAGAGGTAGTGTTTAATTCCACATAATAGAAAACACTTGTAGGAGGTCAAATCTGTAAGCAAAGTTAGACATTTGGGGAAGCACAATTTTATTTGGTTAAAAAAAAATTCCCGGGGCCAGCGCCAAGCTCACTCACTCAATCCTCCGCCTGCGGCACCAGCATTCCATATGTGTGCCGGATTCTGTCCGGGTTGCTCCTCTTCCAGTCCAGCTCTCTGCTGAGGCCCAGGAGTGCAGTGGAGGATGGCCCAAGTGCTTGGGCCCTGTACCCACGTCAGAGACCAGGAGAAGTACCTGGCTCCTGGCTTCGGATTGGTGTAGCTCCGGCCGTGGCGGCCATTTGGGGGGTGAACCAACGGAAGGAAGACCTTTCTCTCTGTCTGTCTCTCACTGTCTAACTCTATCTGTCAAATAAAAAAAAAAAAAATTCCCTTCACTTTGCCCTGATGTTAGTCTCCGTATTTCACATCAGCTTCTTTCAACCACATTGTGGCGTGGGGAAGCAGATCCAATGAAGCGTGATAGCAGTAGCCAGAAAATCAGCTTGCAACCTTAACTCTGACTTGCGAGTGCCTCCTCACCTCCCAGGACCCAGTTGGCAACTGTGCTGTTTCCCACTCTGAAGCTGCGAAGGATCCAGGATAACACAGCCCTTGGTGGAAATGGGCAAGTTCCTGTGTCCAAATGCGTACCAGGAATAGACAGATCCAATGCAGCAAATGAAAAGGGGAAGTAGTTCTAAAGAAGTGAGAGAGGTATTTAATTTTCTTCTCTAGGTAAGGCTGGAATATGTTTCATTTTGCAATGCCAAATAGTAGAAAAACATTTCCTATCTCTAGCACAAGTGTAATTCCAAACACTTAGGCTTTATCGAGGATCCTGGAAAACCCCAGAGCTTGATTACAGACATCAAAATGACAGCAGAGGCCCAAAACCATCCCAAGAGTTCACATGGGTGAGAAAAGCTTCTCTAAGAGCCTTGCTTTGCCCTGTCCTCTGCACAAAGCCCATTTCTATAAAAGTGAGCGCATCTCTCCTTCAGGTAAGCAGCAAGCAGCTCAAAGCCGTTTTGATTTACGCAGCTTCTTGAAGCTGTTTCAAAATGTCTTTGGAGCACAGAAGTTCTTTGCTTTATATGAGTATAATGGAAAATAACACGTTGCCTTCCTTTCTTGAAACAACAAAGAAACTGACTAGCCTATAGAATTAATTTGTCTTTAAAAAAAGAAAAAAATTGAAGATTGCAATTTATCGTTTGCTTCTGTCTCAGAACTACTCAACACAATATATCTGTCCAAACAATATCATAAATATCTTTTAATCCTTTTTACTCAATTTTAAATTGAAGCTGATTTATCCTGACCCTCCTGTTTTTTAGCAAAATCTGAGGAAAAACAATTTTCTTAAGCAAATTATTGTACATTGCTGTACACTTCTAGGTCCTAAGAACATTGAGAATAGGTGAGAAAAAATGCGTGTGAAATGTAAACTGACTGACACTGTAGGTAGTCGGTGGGTTTAGGTATTATTTCCCATTAGAAGGACCGGTTAATTCAGCATGGAAAATTATGACAGTTCCATTAAAGAGTTATCTGCAAAAAGGGGAACATGAAAACTTTTCTAAAATCAGAGAAATTTTCAAGAAGATCAGTTCAGTAGATTTTGCTTATATCCCATTGGCAATTTGTGGTTTACAGATATGATTACTTTAAATTATTATGACAGAATGAAAATGAGCTCATTGTGGGTGGGAATGTTAGGCTTAGGATATCATTGTTCTTTTGAAACATATCTGTTGGGATATGGATAAATGAAATCGTGGTTTTGTTGAGAGAGAATAAATATTAGTATATAGCTGTAGGATAGGCAATCTGCATCACCCATTGAACAACATATTTAAAGTGCCTTAAATTTGTATTTGTCTTATTCCTTGTAAGCTATAACTATGTAAAGTTTTGTACTATATTGGTCACAGTCTTCACTCTTTCATGAACAATGTACCCCATCCTTTGCTAGGACAATTTCTATGAAACTTCATAGAAACTTGGTTTCCTATGGTCTCTGGATATCTTTATCAGATCTCTGGATAATTTTTATCCATATGCTGTGGAGATTCTTGCTTTCTATGACCAAGGCCAGCATAGTGACTGTGGGTCAAACTGCTGCCTGTGACACCCACATCCCACAATGGAGATGGTTTACTCTCTCCACTTCTGATCCAACTCCCTGCCAATGAACCAGGGAAGCACAGGTTATGGCCCAGCTACTTGGCCATCTCCCACCCACCTAAGAAATCCGGATGGAATTCTGGGTTCCTGGCTTCCACCTGGCCATTGTGGCCATGTGGTACATGAACCAGCAGATAGAATTCTCTCTCTCTCTCTCTCCTTCTCTCCCTCTCTCCCTCTCTCCCTCTCTCCCCTCTTTCTCATTGCCTTTCAAATAAATAAAATAAAATTTAAAAAAATAAAATAAAATCCATCATCCCATGTTCAGACTCCAGTTCAGACTTCCCACTTTCCTTGTTTATGGAGACCAGTGACCTGTTCACCCCCTCAGAGTTGTCAAATCTCAGACTCTAAATTTCCCCAGTACATCAGTGGAGACCAGTTAGTTATGGACAAGTAAGATAATTAAAAAAGTTTATGGAAATGTGTATCATGCATGGATTTAAAAATGTTTCCAGTTTATCAGCATATAGTTCTTCACAATAGTTTCTTATGATCCATTGTGTCAGATGTAAGGTCTCCTTTTTCATCTCTAATTTTATTTCTTTGAGTTCCTCTGTTTTCTTGTTTTAATTCTTTGTTAGTCTGCCTAGAGGTCAATCTATTTTATTTATCTTAATAACCCAGCTATTCTGTTGATCTTTTGTAATTTTTGCTAGTTTCGATTTTATTTATTTCAGCTCTTCTTGTTTTTTCTTGCTTCCTACTGATTTTAGGACTAATTTGTTCTTGTTTTTCTAAGCCTTCAAGATGCATCCTTAGATCTTTTATTTGTGACTTTCTCTTTTTTAATGTAGCATTTAATGCTATAAACTTCCCTCTTAATACTGCTTTTGCTGTATCCCACAATGTGTTGAGTTTTCAATTTCATTTATTTCAAGGAATTTTTTGATAACCTTTTTAATTTCTACAATGACACGTTGATCATTCAGTAGCATGTTGTTTAATTTCTAAGTATTTATGAGTGCTCTGTTGTACTTCTTGTTGTTGATTGCTAGTTTTATTCCTTTACGGTCTGAGAAGATACATAGTATGATTTCAATATTTTTAAATTCCCTAAGACTTGATTTGTGGTCTAAAATGTGGTCTATCCTAGAAAATGTTCCATGTGTTGATGAGAAGAGTGTGTATCCTGAGACTTTTCAGTGAAATACCCTGTAAATGTCTGTTAGGTACATTTTCTAGATAGCCTGTTTCAACTCTGATGTATCTTTATGGATTTTTTATCTGGATGATCTGTCCACTTATTATAGTAAGGTGTTGAAGTCACCCACTATTATTGTATTGGAGACTATCACTCCCTTTTGGTCTAGTAGTGATTGCTGTATATATCTGGGTGGTCTGGTGTTGGGTGCATATATATTTATGATTGTTATGTATTCTTGTTGAATTGAACCTTTCATCAAAATATGCACTACTTTGTCTCATTTTACAGTTTTAGTTTAAAGTCTGTCTTATCTGCTATCACAATAACTACATCTGCTCGCTTTTGATTTCCATTTGTCTTGTATATCTTTTTATCCAGTCCCTCGCTTTCAGTGTGTGTTTATCATTGTGAAATGCATTTCTTGCAGACAACATATAATGCATTTGTGGTTTTTTTTTTTTTAATCTGTTCAGTAAGCTTTTGGTTGGTGAATTTAATCCACTTTATTCAAGGTTTGTATGATAGATGAGGACTAAGACCTGTCATGTTGTCGACTAGATAATGATTCTACCTGGACTGTCAGTGAGCATGCTGGTGCCGTGGGTTTCATGCTTATTTAATGCAGGACACCACTCAGAATTTCTGGTGAGGCTGGTCTGGTGGTGGTTTCTCTCAGCTTTTTCTTATCTGGAAAATATTTTATTTCTCCTTTGCTTTTAAAGGACAGCTTTGCTGGATATAATATTCTTGGTTGGAATTTTTTTTTTCTTTTAAGACTGAATATATTATGCCAATCTCTTCTGCCATGTAGGGATTCCACTGAGAAGTCTGTTGTTAATCTAATTGGTTTTTCTTTATATGAAATGTGATGTTTTTCTCTTACTTTCTTTAGGATTGTCTCCTTGTTTTAAATTTTTAACCATTTGACTACAATATGCCATGTAGAAGACCATGTTAGTTGAGTCTTCTTGGGGTTCTTTGAGCTTCTTCTATCTGGATACTCATGCCTCTTTCAAGATAGCAGAAATTTTCAACTATTCTTTCATTTAGCAGGTTCTCAGTAGTTCTAATAATAAAATAAGCATCTCTGAGTTTGATCACTTGTCTTACACTGCCCATTGTCTGTCTATATTCAGTGGTTAACTGGTAGAGTTTGCCCACATTTTATTCCAGTCATCTGTTTCTACTTGTGTCTGTCATTAAAAATTATGCAGCTGTTTTTATGTGAGAGAATTTAATTTATCAAAAAACTATTACTATTATATTTAATAGATTCATTTATTGATCCTCACTTTTTTTAAAAGTTTTATTTTATTTACTTGAAAAACAGAGTTACAGAGAGAGGTAGAGAAAGAGAGAGAGGTCTTCCATCCCCAGATGGCTTCAATGGCTGGAGCTGTGCCTCCAAAAGCCAGGAGCCAGGAGCTTCTTCCAGGTCTCCCATGTGGGTGCAGGGGCCCAAGGACCTGGGCCATCTTCCACTGCCATCCCAGGCCATAGCAGGGAGCTGGATAAGGAAGAGGAGCCACCGGGACTAGAACTGGTGCCCGTATGGGATGCTGGCACTGCAGGCCAGGGCTTTAACCCGCTTCGCCACAGTGCCGGCCCCAATCCCCACTTCTGATCAAAGCATATTGTCATCTTTCAGAACCAATTACTATATTTGACGATTTCCTCTGTTTTCTTTCTGGATCTGAAGACAATGTAGCTCATGGTTTCAACTGCTATATATCACTGCTTACCTTTAATTCACAGGCATATTTCTCTAATTTATATAACATATCAGTCACTCTTTAATTTCAGACTAATATAAGTCTATTAAAGAAAATCCATGTGAAAATATACACCCTACTCTCATAAGAACAGCTAACTCGGAATTAAGTATCTTCATTGTATCAACCATACATCAGATTATGATGTTTATGTTCACAAATTTACCAGCCTTTAACTATTACAATGCAAAATTAACATAGTTAGTTTTATTTCTCTTTATCATGTTAGCAATTGTATATATGTTCAGATGTGATTTGAAATCTTGGTGATCAAATTTTTTTAGAAGAAAATTTGGGGATTGGTGCTGTGGCGTACAACATTCAGTCTCTGCCTGCAGGGTCCAGCTCTCACACAGGTACTCATCTGAGTCCCGGACACTCCACTTTCAATCCAGCTCCCTGCTAGTGTGCCCAAGACAGCAGTGAAAAATGGCCCAAATCCTTGGGCCCCTTGCACTCGGGAGAAGCTCCTGGCTCCTGGCTTTGACCTGGCCCAGCCCCAGCAATTGTGACCATTTGGAAAGTGAGCCAGTTATTGGAAGATCTCTCTCTCTCTCTCTCTCTCTCTCTCTCTCTCTCTCTCTCTCTCTCTATCTCTTTCTCCTTCTCTTTCTGTATCTCTGCCTTTCAAATAAATAAATGTCTTTACAGAAGAAAATCTCTATTGATGATTGACATAGTAAAATATTTATGACTTACAAATATTATACAAGTAAAGCAAAAAATATTTATAAACATTAATAAACTATGATAAACAGATACCTAAAGATTCCCCGTAGGTAATAATGAAATAAAGTAGAAAATATTGTTCACTAATCTATTACTTATTATGTCAATGTTGCATCCTATCTTGGTGGATAGCTGCATATAAACACAAAAGAAGTAAGGATTTTAAAAATTAAATTTTAGCAATTCCCTTGCTGCTTACTGGTTTCTTCCTACAATAACTAGTTAACTATGTATTCCCTCTTTTCAACTCTGTGGGGGATAGGATTAAGAAGACTTTTGTCTATCAAATAATTTATAATTTTAGAACATTGCTTCTTGAAATTCCAAACTAGGTATTCTAACATTAATTTAACTTGGGTAGGTAAAAAAAAATTGTTTATATCCTTACATAATGGTTTCCTACCATCAATTTTCTCATCATGATAAGCATTATATATTTTTCCTTCTCTTTTGTCGAAGTAAAAATTCAAAAATCTTTAGTATATTCCAATGCATTCCTTCTTAAAACTCAGTATCTGGGGGCTGACACTGTGGCCTAGAGGGTAAAGCTGTCAGCTGTAGTGCCAGCATCTCATATGGGCATTGGTTTGAGTCCTGGCTGCTCCACTTCCAATCCAGCTATCAGTCGTGGTCTGGGAAAGCAGCAGAAGATCTCCCAAGTCTTTGAGCCCCTGTACCCATGTGGGAGACCCAGAGGAAGCTCCTAGCTTCCGGCTTTGGATCGGTGCAGCTCCAGCCATTGCAGCCATCTGGGGAGTGAAACAGCAGATGAAAGACCTTTCCCTCTCTCTCTCTCTGTCTCTCCCTCTGCCTCTCTGTAACTCTGCCTTTCAAATAAATAAAAAAACTTTAAAAAAAGACCTCAATATTCATACAACATGAAAAAATAAACGCATTTCGTCTGAGAAATGCATAGTCATAAATGGCATCAATTGAATTTTTTGTTATGGCATATATTTATATTCATGGTATATATTGGATTTAATTTTCCCTGGAAATTTTATGCAATTTTTCAGCTACACTATAAATAAACTGGAATTCTAAACATGGTCTTCTTATATTACATAGAATTTCAAGATTAATTTTGCCATGAATAAAATTAACAACATCGCTTTAAAAACCAACATTCAAAGGCCATACACTTTGAAAATCTTTCCAACGAATTTTATACAGTTGAACAAAAAGGAGAATGCTTGGATACTATTGCATCATATAATAAATAAAACACTAATGATTGAGCCTTGCAACTTCAGTGCTAATAGCAAACCCAAATTTAATGTAATTAAAAATGATTTAATTATTTAGTTCTAGTCTTTGTTACTTTTAGTCTGCATTTACTCTTTTATTTGTAAATATTGCAAACTCGTTTAGTTATGGCACAGTAATAGTGTGACAGGACACTGTTGCCTTGTTCTTAGTCTTTGAGTTCAGTAGTTGATCATTAAATATTATAAAGGAGGTTCTACGTGGATGTTCTATATCAACTTTATGTAGCATTTTTTTTTATGTTTTCTGAAGTTGTTAGCTATGACATGAAAGGGTGTTGTATGTGGTCACATACATTTTTCTTCATTGATAAGATTATTACATGAATAGTTTGTTAGATTAAAATGATATGCCAAATTGATATAGTTTAGAAGTTTTCCATTTTTGGGAAACGATTCTATTTTTCATTACTTTGAGATATGAGGCTAATTGCTATGTATTAAGACTGTTTGGGCCAGTGCTGTGGCATCCCATGTGGGCACCAGTTTGAGTCCCCACTGCTCTGCTTCCAATCCAGCTCTCTGCCGTGGCTTGGAAAAGCAGTGGAGGATGGCCCAAGTCCTTGGGCCCCTGAACCCATGTGGGAGACCTGGAAGAATCTCCTGGCTCCTGGCTTCAGATTGGTGCAATTCTGGCCATTGCGTCCAATTGGGAAGTGAACCAGTGTGGAAGACCTCTCTCTCTCTCTCTCTCTCTCTCTCTCTGCCTCCCCTTCTCTCTCTCTGAAACTCTGACTTTCAAATAAACCAATGAGCTTTTTTTTTTTTGTAGAATTCTCACATCTAAGTTCATGAGAGATGGTCCTATAGAATATTTTTCTTTTAATTGCTGCCAATATTTGGTATTAGTTTTGCACTGAGTTAAAAATTATTTAGAAAATAATTTTCTTAATGGTTTTTGTGTGAGATTGAAAGAATTCACTCCCAAATGTTTGGCAGAAATAGCTTGGTCTTGAAGGATTTTGCATATATATTTTTAAATATATATTTAATTCATAATACATATTTTTAAAATTTATTTATTTATTTGAAGGGAAGAGATACAAAGAGAGAGAGGGAGAGATGGATATCTTCCATCTGCTGTTCACTTCCCAAATGGCCTCAGCAGCTGGAACTCCACCTGTGTCTCCCACGTGGTTGCACAGGCCTAAGCACTTGGGCAATCTTGCACTATTTTCCCAGGAGAATCAGCAGGGAGTTGGATCAGAACCAGCGCCCCTGGCACTCACACGAGCACTCACACAGGGTGCTGGCATCACCAGTGGCAGCTTAACCTGCTGAGCCATGACACTGACACCCTACCAGGATTTCTATTTCTATTTGTGTCAGTGTAAGTTGTGTTTTATTGAGGAATTTCTTTTTTTTTAAATTATTGAATTAATTAACAGAAAGTTGTGCATAATATTCACTTATGCTTTCACTACCTGTAGAACCTGTTGTGATACCTGTTCTTCCTGATATTTGTTGATATTTGTTTATTAGTCATATTTAGGAATTTTCAACAAAGCTTTTTAAAGAGTCAGGTTTTTTTTATCCTTTGTATCTTTCCTGTGATATTTTGTTCTGTAATTAAAATTTCAGTTATTCCTATGTTCTTCTATTACTGCTTTCATATGATGAAACAAAGACAGCTTGTGTTAAAGCTTCTATTATAAGAATGTAAGGCTGTACATGTCCCTGTAGGTAATACTTTAAATGCCTTTCACAAATGCAGTCATGTTCCTTTCCTATGCATCATTTGATTCCACATATTTCTAAGTCATTGGGATACCTGTTTTAATCACTGGTTAACAGGAAATATCTCAATTTCTTTATGCTTTGGATTTTCTAAATACCAACTAGTTCTTTATTTAAAATTTAACTTCACCATATTTAAAAAAAATGTTCTCTGATGAATTGCAAGTTTTGGAATTTATTGAGGCTTAGTTTATGGTTTAGTATGTTGTCCATTTTTACACACATTAATGTATGTTTAAAGTAATGCCTTTTTTCAGTGTATTGGATGTAGTGGTTTGTAAAAGATAATAAGGGAAATTGGCTGTTAGTGTTAAGATCGTCTGTAGGCTTATACATTTTCTCACCACTGTGCTTTTCTTAAGGACATTATCTCTTGTGCTCTCCCCTGGAGGTGGGGAGTGGTGGTTGTGGTTTAAAGAAAATGAGCAAAAACAGGATTTAATTCATATGACTGGTGTTGGACATCAGGTTTTACTGTAGTTAGTAGCTGTGGGGTATGTTGGGCTTTGTGTGTCAGTGAGATGGAAAGTAAGTGAGCTATATTAAAAATAACTACACAGGGGGGTGCCGGATTCTGTCACGGTTGCCCCTCTTCCAGGCCAGCTCTCTGCTATGGCCCGGGAGTGCAGTGGAGGATGGCCCAAGTGCTTGGGCCCTGCACCCCATGGGAGACCAGGATAAGTACCTGGCTCCTGCCTTCGGATCAGCGCAGTGTGTCGGCCACAGCGCGCCGGCCACGGCAGCCATTGGAAGGTGAACCAACGGCAAAGGAAGACCTTTCTCTCTGTCTGTCTCACTGTCCACTCTGCCTGTCAAAAAAAAAAAAAAAAAAAAAAAAAAAACTACACAGGGAGGAGATAATTTTAAACTAGGCCAAAGGTGACCAGATATGATTGGGTTTCTAAGAATTTATATTAGGTTTGGGCCGGCGCCATGGCTCAATAGGCTAATCCTCTGCCTTGCGGCGCCGGCACACCGGGTTCTAGTCCCAGTCGGGGTGCCGGGTTCTATCCCAGTTGCCCCTCTTCAAGGCCAGCTCTCTGCTATGGCCCGGGGAGTGCAGTGGAGGATGGCCCAAGTGCTTGGGCCCTGCACCCGCATAGGAGACCAGGAGAAGCACCTGGCTCCTGGCTCGGATCAGTGTGGTGTGCTGACCGCGGCAGCCATTGGAGGGTGAACCAATGGTAAAGGAAGACCTTGCTCTCTGTCTCTCTCTCTCACTATCCACCCTGTCTGTCAAAAAAAAAAAAAAAGAGAGAATTTATATTAGGTCTAAAAATGGATGTCAAGGCATTGGCTGTACCAGTCAAGCTTATGGAAAGCATTAATATTGCCATTTTAATTCTACAAACGATTCCCACAATCATATTCTAACATTCCAAAAATATGGTGGCAAGAAGGGCATGTTGCCTCAAAAGAATGAAATTAAAAGAATATAATTCAACTGAATGTGTGATGGCTTGTACAAAAGAAACTTGGAATAGGTAAGAAAATTTTCATGGGCTGGCACCGTGGCACAGTAGTTTAATCCTCCACTTGCGGCGCCAGCATCCCATATGGGTGCCAATTCTAGTCCCAGTGGCTCCTCTTCCAACCCAGCTCTCTGCTGTGGCCTGGGAAAGCACTGGAGGATGGCCCAGGTCCCTGAGCCCCTGCACCCACATGGGAGACCAGGAAGAAGCTCCTGACTCCTGGCTTCGGATCAGTGCAGCTCTACCCATTGCTGCCATTTGGGGAGTGAACCAACAGAAGGAAGACCTTTTTCTCTCTCTTTCTCACTGCCTGTAACTCTACCTCTAAAATAAATAAATAAAATATTTTTAAAAAAGTTTCAAAAATATAAAAACAAAACACATGAAAATTAAGCTGAAAAACTCACACTCACAGATTTTAAAATTTACCACAAAATGATGGTAATCCAGACTGAGTTACAAGAATTTGGACAGACATGAAGAGATCAAATAGGAGTTTAGAAATTACCTCCCTCCATCAGGACAGATGGATTTTTTTTAAAAAAGACATGTCAAGATAATTCATCTCTCACCATAAATAAAATCACTTCAAACTGAGTTCCAGAGGTAAATATAAGATCTAGAAAGATTAATCTTACATAACAAAATGTAAGAAAATTTTTGAAAATTTCTGACTAGGAAAATAAATTGTAGATATAACACTAATAGTATAAATAATGGGTAAAAACCCAACAATTTAGTATAAAATTAGATTAAATAGAAAAGATATACACCACGTAAAACGTAAGAAATAATTATTATCAGTCTTTAAGGAAATGTACACACAGCACAGTCTTTGAGGAAATGTGACTCAACTCTTGCCGGAATTTAAAAGATTGATAAAGGCAGGCGCTGATGTGGATGTAGAGTTACTGGAAACCTCATGCATGGTGGGAACACAAAGTGGCGCAGTCAGTTTGGAAACAGCGTGCACTTTCATAGAAACTTTAAGCTTATTTCATTTCTACTATTCTTCCCAAGAATGAAAACATACATATACAAAAAACACTACATGAAAATTCTTAAAATAAACGATGTATAATCAATACGTTTGAAAATATTAATAATGTCTGTCATCTATTGAATATTATAAAATGTAGAATATCCATACAATGTAGTCTCAATATTTAAGTACAACTAATTTAAGCAAAGGCATCAACGTTTCGTAAAAGAATTATGTAGATAAACTAAGTCAGTCATTAAATCTGCATACTTTAAAATTTCACTTAGGTCATTTTATGGAAATGCATAAATATAAACACAGAAATCAAATAAGCAGATGCCTGAGGAGGGGGATTTAGGAGGTAACTTGCTACAAAAGTTCACAGGGGAACTCTGGAGTGATGGGAATGATTTATATTATAATTGTGGTGGTAGTGACACAATGATATACTTTTTCAAAATTGATCAAATTTGATCTTCAAAATGATACTAAAAATAAAAACAAAACGTTCTGTTTCTTGTGCTATTGAGTCTAAAATTTGATTTCTCTTTCCTATGAGTAAAAACAAGCATAATATCCCAGACACCATCATTATGTGTTTAAAATATTCAAGTTCTAAAACCAGACCCTAAAAGGGACGTTATGTTGTCTATCATTCAACTTCCCTAATTATTCAATTACTTTTTAAATATATCATTTAAGATACTCATTTTAGTCTCTTTTATGACACTGTCAAATAAACTACAATACTTCTATCATAAAATGAGTAATTTTTATACCATTACAGATATTCTAAACAAGGGAATAAAAATGGACAAATTATTTGTTCTTCCCTTCAGCTTTCTTTATAGGTGCTGGCCACATATTTGCACATGTAAATCGTCTTGTAACATTTGTGAGAAGCAAGTTTAAAGCCTTAAAAATACTGTATCTTTATGGTTCTTACTAATGCTTACAAAAAGAGAAAACACTATTTCATAACATGTTATACCACACTTAATGATTTCTGGTTGAATTTATATTACAAGTATTTTATTAGCCTATCTAATGATATTTTTCCAAAACAAGTAATGGTGTGGAAAATGAGAAATCATTACAATTGTTTATGTACTTGCTAGCTATATATTCAAATGTAAATGTGATTTCAAAACATATTACATCTAAAATTAAATTATCATGCCTGAAAAGGCTAAGAATCTAAATATAAATGAAAACTATAAAAAGTAATATATTTTGATGCATTCTTAAATACATTTATAGAGCAATGGCATCAATATTGTCAACTTAAATGTAATTTATTTCTATATAGAAAATATTTACATTGTATAGCAGTTATATGTTTGAAATTGATACTTTGGGATATGTGAAAAGCCTACAACCTTTACAAGGTGCTGAGATAATTACTGTCCTGTAGGCAGATTTCAATTGTACTACTATACAAGCAAATGTTCTTTCAGTATTTGGTGCTGACTTTTTGTTTTATTTGACAGGCAGAGTTATAGACAGTGAGAGAGAGACAGAGAGAAAGGTCTTCCTTCTGTTGGTTCACCCCCAAAATGGCCACTACGGCTGCATGCTGTGCCGATCCGAAGCCAGGAGCCAGGTGCTTCCTCCTGGTCTCCCATGCAGGTGCAGGGCCCAAGGACTTGGGCCATCCTCCACTGCCCTACTGGGCCACAGCAGAGAGCTGGACTGGAAGAGGAGCAACCGGGACTAGAACCCGGGGTGCCGAGGCCGCAAGCAGAGGATTAGCCAAATGAGCTGCGGTGCCGGCCGCTGACTTTTTAAAATGTAATTTAGGGGCCAGCGTCTTGGCTCACTTGGTTAATCCTCCACCTGCGGTGCCAGCATCCCATATGGGTGCCAGTTCTAGTCCTGGTTCTAGTCTCCCTCTCTCTGCAGTTCTGCCCTTCAAACAAATGAGCGCATCCTTTAAAATAAAGAAGTAATTCCTTAATCTGTGAACGTGAGTGGACGAACAGAGAGGGCTGGTGGAAGTCTAGGAGACATGGGAATCATTTTTATTTGTACTGACTCAGGAAATAAGGGAAAGGAGGGTTGTGAGACACAGTTGTCAGAAATTGCTTTCCCTCTGTGAGACGGTTATTTATGATCTTCCCATATTTTACTATTCCTTGATTGTGACTCACATGTTACAACAGCTCTCACATTTCATTATGTTACTTATGATATTATCACCAACTTTTGCATGAAGTATGACATTTTTGTTTGTTGGTAAAAGAAATCCAATTTTACCTGTACTAGATTATTGGCTTATAATTTGAAGGAGGAGTTCAACACCAGTGAGACCCATTAAGCTGAACTTCTATGATGATTTTTCTCTCAATGTTAATTTCCTTTAAAAAAAAGATTTATTCTATTTATTTTGAAAGTCAGAATTACAGAGAGAAAGATGGAGAAACTGAAGGTGAGAGATCTTCCATCCACTGGTTCACTCACCAGTGATGGCCACAACAGCCAGTGCTGTGCAAGGCCAGAGCCAGGAGCCAGGAGCTTCCTCCGGGTCTCCCACGTGGGTGCAGGGGTCCAGGGACTTGGGCCATCTTCAGCTGAGTTTCTCAGGCCACCAGCAGGGACTTGGATCAGAACTGGAACAACCCAGACCTGAACAGGTGCCCACATGGGATGCTTGCCTTGCAGGTGATGGCTTTACCCACAATACCACAATGCCGGCCCTTCAATGTCAATTTCATTTCTTTTTGGACACAATATTTTTTTTTCATGTTTCAAAGGACCTCAACACTGATTTTCTGAATATATATAACAGAGAATTTTTGGCTAGTCTACTTCAGGTCACATGTCTAAATATTTCTGCACTCGCTGAGTCAGGGTTGAGACATGTCCCCAGAAGGGGAAAGTAACGCTGGGAGAACATTAATAGATTTCACTTGATCTTAGCCAAAAGGCCGAGAAGCGATTATTAATAGATTTCCATTACACTTTACCCAACTCCACTGACTAAACTTAATTCCGCTACACATTTCCATCCTGCTTGCTGTTCTATTTATACTTTATTGAGCATATTCATGACATGTCATTTCTTTCCGTCTTTATCGTTAATATGTGCACACATAGGGCAGGCCACATCTGGTTTAACTCATATTGTTTTCCCCATTGCCTGGAATATTGCCAGTTTTCACTTACTGAGAAAGAAATAATCATCTTTTCTCATTCAGTTCATACTAAAAATTCAAATCCCAAATGGTATTATGAGTTATTGAATTCATTTCACAGCCAGGAATTACAACTTGCTCTAATAATAGCTTGCTTAACTACTTCTCTACAGATTTTGCTCTTTTTAAAACAATGAGAAACAAGCACTTTTAGCCTCATTCTTCACCTTGCATGTCCTCATGAATCTCTTGCTAAATAAGACAGCAAATTTAAAAAAAAAATACAAATTTTGGAGCAGGCTATCCACATACCTCATTGGAGTACCAGTGTTTGCGTTCTTGCTCTGCTCCCAATTCCAGCTTCTTGATAACGTGCAACCTGAGAGGCAGCAGGTGAGGGCTCACCACCTACACAGGCGACCAGGATTCAGTTCCCAACTCCTGGCTGCAACCACGGCCCAGCCCGTACTGCTGCAGGCATCTGGACAGTGTTCCAACTTACAGGAGAGCCTCTGTCAGTCTCTATATTTGAGAAAAATAAAATAAACATGTGAAACAGTTTTCAAAAATGGTGTCTATATGAACATTAAACCTTTTCAAAATAAGTCCCAATATTTGCTATAACAATTAAACTAAAAGAAACTTGTGTAAAACGTTAGTATGCTCCCAAAGCTTATTTGAATTGTCTGAATATTCTAAATTTTAAAATTGGCAAGGTCTAGGAAGTCACCCAAATAGCAAAAATATGTATTTGCAAATTTCTTCATTTCATAGTGATCACTACCAACCAGAGTTTGAATTCAGGATGAACCTCCAAATTCACACTGCTCCCGAATCAGTCTGAATCCTGTTAAGAATGTTGTGGGTGAAGAGAGGGAAGCTGGAGGGAGTAGGGCAGATGCTTGGCCAAAGATAATATTTGATTTAATTTTATATTTTGTAGAAAATGGTTATACCATGAACACCCTTTAAAGCACAGCAGATAAGACAGTCTCGCCTTACTAATGTAACAGATAAAAGGAAATTTCTATTTGTGAAGCAAATCAGAATTTCCTGTCTTTCGTGAACTCATCAGAACATCAGCAGACATGCCCACCCTTCACCAGTGACTGGGTGGGGAGACGGCCGGTGGCCCCCCAGCCCCGGAAACACCAGCTGCAGAATCTGCTGGCCCCTGGAGACCCGGGAAGGCAAATTTCATCAAAGAGAAGTAGAGTCAAAGCAGAAGACAAGGCAAAGGTGATGTCTCTGTGTGGGCTGACAGCTATGCTGTGATCACAGAACCACAACTCCTGTAGATCTAAAGGAATAAATGGGACAGACGCTTTGAAAGGATCCTCTGGACAGAGCCACATCGCTTCTCCTGGTCACAGAAGTCGTGACACTACATATAAATTCAGGCTACAATTCCTAAAGGAAAAGAAAAACCTAAATTCCTTGCACACATATGTCAATTATTTCAGATTTGTTATGAAGTGAGTTATAAAGTTAGGCATTACATTGATTCTATTTCTAACAAAATAGAACATTTATTTACACTACACTGTTTATATATTACACAGAAATTACAGAAGAGTGCCTTATCTAATTTTTCTTCTCAGTCCTCAAGATAGAATATAGGGTACATTTCAAAGCAGTAATAAATCCATTTGTGAAGCCTATGCCCTTTTATCATGAAATAAAAAGACTTCAGGAGAACTTAGAAAATTCCAGTTTTTATGAGTCTCTGAGTTGCAGAAGTGTTTAAAAAAAAAAAAAAAAAAACCATGCTGTCCTGTGTTTGATGTATTTTCCTTTGGGGCTTGAGTAATAAACATAGATATATGGAGGGAAGAATTTTATATCAAGTTTTAATGAAAGGTTAATCACTTCAGCATCAATAAGTCATTTACTAGGACAGACATTATAATTCATAACCGTAAGGCTTGATGTGTGTTTCCATTTATTAAGATGTAAAGAGACGAAAAAAAGGAAAATAACCAAACTTAAAATATAACTGTTAACTGCTTGGTATTTCCTGATGCAAATAGATTCCTGTCAAAATACACACGGACTTGAGATGACCTTGGTTGAAGTTGACTAGTGCTGAGACTCAATTAAGTGCTACATTGTGGTGGTAATGAACATTCTTTATTGCAGGTTGGTAGCATCCAGGGGAGATAAACCTCAGGGGTGCAAGTCGTTATGTGTGCCACACAGAGGGCAGTGGAAGAATAAAATTGTATGCAACAACTTGAAACTTCAAGTACTAACTTGCTCCTAATAATACAGTGTTAGAGACAAAAAGGACGTGAATCTGGAAGACTTCACAGCAAGAAATTCCTTGCAAGGTTGCTAAGGGATTCTCTACAAATAGGTTAGACCTCTTACTGAAGATTGGAGGAGTGGTCAAAATTATTTGTCTTTCTATCCACTTTGACCTTTGAAGCATATTTTGCAAGTATTTTCTTTGAGGTACAGCCTCTCTTTTTATTCTGCTCTGGTCTGGTGACTTGCTTTGGCCCAAGTGAATGAATAGGTAATTTTTTGCTACCTCCTGGCTTCTGATGTGAGCGTTCTCGCATGCTCTGTCTCTGTAATCCAGGTCCCTGCAAGGTCTATGAGCAGGAAGGACTGGCCCCTGGAAGGCAAGAAAACAATGGGACAGTAGACGATCCACTGATTGATCTCACCCAGAGCTTAAAACACATGAACGCTGATGTGGAGACATTTAAGTTGTTTCACCTTCCTGTTACCTGGAATAGGACCATAGCCTCACCTGTTGACCACACTCGTCCGCAAAAGTAGAGTAGAATGCCAGGTGAACCTGCGGACTATAGCAGTCCCTGAGCTTTCGAGAGCTGTCTCTTCTCCACCCCCACGGCATTATCATCACTAGCACGGACGATGGCAAAATGCGCTTCAGTGGATTTTCTGAGCTGAGCCTTCCTCTTTGAAGCCACGCTTCATATGGTAACGCCTTTCAACCTGAGCTGTATTTAAAAGATTTCTTCTTCAAGTGTGATCCTCACAAGGTCGCCTTATGGCATTTTGTCAGTATTCCTTCATGACCTTACAACTTTCCAGAATTTCTTCCCCATTCTTGCTCCCCATTCATTGCCAATGACACATAAGTGTATGTGAAGGACACTATCCCAACACATTTTGTACCTTTTTTTCATTTTTCAATCATAGGACAATAAACTGAACAAATGCTTATATTTATTTTTTTTTTCTGAAGATGCTAGAGAATTCAAAAATACATAATTGGAAATCTCTTCTGGAATGACTGGAAACAAGAAAAATAAAAATAAAGTGACAAAAGGCATGATGTAATTTAAAAATCTGTAGTTTGTCAAAAATACCAGCTCTTGCTGAGAAAGACAGTGCTGGTTTTATGGAAGAGTTGCAAATGCATCCAGGATACTTGTAAAGGTGTGAAGGAATTGTGAGGTCGTGAGGAAGACAGAGCAGATTTCAAGTGTGTGGAGGTAATCAGCGTACACTGAAGGCTGGGAGAAAACAGTATGTGGCAAGAGCAGTTACTAAACGGCAAAAAAAAAAAAAAAAAAAAAAAAAAAAAAGATGAAGAAGGAATGAGGTCTAAGCAGACTACAGAATCGTGCTCAGTATCAAAAAGGCCAGGGTCAGAAAGCCTGGATTTGATCCCAATTTCAGGCATTTACAAAATATGTGATCTTGGGAAAATCACTAAATATCTCTGTTTTCTTATATGTAAACAAGTAATAATCTCAACTTTTAGAGATGGTATAAAGGTTAAAAGGATAAAATAAAAGACTCGAAAAATTGTAGTGGGAAATAAAATACACTTTGCATCAAAAGAAAATGATATTTAACAGGTATTTAAGAAATGTCTAATTGATATATTAAATTCAAATCACTCATCTCTTACTCTGCTTTTATATTTCTTCATAGCACTGATCAATATCTGACGTTACACTTAATGCTGATTGTTTGCACTCTCCCTCCTGGAATCTAAGTTACATAGCGGTAGATATGTTGCCTTATAGTTCTTATTGTTCAGGGTTCCAGCCTTCTAACTAGAAAGTATGTACCTGTGGTGGGTTTTTGGCTTCGTGGCTAAGATGCCACTTGGATATTCACATCTCATACTGGAATGCCTGGGTTCAAGTCTTTGCTCTGCTCTTGATTCCAGTCTCCTACTAATGTGTTCCCTAGTAGACAGCAGGTGTAACACAATGAGTTGTGTCTCTGCCACTCAGGTAGAAGATCCAAATCAATTCTCTGGCTCCTGGCTTTTGTCTGGCTCCATCCCAGCTATTGTAGACATTTGGAGAAGGAGGCAGCAGGTGGTAGTTCAAGTACTTGGGTCCCTGCCATTGAATTGGAAAATAATGACATTTTATGGGTTCCTGGCTTCAAACTGTCCCAGCCTTGGCTCTTGGAGGGATCTGGAAAATGAACCAGAAGGTGGAAGGTCTCACTCTTTTCTCTCTCTCCTTTATACTATCTCTCTGAAATATTTTTAAAGAAGGAACTATGTGACATAGTTCCATTTTTCCATTTTATTATTTATTTATTGAAACGGTAGAAAGAGAATGAGCGAGAGCGAGACACAGCTCCCATCTGCTATTTCATTCCCCCACAGACCAAGGGGCTAACAACAAGAGCCAGAAGCCTAATCCCTTTCACCCACATTGGTGACAGGGACCCAACCACTTGAGTTATCACTTACTGTCTCCCAGGAAAAAGATACTGTGCATTAGATCCGATGACAAGGAAACAGCAGTCAGAGAACCAAGCGCAGGAAATAAATGTGAGTTTCCTTCTCTGTGTATGAAAGAAAACAATCAAAGCCTTAATCTTGTATGGGGAAGAAAAACACTACAGTTCTTAGGCATTTGATAAAAGCCCTCTAGAAACATGTAAGGACCACTTTCCCTAAGGCTTTGCCTTAATGAGTAAGAACAAAGAATAACTCCTCTGCACGGCAACTCCAGGATAAAGCACATAGATTGAATAACTAGCAGGAGAAGAATATTTTCAAGAGAAGGACAGAACAGGACAAGAATGTCAAAAGGGACCTTCTCTAAGGCACCGAAGAATGGAAAAGCTGAAGTTAAGGATGCTACAGCCTAAACTGTAGGAAGTGTACCCTGGCATAAGGGATGGGATTAAAAGAGAAATGACTTCAAGGAGATCCATGAAAAGCAGCAGTCTCTGCAGTAAGATAAATAAACATGGAATATGCACGCATGGGCACACACACACACACACACCCATGACAGGTACAAGTAGAAGAATGTGTATTGTGTTATTTTAAACAGGAAAAATGCTTTGGGAATGTGAATGTCTATGTGTCCAGAGAGTAAGTTTTTTTTTATCAATTATTTTTTAAGGAATACAAATTTCATATGTACAACTTTAGGAATGTGGTTATCAGAGAGTAAGTTTTTATGCCCTGCTGTTTCCAACAGGAGAGCATTGCTTCCTCATCCTACGTGTTCGCAGTCTGTGGACAGCACCCACCTTTCTCTAAAGGACTGTAGCCTGACCTACTGTAGTAGAGAAGAACCATCAATAGACACAGCATTTACTGTTGACCGAAGGTAAAGCAGTTCCCATTGACTTCAGCAAGATTTTAATTAAGGTGAAGATTTGGCCAATTAAGCTCATTTCACTGCATGGCAACTCCACTAACACTGTCACTTAACACACAGTCACTTCTCAGCTCAGCATTTCAAACCTCCAGGTTGCTCAGAATTGGGTAGCAGGTGTGAGCAATTAAAGCAAAAAAAAAAAAATTGTAGTGGACAATAAAATACACTTTGCATCAAGAGAAAATGATATTTAACATGTATTTAAGAAATGTCTAATTGATATATTAAATTCAAATCATCGAGTGCTAATGGCAGTTTGCAGTTACAACACTCTGATATTATATAATTATAGCATTTGTTTTAAGATTCAGCTTATTGATTTGAAAGACAGAGTGACAGCAAGAGAGGGAGTGACAGAAGGAAAGTAGATCCATCCAGTGGTTCATTCCCTAATTGCAGCAACAGAGGGGGCTGGGCTAGGCTGGTGCCAGGAGGTGGGAATTCCATCGAGGTCTCCCAAATGGGTGGCAGTGTTCCAAGCTCTTGGGCCATATTCTGCTGCTTTCCCAGGTCCAGTAGCAGTCGAGTGGATGGAAAGCTGATCTTCAGTGTGGGATCTGAGTGACCCGGCTGGTGACTTAACCTGCTGTGCCACAGTACGAGGCCCTAGTTATAGCATTCTTAAGGGTCATGACAACGCACTTTATTGAACACCTGCAGGAAATCTGTGTAGTTTTTTGAATTTCAGTGTTTTATTCTGTAGTGTTTTTGTTTAACATTTTTATATAAGAATAGTTGGGTATAGTTTAAATTTATCTGGGACTAAAATATATTATTATATGCTATAATATCTATGAATATAAAATACAATAAATTTTTTGAAATGGGACAAAAGCCTTCATTAATTTAAGCCAATGATAATGCTCTGTGACTTTAGATATTAATGCTTGAAAACTAAAATTTAACTTTATTATCTGAAATTCTAAATCATTTTAATCTCATTTTCAGTATTTTGAGAACATGAAAATGTAAAATAACTCAACATGACTAAAAGCAAATCCCTTTGAAGTGTATGGGTTATTTACTACCAATAATGAATCATACACAATGCAGAGACAAGCCTGTCTCATTTCTCTTTCAATTGTAATAGGATACGACTGAAAGAGAACAGGAAAAGCTGTAGAAGAAAGAATTTTGGGTGATTTCACCACAAGGAAATGTTAAATTTTGAGGAGATGTGTTTGCTCTGATTGGATGTTACACAATGTAAATGTGCATCATTTTGCACATTTATGGTATCTTATACACATGTACATTTTTAAATTTCAGCTATTTTATAATACAGGTAGATATTAAGCCTAGCGGTTAAGACACCAGTTAAAACTCGACATCCCACATCAGAGTGCCTGGGTTTGAGATCTGGCTCTGACTTATGATTGTATCGTTCTGCTAATGCAGACTCTGGGAGCCTCTGTTGAAGGCTTCAGTAATTGGGTTACTGTAACCCATTTGGAAAACCTGGACAGAGTTCCTAGTTCCCAGCTTTTTTCCTCCGAGGCTATTGTTAATATATGGGTAGCAAACCAGTAGATGGGAGTTCTATCTGTCTATCTCTCAGTCTCTCTGCTTCTCAAACAATAAATTGCTTAATTTTTACAATAGATCCAATTTTAACCCATTATTCACATGCTATGTAAGAATGGTTTTCTATATATTAGTTTAGTAAACTGATAAATTTTATATTATACTCAGAAATTGTTGTGCCCCATGTGCTTAATTTGTAAGAGTGAGGATTATAGATTTATGGCTCAGGAGGTGGCACAAGGCAGCATCAAAACCATAGCACTTTTCACACTGAAGAGTGGAGGGCAAGGAGCAAGTAGATGGGATGCTGGAACAAGAAGCGTAAGTCAGAAGTGCATCTCACACACGGGCACGGGGTCATTGCACGTGCTGTCCTGCTTCTGTTTATGACAACTGGCCCTGCATTCTTGGCCTTAGCCACACACTTTTGGTCCCTTACTTTGTAATTTGGAGTCAAAGATAATGGATATAGTCCTACAGGCAGTAAGGAGAATGGTAGCAAGTTTGGAATAAAAGTTGTAAAGAACCAGCAAAGAGTTGGAATAAAAGACTCTGAATAAGGCTCTCTTTATAGACTTTATTGCCCCAGCACCTGAGATGAAATATCTGACTGAAGGGACGAGACAGTAGCCAATTTACCTGACCATATTATAGACTTTGAAGACTGACGACATTTTGTCCCACTTGTATAGCATATTGGAGACGGGGAAAGGGTATAGGGCCTGCTGTACTGCAGCACGTTTATTTCTGATTTATAAGCTCTACAGGGCTTCCCATCAAAATAACAGAAGAGGTTTTAGTGTTTCTTAGAATGGCATTCTGACTTCAGCCTAAGAACCAAATGTGATTTAAAATGTATCACCGTTGTGATGGGGGAACCAGTCCCTCCCCACTACCTATATCACAACTTGTTTCAAGTAAGTCCCTTGCCACTTGATTTGTGGTAAATATGATTTCTGCAATTTTGACAGATTTATTTTGATCCTGACAATAGCATCACCAAGTAATGGCTCTGTTCTAAAAGAGAAGACACTTACTTTTGCCTTTGAGGATGTAATAGCTTATCAAGGGGATAATGTTGAAAGCACCAAAATGTCCACAGATGCATAATGGATGCAGCTCCCCCCGCCCCCAACGTCACGTAACACTTTACACACAGTGCTATGAACACAGCTAAGAACGGCAGTCTGACCAATGTTAGGTTACAGAAAGAAAGTAATTCAATAAGAACCTCTCAGAGTTTCATGAATTTTCCATCGTGCTATAGTCTCTATAGTCTTCTATGCATGTTTCTTCTACATAAAATTTTTTAAGGAAAGGAATAAATAATAGGCAAATTCAAAGAAAACTTTGAAATCTTGAAGTAGTCTATTAGAAAGTTTTATTTATTGGAATATGTTGGAAAGGGATTATAACTATGTTTTGAGCAAAATTATATGTAGCAGAGGAAGTTTAAAAGAGTAAGAAAAGGTGAATGTAGCTTTGGTACATAACCAGAGCATGTACACAGACTGTATAGGTCAAGGGGAAAAATTATAGACTTATGATATTTTTTTCATGTGAATCAAGTTTATTGTCACAAAGCAGTAGCCTTATTTTCATAAACATACAAGAGACATTTTTAATAGATGAAAAAAAAAAACCTTTTCAAAGAAAAAGTGGTGTGTTTTACTCCATAAGCAGATTACTTACTGCACCTTTGAGTAGATACAGAGGGATCACCTTGTGCAAATAAGAACATATTTCCTATTGTAATGAGGAATATGTTTATAAACAACTGTGTGCAAATCCTTCAGGACATTATTAAATGCTATTATATTCATTTTTTAAACACATCTCTGCTTCTGTTATTTTTTTTTTACTCTCTTGGAATGTACTTTATTTTTTTTAACGTTTATTTAATGAATATAAATTTCCAAAGTACAGCTTATGGATTACAATGGCTTCCCACCCCCATAACTTCCCTCCCACCCGCAACCCTCCCCTTTCCTGCTCCCTCTCCCCTTCCATTCACATCAATTCATTTTCAATTCTCTTTATATACAGAAGATCAGTTTAGTATATATTAAGTAAAGATTTCAACAGTTTGCCCCCAAATAGCAACACCAAGTGAAAAAATACTGTTGGAGTACTAGTTATAGCATTAAATAACAGTGTACAGCACATTAAAGACAGAGATCCTATATGATATTTTTAAAAAATTGATTAATTTTCTATGCAATTTCCAATTTAACACCAGGTGTTGTTTTTTTTTTCATTTTCAATTATCTTTATATACAGAAGATCGATTCAGTATATACTAAGTAAAGATTTCATCAGTTTGCACCCACACAGACATACAAAGTGTAAAATACTGTTTCAGTACTAGTTATAGCATCACTTCACATTGGACAAGACATTAAGGACAGATCCTCTGTAATTAACACACAATTATTCTTAGGTGTTTAAATTTTAACTGAAAAGTGATCCCTGTTAAATATAAGAGTGGGAAAAAGAGAGGGAGAAGATGTACAATTTGGGACATGCTCAAGCTGACTTGCCCCAAATGGTGGATTTAGAAACGTGCCAGGTGATTCCAATACAATCCCATCAAGGAGGCATGTACCAATGCCATCTCACTAGTCCAAGTGATCAATTTCAGTTCACAATTGATCATTCTGATAGGTCTAAGAGTCAAAGGGATCACACAAACAAGACTAGTGTCTGCTAATACTAACTGATAGAATAAAAAGGGAAAAAACGGTCCAACATGGGAAGTGGGATACACAGCAGACTCATAGAACGGCAGATGTCCTAAACAGCACTCTGGCCTCAGAATCAGCCCTTAAGGCATTCGGATCTGGCTGAAGAGCCCATGAGAGTATTTTAGGCATGGAAAGCCAAGATGCTCTGGCAAAAAAAAAAAAAGAAAAAAAAAACAAACCACAAAACCTAAATGAAAGATCTCTGCGAGTGAGATCCCAGTGGAAAGAATGGGGCCATCAAGGAGGGAGATACCTTTCTCTGAAGGGAGGAGAGAACTTCCACTTTGACTATGACCCTGTCGGAATAAGATCAAAGTCGGCGAACCCTAAAGGCTTCCATAGCCTTGGCAACTCATGACTGGAGCCTAGGGAGATTACTGACGCCATAATCAAGAGTGTCAAATTGTTAAGTCAACAACAGGAGTCACTGTGTACTTATGTCTCAGGTGGGATCTGTCCTTACTGTGTTGTCCAATGTGAAGTGATGCTATAAATAGATTTATGATATTTTTAAATTTAATATTAAATTGCCCATTTTATTTAAAACATTATCTATCATATGTGAGGACACAAGTTCATATGAGTACAAAAATAGAGATAAAATATTGAATTCTTAGTGAAGTTCAGTCTAACTAAAATCTAATCAAATACTTTAAAAATTTTTTAAATATGCACCATGTCATCAAAAATATAAAATACTTAAGCATAAATTTATTCAAGCATGAGAAACATCTCTAAACTTGAAATACCAGAACATAAAAAATAAAGAATGTGTAAGTAAGTGCAGAGCTATAGCTCAGTGGTCTGGATAAATCAATATAAATTTGGAGCTTCCTAAGCTGACATATAGATTTAATGTAATAGCAACAAAATATTCCAGAACATCGTTTTGCATAAGGCACAAAATGGAATTAAAAATTATTGCCTAACACAGAAAATCTGTTATGCTCACAATAATCTTGAAGAAGGCCACTGAGTTGTCTTGTACATAACTAGATTTCAAGACTCCCCATGTAGTTACAATAACCCCAATAGTATGCTAGCAAAACTAGAGTGACTAAACAAGGTTATTGGAACATAAAGTGTGCAGACAGACCCAACATGCATTTCAGAAGAGAAAAGACAGCAATATTCCATAATTCTATTGAACCTGTCTATAAAGACAATAGACTACTTCTATATCGTATTAATGCAATCATTATTTTGCTAAACATTATAAAGTATATATGGACTGAAATATACGAAACATTTACAGGAAAATTTTTTAAATGCCCTGAAATTGAATTAATAAAATATTTTATTAAGACACAAAAAACTAATCAAAGAAGTCAGATAAAATTTGATTAAAATTAAAATATCTGTTCTACAACTGAGATAATTAGAGAAAAAGAAGAAATGAGTGGAAGATTTTTATACTGCATATATGAACTCATATTAATACTTTTAAAAGTCTACATATTAATAGGGATAAATAATTATGTAATTGGATTAAGGAATTGAAATTTTATTTCACCATTAAGGATATCCACAAAGGCAATAAGCTCAACATTTTTTTTTTTTGACAGGCAGAGTGGACAGTGAGAGAGAGAGACAGGGAGAAAGGTCTTCCTTTACTGTTGGTTCACCCTCCAATGGCCGCCACAGCCGGCGCACCGCGCTGATCTGATGGCAGGAGCCAGGTGCTTCTCCTGGTCTCCCATTGGGTGCAGGGCCCAATCACTCGGGCCATCCTCCACTGCACTCCCTGGCCACAGCAGAGAGCTGGACTGGAAGAGAAGCAACCAGGACAGAATCCGGCGCCCCGACTGGGACTAGAACCCGGTGTGCCGGCGCCACAGGCAGAGGATTAGCCTAGTGAGCCGCGGCGCTGGCCTCAACATTATTACCCATTGGGAAAACACAAATTAAAATCACAAGTTGATGCATTATACACATCCAACAGAATGGATAAAATGTTAAATACTGATGATTTTAAATTCATTGTAATCAGAGAGTAAATTGGTAAGCAGTTTTGGAAAATGGGCTTTATTTAGTTAGTGTAAATATATACTCATGACAAAGAGAATTTTACTCTTATGAAAGTAAACAAGAGAGGCACTGCCTATTTCCACCAATGCAATATATAAAAGAATGCTCTTAGTTTTATTCATAGTAACCAAATGTCTGACAACTAGGAAATGGAGCAATAACTTAGTATATAATAGAATTTTCATATAATAGAGCATTACAAAACAACAAATCAAAGAAAATCTAACACAATTAAGAAAATGAATGATTATCATATCACAATAAAGTAGTACACTGTATTCCATTCATTGAAGTTGTAGCACAACAAAAAACAGTGAGAGAAGTCAGATTATTGATTATTTCTAGAGGATACCAATATTTAGAAAATAGTACAGACCAGCGCCGTGGCTCACTAGGCTAATCCTCCGCCTGCGGCGCTGGCACACCGGGTTCTAGTCCCGGTCGGGGCGTCGGATTCTGTCCCGGTTGCCCCTCTTCCAGGCCAGCTCTCTGCTGTGGCCCGGGAAGGCAGTGGAGGATGGCTCAAGTGCTTGGGCCCTGCACCTGCATGGGAGACCAGGAGAAGAACCTGGCTCCTGGCTTAGGATCAGTGTGGTGCGCAGGCCACGGCAGCCATTGGGGGGTGAACCAACGGAAAAGGAAGACCTTTCTCTCTGTCTCTCTCTCTCTCACTGTCCACTCTGCCTGTCAAAAAAAAAAATAGTACAAAAGAACCTTTGGAGGTTCTGGTAATACTGCGTATATTACACTATGTTTACAATTGCAAAAAATAATCAATCTGTATATTGAAATTAGAGAAATTTAAATCCTTGCTGAATGAGAATATTTCAATGAAATTAAATAAAAATTTAGAGCATAGAAAATTGATGATTTAAACAAATTTGGAGAGTGAAGTACCAGTTGGAAGATTTCTGTCTCTGTCTGGCTCTCTCATTCTCTATCTTTCAACTAAAAAAAATTAATAAATAGCATTTAAAATTGATAATAATGTAACTTAATTTTAAAGCAATTTTTGACCTGTCCATTCAAAAGCTGTACTTTAGTTTTGCTTCCTTTTAAGTTGTCATTTATTTGGATTCAACATATCAAATTGGGGCTGGCACTGTGGCATAGCGGGTAAAGCTGCTGCCTGCAGTGCCAGCATCCCATATGGGTGCCAGTTCAATACCTGGCTGCTCCACTTCCGGTCCAGCTCTCTGCTATGGCCTGGGAAAGCAGAAGATGGCTAGAGTTTTGGGGGTCCTGCACCCATGTGGGAAGACCCAGAGGATGCTCCTGGCTCCTGGCTTTGGATGGGTGCAGCTCCAGCCATTTTGGCCAGTTGGGGAGTGAACCAGCAGATGGAAAAACCTCTGTCTCTCTGCCTCTCCTTCTCTCTCTGTGTAACTGACTTTCAGATAAATAAATAAATCATTAAAAAAAAAAAAACCATGTCAACTTGTTTACAGTCTTAAAATGGAAAGTGTCAGGAAGACTGCATTTTCTGATGGTTCACATGAGACAACAATTTAAAGGGACACATTCTGTCTGCAAAAATTATAATTTGTTCTTCATCTTCAAGTTGAGTACTCTGCTTCCCTACATAAATGGGTTTCCGAGATTTTTTGTGAGTTCTAAATTCTCAAATGAGCTTCATCATGACACTTATTCACAGTGTACAGTGTAAATTGCCATGCATGTTTTGGTTATGACGAGATTAGAAGAATCCTATTTTTTAAGAGTCAATGATAAGGATATATTCAGAAGACAAAAACACCCAGGTCAGAAAGGGTCCATTCCATTATGTCTTAAAAACTCATTATCCAAATGTTAATACAGTTGTCATTCATTACGATAATTGAACAAGCTGTCTTCATGAGTGTTATCAAATGTGCTAACAACCTAGTCTTGGCTTGAATATTCATACAGGCAGCTGTCCGCAACAGAACAGCTAGGTAAGACGTTGTAGATACTGTGAAGAAAAGAGCTACCTTGCCCCGGACTGAGGTTTCCTTCTTGAGCGGTTGAGCTGCCTTAACTAACAAAGTATGTTTTGCTTTTCAGAGTGACACACAAGTGTGCCCACAATTGCGAGCTGTGATCCAGGTGGCATGGAGTATAAATCCAGTGAGTCTTTGCTCACTAGTACTGGCAAAGCCTGTGCTAGTGTAAGACACTTGGTAACTCGGCTAACTGCTGCTCATCTTGGGATGCACACGTTTGAGAATGAAATTAATTCCTGCTTTTAGTTAGCTGTGTGAAACAGACAGGCTATTTAACCTCTGCCTCATTTGATTTTTAATTAAAGTGAGAAATACCTTTCTATTATGTGATTATTCTGATTATTCAGAATAACTTTGTTAGTGAGCTAACAAAGGCTGACCTGTGCAACAGATGAGCTAAAGGTTTTCTAAACAAAATGTTAAGAAACAAGACAAAGAGAACAAAGTTAACATATGTGGATTTGTTTATCCATTTGTTTAACCATCATCTTGTAAGTTTCAGGAAGTAAATCATGTAGAAGGGAATTTTGTCTATTTAACTGAGGCTAAGATAGACATATATTTAATTCGCTTGATGAAATAATGTTCTAATTGTAGTTCAGCGTCAGAAACATTATTTTTTCACTCATCCAGCACTACCTCACTCCACACAGCTGATTGTATTCCTCATTCTCTCCGAATCTACGCTCTTGCCCACTCCACAAATACTCTCTGAATCACTCATGCTGCAAATGTTCAGTAGAAATTCGGAGAAATCTTCAAGTAGTTCTACATCTTCATTTAGAACCGATTTTATCAAACAGTTGTGAAATATTCATCCAATTACTAGTACTTTTTCATGAAGTGTTTACCAAATCTCCATATCCCAGTCTTAGCAATTCCATTGTGTGCTCTCTGCCAATGCTGCCTAGTTGAAAAATGTACCGCATTTTCCCTTCCTTTGAGTCCAGGCCTGTTATGAGTAAACTCCTCAGACTTCTACATGGCCTGGTGTCTACAACCACGCTTCATATCTCTTTCCCTCTATTTGCAAGACAGAATTCTGAGTGTTTATAGCATTTCTGTGCATAATATTTCTATCACATAAATAGTTCTGGCTGCCTATAAATATATTAGAATTTCTCCATTCCCTCTTCTTCTCCCTCCCCACCTCTCTATACACACACACACACATATATCAATTGATATGCTTATATGTGTATATGCATGCAGATATATATATTTGTACATACAAAATTAAATATACAAAATGGAAATAAAAGAAACACTACTTTTCATGCAAAAACTTTTGAATTTCTTGCATACACTATGTCCTGGTTGAATTCTTTATTTAGTGGAGGATTAAGCTTGTGATTATAAAGGAAATTGAAAGTACATCATTGTAAAAATTAAAAGGAAAATAATAAAGGAAGGAGGAGGGAAGGTGTCAGTGAGGAAAGGCAGGGTGGGAAGTATCATTGTGTTCAGAAAATTCTATGTAGGAAGTACATGAAATTTATTCCATTATGTAAGTAACATTTTAAAGAAATGTATGTTATGAAACAATGCAAAGATTTTAAAATTTTTGTACAAAAATATACTTATCTTTCAATTCAGTATTCCATAAGCTTTTTAAATACCTTGCATTCATACAGTTATATAATGTGGGTTTTTTGATGATTAAATTTAGGTCACCTCCAAGTGCTGGAAGAGTAACTTGCCAGTGGTAACAGAATTAGTACCCAGAAGACCCCGCCTCAGATCTAATGTGGGGGCCCAGGTCCGTGATACTAATCACAGTCCTACAGTGACCTTGGATTCTTTACTCCAACCATACTGCTTCAAAGGCCATGAGTACAACTTCATAAAATTCATAGGCTTTGAAATAATTAGCATGAAATTACTTCTTATTTTAGTAATAAAATGCTTAGATTATTCCATTTGGCTTTTTTTATTACGTTTTGAGATCATTCAGCATCCCCAAATCATTCTATTTTATCAATTTCTCAATAAAACAGGCATCTAACAATTCATAATATGTCTCACACGTGCTAGGATCAACTTTAGTTATGACAATGACTTTGATACATATTTTATAGACCTTTTAAATTAACCAATAACCAAATGCCTTGGCTTTACGTTGTAGTACAACTTGATATTATAGCTCTTTCAAAATCACAATACAATCAAAATCACCCATTCAGTTCTTTTTTTTTTTTTTTTTTTGACAGGCAGAGTGGATAGTGAGAGAGAGAGAGACAGAGAGAAAGGTCTTCCTTTTTGCCATTGGTTCACCCTCCAATGGCCACTGCGGCCGGCGCATCTTGCTGATCCGAAGCCAGGAGCCAGGTGCTTCTCCTGGTCTCCCATGCGGGTGCAGGGCCCAAGCACTTGGGCCATCCTCCACTGCCTTCCCGGGCCATAGCAGAGAGCTGGCCTGGAAGAGGGGCAACCGGGATAGAATCCGACGCCCCAACTGGGACTAGAACCCGGTGTGCCGGCGCCGCAAGGTGGAGGATTAGCCTGTTAAGCCATGGCGCCGGCCTACCCACTCAGTTCTTACCAGTTATCTTTATCTATCCCATTCAAGTTTTTGTTTACACATACAATCTATTATTCAACAAGATATTTGTATTCTTATACATTTTATACCATTCAGTGGGAAATCCTATTCAAGGCATCTGCCTTTGAAAATATATACTGCATCTTGATTCTGTCCTTTATCAAATGATTGCTATGCCTCAGAGGTGGGAGTCCTCTGTGGATGTGACACATATTTTCCATGTAATCACAGAAGCCAGTGCTGAAAATACTCAACATGACAGACATGCCATGGTAGAGTGAGCCCCATATCAAGATTTATCCACTTTCAGGGACCGATTAATCAAGCAGCTGCTGAATTATCCAACACAGACTGTGATCATTTAAATACAAAAAGCATGTATTGCCTTCAAAGATAATACTACCTCAGAGGTACATTTAGTGGAACCGTGTTGGAAGAAACAGCACTTAAAACAGATTAAGAAAACCAACATTCTCCTCTGTGTTCTGATTCTTACAAACAGTAAGGCAGGCAGTCGCCCAAACGCCATGTTTTGGATTGTGTAGAAAAAAACTGACCATCAAATCCATAATTGGTGTAATGTCAGAATGTCTGTGTATCCTCACCTCATATGCTTTAAATCAATATAATTTTTCAGCTTACTTCAATAAATCAGGAAAAATAAATGCCGTGGAATAACTTGAACCATTGTCCTCGCTATTGCTCTCAGATTCAGTAGCAGGACTGCCAAAGATTTCATGTATTGAGTACTTACTGAATGAGAGAATGGTTTGTGAAAATGTGTATAGGTGTGAGTGTGTGTGTGTGTGTGTGTTAGTTTGAATTTTTTAATGACTCTATATAGTTGGTTCTGTAAATATACCTGCCTTTTTTCCCAAAATGAACACAGAAACTGCTAAAATTACACAAATTATTTAGGGTCACTAGGTTGTTGAAAAGTTTAGTTTGAGAATGAGATCTGACTTGAAATATTATGCTTCTCTTCAAATCAAATTAATTTTGAGCACTTGTAAGGTATAAAATTTGCAACACATAAAGCAGTATTCTTTTGAATAATATGTAATTAACAATTATTGGATTACAGTAACTTTACTATTCTTGTCTCTAATTTTTTACTGAAATTACATTTAATTCTGTTAATCAATGTGAATATCTTACTTAAATGAAGTCTCTTTGAGAAAATTAAAACCACATTAATAAAATAAAAACTCTAGAGAAAAAAGAAGCAGTAGAGAAATTTTCATTAAATAACAATAGTAGAATGAAAATTGCTGCGAATTTAAAAGATACAATGATGGATAATATTATGACTAGAAATTGCACATTAAAGTAGAAAAATGATCAACCATCTCAATATAACCAAACAATAGAAATTTAATTATACAAACTACAAAACATGCTGACACTTTATGAAGACGCTAACTAGCATTTGCCAGGAAAGAGTGAAATTCATAATAGCCAGAGATGAAGCTATGAAAACCTCAGACTTCCTTAGGTATATGTGAAATATATTAAATGTTTACAAGTTTAAACATTGCATTCTATTATTTATAATCTAACTAAATGAAATAATATAAAGCATGGTCATGAATGTATGCTTACAAATGCTCAGTAAGTTATTACATATAATCCTTCCAAATTTAAAACAACTAAATATTTTAAAATTTGCAAGTGGACTTAAGCAATTATATCATCATTGTAAAATAGAACATTATGGAACAATCGAATAATGCCTTTCTAAAATATATAATCATCTTAGAATATGTCTACATGAAGTATAAATAAGGAAGTAAAATATGAAATAATTCCTATTCTTTTTAATAATCTTTTTAAAAAGTTCTCTTATTTTCATCTACTTAAAAGGCAGAATAACAGAGAGACGACTTCATGTGAGGACTATCTATGAACTTCCCCCAAAATGTTGTATTCTGTATGACAATGAAAAATAGAGAAGGTGATGGGAGCCAGATTCTGTCACAGGGTGGGTTTAGGAAAGGAGATGAGAATGATCAATGCAGTACCTGGGCAGAGGTGTGGAAATCAATATGAATTCAAATTTGTTTAATGAAGACAGATGGGTTTACATAGAAATGTGTGTATACTTGGGTTAATATATGTGAGGATACTTTAAAAATGCATAAAAAAGTAGAATTGAAAGGTAAGATTTTTGGTGCAAAAGTTCATATATACCAAAGGTTTTCAAAATATCCATGGAAAAAAATGTGTATTATGGAAAATATGTATGGGTTTCAAAATCCATTTAAACTAAAATAAGCGTCTTTTAATTCCATTTTCCAGTACATTTTGAAATTCCCTTGTACAATCCTTCTATACCACATGTCCTCATTCAGTTAACTGAGAGGCCCTGGGAGCCACAATATCTCAATAGCAATGAGCATGTCTGCAATGCAGATCTTCATTTCCAATGCTGCTTCCCATAAAAGAAACCAAGGATCCCTCAAGAAGTAGCTGAGAGCAGGACTAGGTAAGAAATACTCAACACAGCCCTGGAGGAACTGGTGATGCCAGCAAGCGAGGAAATGAAACAAAACAAAACAAAACAAAACAAAACAAAACAAAAACACTCACACACACACATGCACATGCACTCACATACGCACGGACACTCACACAGGCACACTCACACACACACATTCACACATGCACATACACATACACATACTCACATACATATACACACACATACACACATGCACACACAAGCACACATACACACTCACATATACACATACACATACACACACTCACACACATAAACACTCACACACATGCACACATAAGCACACATACACACTCACACACATACACATACACTCACACACACTCTCTCACACATACACATTCACACACACTCACACATAGCCTCTCTTACACACACACACACTCACAAAACCAAAACTGGAATCTGGGAATTAGAGGAAAGGAGCACAGAGCCAACCAAGAGAGCTCCCAAACTGCCTGGAGGAAACCAGGGGAAACAACAATGATAACAATAACGAGGGGACCATGTCATGGTGCAGCAGGGAGGGACCCATCTATGGTGCCAGCTTCCCAAATGGGTGCCCCTTTGTGTCTGGGCTGCTCCTCTTCTAATCCAGTTCCCTGCTAATGGCCTGTGAAAAGCAGTGGAAGATGACCCAAGTGCTTGGGCCCCTGCACCCATGTGGGAGACCTGGATCAAGCCTCAGGCTCCTGGCTTCAGCCTGGCCCAGTGCTAGCTGTCGTGGTCATCTGGGGAGTGAATAAGTGGATGGAAGTTCTCTCTCTTTCTTTTTCTCCCTCTATCTCTATAACTCTGACTTTCAAATAAATATTTTTAAATATAATTATAGCAAATAATAGCATGTTAAGTTATAGCCCAACAAACAAAACAAATACAGAAAAAATCAAAATGAGATAAATGATTGAGCAAATGAATCACTGAAGAAGATAACGTAAGTCTTTCAGTAAAAGAAATCCACATAATTTGTGGGAAAGCTTCATCCTCAAGGAGGCGGCCTGATTCCCCACTCAAACGTGCACGTAGCACATAGTCACTTCCTTCAAAGAGTATTGCTTAAAAAGTGGCAGGAAGGAAGCTAAGCACACAGCGCAGAAAACTTAGACACTACCTCAGGAGCCACCATATGGCCACCAGTTCTAGTCCCAGTTGCTCCTCTTCAGTCCAGCTCTCTGCTGTGGCCCGGGAGTGCAGTGGAGGATGGCCCAAGTGCTTGGGCCCTGCACCCCATGGGAGATCAGGAGAAGCACCTGGCTCCTGGCTTCGGATTGGCGCAGTGCACCGGCCGCAGCAGCAACCGGGGGAGTGAACCAACAGAAGGAAGACCTTTCTGTCTCTCTCTCTCACTGTCTGTAACTCTACCTGTCAAATAAATAAATAAATATATCTTTAAAAAATATGATTCCGAGCTTCGCACTTAGGAATAGGATCTAAATCAAGTAGTGTGACATTGGGTCTGGCGCCAAGGCGCAGTAGGTTTATCATCCACCTGTGGTGCCTGCATCCCATATAGATGCCAGTTCTAGTGCGGGTTGCTCTTCTTCCAATCCAGCTCTCTGCTGTGGCCCAGGAAGGCAGTGGAAGATGACCTGAAGGACCCAAAGCTGGCGGGGTCCTGGGTAGCACCCTGGGGACCCAGAAATTCATTCTCCGGACACCAGCGATGCAAACGCAAGAGGCAGTTTATTTACGTTTTGCGCAAAACGGACCCCTCCCTCCTGAGAGAGTGAGGTACTGGACAAGGGTTACAGGCAGTATTTAAAGGCAAAAACCACAAAATTATCTTAAGCAAGTGAATACAAAGGGGAATGGGGATTTTGTTTACAGCAGTTTCACTTATCTTAGTATACAGAAGTTTTACTTATCTCAGTACACATCAGTTTTACTTATCTTAACCATTGCACAAGGGGGGGTTTCCAAACTGCTATTCCCTGTTATCTGCTAAGTTGCAGTTTCCCAGAAACTGACCTTTCTTGAAACTTTCTAACTGACCTTTTTTGAAACTTCCTTGTTTCACAAGTCCTTCAGACCCAAGTCCTTGGGCCCCTGCACCCACTTAGAAGACCAGGAAGAAGCTCCTGGCTCCTGGCTTTGGATCAGTGCAGCTCCAGCCATTATGGCCATTTGGAGAATGAACCAGCGGAGGGAAGACCTTTCTCTCTGTCTCTCTCTCTCACTTTCTGTAACTCTACCTCTCAAATAAAAAAAAAAAAGCATGACATGGGTATCACAGGTGGAAGTTTAACCTATTGTACCCCAACATTGGCCTCTGTGTTTTGAATTTAACACTTTATGACTTCATTTTATAAGCTGTCATCACATCTACTATACTCCCTTTGAAAAATGGTGCTTTTTCTAGAACTAACAGCAAACATTTATAACTAATTTAAATCCAGCTTTTAACACTATGTTACATTTAGTGCATGTACATTTCACCAAAGCATTATCGATTCTTTCTTCTCATCGCTGTGACACTGTCAACTTTGACTTTTCTATATGCTGTAATCACTCAATACAGTAATACTATTATTGCTTTAAAGAATGTAACCCATATTTCAGTATGGGTGACAGCTGCCCAGGTAACTGAACCATAACCCGCTGCTCTAGGTGCACATAAGCAGAAAGCTGGCATTGGAAGGATACCTAGGAATTGAATACAGACACTGTGGTACGTGAATCAGGCATCACAAGCCACGTCTTCATGGCTGTGCTGAAATCTCACCCCCATCTCCTGATAGAACAAACACACAAGCCTCAGCCGTTCTTGCTCATTGCCCAAAAGGTAGGAAAAGGTTGGAATGTATTCCTTGCCCTTGAATCTCAACTGGGTCTCACACCCTATTGCCTTCATACCCTCCTTGGCCACCTGAAAGACCAGTTGCTCTGAACACTTGAAAGACCAGTTCCAGGAATTCCCTTCCCCCTACTACCCCTTACCCCACCCCCACCCCTAGCCCTCCTAAAATATAAAAAGGCCCAGCCCTTGGGGGTTGGGGCCTTCTGCCATGTGTTCCAACATGTGCGCAACTGGTCGCTACCTCTATGAATTTATTTTCTCTGAATAAATTCGGTCTGGCTGTAAATTCGTACACTGCCTCCTCTCCATTCCACACCTCTTTTCCTAACAGTAACCAACTGTTTATATATTATTATTGCTTAAATGATCCTGTATATCAAGATATAATCTTCACAGATGTTTCTTCAATAGTGTATGTTTCTTCAATTTATTCTATTTTTTGTTACTGAGATTTGTGCCTGCCCATAGTTTTCCCATCACCATTATGATTAGTGGAATAAGCCAGACCCCAAAAAGACAAATGTCATATGTTTTCTCTGAGATGCATTAGCTAATATATAGACTGCAAAAAAAAAAAAGAAGAACTGAATATATAAGAATGAAAATGACATCTTATGATTTGATTATCATATAAAGCCCCTGGCTATAATACTGTAGAACAGTGGTATTTATACATTTTACTTGTTGGACAGTATATTTAGTGGAGTGGAAGGAAGAGGAAAGGAAGTATCCTTATGTTCCTAGAATTGTATTTTTGAAATACAAGAAATCTGATATATCTGCTGGCAAGATGGCGGAATAGGCAGGGAGCACACTTAGTCCGGGGGGAGAGAAAGTTTAATATAAGTGGAGATACTGCAGGGTCAAGGAAGAGTAGGGGATGAAACAGCAGAGGAAACTCTTCCGGAACTAGTGATTCACAGTGGACCTGCGTGGAGAGCGTGGGAGCCCAAGTTCGGGACACCAGCGGCAGACTCAACGCACCAGTGCTGGAACGGGAGGTGAGCCGAACCTCAATAGCCCGAGATACCAGCGGGCAAGCGGAAAGAGGAGGCTAGAGGGAACGAGGCTTGAAACTCCGTGAGGAAAAGTTCACCAGGCTAACTAGAAGAGAGAGAAAAAAAATAAAAATGTGACTGATACGGACACAAGTTTCTCTCTCTCCGCTCACCTCTCAAAGGCGAGCAAGACAGAGCGGGCGCCATTTTGGACATACGTCATAAGCAGGGCGACCTCAGGTCTGCACCAGCCCTGAGCCTAGCAGAAACACCGGACTCTGTGGGGAGGGGTGAAATAACAGGAGATTAGCATCTAACTTGGCAATCCAGTGGGAGACTGCAGGAGAATTGGAGCCCACACTGAGGGCAGCAGAGATTCCCTGTGTGGTCCTTGGGAAAGAGCTTCCGATCTCTGGCTCCTGTGGGTATATCATTTGCCTGCTAACTACCTCCAATTACATTCAGCTGTGCGGAATTAATTCCCTTTTGAATCAAAAAAAGAAAGAGAGATTTACCACACCTAACCTGGGAGTGTCATCCTTGACACACCCTCAACCCTGAGGAACCAAACACAGCTCTCAGTCCACACTCATCTCAAGCCTCTAAGGCTCCACTGAAAGCAGACAGTCCACTTAATATAGAGCCATAGTGTAACAAGAAAAAACACCACAGTGAAGAACCCAAATATCTCCAACATGCCAAACAACAAACGCAAAAAACAAGCTAACAAGAACAAGGAAGACACTATGACGCCCCCAAATGAAAAAGACACCCCAATTCAAGATTATGAAGATGATGAGATCGAAGAAATGCAAGAAGAGGATCTCAAAAAATTGATAAGAACATTAAGAAGTTCTCAAAAACAAATTCTTGAACTACAGAAATCCTTCATGGACAAGATAGAAAATCTCTCTCATGAAAATAAAATATTAAGGAGGAATCAAAATGAAATGAAACAACTAGTGGAACAAGAAACTCTGATAGTGACTATAAATCATAATGAAATGAAGAGTTCAATAGATCAAATGACAAACACATTAGAGAGCCTTAAAAACAGAATGGGCAAAGCAGAAGAGAGAATATCAGACTTAGAAGACAGAGAACAGGAAAGGAAACAGGCAAACCAAAGAAAAGAAGAAGAAATTAGAAATCTAAAAAATATTGTCGGGAATCTACAGGATACTATTAAAAAACCCAACATTCGGGTTCTAGGAGTTCCTGAAGGCATGGAGAGGGAGAAAGGATTAGAAGGCCTTCTTAGTGAGATACTAGCAGAAAATTTCCCAGGTTTGGAGAAGGACAGAGGCATCTTAGTACAGGAAGCTTATAGAACCCCTAATAAACATGACCAAAAGAGATCCTCACCACGACATGTTGTAATCAAACTCACCACAGTGAAACATAAAGAAAAGATCCTAAAATGTGCAAGAGAGATTACTCTTAGAGGATCTCCAATTAGACTCACAGCAGACTTCTCATCAGAAACCCTACAAGCTAGAAGGGAATGGCGAGACATAGCCCAGGTACTAAGAGAGAAAAACTGCCAGCCCAGAATACTATATCCTGCAAAGCTCTCATTTGTGAATGAAGGTGAAATTAAGACTTTTCATAGCAAACAGAAACTGAAAGAATTTGTTGCCACTCGTCCTGCCCTGCAAAAGATGCTTAAAGATGTGTTACACACAGAAACACAGAAACATGGTCACCAATATGAAAGAAGGTAAAGGAAGGAAACCTCACAGCAAAAGATCACAGGAAGCTCAATTTCTCTTTGACATAGAATTAAACTCTGATGCTCTGTTAAAGCAATGTGTTAAAGTAATCTATTATGTTCTCTTGATGTCTGTTAAATTCTAATTGTTCAAAAACAGCTGAATTTTTATTAAGAGCTATGGGTTATTTAAATATGTGCTTTTTTCAAAAATTTGAATAATCACCTTGTAACAATGATCAAATTTGGTCTATGTTATGTCATGATTTTAAGGAATCTTATTTCAACCAGATATTTTGGATTTTGAGCCTTCTTGGCATTCTTGACAGGCATTCAAAAAATCAAAGTTTCAAACAATCTGGTCTCTAAAATTTCCAGTAAATCCTGGACTTTGGTTTTTCCAGTTTGGGCCCAACTGAAAAAATCGAAGGACCTATGTCTCTCATCTTATAGAGACACCAACTAATCAGTCTATCTGGAGTATATTAGAAGGACTGTCAAGATGTGATGTGGTACCAGACTTTAAGTTTCTATATGGAAAATGCTATTAATACAAATGTTTGAGAATTAAAAAGTCTAATGATCTTGTGTTACTAGACATGATAGTTATCTTAATGAGAAAGCCCCAGAGGCTTAAAGGGTTAAATACTTGTAAAATCCTACAGGTGCTTTCAAAAATACTGTGAAGTAAGCAAGTGCCTCTTGTTGGTTGATGAGTTTATAATTTTAAACATGGCGACTTAAAGTCTTTTGTCATCCACAGTTATATATGATCTGCTGCTCATAAAACTAAAGCGTTGTTGGTTCTGTATTTAGCTGTCCTCCTATAGGTTCCTATGGACTTTTTCCAGCCACTTTTATTGTATTCAGTACTTTGGGATGGCTCTGTAAACAGATGAAGCCAATAAGGTATTAACAGTACCAACTGAGAGAAAGTATGGTTAACTGAGGTTACTAAAAAGAAAAAGCAATTCAAATCAATTGGCAATCTACAAAAAGAGTTAAAGATTTTAAAAGCTATTATTAAAATTGCTATATTGGTCTATTATGCTATATTATATGTGTGTACATATTGTATGTCCACATGGGGAAATTTTATTAAGAGTTTTATTTTAAATGGCTTATAGATAACATTGTCCATAAATTTAAGCTGCTAAAATCAATCAAAGATACATTTTAATTCATGTGACCTGAATCTCTGTATCATATGTTTTAGACTTGTTGGTAGAAAGAAACTAAAAACATTTTAGATGGTTGTGCTTAAGTTTACTGGCTAAACAAACTACACCATGTTAGATATTTCAGAGGTGTTTTCAAATACATGATTCTTAAAATTTATAGAAGGCATTGGACCTTCTGGTAAATGTTTTCTTCAGTTGTTATCTAATGGTTGAAACTGTTTGCTAAGTATTCATGTGATATTGCTATTGTCAGCAAGCCATCTAGGACTTGCTCCCTCATTTCTCTATTCTAAGCCCAACTTATTCTTTCATTTCTCTATTCTCTTCAAGGTAGGAAACTAATTCTATTATGAAGGAATCTGTAGGATGCACAATTTAATCTTTAGACCTTATAAAAGAGATGGCTAACATTTTTCTGCAATAGCATAGCCAAAATAAGAACTCAAATAATAATCTCATAGCTAGATTTACTTTGCCATCAGCGAAGTATACAGTAAGTAGAAAAAACCCTTTCAGACCAAAGGGAAAGAAAGTTTTAAAGTGAGAATATAATTTTCCTCATGGGCATTGTCTACCTTAGAAAAACTACTACAGAACATGCCTGTGACTATAGACTTGTAGTTCAGGCCACCGAAGATTAGAGATGGGACTTGGGCACTCCCTTGACTTGCATCCTCTGGTCTGCTTTAACACAAACCAAGAGGAAAAGAAAGCTCGGCATCAGAAGCAATGGGTGGCAGGCCTATTAATGGCTGATCTGTACAGTGATCTGCCCTCAAGGAGACCCAACAGGCCAGTCCACTGCAGTGGCTTTCAATGTGGTAAGCCTGGGCTTCAGCAGATGTCAGCTTGTGAAGAGCCCTGGCAGCTCTGCCAAGAGTTGGATCACTGGAAATGGGCCTGCCCTGGAGTTGAAGGATGCCCAGGTCAGAGCCACAGATCTTATTGGCTCTAAGCTGAAAAGCCCTTCACTCAGCCCAACTTCCAAAGTGACCACTGCAGCTGAGGGGACGGCCAAGCAGGGTCAGCAACATTGCAGACAGAACTGTAAATTTCTTCTTAGAGATGCCCCCTGCCTTTACCTGGCCAGCTCTCCTCCCAGGCCAGCCAAGTAATTAAAGTCAACAGGGTGCCTTCCCCCAGGAGGTTCACACCTCCCTTAGGATATACCCCATGTGAAGAGATAGATAGGTCTGGGCCTCTTAACTTACAAGGCCTAAAGCCCACCAGATTATTATCAAGCCCCTTCTATCAGGTCCTATTTGCCTCTCAATCAGAAAACTTAATTGTAGCTTAGCACCTTTCTTAGCTCCTCTAATAATGACTCTGTCCTTTGTTCTAGACCCTGTCTAGTGCACTTGGGCCTCATTTCTTCGTAATCATAACCTCTACTCTACCACCAATGGCTCTACTCCCAACTTGTGTGTACTGATGGTCCTCTTCCCCACTTAATGCTGTATAATTGTTCAAACCTGGTAAATGCCACTCTTAGGATCATTGGTTACTATCCTCACTCTGTCTTTTATGACCTTGTCTAAATATGATCAGAGTCGGCAAACTTGGAAGGCTTCCATAGCCTTGGCAACTCATGACGACAGCCTAGGGTGGTTACTGGCGCCATAAACTAGAGTGTCAATTTGTTGGGTCAACAACAGGAGCCACTGTGCACTTGCTCCTCATGTGTGATCTCTGTCCTTAATGTGCTGTACATTGTGATTTAATGCTATAACTAGTACTCCAACAGTATGTTTCACTTTGTGTGTCTATGTGGGTGCAAACTGTTGAAATCTTTATACTAAATTGATCTTCTGTATATAAAGAGAATTGAAAATGAATCTTGATGCAAATGGAAGGGAAGAGGGAGCGGGAGAGGGGAGGGTTGCGGGTGGGAGGGAAGTTATGGGGGGGGGAAGCCATTGTAATCCATAAGCTGTACACTGGAAATTTATATTCATTAAATAAAAGTTTAAAAAAAAGATATACAAGAAATCTGTTCTCTTCATATTCATAAATGATGTTTTTAAAAATTTCCTCCAATACTTGGCCACTGTTGACTGATTTTCATGTGAATCAGTTACAGGAAGGAGAGAAAGAATAGAGTGGGAGGAATTCCCTTCTTTGAGCTGTCAGAAGGCTTTAGAAAAACCTTTTACCCTGGGAAGTAGGCCTTTGTCTTGGAAAAAGCTCTTAGCTCTCTTCAGGCTTACCTGTCACAGCCAAGAGGAAGTCCACATTCACACCAAGAATCCGTGGCATCCATGGATACAAAGCATATGGAAATGTATGGTTCCCTCAAGTCTGAGCCCACCCCACCCCCACCATGGTTCAGTCCTCTCGTGTTAATCCACACTCAGTTGCCAACAGTTATCACACTTACCATTCAATGTCCCCACCTGTGTGGGGCTACAGCAGCTCATCTCTAGGTAAGTAGATCTAGCAAATTTCTGCCAGGATCTACTGGTGTCTACCTTCATTATTTTCAGTTCTGAAGTGTCTCTGCATATTCAGTTCTCTGATGATTAAAAAAATAGTCACTGCTTTTCAGGTTCCATCACTTTGTCTCAGGGTAAGGATGCAAGTGATGACTTAACTCCTGAAATGTCAGCAGGCAGACTCATGTCTTTCTACAGAATATCTCCTGCTGATTCTATTTTTGCCATTTCCCTATTTATAAGCTTATATTAACATACATAATATTCTGGTTACCATAGTTTGTTCGTAGCTTCAGGATCCACAGGAGAGAAGGACCACACTTCCAGGAATGGAGAGTCCCTACCCACACTTCAGGGAATGAAAAGTCCTTGCCAAGGTCCCCGTGGGCGCCTAAAGGTCAACCAATGAGGATCAGAACTCTCTCAACCTTTAACCCCTATGCCCTGTATCTATAAAAGGAGCCCTCCCAACCTCTGAAGTGCAACTTCCCTGACCCCCACTCTGTTGGTACCGGGGAACCTCACCCAGGAGTGGAATCCCAATAAAAGCTTGTGAATTGATTCATTTGGCTGGAAAGATTTGTTGTGTGCTGTGTACCTTGCAGTGGATGCTGAAACCTGGAAGCTGAAGGTGCACACCTCCCCTCTCTAGGTTCAAGGCCCCCTCGCTTTCTGATCCTATCTGGTGCCCCGGACTGACCAAGGACCACGCTTGACTGACTGTAAGTAACTCCTCCCCTGCTCTCCCTCCCTCCTCTGGGTTAGCCCTGCCTTAGAGATCTCCGGCCAGCCTCACCCTCTGCATGGGGGCCCGTCTTTCCAAGTCGTGTGCATGCCAGACCTCACTCCCCGTTTAGCCTCCCAGCAGCTGTGGAGATATCCTGGTTGCTGGCTTGGCCCCATTGAGGACTGACCTCTTATCTGTCTATTGAAGTCGGGACAGGGGATGCCTTGACTTAATTCCAGGAGAACCACAGGCTGCCATCGAGACCATGGGATCTGGCCAATCCCAAGGGTGGGATTCAAAATGCCCCCTGACCCACCTCCTAAAAATTTAGACCAACTGGGACTGGTCCAGGACCTACGGCATAAATGCCTAGTTTTCTGCTTAACCCAGGCATAGCCTAATTACGTACTGGACAATGGATACAATTTCTGTGCAGGGAGAGAAAATGGTCTGAGGTCCCATATGTCTAGACTTTCTGGGACCTCCGCTCCTGACCTACTCCCCTCTCTGCCTGCTCCATGGCCTGGGTCTTGCTGGCCCCCACCTTCTAAGAACACCTCTACCCTGTTATTGCCAAACTCTCCACCCTCCACCTTTTTGGACCCTCCTGAGTTCCTGGGGACCCTGCTGCTGGCCAGGAACCTCCCACCCCCCCCCCACCTCCTGTCCATCACCATATTTTATCCCATTGCCATCTTCTATCCCGCCGCCATCTTCTATTCCAACGCCACCTTCTGCTCCATTGCCATCTTTTATCCAGCCACCTCCTGAAACCAGTCCTTCATCTAACCCCACTTCCACCATAACCCGCAATTAACCCCCTTCCCCGTTACCTGTGACTGGCCCCCAGGCAATATCGCAGTCACCTGTAAGCGCACACACAGGGTCACATGACCAGGAGCTCTGACACCACCTCCCACTTCGAGAGATGGTGCGGGCTGAGGGTATTGTGCCACGACCACATTCTGCTTCCATTACAAGACTTTGATATTATCTTCTCCTCCTCTCTCACTTCCGAGCAATGGGCACAGGTCTGACAGGCTGCCTGAGACGAGGCTGACAAGGCCCGATTAACTGATCCCACTCTCCCACGAGGAGCCCAGGTACTGGAGGTGGAGCCAGGATGGGCCTACCAGGAAGGACAGGCAGGAAGACAAAACATGGCCAGTAAGATACTTACTGGCCGGCATGCACACTCTCTCCCACAAGGTGGTCAATTTTGATAGACTTCAAGAGGTCACCCAGGACCTGGAGAAAAAGAGCCAGGAGGAAACCTAGCTCTTTTTTTATACAGGTTCACTGAGGCCCTAACTAGGTTCACCAAACTGAATCTTCATTCCCCCTCGGGGGCGGCAATTCTGGCCTCTCATTTCACTTCCCAGTCCACCCCCGACATCAGAAAAAACTAAAAAGGGTGGAGGATGGACCAGAGACCCCCATTAGAAACCTTGTAAAGATAGCTTTCAAGGTCTATAATGCTTAGGAAGAGGCAGCTGAGCGGCACAACAGGCTAGGATGTAGAAAAAGGTTACCCTCCAGACTCAGGCCCTGGCAGCCCTGCAGCCAGTGAAGGGGAGAGGGGACAAGGGCAACCAACCCCCCGGGGTGTGCTTCAAGTGCCAACGAGAGGGACATTGAGCACGCCCCAACTTTTGCACACCCACCCGGCCATGCCCCACATGTGGCCAACCAGGCTACTGGACGAGCGACTGCTCTAGGGGAGGCCTGACTCCTGTGCCTCTACACAGAAGCCTGACTCCCCAAGAGGACTCAACACTACAACTGCTGGGGATAGCCAAAGACTGAAGGGGCCCAGACTGGGGGACCCCTATCACCCTCGCCGAGCCCAGAGTAATGCTCCAGGTAGTGGGTAAGTCCACAGAGTTCCTGGTGGATGCGGGGGCTACCTATTCTGTCCTGCCGGCCTATGCGGGCCCACTCTTGCCCTCGTCAATCTCTGTAATGGGGATCGATGGGACTCCCTCCCACCCTGTGCACACCAGACTTGCCTGGTCATTTGGAAGACCACCCATTCTCCCACTCCTTCCTGGGAATCCCTTCCTGCCCGGTCCCCCTACTGGGACAGAACATCCTGTTCCAATGGGGCTCCAGTCTCCAGATTCTACCACGACAACCTTCAGCTGTTCTATTCCCTCTGACCACCTTTCTAACCTCTCCCACCCCTTTTCCAGATTCATCAAACCCACAAAGTCTGATTTGTCAACACCGGCTGGCCGTTATTAAACTCCAGGAGGCCACTCCATATCCTAACCATCCCCAGTTCCCATCTCTGAGACAGATCCAGATACATACCAGGCTCGACAGCCCTGTCATCCCACAACTTAGCTGAGCTTTTGGGACATGGACAGAGGTTCTTCCCCTTCCTCAGCCCCTCCCAGGTCCAGGAGCTACATCTCTTGTTCATCAAAAATCCTCATATTGCTATAGCCCGCTCACCCCCCTGAAACCCAGCCACCCTCCTTCCGCTCCCATCCTCCTCCATGGACCCTGTTCCTGACTCTCATTCCTGCTCTGAAGTAATACATTTCTTCTAAACCCTGACAGACCATGTTCTAGATCACCCAATAGACTCCCCGACCCAGTGCTATTTGTGGTGAGGAGGACGGATGGGGTGCGGAGAGCAGTATAGGCAGTGGTTACTCTCAATAGGACCATAGAGGCTCAACACCTTCCCCCAGGAACCACCTCCCAGAAGGCAGAACTCCATACCCTGACCTGAGCTCTTGTACTCTCTAAGGACAAAAGGGTCAACATCTATACAGACTTTAAATATGCCTTTCTCGTGGCTCATTCTCATTTTGCCATATGAAGCAAAGGGGGTTCTTGACGTCACAGGGAACGCCGATAGGTAATGCTGCCCACATCCACCAGCTTCTCCAGGCCCTCACCCTGCCCCTCCAGGTGGCGAAAATCCATTGCAGTCCACAAACAAACGACTGATCCGGTGTCAATAGGTAACAGGTGAGCAGACTTGGTGGCTCAGATGCTTACTAGTCAAGACCCCCCTATACAGAAGCCCCTTGCCCCATTATTGTTTCTCACAACCTCTCTTAAGCCTCCCTCAGGAAAGGCATCAACTACTACAAAGTGGAGGCAAGAAACACCCCGAGAGGTGGATTTTTCTCAAAGACAAGATCGCTCTCTTTCCTTAAAACTCCCTTCCATTATTAACTGACAGTCACAACTCTTTACATATAAACCCGGACTCGCTCTACCATTTTCTGACCCCTCTGTTTTACTGTCCTACTCTTGAAGATCTCCTTAAACAGGTTCAGTTGTCCTGTTCTATCTGTTCCTTGACATCCCCTCAGGGAAAGCTGAAGCCCCAGATACCCACCCACCAGATGGGAGGCCACCTTCCTGGTGAAGACTGGCAATCAGACTTTACTCACAAACAATTACGGTATATCCTAACCATGGTAGACACATTTTCCGGTTGGGTAGAGGCCTTTCCTACGACTTCAGAAACGGCAGCCATGGTGGCCGAAATCTTACAACACATCATCCCACAATTTGGGCTGCCTACCTCTATCCAACTGGACAATGGGCCAGCCTTTGTATCACGGGTGGTACAAGTTGCACAAGCCCTTGGCACCACCTGGAAGTTACATATACCGTACTGCCACCAATCCTCGGATAAAGTCAAAAAAGTGAACGGCATGCTAAAAGATTAGCTTACTAAACTCTCCATCCAACATCAGATGGGATGGCCACAACTACTCCCACTGGCCCTTGCCAGACTCCATGTAGCTCTGCGCAAGCCCCTGGGACTTAGTCCATTCAAGCTCATGTATGGAAGACCGTTCCTCCTCAACCATAACCTGCCAGTCCACACCCAGCCATTGGCCTCTTACCTCCCCTACCTCACCTTACTTCATTCACTTCTCAGGGAGCATGCTGACTGGCATCCCTGTCTCCATCAGCTTGTCACCCAGCTGGTCCAGAGGTCCTGCCTCTCCAGCCTGGGGACCCTGTCCTTCTCTGGTCCTCCCAGTGCCAGCCACTCCACTCCCATTGGATGGGACCCCAAGTCATAATTCTCACCACTCCAGTTGCAGCCAAACTACTGGGCCATGAAAACTGGAATCATATATCGCCGCAAGACAGTACCTTCTCCTCCCCAGGGCTGCCGTCATCCTGGACGGCCACTGCTCTGGAGCCTACCAAGCTTGAGTTTGTCCATAATCCCAGTCCTTCTGGTCCTACCCCTGGTTCCTAAGATCCTGGTCTCCGCTCAGTCCCTGCCCACATATTCGTGCTCCTCCCGCCTATCTTACTTTCCAGCCACGTGTTATGAGAGAACATCACCATAATTTCGATGTTCCTTTGCTGGATTACCAGCAATCCAGGTAACTGCCCACTGTGGTGGAGTTCCCAGATGTGAGTACTTTGGCAAATCTCCCAGATCAAAGGTCTGTGTGACACTGACCACTCACTGGGGCTATAGTGACGGGAGAGGACACCAGGACTTTAACCGACGACAGGAGGTTGCTAGGATTAAGGAGGTGCTCAGGACCTGGGAGAAAACTTGTCACCAATAACCACTCAGCGGTGACCCTTGCCACCTCTCCCACAGAGACCCAACCCACTTTGCCTCCCACACCCTGACTGGCTTTCATATATCTCTTCTGTCTACCAGCTCCTCAGCTCTTCTGATAATTTCTGGCTGATGGTTGCTGGATTTGTTCCACCCTGTTGCCTTCCGTTGCAACTATTGAGGTCCCAACAAATTCTACTCCAGGACCCACCGACAAGACAACTGCTCCCTTACTTACTAATCTTCCTCACCCAAAAAACCTACACCAGTGCTTCAAACTAACCTTGTCATTATCTCCTGACCCACTAATCCCCCAACCCTTTTTCCAACTCCACTCTCTGTAATTCCACAATGCCTATAAAGCCAGGAGATTGCTTAATTGGAGGTCACTTCCTCCAGTGCAGGAACTCCCTATTCCACTGTCTACCACCTAATGCAACTGACATCTGTATTCCTGTAATTGTCCTCCCAGAGGTCTCCGTGGTGCCCCAAAACCAGTCCCTCCCGATACCGGTGCTACAAAACGCCCGTGCTAAAAGGGACATAATTATCCTTCCCTTTCTAGTGGCACTAGGTGTTCTTACAGGAGTGGGGACAGGAGTAGCTAGCCTGGCATATGATACTACCCAGATACAGCAACTGACAAACACCTTAAATACGGAGCTACAAAATGTTGCAGCCTCCTTTATAAACCTGCAAGGCCAGATTGACTCCCTGGCTGATGTGGCCCTTCAAAACAGAAGGGCATTAGACTTCTTACTAGCAGAAAAAGGGGGAACATGCGTATTTCTGGGGGAGCACTGCTGCTTTTTTACTAACAAATCTGGAGTGGTCAGAAACATGGCACAACAACTTAAGGAACGCATTGCCAAATGACAACAGGAATACCAGGGACAACACGGATGGGATCTATTTTCCTCTTTTCTCCCTTGGCTACTCCCAACCCTGGGACCCATAATAACTGTAGGGATAATTGTAATGATTGCTCCTTGTGCTCTCAGGCTCATAAAAGATCGAATCCAGGAAGCCTCCAAGGTAGCGGTCAACCAGATGCTTCTCCATCCATACATGCCTGTCCCTGAGGAGCCCCAAGATCCCCCCAGCAGGCCCCTGTAGACAACGTCCCTGATCAGCAGGAAGTTGCCAGAGAGACCGATCGTCACCACTTTTGCTATCATCAAAAGGTGGGATGGTAGCTTTGGGATCCTCAGGAGAGAAGGACCAAACTTCCAGGAATGGAGAGTCCCTACCCACACTTCCGGGAATGAAAAGTCCTTGCCAAGGTCCCCGTGGGTGCCTAAAGGTCAACCAATAAGGATCAGACATGCCTCAACCTTTAACCCCCACACCCTGTATCTATAAAAGGAGCCCTCCCAACCTCTGATGTGCAACTTCCCTGCCTCCCACTCTGTTGGGACTGGGGAACCTTGCCAAGGAGCGGAATCCCAATAAAAGCTTGTGAATTGATTCATTTGGCTGGGAAGATTTGTTATGCACCGGACACCTTGCGGTAGTATTATTTTTCATATAATATAGATCTTATCTAGATTTTTAAAGATTTTTTTTGTGTTGTAGAGTCTTAATTAACATTCATGGAAGTATAACATTTTATAATACAGTATTTCTATCACGGAAATCCATATTCCTATGCTCCCAATGAAAAGAGTCACAGTGCGTGTAAGTGAAGTAAATCCTTATCCATATGACAGGATTTCACTGGCTTTGCGAAGTTACTCTAACTCTAAAGCAACTTTCCTCAGACCAGTATTTGAAATTCCTTTAACAAAAGAACAATCTTTTACTCCACAAAAAGAAGTAAGACTTCAAATATCCCTTGGAGAAGTAATATGTTGAGTTCAATACTTCTAGGGTAAAATTAAATAACATCTCCTTTGAAGACAGCAAGGGTTTCAAAAGCAAAAGTAATGGATCAGATAAGATAGAAAAAATGAACAAAAATATAAACCTGGTATAAAGAAATCCTGAATGTGTCCCAACTCTCATTTAAAACAACAGATTTATATCTTTTTAAAGGAAAGTATCTTAAAGTTGGAGGATAGAAAGCCAGGTACACGTTACGTATTAAATGATTGTCCATCGCTGCCTGCTGGAAAATCACTGGTTCAGTACTGGCAGACGTTTAGTGGCCATTTCATTCTTAGAAACACGGATTCAGAATACTTAAGTGAATCAGCAAAATGAACTGAAACAAAAATATCTTACACTCCACTTTTTAAAGTTGAATTATTTAATAATTTTTTTTCTTCCTTGAAAAGCAGAGGATATATAGAGAGAGACAGATTGTCTTCATCTGCTGTCACTTCCCCAATACACATAATACGTGAGGCTAGGCGAGGCTAAGCCAAAGCCAGAGAATCAACCCAGTTCCCCCTCATTGATTTCTGAGACCCAAGTTGTAGCTCCTGCCCCGCATCGTGGACATTAGCAGGAAGCAGGGAGCAGGAGTGACTTTAACCCGGGCATACTGATATGAAACACAGGAGTCCCAAGGGATGGCCCAGTCACCCCACCAGTTCTCATCCCATTAACTACTTTTTTGAAACATGCAATTAAATGTCATGCACATTGGTGAGATTTTATTCAATCAAATGACAATAAATCACAGTTGCATCACAAAAGCAGAATGTTGTAAAGCATACTTTTCATTTGCCTTCCTTGAGCCCTGAAATCTTAAAATTCTGTATTTGAATTCTCACCTTGAATTATTTATCTTTTTGTTAAAGTATCATTGCAAGATGATGGGCTGAACGTATAACTCAAGTCCTCCTTGCCTGCTTCAATATATGATATCTATAGAAAAGTATTTTAAATACACACACAAATATAGAAATATAGAAGTAAAATTTCTACTAGGAGAAATTACTGAATAATTTCAGAGTACGGAAAACAGATGACAAATTACTGAAGATTAAAAGCTCAACAAAAGGGGATAGCACTGTGGCTTAATGGGTAAAGCCACAGCCTGCGGCTCCAGCATCCCATGTGTGCACTGGTTCAAACCCGGCTGCTGCACTGCTAATGCCCTTAGGAAAGCAGTGGACAATGGTCCATCCCTGGCCTTTGTAGCCATTTGGGGAAAGAACCAGAAGATGGAAGATATCTCTCTCTGTGTCTCTCTTTCTCTCCTCTCTTTAACTCTGCCTTTCTAATAAATAAAATAAATCTTTTACAAATTTTTTTTAAAAAGCACACTGTTTACTAAGTATATGCAGAATCGATCTTCTGTATATAAAGATAATTGGAAATGAAAAAAATCCTGGTGTTAAATTGGAAATGGCATAGAAAATTAATTAATTTTTTTAAAAGAATATCATGTAGGATATCCGTCTTTAATGTGCTGTACACTGTGATTTAATGCTATAACTAGTACTCCAACAGTATTTTTTCACTTTGTGTTGCTATGTGGGGGCAAACTGTTGAAATCTTTACTTAATATATACTGAACTGATCCTCTGTATATAAAGAGAATTGAAAATGAATCTTGATGTGAATGGAAGGGGAGAGGGAGCGGGAAAGGGGAGGGTTGCGGGTGGGAGGGAAGTTATGGGAGGGGGAAAACCATTGTAATCCATAAACTGTACTTTGGAAATTTATATTCATTAAATAAAAGTTTTTTAAAAAAGCACAATAAATACTCTTTATAGATATATAGATGATGAATCAATATAAAGAATCAGAGACCAAATTTACTCTCCCATCTTAAACAATAACAAAGACAACGTATTTATAACAAATGTTCTCTACATCACAGACATCACAAAACAAATGATTGAGTTTCCTGAGAGAGGAAAGTAACCGAGTCCTATAATTGTCCACATTTATTACAGGGAAAAGTTTTTAGTCTGTGGAAATGGGAGGACAAATCCAGAGAGCCCTGTGGCCTCTCTGAATGTAGATCTGTGGTAACTAATAGAATATAAAAAACTTAACAGAAAGGAGTGAAGTGGACATTTTGAGATTGATGATTGTGTATAGTCCTTGTCTCTACTGTTGAGGAACACTGTTTTTTTTTTTTTTTTTTTTTTTTTTTTTTGACAGGCAGAGTGGATAGTGAGAGAGAGAGACAGAGAGAAAGGTCTTCCTTTTGCCGTTGGTTCACCCTCCAATGGCCGCCGCGGTAGGCGCGCTGCGACCTGCGCATCGCGCTGATCCGATGGCAGGAGCCAGGTGCTTCTCCTGATCTCCCATGGGGTGCAGGGCCCAAGGACTTGGGCCATCCTCCACTGCACTCCCTGGCCATGCAGAGAGCTGGCCTGGAAGAGGGGCAACCGGGACAGGATCGGTGCCCCGACCGGGACTAGAACCCGGTGTGCCGGCGCCGCAAGGCGGAGGATTAGCCTAGTGAGCCGCGGCGCCGGCCAACACTGTTTTTTTCTTCATACTATTTGTTGAACTCTTTACTTGGTGTAGCATTAATCTTATGTGTGAAGTAAACTGAAAGTGGATCTTTGTAAAAATTAAGAGTGGGAATAGCAGAAGGAGGAGGAAGAAGGGTAGGAGTGTAGGTGGGAATATCACTATGTTCCTAACTATATCAAATACATGAAGTTTGTATACCTTAAATAATATTTTAAAAAAAGAAGATTGCTGATGGAACTCCCACCATCACAGTGAAGAACAATGTAGGGGAGGTTCTTCAAATTGATCTATATAGTCAAGTATTCCATTTAAAATTTTGGTAGATCAATATAACAGAAAGAGGATGTTTCAAATAGGTCATAGGTAATGAAGTTAAGAGATAACTTTATTTTGGTTAAAAAATTGAAATCCATGCATAACTATTTCATTGTATGCATTTTCATTAATTTTTAAAGGTCGTCCACATGGATTTTAACTTTTTTTTCACCAAAATAATCTTATCTTTTAGTCCCACTTCCCATGAAATTTTGCAGTACACTATATAGAGAGTACTGAAATAGGCTTAGCCATATATGCTCAACTGATCTTCAACAATGGAACAAAGAAAATTCAGTGGAGAAAGGATACTTCTAATAACAAATAGTTTAGGGGAAATTAGATTTCCTATGTCAAAACATGAACTTGGATTCAAACCTCACCTCACACAGCAAACTTAAAATGAATCTTAGAAAGCAGCACTGTGGCACACTGGGTTAAGCCACTACTCATGATGTTGGCATCCTATCCCACAGCGCCAAGTAGAAACCCAGCTTTTCTGCTTCCCATCCAGCTTTCTCCTAGTGTACCTAGGAAAGCAACAAAAGGATGGTTCAAGTACCTGGGCCCCTTACACCTGTATGGGAGACTCAGGTCAGGTTTCTCAGGCCTGAGTTCTGTCTGGGCCAGCCCCAAGTGTTGGCAGTCATTTCAGAAGTGAAGTAGCAGATGGAAGATCTCTCACTGGTTCTCTCTCTCTCTCTCTCTCTCTCTCTCTCTCTCTGCCTTTTAAATAAATAAACATGTCTTTAAAAAAATGAATCTTAGACCCAAATGTGAGACAGCAGCTAATAAAATTCTAGAAGAAACATGAGAGAACATTTTGTGACCATGATTTAGCCACATAATTTTTCAATATGCCATCAAGTACAATGTTGATAAAAGAAAAAATTCTAAGTTGGACTGCATCTAACTCAAATTTGCTGGTTTTTTACAATAGTTAATGTAATAGGAAGACATGCCACAGACTTGAAGAAAATATGACACCGGGATAAACAATTTTTATCTAAAATATATAGAATACTCTGAATATCCAGTCATAAGACAAACTAGTGAATTTAAAGTAGGAAAAATATTTTGACTGACACTTCAGTAGAAAATAAAAGGAAGGAAAATAAAGATATGAACAGGTTCTGTATGGCATTAGTTAACAGAAAAATTCAAATTACTGCTCAGTGATAAACCCATACTTCCGAATAGAATGTGTAAAAATGAAGACTCATCATACCAAAAATATTCTAGTACCTCAGGTCCTTCAGCCTCTTATTCACTGCCCATGAGATCTAAGAATTAATTTGAAGAGCATTTTTATACAACTATACACGAAAATATAATAACATAAAAATCAATGGTTGTCTTAGAATAGTGGTTGTGAAGGGGTAGGTGGAAACAAGGTATTGAGTAATCATTTTGAAATTATGGATATGTGCATTACTTCAACTGCAATGACAGTTTCACAACACAAATGATAAATTACACATTTTAACCTTGTGCAGTTTAACTGGTGTCAATGAGCTCTTAATATATAAAAAGTAAAGGAAAAATTGTGTATGGAGATGTAGGATTCTGTTTGGCTGTGGCTCGTAGAACAAATAATACGTGAAAAAAAAATAGTAATACCTTAAACAAATGAGTTCTATTCCTTTTCAAGACAAGACTTTCTAAGGTAACACTGATGCAGTGGCCCCAGGATCCCACGATTTCATTAATGTGGTAGGCTTCTCAAATTTTCTTCACTACTGCCATTAATTTTGAGCTTTTGCCTTATGGGCTCAGAAAAACACCTCTATTTCTCGGAATCAAAAGCACGTCACATCATACAACGTTAGAAAAAGAAAATGCAAATGAAAAAGAGGAGAAGCCTGTTCCAATGAGCCTGTTTTAACAGACTATCCATTTTCACATGGCTTTTTGGCCAAAAGATTGTCCTATGGCAATCTCTCTCAGGACACAGTCTTTGAAATATAGTCTTCATTTTCTTTGTTTAGCTTCACACATTGCCTGTCCAAACTAAATGGAAGCTTTTATAGTTTCTATTACTAATGAAGAAGGCAGTAATGGATATTGGATTGATAAGCAGCAGGATGTGCCAGAGGCATCAATTTCTTTTCATAAGCAGGTGTAGATACGGGAACAAGGAAAGGTCCCCAGAGCAGAAGCGTTAGGCCTTGCAGTGTGATCCCCAGAGACGCACACCCAGCGTATTCCTCGTCTTTGCCTCCTTAGTCTTGGCAGCAGCAGAAAAAAGAGTGTGAGCTGAACTAACAGAAAGACAGCAAGATTTCACACAGCCTGTTGCATACGAAGGCAGAGAGACGACATCTCACAGCGGGTTAAAGCCCTAGCCTGAAACACCAGGATCCCATAGGGGAGCCGGTTCTAATCCCAGCTGCTCCTCTTCTGATCCAGCTCTCTGCTATGGCCTGGGAAAGCAGTAGAAGATGGCCCAGGTCCTTGGGCCCCTGCACCCACAAGGGAGACCCGGGAGAAGCTCCTGGCTCCTGGCTTCAGATCAGAGCAGCTCCAGCCTTTGCGGTCATCTGGGGAGAGAGCCAGCGGATGGAAGACCTCTCTCTCTTTGTCTCTACCTCTCTCTGTAACTCTGTCTTTCAAATAAATAAAATAAATCTTAAAAAACAGAAGAATGTAACCTTTAAAAAATAGCAAAGGCTCTACACAAAGATGATATTCTCATCTTATTTTCTCTGAAAAAAACAAGTCAGACTGCACATCAAAGCATCATATATCACCTAGCCACACAGTGGTTAACAAAGACATTTCAGAGATCTGAAAAGGAATATCAACATTTTCTCACATTTTAAAGGGTGTTAAGTTACACTTATTCTAAAGTCTTAACAAATACTAAATGGCATTTCTTTAAAGTATATAAAATAAATGAAATTTCATAATCCAGAGAGAAGACATTATAGACTGCTTGAGCTGTAATAATAAGAGAAAATTATAGGGCTGACTTTTTGGCTTAACTGATAAAGCCAACACCTGCAATGCTGACCTCCCAAATGAATACCAGTTCATGTCCCTGCTGCTCCGATTCCAATCCAGCTCTTTGCTAATGGCCTAGGAAAAGCAGCAGAAGACGTCCTATTGTTTGGGTCCCTGCTACCCATGTGGGAGACCTGGTGAAGTTTCTGGCTCCTGGCTTTGGCCTCACTCATTCCTGATCATGCAGCCACCTGGGGAGTGAATCAGCAGATGGAAAATCTCTGTCCTCCCTCCACCACAAACATACACACACCATACACCTTAACGCTGCATTTTTATTTCAAATAAACAAAAATATTTAAAGATTTTTTTTATTTATTTGAAAGGTAGAGCTACAGAGAGGCAGAGCAGAGGCAGAGAGAGAGGTCTTTTATCTGCTGGTTCACTCCCCAGACGGCCACAACAGCTGGAGCTGTGCTCATCTGAAGCCAGGAGCCAGGAGCTTCTTCTGGGTCTCCCATGTGGGTGCAGGGGCCCAGGGACTTGGGCCATCCTCCACTGCTTCCCCTGGTACATCAGCAGGGAGCTGGATCAGAAGTGGAGCAGCCGGGACTCCAACTGGTGCCCGTAGGGGATGCTAGCACTGCAGCTGGCAGCTTTATCCGCTATGCCACAATGCTGGCCCCAATATATTTTTTTTAAAAACAGAACATTATAGAGTGTAGGCATTGTGTGGTGTATTCTATGTCTGTATCCCATCCATATTGAAAAGGCCTGGGATTCCGTTTTTCCTCTGCTTCTGACCCAGCTTCCAGCTAATGTACATCCAGGGAGGCAGTAGACAACGGCCCAGTACTTGAGTTTCTGTAAGTCATGTGGGAGGTCCAGAGGGAGTTCCTGTCTCTCGGCTTTAGCTTGGCCCAGTGCTGGCTGTTGGCAGCATTTTGGGAGTAGACCAGTAGACAGAAAATCACTCTCTCCCTCTTTCCCCCTTTCCCTCTCTCCCCCTCTCCTTCTTTCCCTCTCTGCCTCTCTCCCTCTTCCCCCTTGTTCTCTGCCTCTTCATTTCTCTCCGTAACTCTGACTTTCATACAAGTAATCTTTTTTTAAATGAAGAATTTTATCCAATTTATTCCAATGTACTTATAAAATCAGTATTTAGCTAAGAAACTATAAATTATAAAAATTATATCAAGAGATAGGAAACTTGAGTGAACAGATGATTGTAAAAACAAAATAGATAAGGATCTTGCATTTGAGTTTTAGATCATTCTACAGATGGAGCTTGCTAAATATCATAAAATGGTTACCTCCATGTTATAGAAAATGTCGCTAATACTAAAACAAAACAAGAAAAAAAACTACTCACTAGTCCAAGAGGAGGGAGTAAGTAGTGAATAGTTCATATTTTTACTTCTTTTCAGGTATAAATATGATCAGACATCATCAGAACATAATAGTATTAGGAGTAAGAGAACTATAAAACACATCTACAGTTCTCACTTGCAGAAATAGCGTGAACACTGTTCAGGCAGGCCTGTGTAAAAGTGTTCTTTCTCACATAAATAAACAAGGATTAATTACATAATTCGCTCACATATAAAAGTGCAAGTAGACATGGCGATTAGTTTCAGGCTACTTCTGCAGGATACCATGAGTTACAAACATTTTCTTATATGCAGATATATGTGGAAGGGAATGTGTTGGTTTTCAGAGTAACTTAGCTACGACATCATTTACTCTTTTTATCTATGGGTTAATAAAGATTGACAGTTATCTAGCTGATTTCATTTTGTACAGGAATAATGACAGCTGTGAAGTTTGTTAGTATTATTCATAAGAGTAGAGCTGCTCAACACTGTCTTTGAGTAAGGTCAGTGAACCATATAACCTGTGCTTAATAAAGTGCGCTAATACATTATAAAACCTTTGGTGTGACTTTGTGAAACCCAGTGAAGAGGAGACATTACATGTCACCTATGATTATAACTTACAAGTAAATGCACTACCAAAAAAATTGAATTGTGAATGCAATGGTTGTTTCATATTTAGATATATATAAATATTGTTAATAATTTGACATATTGGCAATATATAAATATCATATAGTATTTCAATATATAAACTATTATACCTTTCTCAACAATGATTTATCAATGTAAGAAATAAAATAGGCCGGCGCCGTGGCTCACTAGGCTAATCCTCCACATTGTGGCACCAGCACACCGGGTTCTAGTCCCGGTTGGGGCACTGGATTCTGTCCCGGTTGCCCCTCTTCCAGGCCAGCTCTCTGCTGTGGCCAGGGAGTGCAGTGGAGGATGGCCCAAGTGCTTGGGCCCTGCACCCCATGGGAGACCAGGAGAAGCACCTGGCTCCTGCCATCGGATCAGCGCAGTGCGCCGACCGCAGCGCGCTACCACGGTGGCCATTGGAGGGTGAACCAACGGCAAAGGAAGACCTTTCTCTCTGTCTCTCTCTCTCACTGTCCACTCTGCCTGTCAAAAAATAAAAAATAAATAAATAAATAAAATAAAATAAAATAATATTAAACATTTACGTTCCGAAATGACCATGTTGGTAAATAGCTGCACCCCGTTGTCAGAGGACCCGGGTTCAAGTTCCACCTCCATTCCTAAACCCAGCCTTTTGCTAATACAGACTGTAGAAGGCATAAGGTGATGGCTCAAGTACTTGGGTCCCTGCCACCCAATGGAGACCTAGACTGAGTTCTCAACTACTGCCCCAGCTTTGCAGACATTTGTGGAATGTACAAGTGGATGGGAGCTCACTTTCTATATATCAGTATATTTCTGCCTCCCTTTCTCTAACTCTGAAAGAAAAAGAAAAAAATTAATAGGTAGCAGACAGATGCTGAAATATATATCATCGTATTTATAATCTTGCTACTAATGTAGAACATTTTTCCTTGAAATAACCATAATAACTGAAAAAAAGAAGTTCATATTCTAATTCTATGAGTATTTAAAAATCATTTCCCAGTTTGTTTTTACTCTTGACATCTACTACAAGGAATGCAAGAGAGACCCCATTTTCCCACATTCTGGATAATGTTTAGTATTGTTATACTTTTGTTTGCTGCCACAATGATGATGTGAAAACCAAATTAGCATTGCTTCTGCTTTCACAAAATGTCCACAATGGTGAGGGAGGGCCAGGCTGACGCCGAGAGCCAAGAACTCCATCCAGGTCACACAGAGGAGGGCAGGGTCCCAAGTACTTGGTCATCTTCTGTTGCCTTCCCAGCCATATTAGGAGGGAGCTGAACAAGCAGTGGAGCACATGGGACTTGAAGCTGCACTGTGATATGGGCTGCCTGCATTGAAAACAGCAGTTTAACTCACTGTGCCACAATTTCTGTGCTATTTTGTAAATTATTAATAAAATTACTTTGTCACTTCCTCTCTCCTCAATCTGTCTTTGACAGACAAGGAAGTCCTTAATACATGAAGAAACTGTATCAATCAATAGTAAAATGGGTGCTTCACAAGAAAAAATAGGCAAGGACACAAAGGAGAAAATTTACAACTGTAAGAGATTTGAGAGTTGTGTGTGTGTGTGTGTGTGTGAACAGAGATATAAGCAATGTATAATTTTGAACATGTAAGCAAAGACACTGTTTAATAGTGTGGCCATTTTGTCACATGCCTATACTGCCCAAGGTCACCCACTGACTGACTTCCCCACATGATTTAATCCTGAAGAGCTTTCTCTCACAGCCAGATACACAGGGAGAGACCAGCTGTTTGTTTTACAATAGTACGGTCACAACAGTTAACATGAAGTCTGTCCTCTAAGCTACAATGCAACTGCACAGTACACCAGTGAGAGTGGCAGACACTTCCCAGCCATGTCGCCATCCCCACTGTCTTCTGCACTGTCTTATTTTGGACAGCTCACAGAAATGGAATCACACAGCACTTACACTTCTGTGACTTCCTCATTTCAATAAGCACTAACTTACTTGATTCCAAGTTCATCCATTTTGTTGGAAATGTCAGGATTTCCCTTTTTAAAGGCTGAATACTATTCCATATGCATACTACATTTTCTTCATCCATTTATCTGTTGATGGACATTTAGGCTGATTCCACATATTAACTGTTGTAGATAATGCTGCAATGAATATGGGAGCATAGATAGCTCTTTGAGATTCTGAAGGAATTGTCTTGGATAGATTCAGAAATTAAACTGTTGAATTATATAGTAATTCTGTGTTTAATTTTTTTAAGAACCTCTATATAGTTTTCCATTGCAGTTGTACCGTTTTACTTTCCCATGAACAATACAACATGTTCCAATTTTTCCACATCCTTGCCAATGCCTCAGTTTGGCTTAGTTTTGTTTTGTTTTAATCCAACAAGTATGAAGTGATAACACATTGTAGTTTATTTTCACATTTCCCTAAAGATTAGTGATGTTGTACCTCTCTTCCTGTATACCTCTAGGTCTTTTGTCAAACTTTATTATTTCTGCCTCATGGTGCTTATTAAGGGAATTTACCTGACATGAATTAATAGAGCCCCTGATATATTTACTAATTTTTAAGAAAAAAGTTTTATTCTTGGTATTTCAGACACAAATAACATCCAGAAGTGACCTTGTATGTGTGGTGCAATGGGACTCTTGAGAGCGTAAAATGTAAAGCATCTAATGGCTTCAACACAGAAAAATCACACATAGTATCTTCTGAACATTGTCATGCAGTTATTCTCATAGAATTCATCTAAGAAAAGAAGTGGGAATAGAAAAAGGAAAAGATGTGGGGAAAAATGAAAGGTTGACTGCATGACTGACAAAACAGAAGGAGAGGAAGGAGACATAGAGACACTGAGCCACTGCCATTGATTCTAGAAAACACATTTTTTGCTCTTAACTTCTGTAAGGTTGGGATACTACAGTTATTTTGTAGAACTTTCTCTCTTGTAAAAGAATCCAAAAAATACTCTGAGCTAGATCTGATGGAGTATTTAAGTTTGATGAAGACTTTAACAAAATACTCTACAGGAGGTGGTGAGGGCGCAGACATTCAGATTTATGGGATGTACTGACTGCTAAACAACTCCAGAGATTCACATCTCAGTAAGGTACATGGTGATAAAATATCCGAACTCGAAATGAGAGAATCTTTTAAGATAATGGGAAAAAATCAAGCAAACCTATACATGAAGACAGTAAGACAAACATTATCATTATAACGAAAAACAGTGGGGAATGGAAAGAATAAATCAACTTACTCCAAGTTATAAAAAAACAAAAATTATGAACTCATAATTCTGTGAACTTGAAAATTATCAAGTATTATAAAAAGCAAATTAGCATATTCTCAGTAGTCCAAGAATAAGAACATTACATTCAAAGGAACCTATATAAAAATACTCAAAAGATTACTATTAAAAAAATAAATGCAGATCAGTTCTATTGGATGGATGAATCCTCTGCTGATCAGCAGTTTTTTTTTGTTTTTTTTTGTTTTTTTGACAGGCAGAGTGGACAGTGAGAGAGAGAGACAGAGAGAAAGGTCTTCCTTTGCCGTTGGTTCACCCTCCAATGGCTGCCGCGGTAGGCGCGCTGGGGCCGGCGCACCGCGCTGATCCGATGGCAGGAGCCAGGTGCTTCTCCTGGTCTCCCATGGGGTGCAGGGCCCAAGCACTTGGGCCATCCTCCACTGCACTCCCTGGCCACAGCAGAGAGCTGGCCTGGAAGAGGGGCAACCGGGACAGGATCAGTGCCCCGACCGGAACTAGAACCCGGTGTGCCGGCGCCGCAAGGCGGAGGATTAGCCTAGTGAGCTGCGGCGCCGGCCTGATCAGCAGATATTTGAGGCATGAACTTACCGCTGCGTCTCTGTTGGATTAGTCATAATACTTGTTCAACAGCATGGACTGCACGGTTATAGCTGTGTACATGTTGTTGTGAGGAGTTGAATTTTCAGTGTTTTACCAAAGTGAAAGCACAGAACACTTACTGTGGCAAAGAGTGAATGTTTTAAAAACTTCACAATGTGCAAGTCACAAAAAAATTAATGCAAAGCAGGTGCTTAGTGCAGAAGTAGGAGGTAGGAGAATTTAGAGTGTTTTTATGTTTTTTTTTTTTAGGAATTCCAGGGTTGTTTCTAAATGATTTTAGAATGAAAATGAAAAGGCAAATGAATGTGATTCAAATTTGTATAATTGATCATCAAGTAATTTAAAACTTTAAATATGGTTATCTCTGAAAATGGACCTGAGGCAGGGAAGGGAGACTGGTAACACATCATCTTAGCTTGATAATCTGTTTTCAAATGTATTAGCATAATCCACCAATAACTAAGAATGCTATAAAAGTTACAAGTAAGAAAAGAGCCCTATTTTCTTATTTATCCCTAAGACAGCTAGTTTAAGGCCAGGTCATTTCTTTTTCATGTATTTGCAAATATTTATTTATTCTTTATACTTTTCCAAGTAGCCTCTTCTTCATTTTCCTGTTACTTAAGAAAAATACTTTACTTTAAACTCTGTTTAGTTTATAAATAAGCCAACATCTTCTATATCATATAAACAAATATTTAAATTAAATAATTAATTAAATTAATATGATATTCATTAATCATCAATAGTCTCTAAAAATCTTGAATGATCTAAGCATGTTTATGATAATTCTTAATTAAGTTCCACTCACACATTTATCCTAATACCATTTTCCCTAAAGGAAATAATTTTAAGATAAAAGATAAAATTTTTCACTAATCAATGCAAATACTTATGTTTTATTCAAACACTCATATTTTGAAGTTATTCATATTCTTCATGAGCTTTTAAAGAAATCTGGTGTGCAGTCCCAATAATTTGATACACTGATTTTTGTGGATTTTATGTTACACACTAGCTCAGAAGTAAAACTTTCTTAGCAAGAACAAGGCTAACCAAAACATATATGCGTGAGTGAGACATTTACAGGTTTCTGTTCCTGCTCCTTTAAAATACTTCCATTAAGCTTACATTCCCATATGTTAATACTTTTTATGTGTCTAGTGGTCATTTGCATTTCATTCTCAGAAAAATGCTGGTTCATATCCTTAGCCCATTTCTTAACTGGACTGCTTGTTTTGTCCTTCAGTTTCTGAGCCCCTGTTATATCCTGGATATTAATCCTGTATCAGATGTGTAATTCCCACTTCCCCCATTCTTTCTATTGCTTCTGCTTTTTGTGTGTTTCCTTTGTAGTGCAGAGCCTTCTTAACTTGATATAATCCTATTTATCTGCTTTTGCTCTTATTGCCTGTGCTTATGGAGTTTTTTCCAAGAAGTCTTGCCAATGTCTTGTAGTTTTTCCCATACATTTTTCTCTAGTAACTTAGTGGTTTCAGGTCTTAGATTTAGATCTGTGGTCCACTGTGAGTTGATTTTTGTTTATGGTGTAGGTAGGAGTCTTGTTTCATACATCCACATTCAGAGATCCAATTTATTCTGGTTTGAATTACTTCCTCATTGTAGGTCTTATCTCCACTTGGTTCTGTTCTACCAAATTTCATTCTCATGTCATGTCATCAATAACCGTTTTTATCCCTTTGCAGTTAATTATGTTTTAAAAAGAATCTCAATACAACTGTTTGTGATTCAATAATTCAACTTTGGATATCTCCTTGAACTCTTATCTCTATTGTGTGACAGCTCTTTCCACTGGTGGGCCCACCTTCTTCTATAACTATCAGACTCCTTGCAAGTAAATTATGGTTAAGGAAACATGTCACATGCCCCAGTTTCTGACACTATTGGTGAACTTGAGATGAATCAAAGTATGTAGTGATAACCAAGTCTTAGGAGCCAGGAAACAACAAATGAGACTCTGCCTCTTTGGTAGTCATTCAACCACGTATTTGTTCTTGTCAGTAGTATCTCTCAAATTGTTCAAAGGAAATTTCCCCAAAGCAGCAGTGGCAACAGCCACATAATTAATATTTGCATAGCCTATAATATGTGATAAGCACCTGTGTATGTACACACACATAAACATACTCATGAATGTATACTTGAGTATGTTCATTCAATTTCCATGCAATCCTATGAAATAGATATTATCATTGGACTACTGAAGAAATCTGAAATACATGGAAGCTATGATTCCTGAGTCTTGTCTAGAGTTTTTATAATTAATATAATTTTACTGTTTTTAAATTGGAACCATAGTTTAACTGTTATTGACTACAACAGTTCACTATACTAGGTTTGTTATATTCTACAAAACCATCACACTAAATACATTGAATTTATTTCAATTTCTTAAAATTGTGATTTTAATAACCTTGGAGTTTGATTTGCATGATACATTGAAAAACAGAAAACAGACAAAATGTTTTATAAGCAAAGGGATTTGGAAAATGTCTTAAAGTCTTTATATGTTAAGTCTCATGAAATTAAAATAAATGTATCCAAGATCACAGTGACACTAGACTTTGCAAAAACAAAGGGTGTTAAAGTACCAAAAATATAATTTTAAAGGAATAAAACAGGCATTAAGACCAAAAGGAAGGTACTTAACAGTAAAGATTATTTTTAAGAGGAATAAAAAGGTAAAATAATGTACATTTGAGGGTCTGTGGAGTTTACTTTGATTTAAAATCTTATCAGGATATGTGTTGTGTTGTAGGGATTAGGCCAGCACTTGATATTCCTGCAAATCAGAATGCCTGGTTCAAGTCTCAGCTATTCTTTTTTTTTTTTTTTGGACAGGCAGAGTGGACAATGAGAGAGAGAGACAGAGAGAAAGGTCTTCCTTTTTCCGTTGGTTCATCCCACATTGGCCGTTGCGGCTGGCACACAGTGCTGATCCAAAGCCAGGAGCCAGGTGCTTCTCCTGGTCTCCCATGTGGGTGCAGGGCCCAACCACTTGGGCCATCCTCCACTGCACTCCCGGGCCGCAGCGGAGAGTTGGACTGGAAGAGGAGTAACCGAGAAGTCTCAGCTATTCTGATTCCAATTCAGCTGCCAAGTAAGGTAACTGGCAGAGAGCAGATGAGATGATGTTGCAAGTACTTGGGTTCCTGCCACCATGTGGAAGACCAGGGTGGAGTTCCTGACCTCTGGGCTTGGCCTGGCCTAGCCCACCAGCTGTTGCAGGAATTGGTGTCTCTCTCCCTCATGTCATTCTGCCTTCCAAATACACAAATTAAATTTTTAGAAATATTTACCATATTAAAGAGGAACCAAACAGCAAAAACTGGAAATGCAACAATTTACCTGGAAAGTTTTTTGCAGGTGTAGTAACTAACTCTACTTAAGGAAAGAGAAGAAGAAAGCAGAAAATAATTGGGAATGAAAAGACAGAAATCACTGTAATATAGGGCTAATTATTGTTCAGCACAATAACTTGAAATACTATAAAAATAACATTTAAAAACTTCCTGGGGTTTTGTACATCCTGTTGGAAGCTCTGTAACAGGCAACATTCTGACACAGAGAATAGATTCTACTGCAACAAACTGATTAGAAATATACACATTGCAGCGTGAAAAATATGTAAGAAAAGAAATGCGGATCGGGGCCTCCTCGCATGGGGCTCCAAGTGTAAGAAAAAATGTGCAGAACATAGAGGAGGTAAAATACGAACTCACAGCCAGACCGAATTTATTCAAAGAAAAGAAACAGAGGTCAACCAACGGCCAGTGTGCATGCAGACCGAACATGTGGCAGAGGGCCCAGACCCCAGGGGCTCAACTTTTTTATATCTTAGGTGGGCTAGGAGTTGGGGTGAGGGACAGTGGACAGAGGTGAGCTTCTCCATACAGTTTTTTCTAAGTTTGGCCCACTGGCTTCCAAACCTGGGGAAAAATGCAGAAGGTAGGGTGGGAACTATAGGGTGTGAGATTGAATTGAGATTCAGGGATAAGGGATAAATTCTGATTTTATCTATCTTTTGGGCAATGAACTAGAATGGCTGAGGCTTATGTCATTGTTCCATCAAAATTGCTTAGAGTTATTGACATGTAAAAGAAAAAATCTAGCAAGAGATTCTGGAATCTACTCTTAATCTACATTGCAAACCAGCCACTTTTCCTCTACCATATGATCAAAAAGTTGCTAATCAAGCTAAAAGCCATTCTTCATTAAGCATATAAATATTAGAATTGCGTCAGTTCTGACCTGCTACATTTGCTAGAGTTACAGCTTCCAAACAGCATCACTGTTCACCCAACAGGAGATGTCATGGACAAAATCAAGGAGCTGCCATCATGCCACAGGGTTCTCCCCCACGCCACATTTACGGCTAGGAAGAAGGATTTCTGCTAACTGTGCTCGCCTCCAAGACCGAGTTGGACTCCAGAATCACCCCAGGAGTTCTGCAGTTCCCACAGCTGTATTACACGGCCCAAATCCTATCTGTCTTCGTTTAAGTTTCAAGTCCCAGGTGATGGCATGTGATGTGGAACCTAAATCACATTGGAAATGCAAATTTAAAATCAATGGAGGACATTTATGTTATAGCTTTCTGGCCTCCACAGGGAAGTCACACTAGAAAAACTTTTGAGTAGATGTCTCAAGATAAACCAGCATTGCTGCATTAGATGGTAACTCTCTGCCTTCATTCACAAAAATTTTATTTTTTATTTTATATGGAGTTATACATTTAACTGATTTGAGCACAATCTCAAAGGTCCAGAATATTCTAACCATAAAGTAGGTACCTACATCTTTCTTCAATAAATTAATGTGAGGTATTTTGCATATTGGAAACATTTTATGGAGTAAAATAGTTTATATTTTTATAAGCACATCTAGTTTCTCTGAGCATTAAAAGGTATCAACTGGAGCCTTATCTAAAACACCTACATATTTGAAAAATGTGTTAAAAGTTAGAATATATCAAAAATATGTTTCAAAATTAACCATTATTTATATAAGAAATTGGAAAATACAATGCTTAGAAATTTCTCAAAAGATAAGATAGCCACTACAATGTAATTTATCAAGAAATGATCTACAGTTTTCAAAGTAAGATACTGATTATGAATATAGCCTGGTGGCTATAGTTCTACTCAGCCTTTATCCAATACTCACAGGCACATAAACTGGCTTTCAGGAGGAAAGATGGGTGAAATTAACAGCCATAACAGCTGTTTCTATATAATTCCAGGAAACATATATAAAATGATTGGATTCAGGGAAAAGGACATTACATAAAATGCAGAATGATGTACTCTCTGATACTTCATTTCAGACCTGCAAGAAATAAGATCTTTATGCAAAGGAAATGCCTACATGAGGTACACAATGCAAATTTGAGATGTATAATAGTGATTGCCTTTTATTTTAAATAATTGACACCAAAAACAGGTTGTTTGCCTGATTATATCTACCCATGGTTCAAACAGTGGTTGACGATGATTGCTGGATATCAGGTTAATCATCAGACTTTACAACCAAGTTGGTCGTGGTGAATAGAAGGATGTGTTTTTGAACTCATGATTGAACATATAAACAGCATCATTGGCACCAAATCCATTTCACGAGGTTAATGGGGAAGCTTTTGGTGGCTGACTGATAACCATGAGCCTTTGATTGGGTTTATTTTCCTTCTTAAAACTGGACATCATCAGTGACCCTTAAAAGGGACAAATTTATTTTCAATATCTCAGAAAAAGCGTTATCACCTATTAAAAACTAGAATAGATTTGTTTTTACAATTTTGTCTTCTCCTGGCACAGCAGGAAGGGTAATGTCACCTTCTGCCCATTGTGAAATTTTTCTCCTCCGTGATCATCTGGGAGCCAGGTAAGCCAGGCCTGATGCCTCCTGATGCACATGCTTCGTATTCAGTTTTATCATCAAATCCCTCATTTGATTCCTTAAAGGCAGGTGTAAGAAAAGATAGTAGGGCTGGAAGAATATGTCCTAGAAATTCAATTAAAGGTTCAAATCTATTTAGGTCTTGTGTATAACTTTTCTATCTGAAAACAGAATGCCACTGGGCACACATGATCTATATGAGCAGTTCTTTAGATAATGTTAAATTTAAGATCGGTAGGAAAGGTATCCTAATTTCCTGAAAATCATGGCCAATTTTTCAATATTCCTGAAAGTAACAGCTACACCCTTAAAAAAAAAGTTCTTTTAATTTTGGACGGAAATACCTTTCTTTCAAAAGCCAAGACACTTTGACTATGATCTTCCTCCTGTGACTTGCTATGTTCCACAGGAATTTTGTAGTAAGTCTTTGTATTGGATGATGATGAAGACTTAGTAGGAATATTGCTGCTTTGGTTTACCTAGACCAGGACAGCTTCTGTTCATCTGTGTCCAATATAAACTGATGTGTTTGGAAACATTTAAGAAATCAAATAATCACATACAAGATCAGGAACTGCATGCAAAATTCAAGAACAAAAGTAAACAAAATGAGACAAACATGAAAATCTGCACGACCTGACCTCTTCAGTCATGCCCACACTCTTACCCTTGAGCACTAGTGGTATTCTGCATAACATGAAATCATTTTGCTCTAAGTCTCTATTTAATGTCCTCTCGAGATTTTGAATATTCTACTTGATTCAGTAGAATATTGATGGATCCAAATGGCCAAAAGGCAATTTTGGACTATCTAAAATAATTCTTTATATCAATTCTCATTGGAACTTTAATAGGTTTCTTCACATAACCAGAGTAATTTAGTATATATATGAGACACTGTGTGTGAGTTGAATTCTGTCTCCCTCAATTCTTCATAAGTGTAGTATACTGGGCAATGAGTTTCTATAGTTCACAAAAGCAACAGCATATTTTATGAATACTTAGAAGAGAGGCATGAAGGCTCCAAACTTAAAGTAATGATAAGCAGATGGAAATATTAATTAGCCTGATTTGTGTAATACAAATCACACACCTGTATTGGAATATCGCACTGAACCTCACAAGTATGAGCAATTAAAATAATCACACTAATGAATAAAATGTTTTTTTTTTCAAGAAATACATAGACTGCCCCTAAGTGTCAGATCATTCCATGAAATGAAAACCCAGAAATTGGCATAGGCATCAAAAGGAGAGATGACAATACATCATGCCTCTTGACTTCTGCGTGTGATCAATAGTAGAGCAGAAACCTTATCTTCTTAAGACAACTCTCTTGCATGCAATAAATCACTTCACTCTTGAGATTTTTAAATTGTTCTTCTTTTTTTTCTTTTTTTTAAACTTTTATTTAATGAATATAAATTTCCAAAGTACAGCTTATGGATTACAATGGCTTCTCCCCCTCCCCCCATAACTTCCCTCCCACCCACAACCCTCCCCTTTGTGTTTGATTTTTTTGACTGATTATAATGTGTGTTGGCAGATACCTCTTTGGGTACATAATACTTGGTATCCTTTAAACTAAATGCACCTTCAGGCGCCACGGCTCAATTGGCTAATCCTCCACCTTGCGGCGCCGGCACCCCGGGTTCTAGTCCCGGTTGGGGCGCCAGATTCTGTCCCGGTTGCCCCTCTTCCAGGCCAGCTCTCTGCTGTGGCCCGGGGGGGCTGTGGGAGACCAGGAGAAGCACCTGGCTCCTGGCTTCGGATTGGCACGGTGTGCCAGCCACAGTGTGCCGGCCACGGCGGCCATTGGAGGTTGAACCAACGGCAAAGGAAGACCTTTCTCTCTGTCTCTCTCTCTCACTGTCCACTCTGCCTGTAAAAAAAAAAAAAAATAAATAAAAATAAAAAAATAAAAAAAAATAAAAAAATAAATGCACCTAGGTATTGATATCCTGTGACCTCTCATAGCATATTATACACTGAATGTTTATATAATGTTTTATTTAGTAATATTTTCTAGTATGTACAAAACCTTGAAAATATTTATATTTTATCTGAATATGCTCTAAACAGTTCAACAAGAAATGTATGAAATTTTCTCTTGAGCAATTTTTTTTCAAAATAGAAGAAAATTTACTCATGGAACAGAGACCATAAAGATAAATCTATTTATGTATGTAACCACAGAATTACCTAAACACAATCTTAAAATTCAAACTTGAATTACTAATAAAAACACAGAAGACTTCAGTACAAATGTTGTGGATTCAATAAGATAATACCTGTTTGAGTACTGTGTGTATGAATATACTTACTGGATAGTACACAGAAAATGTACTTTACCAGTCTGAGTAGCTGTGGCATACTGGAGGATTTCTCAAAATGTAGGTAATGCCACATGCCTTTTATCTACCCTTTTCTTGTTTGCCAAACATCTTTAGTTACATGTCTCTATCACTTCTACATAATTGCCATCGTCTAACATTGTTATAAAAGTTTTAGAAAATATTACATGTTTGTGTGTAGTAAGCTTTAAAGATATCCTTTATTTGTTTATTTATAGTATTTCTTTGAGAGGCAGGGATAAAGAGACAGAGAAAGACAGACAGACAGAGAATGCCACAGTCTGCTGATTTACTTCCCAAGTCCCTACCATAACCAGTATTGGACCAGGTCAAAGCTATGAGTTGGGAAAGCAATAAAGGTTTCCCACGTGGATGGCAGCAACCCAACTAATTGAGCCATCACATGCTGCAACCAGAGTACACATTAGCAGGAAGCTGGACTCTCGAGCGGAGTTAGGATTTAAACCTACACATCCAGATGTGACAAGTAAGTAGTCTGAAAAGTGGCTCGCTAGGCCTAATGCCTACTTCCTGGAGATATCTTATGTTTTTAAGTTTATCATCTCATAAAATAAATAAAATCATTAAATAAAAAAGAAACAAGAAAGACACAAACTAACTTATGCTTTAGGAAGAGCAGACAGTTATTGCCAAAATACAGTAAACACTTCCTTTATTTAACATAAGGAAAATTAGCGTGCTTTTCTGTGTGTCCTTGTGTGTGTGTATGCGTGTTCTCTAATGCCTATGGAAAACTGCATCCCAATTATAGCAAACATGACATGATTGTGATTTTCTACCCACAAAATAGTAAGTGCAGGGCTTACTAGGAACACTGAAGTGGAAATATAATAATGCATTTTTCTGATCAGACTTCATGGAAATATAATAATGCATTTTTCTGATCAGACTTCATTTCAAATCTTGGATATATTTAATTCTACTCATTGCCAGAATAAGAAAGAGAAAGAACCATTACAATGCATTATCTGACTTGTCACTAAATGCAAAAGTTGTCAGATTCAATATAAAATGAAAACCTAACATTAAGCCTGAACAGAACTCAAAGTGCCTCTAGTTGATAATGCCTATTAAATGCATATTGGCTCATAAAAGAAACTTTTCCTTTTCCTTTTTTTTTACTTTGGAAATTTATATTTATTAAATAAAATTATAAAAAAAAGAAAATCACAAATCAGTAAAGTGTTACATTAAAGTATTACATTAAAAAGTGAAAAAATCTTCCATGTTCAGGGATTAGGAGAATCAACATCAAAATGTCCATACTACCAAAAGCAATTTACAGATTCAAAATTATCCCAAAGAAAATACCAATAAGCTTCTTCACAGATATAGAAAAATGATGCTAAAATTCATATGGAAACACAAGAGACTTTGAATAGCTAAAGCAATCTTATATAAGAAAAACAAAACTACAGTCATCACAATACCTGACTTCAAGACATAATACAGGGCAGTTTTAATTGAAACAGCTTGGTACTGGCACAAAAATACACATGTAGACAAATGGGACAGAACAGAAACTCCAGAAATAAATTCATGGATCTATTCATTATATAAAATTAAAGATATGAAGCAGCTTTAAAAAGTTCATGGAAAATGAAATTAAAAGGTAAGTTTATTTTGGTGCAAAAATATTATTTTGAAATTCATCTATAGTTTTTCTCATATAATTCCTTTTCCTAATTTTTGAGATCCTTGTACATTAGGAAAAACACAATGATGCCTATTTTAAAAAGAGGTGTGCATGGCCAGCAGTTAGCTTAACAACTATATTTCTTGGCAAATGATTGATGACTGCTCTTAATTTTGTTTTTTATGTTTTATTTTATTTTATTTTTTTATTTAATAAATGTAAATTTAAAAGTGCAACTTTTGCATTGTTGTAGCTTTTCCCCCCATAACCTCCCTCCTACCCGCAGCCCTCCCATCTCTCACTCCCTCTCCCATCCCATTCTTCATCGATTCATTCTCAATTATCTTTATATACAGAAGATCAACTTAGTATATACTAAGCAAAGGTTTTAACAGACTGCACCCACACAACCGCACAAGATATAGAGTACTGTTCAACTAGTAGTTTTACCATTAATTCTCATAGTATAACACATTAAGGACAGAGATCTTACGTGGTGAGCAGGTGCCCAGTGACTCCCGTTGTTGATTTAACAATTGACACTCTTATGTATGACGTCAGTAGTCAAGGCCATAGCACAGTGGAGGTTTCTTCCTCCCTTCAGAGAAAGATGCCTCCTTCTTTGATGGCCCATTCTTTCTGCTGGGATCTCATTCACTGAGATCTTTCATTCAGGTCGTTTTTGTCACCGTGTCATGGCTTTCCCTGCCTGTGAGACTCTCATGGGCCTTTTAGCCAGATCCAAATGCCCCAAGGGTTGATTCTGAGGTAGGAGTGCTGTTTTGGGCGTTTGCCATTCTATGAATCTGTTGTGTATCCTGCTTCCCCCACAGGATCATTCTCTCCCTTTTAATTCTATCCTTCATTATTTGCAGACACTGGTCTTATTTGTGAAATCTCTTCGACACTTAACCTATCTTTTTGATCAATTATGTACTGAAACTTACCATTTTAAGAAGTGAGATGGCATTGGTACATGCCTCCTTGATAAGATTGAATTGGAATCCCCTGGCACATTTCTAGCTCTACCATTGGCGGTAAGTCTGAGTGAGCATGTACCAACCTGTATATCTCCTCCTTCTCTTATTCCTACTCTCATATTTAACAAAGATCACTTTTCTGTTAATTTTAAACTCCTAAGAGTAATTGTGTATTAATTACAGAGTTCATCCAGTGGTATTAAGTAGAACATAAAAACAACAACAACAACAAAAATACTAAAAATAATAAATTAGTAGGTTGTTCCTCAACAGTCAAGATAAGGGCTGATCAAGTCATTGTTTCTCATAGTGTCCATTTCACTTCAACGGTTTTCCATTTAGGTGCTCGGTTAGTTGTCATCAATCAGGGAGAATATACGATATTTGTCCCTTTTGGACTGGCTTATTTCAATCAGCATGATATTTTCCAGATTCCTCCATTTTGTTGCAAATGACTGGATTTCATTTTTTTTTACTGCTGTATAGTATTCTATAGAGTACATATCCCATAATTTTTTTATCCAATCATCTGTCCATGGGCATTTAGGTTGATTCCAGGTCTTAGCTATTGCGAATTGAGCTGCAATAAACATTGAGGTGCAAACAGCTCTTTTTTTCCCCTATTTAATTCCCTTTGGGTAAATTCCAAGGAGTGGGATGGCTGGGTCATGTGGTAGGGCTATATTCACATTTCTGAGGAATCTCCAAACTGTCTTCCATAGTGGCTTTACCAGTTTGCATTCCCACCAACAGTGGATTAGTGTCCCTTTTTCCCCACATCCTTGCCAGCATCTGTTGTTAGTTGATTTCTCTATGTAAACCATTCTAATCAGGGTGAAGTGAAACCTCATTGTGGTTTTGATTGGATTTCCTCTTGAAAAATGTCTGTTAAGGTCCTTGGCCCATCTCTTAAGTGGGTTGTTTGTTTTGTTGCTGTGAAGTTTCTTGATCATTTTATAGATTCTAGTGTTAATCCTTTATTAGTTGTGTAGTTTGTGAATAACGTCTCCCATTCTGTTGGTTGCCTCTTCACTTTCCTGACTGTTTCTTTTGCTGTAAAGAAACATTTCAATTTGAGGTAATCCCATTTGTTTATTTTATCTTTGACTACCCATAACTCTGGGGTCTTCTCCAGGAATTCTTTGCCTACTCCAATGTCTTGAAGGGTTTCCCCTATGATCTCAATTAGTTTCATGGTGCCGTGGCATATCTCTAGTTCTTTGATCCATGTTGAGTGGATTTTTGTATATGGTGTAAGGTAGGCGTCTTGCTTCATACTTCGACATGTGGACATCTGGTTTTCCCTGCAACATTTTTTGAAGAGGCTGTCCTTGTTCCAGGGTTGGTTTTAGGTCCTTTGTCGAATATGAGTTGGTTATAGATGTTTGGATTGATATCCCGTGTTTCTATTCTGTTCCATTGGTCTATCCATCTGTTATTGTACCAGTACCAGGCTGTGTTGATTATAACTGCCCTGTACTATGTCTTGAAGTCTGGAATTGCGATGCCTCTAGCCTTGTTTTTATTGTAAAGGATTGCTTTAGCTATTCCTGGTCTCCTGTTTCTCCATATGAATTTCAGCATCGTTTTTTTCTAGGTCTTTGAAGAATGTCTTTGGTATTTTCATTGGAATTGCATTGAACTTGTAAATTGCCTTTAGGAGAATGGACATTTTGATGATATTAATTCTTCCAATCCATGATCATAGCAGATTTTTGAATTTTTTCGTGTCTTCTTCTATTTCTTTCTTTAATGTTTTGTAATTTTCATCAAAGAGGTCTTTGACATCCCTGGTTAAATTTATCCCAAGGTACTTGATTGTTTTTGTGACTATTGTGAATGGGACTGATCTTAGAAGTTCTTCTTCGGCCACAGCATTGTATGTGTATACAAAGGCTGTTGATGTCTGAGCACTGACTTTGTATCCTGCTTTTTTACCAAACTCTTCCATGAGTTCCCATAGTCCCTTATAGGAATTTATTGGATCTCCTATATATAGGATCATATCATCTGCAAATAGGGATAATTTAACTTCTTCCTTTCCCATTTGTATCCCTTTAATTTCTTCTTCTTGCCTGATGGCTCTGGCTAACACTTCTAGGACTATATTGAATAGCAATGGTGAGAGTGGGCATCCCTGTCTGAGGCCAGTTTTCAATGGAAATGCCTCCAACTTTTCCCCATTCAATATGATGCTGGCCATGGTTTATCATAAATTGCCTTAATTGTGTTGAGGAATGTTCCCTCTAACCCCAATTTGCTTAGAGTTTTCATCATAAAAGGGTGTTGTATTTTGTCAAATGCTTTTTCTGCATCTATTGAGATAATCATATGATTTTTGTTTCTCAATTTGTTAATATGATGTATCACAGTGATTGACTTTCGAATATTGAACCACCCCTGCATACCAGGGATAAATCTCACTTGGTCTGGGTGAATGATCTTTCTGATGTGTAGTTGGATTCAGTTTGCCAGAATTTTGTTGAGTATTTTTGCATCTACGTTCATCACGGAGATAGTTCTGTAGTTTTCTTTCTCTGTTGTGTTTTTTCCCGGCTTAGGAATTAAGGTGATATTGACTTCATAGAAAGAATTTGGGATTATTCCCTCCATTTCAATTGTTTTGAATAATTTGAGAAGAACTGGGGTTAGTTGTTCTCTAAATGTCTGGTAAAATTCAGCTGTGAAGCCATCTGGTCCTGGGCTCTTCTTTTTTGGTAGTGCGTTTATTACTGATTCAATTTTTTTCATGGTTATTGGTCTGTTTAGGTTTTCTATATCTTCATGGCTCAGTTTAGGAAGGTTGTACGTGTCCAGGAATCTACCCGTTTCTTCCAGGTTCCCCAATTTGTTAGCTTACATCTCTTTGTAGTGGTTTCTGATGATTCTTTTTATTTATGTTGTGTCTGTTGTTACATTTCCATTACTATCTTTAATTTTACAGATTTGGGTCTTCTCTCTCCTCTTTTTGCTTAGTTGGGCCAATGGTGTGTCTATTTTGTTTATATTTTCAAAGAACCAGCTCTTGTTTTTGTTGATCTTTTATATTTTTTTGTTTCAATTCTGTTTATTTCTTATCTAATCTTTAGTATTTCTTTCCTTCTGCTGGGTTTGGGCTTGATTTGCTGCTGTTTTTATAAATCCTTGAGGTGCATGGAGAGGTCATTTGTTTGGTTCATTTCTAGTTTCTTGATATAGGCACCAATTGCTATAAACTTTCCTCTTAGCACTGCTTTTGCTGTATCCCAGAGGTTTTGATAGGTTGTGTTGTCATTTTCATTTGTTTCTAGAAATCTTTTGATTTCTCTTTTGATGTCTTCTATGACCCACTGTTCATTCAGAATCATGTTGTCCATTCTCCATGTGTTTGCATATGGTGTAGAGATTCTTGGGTTGTTGATTTCGAGTTTCACTGTGCTACGGTCTGAGAAGATGCATGGTATTATTTTAATTTTTTGAATCTGTTGAGGTTCCCTTTATAGCCTAGCATATGGTCAATCCTAGAGTACATTCCATGTACTGGGGAGAAATACGTGAACTCTGTGGCTGTGGGGTAATGCTCTAAAGATATCTATTAGGTGTATTTGGTCTATAGCGTCAATTAGCTCTGTTGTTTCCTTGTTGATTTTCTGTCTGATCTGTCCATTGGTGAGAGTGGGGTGTTGAAGTCCTCTGTTACTATTATATTTGAATGTATATCTCCCTTTAAGTCCTTTAGTAATTCTTTCAAGTAACCAGGCACCCTGTAATTAGGTGCATACACATTTATAATAGTAATGTCTTCATGTTGGATAGATCCTTTAATCATTATATAATGCCCTTCTTGTCTGTTTTTTTTTTTTTCCTTTATAGGCAGAGTTAGACAGTGAGAGAGAGAGACAGAGAGAAAGGTCTTCCTTTTCCATTGGTTCACCCCCAAGATGGCCACTATGGCTGGCGCACTGTGCTGATTCGAAGCCAGGAGCCAGGTGCTTCCTCCTGGACTCCCATGTGGGTGCAGGGCCCAAGCACTTGGGCCATCCTCCACTGCACTCCCGGGCCACAGCAGAGAGCTGGACTGGAAGAGGAGCCACCGGGACAGAATCCAGTGCCCCAACTGGGACTAGAACCCAGGGTGCCGGTGCCTCAGGTGGAGGATTAGCCAAGTGAGCCATGGTGCCAGCCCTTTGTCTCCTTTAATAGTTTTTGTGTTAAAGTCTATTTTGTCTGATATTAGGATGGCCATACCAGCTCTTTTGGATTTCTGTTAGCTTGGAATATCTTTTTCCATCCTTTCACTTTCAGTCTGTGTGCATCTTTGCTGATAAGGTGTGTTTCCTGAAGGCAGCATATAGATGGATTCTCTTTTTTGACCCAATCAGCTAGTTTCTGTCTCTTGGTAGTAGAGTTAAAGCCATTCACATTCAGTGGGACTACTGTTAAGTACTTTCCAGTCATTTTTCCTAAAATGAGCTGTTTATGTATTTTGAGATTTGTTTGTAGCTTAGTTGGGTCATTTTCTACATTCACTTTTTTTGTAGTGAAGTTCTTGTTTTTGTATTTCTGTATGCAGCACGTCTTTGAGCCATTGTTGTAGGGTTGAATGTGAGGATACATATTCTTTCAGTTTCTGCTTGTCGTGGAAGATTTTTATTTCCCCTTCATTCATAAATGATAGCTTAGCAGGGTATGGTATTCTAGGTTGGCATTGTTTGTCTCAAAACTTGGAATATATCGTGCCATTATCTCCTTGCCTGTTTGTTGAATTTGCCTGTTATTATCCATTTGCCTCTGTTGGAAGTTTTCTGATATTATTTCATTGAAAATGCCTTACAATCCATTCTCTCTTTCCACACCCTCAAGGACAACTATTATCCGAACATTGCAATGCTTAATTGAATCTTGTAGGTCTCCAACCATATTTTTTAATTTTCTAATTTCTTCTTTCTGTGTTTGATCTGACTGCATTATTTTTGGAAGTTTGTCTTCGAGTTCTGATATTCGCTCTTCTATTTCATCTGTTCGATTTCTGATATGGTCAATTGAGTTTTTCATTTCCAGTATTTCATTCTGGCTTCTCTTTAGGATCTCTAATCCTTGGGCGTGCTTTTCATTCAGATCTTGAATCTGTTTCTATTATTTCTAAGTAATCTAATTATTAATTTTCTGAATTCTTTTTCTGGCATGATTTCAAATTCTTCTTCTTCAGCCTATTATGGATGGTTTAGCCTGCTCCATTGGTAAGTTCATAGGTTCTTCTATATTCTTATTCTTGATTTTTCCTTTGTTCCTTGGCATTTCTGTTTGGCTTAATTTTCATGTTGATTTCCCTCTGCTATGGGCTGCTGTGGGTCTGTACCAATATCCAGTGTAAGCAGGCAGCTCTACCTTCTAGAGTTTGTTTGTTTATTATGTATTTATTTTGGTAACTTGAGTAGGCTGGTATCAGGGCTTTGAGGTGCCAAGCTCCACCCCTTGGGGCCAGTTTCCTGTTCCTTTGTTTGCCCTAAAGTGCCTGGGCCTCGCTGCTCAGCCAGCCCCCTTCACTGCGCCCCCTGCCCGAGAAGTGGGGAGTCGCTCCAAACCACCTTGATCCCTGTCACTGAAGTTTCCTCCTTCAGAGGGCGAAAGCAGAGCCCACCCTCCTTCATGCATGAATGTAAACAAGATGGCTATTCTCCCTGCTGCAGCTCTGATTGGGGGTCCGAGACACAGAGGGATCCTGGCGTGTTCAATCTCTCAGTTTGTCCCCCTGGATCACACCCTCTTCCCGTGGAAGCTATTCACGTTGTTTTGATTTCGATTTCCTCCCGTACTCAGTCATGCACATCTCACCTGTGCATGGGGGGGGGGGGGGGGGGAGGGGCGGCAATGGCAGCGGTGTGGGCGGCAGTTCCCTCACTGGTTATTTTTTTTTCCATTCTCTTTCTGCAGTTCTGGGCCCCTCTACCTGCCCCGTGGTGGACCCCTACACTCTAGTGTGCTCCCGTGTCACTCTAGCCAACCTTTTGTGGTTCTGTCACCTGACTGTCCCCTCTATTCATCAATTTCTCTCTGCACAACTCTACACACCTTGCTGCTATACTGCCATCTTGGCCCAACCTGCTCTTAATTTTGATGAAACAATCCCTAGAATATGCCTACAGTGCTATGTCTATTGTGTTCATCTCTTGACTAGATCTTGAGAATTCTACCACTCACTGGAGGCTTGCAATTACTTCTGTGTTTTGTTTTTTTTTTTTTTTTTTTTTTTTTTTTTTTTTTTAGATTTATTTATTTACTTGATGGGAAGAGTTACAGAGAGCAAGGAGAGACAAGAGCAGACCTTTCATCTGCTGGTTAACTCCCCAAATGTTCACAATGGCCATGGATGGATCAGGCTGGTTCTAGTCCTGGTGCACCACTTCCAAACCAGTTCCCTGGTAGTGTGCCTGGGAAAGCAGCAGAAAATGGCTCAAGTTCTTGGGTCCCTGTACCTACGGGGGAGGCTCCAAAGAACCTCCTGACTTCCAGGTCTCCCACGTGGGTGCAGGAACCCAAGGACGTGGGCCATCCCTGGCTGCTTTCCCAGGCAAATGTGCAGGGAGCTGGATTGGAAGCAAAACAGCTGGGATTCAAACTGGCGCCCATATGGGATGACAGTATTGCAGGCAGCAGCTCAACGCCAACCCCGATTTTGTTTTTTGTAAAAGAAAAAAATGTGAATAAAGGTAATTGTGGAAAGATGGAAGTACTACCAGGTTGTCTGAAAGACAGGAGAGAAAGAACTTCAGTACCTAAATGAGCTTTGTAAATAGCCTTCTACATATACTTAATATTTCTACAGTGAACTTATAAGAGAATTTATAGGTCTCTATGTTGGAAAATATTTGTAAGAAATCACAAAACTGAGGGAAACATACAACTTGAAAAGCAACTATACACAGTTTGCTCTGAGAATTTGGTGAAAAATGAAAAAAAAAGTAAGAAATAAAGCCAAAGAGTGCTATTATTTCTGACATTCTTTGGATCTTGTGCTCTCTGTAGTTTCAAAATCAATGTCAATTGATTACCTCCTCTGTTTCTCTGATTTAACCTCTATATATATGAAACATATCCTACATTTAAAATTAGGGTATACACAAAAGCAGAACAAAGTACTGCTAAGTGCAGATCATGCATGGAAATATTTTTTAGAATAGCTAAAATGAAACTATCTCAAATAAGGGAAAATAGCTTTTATACATCACCATTATGGAAATAATTATGTGTTGCTTTCTAAAAAAGGTATCAATTCTTCCAAGAAATGATCAAAATATGTAGAGGATAGAGAATTAAAATAATAAACAAAAGTATGCAGAGAGGTGGGCCAGCACCATGGCTCACTCGGCTAATCATCTGCCTGCAGTGCCAGCATCCCATATGGGCACTGGGTTCTAGTCCCGGCTGCTCCTCTTCCAGTCCAGCTCTCTGCTGTGGCCCGGGAAGGTAGTGGAGGATGGCCCAAATGCTTGGTTCCCTGCACCCGTATGGGAGACCAGGAGGAAGCACCTGGCTCCTGGCTTCAGATTGGTGCAGCACCAGCCATAGCAGCCATTTGGGGAGTGAATCAACGGAAGGAAGACTTTTCTCTCTGTCTCTTTCACACACTATCTATATCTCTACCTGTCAAATAAAAAAATAGTATGCACAGAAAAATGTATAAGTATGGAAAATTTAAATAACTTGCTTACAAATGGGAAACAACCATCATTATCTATATTGTGTTAATATAAAACCACTCTGATGTATTTGAAGTGTTTTAGCGATTTTTTAATTTAAATGCACTGTTGCTTTCATCATGCAATACATTTCCCTGGTTCAAACTTATGCTGAATAAAAATGTTTATTGAGAAAACTATGTTTATCCCTTTCTATATCTAATCCCTCTCTTATAGATTACCAGTGTTCCTTATATCCAATATGTTTTTGCTTCATTTATATTAGCAAATTGTACCTGTATTCCATTGAAAGGATTAAAAAATCACTTTACTCACGTCTTATTACTGTATTTTAAAATTTCAAGTCCCTTGCTGTTTTATTTTACAAAAAAAGTTTGTATCATTTTCCCCACCTACTTTTACCTTTTCCCACATGAATCATGTCTCATTTGGTTAGCCCAGTGCCAGTTTCATTTTATTTTATTTTTCTGTGTCATGGGTGTACATCACTAAGGTGGGTGCCACTTTCTCTCAACAAGTTTGAACTAACTGAAAAATTACGACAGATATCATTTTGTGTTTAAAGTATCAATTTCAACACTGATAGAAATGCCTTGGTCTGTGACTTTGATCTGCAATCATACAAGTACTTAGACAACTTAACATTTCTCCTGACTAGAGAATTTACCTAATTAGCCACAGAGAGAGTAGATGAAAGAAATCTCAGGACTCATCCTGTTCCCAAGACACTACCCTCATTGGCCTAATTCAGTAAGGACAGCTAAGGACAACCAAGCAGAAAAACTCACGACTGTGTATCACAGTGAGATCCTTTCATCTGAACTCTTCTATGGTACTGATTATCCTTCTGAATTTCACTCCCATGGGATTTTACTGCAACCTGAAGACATAGTTCATCAGCAGTAGTGTGCTGAGAGCAAGCATGGTTTTCAAACAAATCACATCCATGTTTTTAAAAGGCTTTTAGAGAAGGTGATGGAAGGTTCACTTGGAGATACTTAAATGAAGAAAGTCAGATGTAAAGAAAACTGAAAAGAGAGGGTAACAGTTCACGAATGGGAACATGAACTTACCAGCTAGACCTCTTGTGTGATGCACTGAGCTATGTTATCCAGAGCTTGTCCTCAAATATGTTCAATCCCTTTTTTAAAATGAAAGTTGGTGTGCATGTGCAGGTTCACATGCATATGATAAAGCCTTTGCTAAAAGGGAAAATTCAGTAAACAGAGTAATAGAGGGTGTCATTATTATTAGCTTAACCTTACTCTCTTCTCCAAATTATTCCATGCGGGCATCTATGAAGAAAACCCTCTAATCTGGTCTAAGAATATGCACTCACAGTTTCTGGTGGTGACTTGTGATAATCTAAGCAAGACAGAGTGATGTTAGGTGCAGGGTTGGCTATTCGGCATAACAGATAAGATGCCTGGATTTAAGTCCCCACCAAAATAAAATTCCAGCTTCTTTCTAATGTATACCCTGGTGGCAACAGGTGATTGCTCACGTATTTTGATCACTGCTAACCACATGGGAGGTCTGGACGGAGTTCCTCTGTTCCTGGTTTCTGTCTGGCTCAGTCCTGGCTCTTTCAGATATTTGGGGATTGATCCAGTAGAGGGAAGTGAGCTCTCTCTCCCTCCTCTCTCTCTCTCTTCCCCCCCCCTCCCTCTCTCTCATTCTCTATCTCTCTTCTCCCCCAAGTAACCCAAAAAGTAAAATAAAAACATAATTAGCAAAGAGAAAGTTAATCTTTTTGGAGATAGAAGAGTTGAAAACAATTTCAATTTTTTGTCTTTTTTCCTTACTAAAAAAAAAAGAGATGAAGAAGCAAAGTTAATTGTGCTGAATATTTTTGTCTTGCACTCTAATTGTATGTTGTCTTTATATGTTTCACTTAGCTCCTCTTTATTAACTTCAGATTATCTGGGGGAAAAAATGGTGATATGCTGTGCCTCTCATGCACTCTTTTATGTGACAAAAAACAGAAGTGAAAAGTACAGACAAACCATCACTTAGGTGCAGCAGTTTAGAAATCTTCAGGGCTCAGAGACCCATTGACCATGTTCCATCAAATCAAAATCTCCTCTAAAGCCCCTAGCTTCATCGTGTCACTGAAAATACATTCTTTATTACATTTTCACTTTTTTTTAAACCCTTTAAAAAAAAACAAAAATAATGCTGATAATATGTGAGCACTAAGAAAGTCAGCTCTGGGGCCAGTGTTATGGCACAGCGGGTTGAAGCCCTGACCTGAAGCGCTGGCATCCCATATGGGCGCTGGTTCGAGTCCTGGCTGCTCCTCTTCAAATCCAGCTCTCTGCTATGGCCTGGGAAAGCAGTAGAAGATGGCCCAAGTCCTTGGACCCCTGCACCCATGTGGGAGACCTGGAAGAAGTTCCTGGTTCCAGGCTTCGGATCAGCACAGCTCCAGCTGTTGCAGCCATCTGGAGAATAAACCAGCGGATGGAAGACCTCTCTCTCTCTATCTCCTCCTCTCTCTGTAACTCTGTCTTTCAAATAAATAAACTAAATCTTAAAAAAAAGAAAGTTCATTCATGAACGTTCCATTTAATCTAAAAGAAAATAAGAAGAAATGTACCAGACTCCAATCAAACAATAATGGGGGACTTCAACACCCAACTTTCAGCAATGAAAACATAAAGACAAAAAATAAAGAAAGAAACAACAGAGCTAATCTACATTGTGCACCAAATGGGCTGATATCTACAGAACATTGATTCTACAGCTGAAGAATACACATTCTTCTCATTAGTTTATGGAACTTTTTCTAGGACAGATCATATGTTAGTCCATAAAGAAAGTATCAAAATTTTTTTTAAAAAATTGAAATCATAACATAGACCACAATGGAATTAATTAATTAATGAATGAAATAAATAACTTAAGAAATTCTGGAAAATATGCAAAGTCATGGAGACTGAACAACATACCCTTGAGTGAACAGTGGGTTATAGAAAAATCCAAGAGAGAAATAAAAAATTACTGGAAATGAATGAAGATGACAACACAACATATCAAAACTTATTGGACACAGGAAGTTTACAGCCGGCGCCATGGCTCAACAGGCTAATCCTACGCCTAGCAGCTCTGGCACACCAGGTTCTAGTCCTGGTCCGGGTGCCGGATTCTGTCCCGGTTGCCCTTCTTCCAGGCCAGCTCTGTCTGTGGCCCGGGAGCTGTGGAGGATGGCCCAAGTGCTTGGGCCCTGCACCACATGGGAGACCAGGAGAAGCACCTGGCTCCTGCCTTCGGATCAGCGCGGTGCACTGGCCACAGTGCACCGGCCGTGGCGGCCATTGGAGGGTGAACTAATGGGAAAGGAAGACCTTTCTCTCTGTCTCTCTCTCTCACTGTCCACTCTGCCTGTCAAAAAATTTTAAAAAATTTAAAAAAAGAAGGAAGTTTACAGAAGTCAGCCCCTACATCACAAAATTGGAAAGGCACCAAATAAAGTATCTAACAACTTATCTGAAGGACCTAGAAATACAAGACAAAATAAAACTCAAAATTAGTAGGAGGAAATAAATACTTAAAATTTGAGAAGAAATAAATACAATTGAGAATAAAAGATGACACACAGGATCATAGAAATGCAGAGCTGGTAACTGGTTTTTTGAAAAAAATAAACAAACTTATAAACCACTGGTCCAACTGAACAAAATAAAGGGGGGATTAATAAAATCAGAGATTAAGAAGGAAAATGGAGATATTGCAACAGAACAAGGGATACTACAGAAATAAAAAGAATAATCAGGAATTACAAGATAGAGCTGTGCTAACAAACTGGAAAATCTAGTGGCAACTCTACCAAAATTATTTCATTAAGACATACCCAAGCTAAACCAGCCAATAACCAAGATGGAGAATGAATCAGTGATAAAGACACCCCCAACAAAGAAAAGCCCAGGACAAGGTGGCTTCACTGCTGAATGTTACCAAACTTTTAAAGAAATAATTTCAATTCTTCTCAAGCTATTCCAAACAATTCAAAGGGAGAGAATCTTCCAAAATTCTTTCTACTAGTCCAGCAATACCTTAATTCCAAACTAGAGAAAGAAACAACAAAGAAACAGAACTATAGAACAATATCATTGACAAACTTAAGTGCAAAAGTCCTTGAAAGAATACTAGCTAATCAAATCCAGAAACATATCAGAAAGTTCATTCACCCCAACTAAGCGCGATTTAAACCTGGTATGCAGGGATGGTTCAACATTCACAAAGCAAGAATGCGATACATCACATTAACAAACTTATGAATAAAAAACATATGATTATCTCAATAGATGCAGAGAAAGCTTTCAATAAATTACAACATCCTTTCATGATAAAAACCTTAAGCAACTTGCTTATAGAAGGAACATTCCTTAACACAGTCAAGGCAATATATGACAGATCCACGGCCAGCATCATACTGAATGGGAAAAAGTTGGAAGCATTTCCACTGAGATTCAGAACCAAAAAAGAATGTCCACTTTTGCCAGCATTATTTAATGCAGTTCAGGAAGTTTTAGCCAGAGCCATTAGGAAAGAAAAGAAAACAAAGAGATACAAATTAGAAAGGAGGAAGGCAAATTATTCCCATTTGCTGATAACATGATTCTATATATAGGGGAACCAAATGATTCCACTAAGAGATTATTAGAACTCATAAGAGAATTCGGTAAAATTGCAAGAAATAAAATTGACACACAAAAATCAATACTTTTTGTATACACAGACAATGCCATGTCTGAAAAACAATGTAAAATCTGTGTCACTCACAATAGATTTAAAAAAATTAAGTACCTACGAATAAATTTAGCCAAGTAGGTGAAAGATCTCTACAGTGAAAATTATAAAACCTTAAAAAATTAAATACAAGAAGACACAAACGGAAAAATCTCCTGTGTTCACGGATTTGAAGAATTGATGTTATAAAAATGTTCTTACTACTGAAAGCAATTTACAGATTCAATGCCATCCCAATCAAGACACCAAAGACATTCTTATCAGATCTAGAAAAATTATGTTAAAATTCACATGGAATCACAAAAGATCCCACATGGCTAAAGCAATCTTAAACAACAAAACAAAGCTGGAGGCATCACAATAGCAGAATTCAAGACAAACCACAGGGTAATTATAAGCAAAACAGCCTGATCCTGGCACAAGAATAGACAAGTAGACAAATGAAACAGAATAGAATCCCCAGAATTCAATCCACACATCTACAACCAACTTATCTTTGATAAAAGGAGCTAAAATCAGTTTCTGGAGAAAGGACACTCTCTTCAACAAATGACATTGGGAAAGTTGGATCTCTGCATGCAGAAGAAACAGTATCCCTGCATTTCACCTTATATAAAAACTGAATTTAAAATGGATTAAGGAGCTAACGCTACAACATGATGCCATCAATTCACTACAATGTGGAAACTCTGCAAGACATTGGTATAGGCAAAATCTTCTTGGAAAAGACCACAGAAACACAGGCGATAAAAGCCAAACTGGATTGCATCAGGTTAAGAAGCTCTGAACTGCAAAAGACACATTCAAGAAAGTGAAGAGACAACCAACAAAATGAGAAAATATTTGCAAAGTATGCAACTGATAAAGGGTTAATATACAAAATCTAAAAGAGCTCAATAAACTCACACACAGAAACTAAAAAACAATAAATGATAGCAAGGATGTGAGGAAAAAGGTACCCTAATCCACTATTGGTTGGAATGAAAATGAGTATAGCCATTATGGAAGACAATATGGTGATTTCTCAGAAATTTGAAAAAAGATCTATCATATGACCCAGCTATCTCAAATGAAGTCAGCATATAAAAAAGTTTTTTGTTCCCCCATGTTTATTGGAGCTTAATTCACAATAGCTATGATATGGATTCAACTCAGACGTGCACCAACTGATTACTGGAAAAAGAAAATGTGATGTATGTATGTGTGTGTATACGCACACACACATAAACACACACACATACTATGGAATATTACTCAACTGTAAAAAGAATGAAATCCTATGTTTTGCAATAAAATGGGTGCAACTAAAAACCATTATATTTAGTGAAATAAGCCAATGCCAAAAAGACAATTATCATGTGTTTTCCCTGATTTGCGGTAAGTAATAGAGTACAAAAAATGTATGTATATGAGCAAAATTCACATTTGATATCTGATTATTGCTTACAGTCCTGGTCTCTACTGTTGAGGAACAGTATGTTGCTTTATTTTTCTTCTTACTGTCTGTTGAATTCTTCATTTAGGGGAGGGTTAAGTTTATGATTATGTAACAAACTGCAAGTATGCCATTGTACAAATTTAAAAAATGAATAAGAAATGAAGGAAGAGGGAGGGTGGGAACATGGGCAGGAGGAAGAGTAGAGTGAGAAGTATCACTACTCTCCTATATCTGTACACATATGAGATGTGTTCATCATCTATAAATTCTAAGAATTATTTTAAAAAATTACCTATGAGTAGTTACCACTACTGATCATCTTTAGTAGAATATTGAGTATGGATATTCTGTGACTATTAATCTTTGGCCAGAAAAAAAGAGAAAGTAGATCTTAGTAAATATTTTCATTTTTTCACAATTTTATGAATGTTAAATAATCTAGAGTATGAAACAATATTAATGGGAGAAATCCAAATTGTACCATTGCAATAATACTCAGTGGTTTCTGTGTTAGATACTATTTCTATAAGCATCATTGCTTAGAATTCTCATGGATTAAATACGGCATTTAATAAATTCACCGCTAATGTGAAGAAAAGGAGACTGGGGTTAAACTTAGATTTGCAAAAACAGCAAGGCTAAATAAACTCATCCAGTAGAATCATCAACTAGGTTGTCTGTTATGGGGGAAAAATAAGCAATATTTAAAAAATAATTTCTGGTGCTAGCGCTGTGGCTCACTTGGTTAATCCCCGCCTGCGGCGCCAGCATCCCATTTGGGCACCAGGTTCTAGTCCCGGTTGATCCTCTTCAAGTCCAGCTCTCTGCTATGACCCGGGAGTGCAGTGGAGGATGGCCCAAGTGCTTGGGTCCTGTACCCCATGGGAGACCAGGAAGAGGCACCTGGCTCCTGGCTTCGGATTGGTGCACCACCGGCCACGGAGGCCTTTTGGGGAGTGAACCAATGGAATGAAGACCTTTCTCTCTGTCTCTCTATCTCTCTCACTGTCTATAACTCTACCTATCAAATAAAAATTTTTAAAAACAAATAATCATTTCTTTCACAAAAACCTACTGAGTTAAACATAATTTTATACCTTATAAGAAGGCCAAAGACTGAGCTTTAAATGAAAACTGTTGTTTTCTTGGCAATAGTTCACATTATTCTCCAATTTATTTATAGTTTGCTAGTTATTTTGGGGTATAAGATGTTTTAGCATTTTAATTTGCCAACTGTTTCAATATCTGTATTCTACTTATTCATCACCTAAAATTAATTACTAATTTTGAAACTGATGAGATCCTAAGCCATCTCACAAAGCAAAAGAATCAGGATTACATGATATTCAGATTATAGAATCCTAGTATATCCATCTTCATTTTGGAGATATTAAAGCTTATGTTTTTAAAATACACAATAACAGCATTGACATCACACTGAAGTAGGCCGGCATACAGGTTAAAATAGATTAGCTTTTTGAGCTGGAAGACCACGCATTTGCCACGCCCCTGTGTGACCTCACACCCTACCTGGCCACACCTGGATGCCCACCAGCCAATCAGGTTAATTAACCACGCCCCTTCTAGAGTGGATTCAAAGCCTGGGACACAGTGTTTCCAGGCTCTCTGGCTCTCTCTTCTTTTCCCTGGCCTCTAGCCAGGAGGGGGCTGGCTGTAGCCCTGTGCCTCCAGGGCTCATGGCCTTAGGGCCACCTGCCCTAGGCTTCCTGGCCTACATGCTCCTCCACGTGGCTGGTTCGTGGTGCTCAGTATGAACCCAGATTTACCTCTCTCTCTTAGATAAAGCTCACTCTCCTATGCATCTTTCTCACTAAATAAAAGCTTAAAATGTACCATGATGCCTCATTTATTTATGCCAGTATTTAGAATTCTTCTCTAAATATTGGGCAAGAACCCTCTCAGGCTTATTAATGTTGGGTTTTTATTAGTAAGCGTATGGTGATATCATATGGCACCCCAAATTCCAGTAGCATATGTGGCACCCCAGATGGCACTTCTGGGGAACTTTAACGGGCCACATTTTCATAGATTTTAGGGGGTCATTTCTGATACCAATACATTTGATGATACATGTACCAAAATAATATATATTAATATTATTGCACTTAAAGGTAAAAGGAGTTGTATCTCATATTCCTTCCTTATTTTCTTCCCTTCTTCCTTTTGTCAGTTTACTTAACTTGTCTATTTATTTATTTATTTAACAAATATTAATTGAGGCATTAATAGGTGCTAGGCACTGCTCAGGGCTCTGTGTGCTCAAATTCCTCGTCTTTATCCTCTAATAATATATTATAAACTTGAATTTTAGTGATTGACAACTGATAGAATTTTATAGAACACAAATTATAATAATTTGAGGATTTTTAATACATTTATGGGAATACAAGTTTTGAACCTCCTAACTGGTAAGAGATATAATAATCAGCGAATTATAAGAAATGAAAACAACATGAAAGTAAAGAGATGAGTAAGTTAATCATTTATTGTGGGGTTTTTCAAATGAGGAGACAGGACATGGGAGCGTCCACTCTAAGAGCACACCTCTGGATAGCTATGGGCTCCCACTTTTATTTAGAGAAAGTCGACAAGCCAGCAGGCATGTAAGAAAAGTTATATATCAACTTAACAACTGGGAAAAGGAATTGGGTCTGGTGGTCTAGGATAGAGATCTAGAACTGTGTTGTAAATCTCAGAGAAAACTCCATTTAAATACTTCTGCAAGGCTGGCGCCGTGGCTCACTAGGCTAATCCTCCACCTGTGGCGCTGGCCCCCCCGGGGTTCTAGTCCCGGTCTGGGCACCGTATTATGTCCCGATTGCTCCTCTCCCAGTCCAGCTCGCTGCTGTGGCCCGGGAGGGCAGTGGAGGATGGCCCAAGTGCTTGGGCCCTGCACCCCATGGGAGACCAGGAGAAGCACCTGGCTCCTGGCTTCGGATCGGCGCAATGCAAGAACTGTAGCGGCCACTTGGGGGGTGAAGCAAGGGAAAGGGAAGGCCATTTTCTCTGTCTCTCTCTCTCTCTCACTGTCTAACTCTGCCTGTCAAAAATAATACTTCTGCAAATTTACAAACTCCCAAAAACACTTCAGGTACCAATTGACATCCTTCAGCCCCCTGCAGCTTCTGCTACCACACTCCTTTGGGGGCGGGTGTGCC